>NC_086102.1:111797235-112397235 GCF_963921235.1 Mobula hypostoma | reverse complement strand
GTGACTATCTCTGATATATGCAGGCAGTGTGTGACTGTATCACTGATATATTCAGTCTGTATGTGACTGCATCACCAACATACTCAGAATGCGTGTGACTTTATCACCAATATATTCAGTCTGTATATGACTGTATCACCGATACATTTGGCCTGTGTGTGTCTATATCGCTGATATATTCAGTCAGTGTGTGACTGTCTCACCGATACCTTCAGTCTGTGCGTGACTGTATTAGTGATATATTCTGTCTGTGTGTGTGACTGTATGACTGATATATTCAGCCATGTGTCTTTGACTGTATCACTGATATATTCAGTCTGTATGTGACTGTATCACCGACATACTCAGAATGTGTGTGACTGTATCACCAATACGTTCAGACTGTGCGTGACTGTATCACCGATATATTCAGTCTGTGTGTGACTGTATCACCGACATATTCAGCCTATGTGTTTGACTGTATCACCGACATTTTCAGCCTGCGTGTGACTGTGTCACTGATATGTTCAGTTTGTTCGTTACTGTATCTGATATATTCAGTCGGTGTGTGTGACTGTATAACTGATATATTCAGCCTGTGTGTGTGACTGTACCACCGCTATATTCAGCCTGTGTGTGTAACTGTATCACTAATATATTCAACCTGAGTGTGTGACCGTTTCAGTGATATATTCGGCCTGCGTGTGTGAGTGTATAACTGATATATTCAGTCTGCATGTAACTGTATCATTGATATGTTCAGCCTGTGTGTGACTGTGTCACTGATGTGTTCAGTCAGTGTGACCGTATGACCGATGTATTCAGTCTCTGTGTGACGGTAACACTGATATATTCAGTCTGTGTGTGACTATATCTCTCATATATATTGACACTGTGTCACTGTATCATCGATATATTCACTCTGAGAGTGACTGTATCACCGATACATTCAGCCTGTGTGTAACTGTATCACTAACATATACAGTCTTTGTGTGATGGTATCACTGATATATTCAGCTTCTGTGTGATAGTATCACTGACATATTCAGCCTGTGTGCGACTGTATCACTGATATAATCAGTATGTGTGTGACTGTATCACGGATATGTTCAGCCGGTGTGTTTGAAAGTATCACCGACATATTCAGTCTGTGTGTGACTGTATCACCGATGTATTCAGCCTGTGTGAAACTGTATTACTGATGTATTCAGTCTGTGAGTGACTGTATCACCTATATATTCAGTGTGTGAGTGACTGTATGACTGATATATTCAGTGTATGTGTAAGTGTAGCACTGATATAGTCAGTCTATGTTATGGTATCACTGGTATATTCAGCTTCTGTGTGACCGTATCACTGACATATTCAGCCTGTGTGTCACGGTGTCACGGATATATTCAGGCTGTGTGTGACCGCGTCACCGATATATTCAGTCTGTGCGTAAAGGTACCACTGAGATATTGAGTCAGTGTGTGACGGTATCACTGATACATTGAGCCTGTGTTTGACAGTATCACCGATATATTCAGACTGTATGTGACTGTATCACCGATATATTCAGTGTGTGAGTGACTATATGACTGATATATTCAGTGTATGTGTGAGTGTAGCACTGATATATTCAGTCTGTTTGTGACTGTATCTCTGATATATTCAGTCAGTGTGTGACCGTATTACTGATATATACATATATTTGGCCCATGTGTCACTGTATCACTGATATACTTAGCGTGTCTGTGACTGTATCACCGATACGTTCTGTCTGTGCGTGACTGTATCACTGATATATTCAGTCTGTGTGTGTGACTGTATGACTGATATATATAGCCTGTGTGTGTGACTATATCACTGATATTTTCAGTCTGTGTCTGACTGTATCAGCGACATACTCAGAATGTGTTTGACTGTATCAACGATACGTTCAGTCTGTGCGTGACTGTATCACTGATATATTCAGTCTCTGTGTGACGGTAACACTGATATATTCAGTCTGTGTGTGACTATATCTCTCATATATATTGATCCTGTGTCACTGTATCATCGATATATTCACTCTGAGAGTGACTGTATCACCGATATATTCAGCCTGTGTGTAACTGTATCACCGATATATATTCAGTCTCTCAATGACTGTATAACCCATGTATTCAGCCTGTGTGTGACTGTATCACTAACATATACAGTCTTTGTGTGACGGTATCACTGATATATTCAGCTTCTGTGTGACAGTATGACTGACATATTCAGCCTGTGTGCGACTGTATCACCGATATAATCAGTATGTGTGTGACTGTATCACGGATATGTTCAGCCGGTGTGTTTGAAAGTATCACCGACATATTCAGCCTGTGTGTGACTGTATCACCGATGTATTCAGCCTGTGTGAAACTGTATTACTGATGTATTCAGTCTGTGAGTGACCGTATGACTTATATATTCAGTCTATGTGTGACTGTATCACTGATATATTCAGTTTCTGTGTGACAGTATCACTGACATATTCAGCCTGTGTGTGAATGTATGATTGATATATACAACCTGTGTGTGTGACTGCATCACCGATATATTCAGTCTGTGTGTGACTGTATCACCGACATATTCAGCCTGTGTTTGACTGTATCATCGACAATTTCAGCCTGTGTATGACTGTCAGCGATATGTTCAGTTTGTGCGTGACTGTATCACTGATATATTCAGTCTGTGTGTGTGTATGTATGACTGATATATTCAGCCTCTGTGTGTGACTGTATCACCGATATATTCAGCCTGTGTGTGTAACTGTATCACTGACATATTCAACCTGAGTGTGTGACCGTATCACTGATATATTCAGCCTGCGTGTGAGTGTATAACTCATATATTCAGTCTGTGTGTAACTCTATCACTAATAAGTTCAGCCTGTGTGTGACTGTGTCACTGATGTATTCAGTCAGTGTGACAGTATCACCGATGTATTCAGTCTCTGTGTGATGGTACGACTGATATATTCAGTCTGTGTGACTATATCTCTCATATATATTGATCCTGTGTCACTGTATCACCGATATATTCACTCTGAGAGTGACTGTATCACCGATATATTCAGCCTGTGTGTAAATGTATCAGCGATATATATTCAGTCTCTCGATGACTGTATAACCGATGTATTCAGCCTGTGTGTGACTGTATAACTGATATATACAGCCTGTGTGTGTGACTTTATCATCGACATATTCAGCCTGTGTGTGACTGTCAACGATATGTTCAATGTGTGCGTGACTGTGTCACTGATATATTCAGTCTGTATGTGTGAATGTATGACTGATATATTCAGCCTGTGTGTGTGACTGTATCACCGATATATTCAGCCAGTGTGTGTAACTGTATCACTGATATATTAAACCTGAGTGTGTGACCGTATCACTGATGTATTCAGCCTGCGTCTGAGTGTATAACTCATATATTCACTCTGAGAGTGACTGTATCACCGATATATTCCATCTCTGTGTGACGGTATCACCGATATATTCACTCTGAGAGTGACTGTATCACTGATATGTTCTGCTTGTGTGTTTGACAGTATCACTGACAAATTCAGCCTGTGTGTGACTGTATCACCGATGTATTCAGCCTGTGTGCGACTGTATTACTGATGAATTCAGTCTGTGAGTGACTGTATCACCTATATATTCAGTGTGTAAGTGACTGTATGACTGATATATTCAGTGTATGTGTGAGTGCAACGCTGATATATTCAGACTATGTGTGACAGTATACCTGATATAGTCAGCTTCGGTGTGACCGTATCACTGACATATTCAGCCTGTGTGTCACTGTGTCACGATATATTCAGGCTGTGTGTAACTGTGTCACGATATATTCAGGCTGTGTGTGACCGGGTAACCGATATATTCAATCTGTGCATAAAGGTACCACTGAGATATTGAGTCTGTGTGTGACTGTATTTCTCAAATATATTAAGCCTGTGTGACTGTATCACCAATATATTCAGTCTGTGTGTGACTGTATCACCGATATATTCAACCCGTGTGTGACTGTATCTCTGATAAATTCTGCCTCTGTGTGACTGTATCTCTGATATATTCTGTCAGTGTGTGACTGTATCACTGATATATTCAGCCTGTGTTTGACTGTATCACCAATATATCTAGTCTGTGTGCGACTGTATCACCAACATATTCGTTCTGTGTGTGACTGTATCACCGATATATTCAGCTTCTATGTGAGTGTAACACTGATATATTCCGCCTGTGTGTGACAGTATCTCTGATATATGCAGTCAGTGTGTGACTGTATCACTGATATATTTTCAGTCTCTCAATGACTGTATAACCCATGTATTCAGCCTGTGTGTGACCCTGTCACCGATATATTCAGTCTGTGCATAAAGGTACCACTGAGATATTGAGTCTGTGTGTGACTGTATTTCTCAAATATATTAAGCCTGCGTGACTGTATCACCGATATATTCGGTCTGTGTGTGACTGTATTACCGAAATATTCAACCTGTGTGTGACTGTATCTCTGATAAATTCTGCCTTTGTGTGACTTTATCTCTGATATATTCAGTCAGGGTGTGACTGTATCACTGATACATTCTGCCTGTGTTTGACAGTATCACCGATATATTCAGACTGTGTGTGACTGTATCACCGATATATTCAGTCAGAGTGTGACTGTATGACTGTTATATACAGCCTGTGTTTGACTGTATCACCGATATATTCAGTCTGTGTGCGAGTGCATCTCAAACATATTCAGTTTGTGACTGTATTACCGATATATTCAGCTTGTGTGTGAGTGTAACACTGACAAATTCTGCCTGTGTGTGACAGTATCTCTGATATATGCAGGCAGTGTGTGACTGTATCACTGATATATTCAGTCTGTATGTTGCTGTATCACCGACATACTCAGAATGTGTGTGACTTTATCACGGATATATCCAGTCTGTATGTGACTGTATCACCGATACAATCGGCCTGTGTGTGTCTGTATCACTTATATATTCAGTCAGTGTGTGACTGTATCAACGACATACTCAGCCTATGTGTGACTGTATCACCGATTCGTTCAGTCTGTGCGTGACTGTATCACTGATATATTCAGTCTGTGTGTGTGACTGTATGACTGATATATTCAGCCATGTGTGTGTGACAGTATCACTGATATATTCAGTCTGTATGTGACTGTATCAATGATACATTCAGTCTATGTGTGACTGTATCGCTGATATCTTCAGCGTGTCTGAGACTGTATCACTGATATTTTCAGTCTGTACGTGACTGTATCTCCGATACATTCAGGCAGTGTGTGTCTGTATCACTGATATACTCAGACTGTGAGTGACTGTTTCACCGATAAATTAAATTTGTATGTGTGTCTGTATCACTGATATATCCAGTCTGTGTGTCAGTGTATCACGGATATTTTCAGTCTTTACGTGACTGTATCACCGATACATTCAGGCAGTGTGGGTCTGTATCACCGATATATTCAGCCTGTCTGTTTGGCTGCATCACCGATATATTAAACCTGCTTGTGACTGTATCACTGACATACTCAGCCTGTGTGTGACCATATCACCTATATATTCCGGCTGAGTGTGACGGTATCACCAATATATTCGGTCTGTATGTGACTGTATCACCGATGCATTCGGCCTGTGTGTGTCTGTATCACCGATATATTCAGCCATTGTGTGACTCTATCACTGATATATTCAGTCAGTGAGTGACTATATCACTGACATACTCAGAATGTGTGTGACTGTATCACCGATACGTTCAATCTGTGCGTGACTGTATCACTGATATATTCAGTCTGTGTGTGTGACTGTATGACTGATATATTCAGCCTGTGTGTGTGACTGTATCACCGATATATTCAGTCTGTGTGTAACTCTATCACCGACATATTCAGCCTATGTGTTTGACTGCGTCACCGACATTTTCAGTCTGTGTGTGACTTTGTCACCGATATGTTCAGCTTGTGCGAAACTGCATCACTGATATATTCAGTCGGTGTGTGACTGTGTGACTGATGTATTCAGTCAGTGTGACCGTATCACCGATATATTCAGTCTTTGGGTGACGGTACCACTGATATATTCAGTCAGTGTGTGACTGTATCTCCATATATATTAAGCCAATGTCACTGTATCATCGATGTATTAACTCTGAGAATGACTGTATCACCGATATAATCAGCCTGTGTGTGACTGTATCACCGATATATTCAGTCTCTGAATGACTGTATCACCGATGTATTCAGCCTGTGAGTGACTGAATCACCGATATATTCAGTCTGTGTGTGACTGTATCACCAATATATTCAGCCTGTGTGCGACTGTATGACTGATATATACAGCCTGTGTGTCTCACTGTCACCGATATGTTGAGTTTGTGCGTGACTGTATCACCGATATATTCAACCTGAGTGTGTGACCGTATCACTGATATATTCAGCCTGCGTGTGAGTGTATAACTGATATATTCAGTCTGTATGTAACTGTATCACTGATATATTCAGCCTGTGTGTGACTGTGTCACTGATATATTCAGTCAGTGTGTGACCGTATCACTGATATATTCAGTCTCTGTGTGACGGTACCACTGATATATTCATTCTGTGTGTGACTGTATCTCTCATATATATTAATTCTGTGTCACTGTATCACCGATATATTCACTCTGAGAGTGACTGTATCACCAATATGTTCTGTCTGTGTGTTTGACAGTATCACCGACATATTCAGCCTGTGTGTGACTGTATCACCGATGTATTCAGCCTGTGTGCAACTGTATTACTGATGTATTCAGTCTGTGAGTGACTGTAACACCTATATATTCAGTGTGTCAGTTACTGTATGACGGATATATTCAATGTATGTGTGAGTGTGGCACTGATATATTCAGTCTATGTGTGATGGTATCACTGATATATTCAGCTTCCGTGTGACCGTATCACTGACATATTCAGCCTGTGTGCGACTTTATCACTGATATATTCAGCCTGAATGTGACTGTAACACTGATACATTCAGCCTGTGTAACTGTATCAACGACATACTCAGTCTATGTGTGACTGTATCACCGATTCGTTCAGTCTGTGCGTGACTGTATCACTGATATATTCAGTCTGTGTGTGTGACTGTATGACTGATATATTCAACCATGTGTGTGTGACAGTATCACTGATATATTCAGTCTGTATGTGACTGTATCACCGACATATTCAGAATATGTGTGACTTTAACACCGATACGTTCAGACTCTGCGTGACTGTATCACTGATATATTCAGTCTGTGTGTGTGACTGTATGACTGATATATTCAGCCTGTGTGTGTGAATGTATCACCGATATATTCAGTCTGTGTGTGACTGTATCACCGACATATTCAGCCTATGTGTTTGACTGTATCATCGACATTTTCAGCCTATGTGTGACTGTGTCACCAATATGTTAAGTTTGTTCGTTACTGTATCACTGATATATTCAGTCAGTGTGTGTGACTGTATAACTGACATATTCAGCCTGTGTGTGTGACTGTACCACCGCTATATTCAGCCTGTGTGTGTAACTGTATCACTAATATATTCAACCTGAGTGTGTGACCGTTTCAGTGATATATTCAGCCTGCGTGTGAGTGTATAACTGAAATATTCAGTCTGTGTGTAACTGTATCACTGATATGTTCATCCTGTGTGTGACTGTGTCACTGATGTATTCAGTCAGTGTGACCGTATCACCGATATATTCAGTCTCTGGGTGACAGTACCTCTGAAATATTCAGTCTGTGTGTGACAATATCTCTCATATATATTGATCCTGTGTCACTGTATGACCGATATATTCACTCTGAGAGTGACTGTATTACCGATATATTCAGCCTGTGTGTGACTGTATCACTGACATATTCAGTCTATGTGTGACGGTATCACTGATATATTCAGCTTCTGTGTGACAGTATCACTGACATATTCAGCCTGTGTGCGACTGCATCACCGATATATTCAGTATGTGTGTGATTGTATCATGGATATGTTCAGCCTGTGTGTTTAACAGTATCACCGACATATTCAACCTGTGCGTAACTGTATCACCGATGTATTCAACCTGTGTGAAACTGTATTACTAATATATTCAGTCTGTGAGTGACTGTATCACCTATGTATTCAGTGTGTGAGTGACAGTATGACTGATATATTCAGTGTATGTCTGAGTGTAGCACTGATATATTCAGTCTGTCTGTGCCTGTATCACTGATATATTTAGTCAATGTGTGACTGTATCACCGATTTATTCAGCCTGTGTGCGACTGTATCACTGATGTCTTCAGTCTGTGAGTGACTGTATGACTGATATATTCAGCTCATTTTTGACGGTCTCACTGATATATTCAGTTTCTGTGTGACAGTATCACTGACATATTCAGCCTGTGTGTGAATGTATGACTGATATATACAGCCTGTGTATGAGACTGAATCACTGATATATTCAGTCTGTGTGTGACTGTATCACCGACATTTTCAGCCTGTGTGTGACTGTCACCGATATGTTCAGTTTGTGCGTGACTGCATCACTGATATATTCAGCCTGTGTGTGTGAATGTATGACTGATATATTCAGACTGTGCGTATGACTGTATCAGCGATATATTCAGTCTGTGTGCGACTGTATCACCAACATATTCTGCCTGTGTGTTTGACTGTATCACCGACAGTTTCAGCCTGTGTATGACTGTCACCGATATGTTCAGTTTGTGCGTGACTGTATCACTGATATGTTCAGTCTGTGTGTGTGAATGAATGACTGATATATTCAGCCTGTGTGTGTGACTGTATAACCGATGTATTCAGCCTGTGTGAAACTGTATTACTAATATATTCTGTCTGTGAGTGACTGCATCACCTATATATTCAGTGTGTGAGTGACTGTATGACTGATATATTCAGTGTATGTGTGAGTGTAGCACTGATATAGTCAGTCTGTGTGTGACTGTATCGCTGATATATTTAGTCAATGTGTGACTCTATCACTGATTTATTCAGCCTGTGTGCGACTGTATCACTTATGCCTTCAGTCTGTGAGTGACCGTATGACTGATATATTCAGTCTATGTTTGACAGTCTCATTGATATATTCACTTTCTGTGTGACAGTATCACTGACATATTCAGCCTGTGTGTGAATGTATGACTGATATATACAGCCTGTGTATGTGACTGCATCACCGATATATTCAGTCTGTGTGTGACTGTATCACCGACATATTCAGCATGTGTGTTTGACTGTATCACCGACATTTTCAACCTGTGTGTGACTGTCACCGATATGTTCAGTTTGTGTGTGACTAAATCACTGATATATTCAGCCTGTGTGTGTGAATGTATGACTGATATATTCAGACTGTGCGTGTGACTGTATCACCGATATATTCAGTCTGTGTGTGACTGTATCACCGACATATTCTGCCTGTGTGTTTGACTGTACCACCGACAGTTTCAGCCTGTGTATGACTGTCACCGATATGTTCAGTTTGTGCGTGACTGTATCACTGAAATATTCAGTCTGTGTGTGTGAATGAATGACTGATAAATTCAGCCTGTGTGTGTGACTGTAAAACCGATGTATTCAGCCTGTGTGTGACTGTATCACTGACGTATTCAGTCTATGTGTAACGGTATCACTGCTATATTCAGCTTCTGTGTGACAGAATCACTGACATATTCAGCCTGTGTGCGACTGTATCACCGATATATTCAGTCTGTGTGTGACTATATCACGGATATGTTCAGCCTGAGTGTTTGACAGTGTCACCGACATATTCAGTCTATGTGTGACGGTATCACTGATATATTAAGCTTCTGAGTGACAGTATCACTGACATATTCAGCCTGTGTCCGACTGTATCACTGATATATTCAGTCTGTAAGTGACCGTATGACTGATATATTCAGTCTATGTGTGACGGTATCAATGATATATTCAGCTTCTGTGTGACAGTATCACTGACATATTCGGCCTGTGTGTGACTGTATGACTGATATATACAGCCTGTGTGTGTGACTGTATCACCGATATATTCAGTCTGTGTGTGACTGTATCACCGATATATTCAGCCAGTGTGTGCAACTGTATCACTGATATATTTAACTTGAGTGTGTGACCGTATCACTGATATATTCAGTCTGCATGTGAGTGTATAACTCATATATTCAGTCTGTGTGTAACTGTATCACTGATACATTCAGCCTGTATGTTACTGTATCACTGATATATTCAGTCAGTGTGTGACCGTATCACCGATATATTCCGTCTCTGTGTGGTGGTACCACTGATATATTCAGTCTGTGTGTGACTGTATCTCTCATATATATTAATCCTGTGTGCACTGTATTACCGATATATTCACTCTGTGAGTGACTGTATCACCGACATATTCAGCCTGTGTGTGACTGTTTCACTGAGGTTTTCAGCCTGTGTGCAACAGTATTACTGATGTATTCAGTCTGTGAGTGACTGTATCACCTATATATTCAGTGTGTGAGTGACTGTATGACTGATATATTCAGTGTATGTGTGAGTGTAGCGCTGATATATTCAGTCTATGTGTGAGAGTATCCCTGATATATTTAGTAAATGTTTGACTATATCACCGATATATTCAGTCTATGTGCGACTGTATCACTGATATATTCAGCTTCTGTGTGACCGTATCACTGACATATTCAGCCTGTGTGTGACTGTATCACTGATATATTCAGCCTGAGTGTAACTGTATCACTGATATATTCAGCCTGTGTGTCACTGTGTCACCGATATATTCAGGCTGTGTGAGATCCTGTCACCGATATATTCAGTCTGTGTGTTAATGTACCACTGAGATATTGAGTCTGTGTGTGACTGTATTTCTCAAATATATTAAGTCTGTGTGACAGTATCACCGTCATATTTGGTCTATGTGTGACTGTATCACCGATATATTCAACCTGTGTGTGACTGTATCTCTGATAAATTCTGCCTGTGTGTGACTGTATCTCAGATATATTCAGTCAGTGTGTGACAGTATCACTGATATATTCAGCCTGTGTTTGACTGTATCACTGATATATTCTGTCTGTGTGTGACTGTATCACTGATATATTCAGCCAGTGTGTGTAACTGTATCACTGATATATTTAACCTGAGCGTGTGACCGTATCACTGATATATTCAACCTGCGTGTGAGTGTATAACTCATATATTCAGTCTGTGCGTAACTGTATCACTGATACATTCAGCCTGTATGTGGCTGTGTCACTGACATATGCAATCAGTATGTGACCGTATCACCGATATATTCCGTCTCTGTGTGGCAGTACCACTGATACATTCAGTCTGTGTGTGACTGTATCTCTCATATATATTAATCCTGTGTCACTGTATTACCGATATATTCACTCTGAGAGTGACTGTATCACCGATATATTCTGCCTGTGTGTTTGACAGTATCACCGACATATTCAGCCTGTGTGTGACTGTATCACCGATGTTTTCAGCCTGTGTGTGACAGTATTACTGATGTATTCAGTCTGTGAGTGACTGTATCACCTACATATTCAGTGTGTGAGTGACTGTATGACTGATATATTCAGTGTATGTGTGAGTGTAGCGCTGATATATTCAGCTTCTGTCTGACCATATTACTGACAGATTCAGCCTGTGTGTGACTGTATCACTGATATATTCAGCCTGAGTGTAACTGTATCACTGATATATTCAGCCTGTGTGTCACTGTGTCACTGATATATTCAGGCTGTGTGTGACCCTGTCACCGATATATTCAGTCTGTGCGTAAAAGTACCACTAAGATATTGAGTCTGTGTGTGACTGTATTTCTCAAATATATTAAATCTGTGTGACAGTATTACCGCTATATTCAGTCTGTATGTGACTGTATCACCGATATATTCAACCTGTGTGTGACTGTATCTCTGATATATTCAGTCAGTGTGTGACTGTATGACTGTTATATTCAGCCTGTGTTTGACTGTATCACCGATATATTCAGTCTGTGGGCGACTGTATCACCCACATATTCAGTCTGTGTGACTGTATCGCCGATATATTCAGCTTGTGTGTGAGTGTAACACTGCTATATTCCGCCTGTGTGTGACAGTATCTCTGATTTGTACAGGCAGTGTGTGACTGTATCACTGATGCTTTCAGCCTGTGTTTGTCTGTATCACCGATATATTCAGTCTGTGTGTGACTGTATCACTGATATGTTCAGCCTGTGTGTTTGACTGTATCACCGACATTTTCAGCCTATGCGTGACTGTCACCAATATGTTCAGTTTGTGCGTGACTGTATCAGTGATATATTCAGCCTGTGTGTTACCGTATCGCAGATATATTCAGTGTGACTGTATCGCTGATATGTTCTGTCAATGTGTGACTGTATCACCGATATATTCAGCCTGTGTTTGACTGTATCAACGATATATTCAGTCTGTGTGTGATTGTATCACTGATGTATTCAGTCTGTGAGTGACTGTATCACCAATATGTTCAGTGTGTGAGTGATTGTATGACTGATATATTCAATCTATGTGTGACTGCATCACTGATATATTCAGACTGTGAAAGACTGTGTCACCGATATATTCAGTGTGTGTGTGACTGTATCACTGATATATTCAGTACGTGTGTCAATTTATCACTGATATATTCAGTCTGTGTGTGACTGTATCTCCGATCCATTCAGCCTGTGTTTGTCTGCATCGCCGATATATACCGCTTTTTTGTGATTGTATCACTGATATATTCAGCCTGTGTGTGACTGTATCACCGATATATTCAGCCTGTGTATGACTGTATCACCGATATATTCAGCCTGTGTGTGACAGTATCACTGATGTATTCAGTCAGTGAGTGACTGTATCACCGATCTATTGACAGTGTCAGTGACTGTATGACTGATATATTCAGTGTGTGTGTGACTGTATCACTGATATATTCAGTCTGTGTTTCACTGTATCACTGATTTATTCAGCCTGTGTGTGTCTGTATCACCGATATATTCTGCCTGTGTGTTACTGTATCACTCATATATTCAGCCTGTGAGTGACTGTATCACCGATATAATCAGTCTGTGTGTGACTGCATCAGTGATATAGTCAGCCTGTGTGTGACTATATCACCGATATATTCAGTCAGTTTGTGACTCCATCACCGATATGTTCAGCATCTGAGTGACGGCATCACTGACATATTCAGTCTGTGTGTGACCGTATCACCGATATATTCAAGCTGTGTGTGACGTTACCACTGATGTATTCAGTCTGCGTGTGACTATCACCGATATATTCAGCCTGTGTGTTACCGTATCGTAGATATATTAGGTCTGTGTGTGACTGTATCACTGATATATTCAGTCTGTGTGTGACCATATCACTGATATATTCAGCCTGCATGCGACTGTGTCACTGATATATTCTGTCCCTGTGTGACCATATCACTGATATATTCAATCTGTGTGTGACTGTATCTCTCATATATATTAAGCCTGTGTGACTATATCACCGATTAATTCACTCTGAGTGTGAATGTAGCACCGATATATTCAGCCTGTGTGCGACTGTACCACGGATATATTCCGCCTATTTGTGACTGTATCACCGATATATTCACTCGGTGTGTGACTGCATCACATATTCATTCAGCCTGTGTTTGACTGTATCAACAATATATTCAGTCAGTTTCTGACCATATCACTGATATATTCAGCCTATGTGTGACTGTATCATTGATGTATTCAGTCTGTGTGCGATTGCATCACTGATGTATTCAGTCTGTGAGTGACTGTATCACTGATATGTTCAGTGTGTGAGTGACTGTATGACTGATATATTCAATCTATGTGTGACTGCATCACTGATATAGTCAGACTGTGAGAGATTGTATCACCGATATATTCAGTGTGTGTGTGACTGTATCACTGATATATTCAGTACGTGTGTCAATTTATCACTGATATATTCAGTCTGTGTGTGATTGTATCTCCGATCCATTCAGCCTGTTTTTGTCTGTATCGCCGATATATTCCACTTTTGTGTGATTGTATCACTGATATATGTTCAGTCAATGTGTGACCGTATCACCGATATATTCAGCCTGCATGCGACTGTGTCACTGATATATTCTGTCCCTGTGTGACCATATCACTGATATATTCAATCTGTGTGTGACTGTATCTCTCATATATATTGAGCCTGTGTGACTATATCACCGATTAATTCACTCTGAGTGTGAATGTAGCACCGATATATTCAGCCTGTGTGCGACTGTACCACGGATATATTCCGCCTATTTGTGACTGTATCACTGATATATTCACTCGGTGTGTGACTGCATCACATATTCATTCAGCCTGTGTTTGACTGTATCAACAATATATTCAGTCAGTTTCTGACCATATCACTGATATATTCAGCCTATGTGTGACTGTATCATTGATGTATTCAGTCTGTGAGTGACTGTATCACCGATATGTTCAGTGTGTGAGTGACTGTATGACTGATATATTCAATCTATGTGTGACTGCATCACTGATATAGTCAGACTGTGAGAGACTGTATCACCGATATATTCAGTGTGTGTGTGACTGTATCACTGATATATACAGTACGTGTGTCAATTTATCACTGATATATTCAGTCTGTGTGTGATTGTATCTCCGATCCATTCAGCCTGTTTTTGTCTGTATCGCCGATATATTCCACTTTTGTGTGATTGTATCACTGATATATTCAACCTGTGTGTTTGACTGTATCACCGATATATTCAGTCTGTGTGCGACTGTATCACTGATATATTCAGTCTGTGTGTGACTGTATTTCTGATCCATTCAGCCTGTGTTTGTCTGTATCGCCGCTATATTCCGCTTTTGTGTGATTGTATCACTGATATATTCAACCTGTGTGTTTGACTGTATCACCAATATATTCAGCCTGTGTGTTACTGTATCACCAATATATTCAGCCTGTGTGTGACTGTATCACTGATATATTCAGCCTGTGTGTGACTGTATGACCAATGTATTCAACCTCTGTGTGACTGTATCACCAATATATTCAGGCTGTGTGTGACTGTATCACCGATATATTCAACCTGTGTGTGACTGTATCACCGATATGTTCAGTCTGTGCATTACTGTACCACTGATTTATTCAGTCTGTGTGTGTGACTGTATCGCCGATATATTCAGCCTGTGTGTGTAACTGTATCACTGATATATTAACTCTGAGAGTGACTGTATCACCGATATATTCAGCCTGTGTGTGACTGTATCACCGATATATTCAGCCTGAGTGTGACTGTATCACTGATATATTCAGCCTGTGTGTGACTGTATCACCGATATGTTCAGCTGGTGTGTGTGTGACTGTATCACCGACATATTCAGCCTGTGCGCGACTGTATCACTGATGTATTCAGTCTGTGAGTGACTGTATCACCGATATATTGAGAGAGTGAGTGACTGTATGACTGATATATTCAGTGTGTGTGACTGTGTCACCGATATATTCAGCCTGTGTGTGACTGTATCACTGATATATTAAGCCTTTGAGTGACTGTATCACTGATATATTCAGTGTGTGAGGGACTGTATGACTGATATATCCAGTCTATGTATGACTGTATCACTGATATATTCATTCTGCGAGTGTCTGTATCACCGATATATTCAGTGCATGTTTGACTGTTTCACTGATATATTCAGTCTGTGTTTCAGTGTTTCACTGATAGGTTCACTGTGTGTTTCACAGTATCATCGTTACATTCAGCCTGTGTTTGACTGTACCACCGATATATTCGGCCTGTGTGTGACAGTATGACTGATATATTCGGCCTGTGTGTGACTGTATCACCGATATATATTCAGTCTGTATGTGACTGTATCACCGATATACTCAGTCATTGTGTGACTGTATCACTGATATATTCAGCCTGTGTGTGACTGTATCACCGATATATTCAGTCAGTTTGTGTCTCTCACCGATATGTTCAGCATGTGAGTGACCACAACACTGATATATTCAGTCTGTGTGTGACCGTATCACCGATATAATAAGGCTGTGTGTGTCGTTACCACTGATATATTCAGTCTGTGTGTGACTGTATCTTTCATATATAGTAATCCTGTGTGACTATATCACCGATATATTGACTCTGAGTGGGCTGTATCACCGATATATTCAGCCTGTGTGTGACTGTATCACCGGTATATTCAGGCTGTGTGTGACTGTATCATCGATATATTCAGTCTGTGTGTGACTGTGTCACTGATATATTCAGCTTGTGTGTGGCTGTATTACCGATATATTCAGTCTGTGCCTGACTGTATGACTGATATAT
The DNA here is from genome assembly GCF_963921235.1 of Mobula hypostoma. Taxonomy (NCBI): domain Eukaryota; kingdom Metazoa; phylum Chordata; class Chondrichthyes; order Myliobatiformes; family Myliobatidae; genus Mobula; species Mobula hypostoma. The sequence goes on along the minus strand of NC_086102.1, from coordinate 112,380,852 downwards.
TCAGTCTGTGTGTGACTGTATCACTGATATATTCAGCCTGTATGTGACTGTATCACTGAAGTATTCAGTCTGTGATTAACTGCATAATTGACAGTGTGAGTGTGTGTCAAGGGCTTGTGTTGGTCAGTCTGCGAATGCTTGAATGTGTGTTAGAATGCATGTGTGTCAGTGCATGTGTACAACTAGTGTGCATTTGTGTGTGTGTGCATGTATGTCCTTGTGTTAGTGATATGTCTTAGTGTGTTGGTGTCAGTTTGTGTGTGTCTTCAAGTGTCAGTGTAGTGTGTATGTGGGTGTGAGCATGTCAGTGTATGAGTGCGTCTCAGAGAGTATGGGTCACTCTTTGTGTGTCAGTTTGTGTGTGTGGGTTAGTGTGTGTTTTGGTCTGTGTGCGTATGGGGCAGTGTATATGTTGGTCAGTGTGTGTGTGGATCAGTCTGTGTGTATGGGTCATATGTGTGTGTGTGTCAGTGTGTGTGTGTGTGTGTGTGTGTGTGGTTCAGTGTGTGTGATGGTCAATGTGTGTGGGTCAGTGTGTGTGTGTGTGTGTGTGTGTGTGTGTGTGAATCAGTGTGTGTGTGGGTCAATGTGTTTGTGTGGAGGGTTGGTCTGTGTGTGGGTCAGTGTGCATCTCTGTCAGTGTGTGTGCTTGCATTCCGGTGTGCTTGTGGGTCAGTGTGTGTGTGGGTCTGTGTGTGGGTCAGTTTGTGTGTGTGGGTCTTTGTGTGTGTGGGTGTGTGTGTCTGTGTGTGTGTGGGTGTGTGTGTGTGCGTGCATGTATGTGTGTGTGGGGGTCAGTGTATTTGTGTGGAGGTTAAGTCTGTGTGTGGGTCAATGTGTATCTGTGTCAGTGTGTATGTGTGGGTCAGTGTCTCTGTATGTCAGTGTTTGTGTGTGGGTCAGTTCATGTGTTTGGGTCACTGTGTCTTTAGGTTAGTGAGTGAGGGTCAGTGTGAGTGTGTGGGTCAATGTGCATGTGTGTCAGTGTGTGTGTGGGTCAGTTTGTGTGTGTGTGTAGGTAAGTGTGTGGGGGTCAGTTTGTGTATGGGTCAGTGCATCTGTAGGTCAGTGTGTGGGGGCAGTATAAGTGTGTGTAGGTCAGTGAGTGTGGGTCATTGTCTGTGTATGAGTCAGTACATGTTGTGGGTATTGTGTGTGGGTCAGTGTGTGTGTGTGTCTGTGTGTGGGTCAGTGAGTGTTGGTCAGAGTGCATGTGTACGTCACAGTCTGTGGGTCAGTGAGTCTGTAGGTTAGTGTGTGTGTGTGTGTGTGTGAGTTGTGTTTGTGCATCAGTATGTGTGTGGGTCAGTGTGTCAGTAGGTCAGTGAGTGTGAGAGTCAGTGTGTGTGTGTGTGTGTGTGTGTGTGTGGGGGGGGTCAGTGTGTGTGGGTAAGTGTTTGTGGGTCAGTGTGTGTGTGGGTCAGTTGTCTGTGTGGGTCAGTGTGTCAGTAAGTTTGTCTGTGTATGGGTCTGTGTGTCGTGGGTCAGCGTGTCTGTCAGTCAGTGTGTGTGAGTTAATGTGTGCTTGTGTGTGGGTCAGTTGCGTGTGCATCAGTGTGTGTTTGGATCAGTGTGTGTGTGGTTAATTGTATGTGGGTCAGTGTGTGTGTGTGTTTGGATCGGTGTGTCTGTAGGTCAGTGCATGCATGGGTCAGTGTCTATGTGTGTGGGTCTGTGTGTGTGTGTGTGTGTGTGTGTGTGTGTGGGTCAGTGTCTGTAGGTGTGTGTCAATGTTTGTAGGTCATTGCATGTGTGGGTCAGTGTCTGTAGGTGTGTGTGTGTGTCAATGTAGGTCATTGCGTGTGTGGGTCTGTGTGTGTGGGGGTTATTGTGTTTGGGTCAGTGTCTGTAGGTCAGTGTGTGTGTGGTTAAGTGTTTCTGTGTCTGTGTGTGTGTGTGGGTCTTTGTGTCTGTGCAGGTCAGTGAGTGTGGGTCAGTGTTTGCAGTTCAGTATGTGTGTGTTGGTAAGTGTGTCTGGCTCTGTGTGTGTGTGTGTGTGTTTGAGTCAGTCTGTCAGTAGGTCAGTGTGTGTGTGGGTCACTGCGTGTGTGTAAATTTGTGTGGATTAGTACCTGTGTTTGTGGGTCATTGAGTGTGTATGGGTCAATGTATGAATGTAAGTTGTGGGTAATGTGTGTGGGTCTGTGTGTCTGTGGGTCTGTGTCTGTAGGTCAGCGTGTGTGTGTGTGTGTGTGTGTGTGGGGGGGGGTTAAGTGTTTCTGGGTCTGTCAGTGTGTGTGTGTGTGTGGGTCAGTGTGTTTACAGGCAGTGTGGGTGTGGATCAATCTGTCAGTAGGTCACTGAGTGTATGGGTCAGTGATTGTGTATGGGTCAGTGTATGTTGTGGGTAATGTGTGTTGGTCAGTGTGTCTGTAGGTCAGTGAGTGTGAATATCAGTGTCAGTGACTTTCCTGTACCGTTCCGATCCATTCAGCCTGTTTCTGTACTGTCCTGATCCATTCAGCCTGTTCCTGTAATGCTGTGATCCATTCAGCCTGTTCCTGTACCATCCTGATCTGTTCAGTCAGTTCCTGTACTGTTCCAATCTATTCAGCCTGTTTCTGTACCGTCCTGATCCTTTCAGCCTGTTCCTGTACCATCCTAATCCATTCAGCCTATGCCTGTACAACCCCGATCCATTCAGCCTGTTCCTCTACCGTCCCAATCTGTTCAGCCTGTTCCTGTATGGTTCTGATCCCTACAGCCTGTTGCTGTACTGTCCCGATCCATTTTACCTGTTCCTTTACTTTCCTGATTCATTCAGCCTGTTCTTTTACTGTTCCAATCTAGTCAGCCTGTTTCTGTACCATTCCAATCCATTCAGCTTTTTCTTGTACCATCCTGATTCGTTCTGCCTGTACCTGTACCATCCTGAACCATTTTGCTTGTTCCTGTACCATCCTGATCCATTCAGTCTTTTCCTGTACCATGCTGTTTCATTCAGCCTGTTCCAGTACCGTTCCGATCGACTCAGCCTGTTCCTGTACAGTTCCAATCCATTTGGCCTGTTGCTGTACTGTCCCTGTCCATTCAGCCTGTTCTGATCCATTCTGCCTGTGTCTGTACTGTCCTGATCCTTCAGCCTGTTCCTGTACCATTCCAATCCATTCAGCCTGTTCCTGTATGGATCCGATCCCTTCAGCCTGTTGCTGTACTGTCCCAGTCTGTTCAGCCTGTTTCTGTACAGTTCCAATCCATTTTGCCTGCTCCTTTACCTTCCCAATCTATTGAGCCTCTTTCTGTACCGTTGCGATCCATTCCGCCTGCTCCTGTACCATTCCAATCCATTCAGCCTGTTCCTGTACCATCCTGATTCATTCAGCCTGCACCTGTACCATCCTGATCCATTTTGCCTGTTCCTGTACAATGCTGATCCACTCAGCCTGTTCCTGTGACATCCTGATCCATTCAGCCTGTTCCTGTACAATGCTGATTCATTCAGCCTGTTCCTGTACCATCCTGATCCATTTTGCCTGTTCCTGTACAATGCTGATCCACTCAGCCTGTTCCTGTACCATCCCAATCCATTCAGCCTGTTCCTATACCGTTCCATTCCATTCAACATGTTGCTGTACCATCCTGATCTGTTCAGCCTGTTCCTGTATCATTGTGATCCATTCAGCCTGTTCCTCTACCGTTGTGATCCATTCAGCCTGTTCCTGTATCATTGTGATCCATTCAGCTTGTTCCTCTACCGTTGTGATCCATTCAGCCTGTTCCTGTATCATTGTGATTCATTCAGTCTATTCCTCTACCGTTGTGATCCATTAAGCCTGTTCCTGTATGGTTCTGATCTATTAAGCCTGTTCCTGTACTGTTCCAATCCGTTCAGCCTGTTCCTGTACCGTTGCGATCCTTTCAGCTTGTTCCTGTTCTTTTCCGATCCATTCATGTCTTAGGGTGTGGGGCGCTGGGAGCAGACCCAAATGCAAGTCACAGATCTTGAAGTACTAGGAACAGGACTAAGACTAGAATTAAGCAAGCAAGAGAAGTGGGGAAGAAAGGATGCTGGACATATCACAGGCACTGGACAAGACAAGGATACAGGGCCTGGGCTAGGACTTGACTAGGATAGCGGAACCAGGACATGGAACTGGGAACTCGGAGCACAGTTCCATGTCCTGGTTCCGCTATCCTCGCCTGGAGCCTTGCCCTGCCTTGCCTCGCCTGCAACCCTTGCCTGCAACATTCACCTGCACCACTGTCAAGTTCAACTGCTGGAGCAAGATAAGGAACTGTCTATTGTTGTTTTGAACTATCTCTGTGTCCACGCCTTCACTAGGTAGGTCCAGCTGTTTGCCGCTACCTTCAGTTGGGAACTGTCTCTGTGTCCACGCCTTTGATAGGTAGGTCCGGCCATTTGTTGCTACCTTGTGTTGGGAACTGTCTCTCTGTTTTCTGCGTATGAGTCCCGGCCCTGTGTCCTGCTCCCTAGGAGGGGTCCTGACTCTGTGTAGAACCTCGGCTCCAAGTCCTGTTCCCAAGAAGGGGTCCCAGCTCTGTGTTCCATGTCTCTGCGTTCCTGTCCTTTCAAGACCAAGGTTCTGCATTCCTGTCTCCCTCGACCAAGTCAAGGCTTCTGGCTTAGTGTTCTGAGGTTCCTGTTTCCGAAGACTATGTCATGTCTTCGCCTAGTTCCGGAGTCCAAGCCTGAGTCAAGACCCAGGTTCTGGGTCCTTGTCCAGTCTCTGGCTCAGAATCCGAACCCAAGCCTCGTCATGTCCTCACCTCAAGGAACTCAAGCCACGTCCAGTCTTGTAGCCACATCATGTCCTCGCCTGGATCTGGGGTCTGAGCCCGAGTCAAGACCCAGGTCTTGGGTCCTTATCCAGTCTCTGGCTCAGAGTCCTTGTCCAGGTTCCAAGTTCCTAGTTCCTCGTCCAGGTCCCGCTTTCCTAGTAATGTCCTAGCCCATGTCTGTGTTCATGTCCCAGCTCCTAATCTGCATCCAGTCACGTCCCTACCCTGTTCTCTAGTCAAGTCCTTCAGTGTCTGTGTCTTGCATTTGGGTCTGCTCCCACTGCCCCATTATGACAATTCAGCCTGTTCCTGTACTGTCCCGATCCGTTCAACCTGTTCCTGTACCATCCTGTTCCATTCAGCCTGTTCTGATCTATTCAGCCTGTTCATGTACCATCCCGATTCATTCAGCCTGTTCTTGTACCATCCCAATCCATTCAGACTGTTCCAGTACTTTTCTGATCTATTCAGCCTGTTCCTATACCGTTACAATCCATTCAGCCTGTTTCTTTACTGTTCCTATCCATTCAGCCTGTTCCTGTACTCGCCCGATCCATTCAGCCTGTTCAGGTACCATCCTGATCCATTCAACCTGTGCCTGTACCGTTCCGATCCATTCAGCCTGTTCCTTTACTGTCCCGATCCATTCAACCTGTTCCTTTACTGTTCCTATCCATTCAGCCTGTTCCTGTACTGTCCCGATCCATTCAACCTGTGCCTGTACCGTTCCGATCCATTCAGCCTGTTCCTTTACTGTTCCGATCCATTCAGCCTGTTCCTGTACTCGCCCGATCCATTCAGCCTGTGCATGTACCATTCTGATTCATTCAGCCTGTTCCTATACCATCCCAATCCATTCAGCCTGTTCCTGTATGGTTCCCATCCATTCAGCCCGTTTCTGTACCATCCCGATATATTCAGTCCGTTTCTGTACTGTCCCGATCCATTCAACCTGTGCCTGTACCGTTCCAATCCATTCAGCCTGTTCCTTTACTGTCCCGATCCATTCAACCTGTGCCTGTACCATTCCGATTCATTCAGCCTGTTCCTGTACTCGCCCGATCCATTCAGCCTGTTCCTTTACTGTTCCTATCCATTCAGCCTGTTCCTGTATGGTTCCGATCCATTCAGCCCGTTTCTGTACCATCCCGATATATTCAGTCCGTTTCTGTACTGTCCCGATCCACTCAGCCTGTTCCGGTACCATCCCGATCTATTCAACCTGTGCCTGTACTGTTCCGATCCATTCAGCCTGTTCCTTTACTGTTCCGATCCGTTCAGCCTGTTCCTGTACCATTGTGATCCATTCAGCCTGCTCCTGTACTGTCCAGATCCATTCAGCCTGTTCCTGTACCATCCCTATTTGTTCAGCCTGTGCCTGTACCGTCCTGATCCATTCAGCCTGTTCCTGTACGATTCCAATCCATTCAGCTTGTTCCTGTACTCTCCTGATCCGTTTAGCCTATTCCTGTACCATCCCAATCCATTCAGCCTGTGCCTGTACCGTTCTGATAAATTCAGACTGTTCCTGTACTGTCCTGAACCATTCATCCTGTTCCTGTACCATCCAGATTTGTTCAGCCTGTTCCTGTACCATCCCGATCCTTTCAGCCTGTTTCTGTACCGTTCCAATCCATTCAGCTTGTTCTTGTACTGTTCTGATCCATTCAGCCTGTTCCTGTACCATCCCGATTAGTTCAGCCTGTCCCTGTACCGTTCCAATCCAGTCAGACTGCTCCTATACCGTGCTGATCTGTTTAGCTCGTTGCTCTTCCATCCTGATCCATTCAGCCTGTTCCTGTATGGGTCCGATCCATTCCCCCTGTTCCTGTACCGTCCCGATCCATTCAGCCTGTTCCTGTACCGTCCCGATCCATTCAGCCTGTTCCTGTACCGTCCTGATCCATTCAGCCTGTTCCTGTACCGTCCCGATCAATTCAGCCTGTTCCTGTACCATCCCGATCCATTCTCCCTGTTCCTGTACCGTCCCGATCCATTCAGCCTGTTCCTGTACCGTCCCGATCCGTTCAGCCTGTTCCTGTACCGTCCCGATCCAGTCAGACTGCTCCTATACCATGCTGATCCGTTTAGCTCATTGCTCTTCCATCCTGATCCATTCAGCCTGTTCCTGTATGGGTCCGATCCATTCCCCCTGTTCCTGTACCATCCCGATCCATTCTCCCTGTTCCTGTACCGTCCCGATCCGTTCAGCCTGAGCCTGTCCGTTTCTGAGTATGCTGACCTGACCTGCGTACAGGGCTGCTTCAGGGTAAATGGTTCTCGGGCAGCTGGGGGAAAATGACCAATTTTCTCCTCCCAGGAGACATCTGCACCCATATGAGATTTCAGACAGTGCACTGTTTTTGTAGCTGCTATTTATTCCCTGTTATTTAATTATCTGAATTTAACTTCAATGTATACCCCACTGTCTCTGATTCATCAGTCCAGTACATAATCGCTGCATCCCTTTACATTGTTAATGGATGTGGTGTGAATGTGATCCGGCATGTGGAATGCATCAGACTAGCACACTCACACATGGACTGAATACATCTGACTGTTTTCTCTTCCCAACACCAACACTGTGTTTTGTTCCAGATCTCCCCAACTGCCAAGGGCAGAGTCCTCTGGGTGAGCAGCTAGCACTTGGGCAGTCTGTCTGGGAGCATCACCGGGAATTGATGCTGGGTCTGAACACAGAACACCAGAACACCAGAACACAAATCATAGAACACAGAACACAGTACATGCCCTTCAGCCCACAACGCTGTGCCAACCCTATCTACTCCAAGGTCAATCTAACCCTTCCCTCCCACATAGCTCTCCATTTTCCTATCATCCATGTGCTTATCTAAGAGATTCTTAAATGCTTTTAACATATCTGCCTCTACCACCACCCATGGCAGTGTGTTTCACCCACCCACCACACTCTTTGTAAAAATCTTCCTCTCCTATACTTTCCTCTGATCACCTTAAACTTATGCCACTCCACACCCCCCTGGATTTAACAATTTCCACCCTGGAAAAAAGCCTCTGACTGTCCACTCGATCTATGCTTCTTATCATCTTGTACACCTCTATCAAGTCACCTCTCATCTTCCTTTGTCACCTTTAATCCTCATTCACTTTAATCGGAAAAGTCCTAGCTTGTTCAGCCTATCCTCATAAGACATTCTCTCCAATCCAGGCTGCGTCCTGGTAAATCTCCTCTGCATCCTCTCTAAAACTTCCACATCCTTCCTCTCATGCAGGGGTCCCCAACCTTTTTTACATTGCGGACAGGTTTATTATTGACAATATTCTTGCGGACCGGCCGACCGGGAGGGAGGGGGTAGGGTTGCCAACGGACAACAATAGCGGTCAAATACATTGTTTACCCCGATAAAAACTACAATGACCATGAACCCTTGCGCGGGCACCAGTGCGCATGCATGTACGTGCCGATTTTTCTCTACAAATCGTTTTTGGTGATTCTGTTCGGGCGGGGGGGTGTTAATCACAACCGGAATATAGGTGATAAGTGGCTAACACACTCAATTTCGTTTCTAAAATGGTTTACCTAACGTATTTAATATTAAACACACAACACATATTTTCCTCGCATGAATATAGTGATAAGTCAATCATCAAGGGAAGACAGGGGAGCTTGAAGTAAGTGTTGAAAGAACTTCCAGTAGAAGTGGTAGAGGCAGGTTCGATATTATCATTTAAAGAAAAATTGGATAGGTATATGGACAGGAAAGGAATGGAGGGTTGTGGGCGGTGTGCAGGTCGGTGCGACAAGGTGAGAGTAGCGTTCGGCGCAGACTAGAAGGGCCGAGATGGCCTGTTTCCGAGCTGTGATTGTTATATGGTTATATAAGTCACTTGTAAGTCAATAGCATCATAACATTTTAAGTAACGTTTGGATATTAAACACACAGCACATATTTTCCCCATATGAACATATAAAATCATTGCAACACACCAATATCACTGAATCAATGGGAGCCCTGGGCTTGTTTTCCTGCAACAAGATGGTCACATCGAGGGGTGAGAGGAGACAGCGATACTCGAAGGGGGTTCCTTATGTCCAGTCTATTCCGCAATTTAGTTTTCGTTGCATTCATTGCAGAGATATGTTGGAAATGGAAGCAACGTTTTCAGTGCTTTCGTGGCTATCTCAGGATATTTAGCCTTGACTCTGATCCAGAATGCCGGCAGCGATGTTATGTCAAACATACTTTTCAGCCCACCGTCATTTGCAAGCTCGAGGAGTTGATCTCCTTCCCGCGCTGACATGGATGACGTGTGGATAATGACCTCCCAGGCGAAATGGCTCAACAGTGCGCGTGACAGGGAATGAGGAAAGGTGCAGCTGACTCATATCGCCAAATCATATCGTTTCCTCACGGCCCGGTGGCACACACTTTGTGGCCCAGCACCAGTCCACGGCCCGGTGGTTGGGGACCACTGCTCTAATGAAGTGAGCAGAGCTGAAGACAGCACTCCAACTGTGGTCGAACCAGAGATTTATACAGTGCAATATTGTCTCTTGGTTCTTGTACTCAATCCCCCAACTAATGAGAGACAACACACCACACGCCTTCTTAATCACCCTACCAACTTACATGGGAACTTGGAGAGATCTAAGGACGTGGACCCCAATATCGCCCTGTTCCTCCACACTGCTAAGAATCCTACCATTAACCCTGTACTCAGCCTTCAGATTTAACCTTTCAAAGTGAATCATTTCATACTTTCCTGGGTTAAACTCGCGAATGAGACCAGGGCATTGTGCCCAGGTCCAGAGTGCCTCCGTCTGCCCACAGGTAGCTCATTCCTGATCACCGCCACCCTTTACTGACAAATACCCCCCTTCCCTCTGATTTCCTGATTCACCTCCTCCCCCCCCACCCTCCCTGTCCTCAGCTCCCCCACCTCCCTCCACCCTCTGTTCGGATTCTCTCCGCTGTATTAGATCAGATTAGATTAAAGATTAGCTTCATTTGTCATGAACATCGAAATGTCACTTGCGTCAATGACCAGCACAGTCCGAGGATGTGCTGGGGGCAGCATGCAAGTGGCACCATGGCATGCCCACGGCTCACTAACTCTAGCATGTATGTCTTTGGAACATGGGAGGAAATAGTGGTTTTAAAACCATATAACAATTACAGCACAGAAACAGGCCATCTCAGCCCTTCTAGTCCATGCTGAACTCTTACTCTCACCTAGTCCCACCAACCTGCACTCAGCCCATAACCCTCCATTCCTTTCCTGTCCATATAGCTATCCAATTTAACTTTAAACGACAACATCGAACCTGCCTCAACCACTTCTGCTGGAAGCTCATTCCACACAGCCACTGCTCTCTGAGTAAAGAAGTTCCCCCTCATGTTACCCCTAAACTTTTGCCCTTTAACTCTCAACTCATGTCCTCTTGTTTGAATCTCCCTCACTCTCAATGGAAAAAGCCTATCCACGTCAACTCTATCTATCCCCCTCACAATTTTAAGCACCTCTATCAAGTCCCCCCTCAACCTTCTAAGCTCCAAAGAATAAAGACCAACTTGTTCAACCTGTTCCAAAGAATAAAGACCCAACTTGTTCAACCTTCCTCTGTAACTTAGGAGGGGAAACCCAGGAAACATTCTAGTAAATCTTCTCTGTATTGTCTCAATTTTATTGACATCTTTTCTATAATTCGGTGACCAGAACTGTACACAATACTCCAAATTTGGCCTCACCAATGCCGTGTACAACTTCAACATTACATCCCAACTCCTATACTCAATGTTTTATGATTACTGTGACACAAGTCTGATTCAGGGCTGGGTAGTCAGAGTGTTCTTCCTCCTGCTGCCTTCAGTGAGGATGAGAGTACGTCCCTCACACCACGTTCCCCCCCCCCCCATTCCCTGTGCTAAGTGTACCGATGGAAGCTCCCGGCCCCTGTTAGAATGTGACTGTTCCACATTCTACCCAGCATTATAACTCTGATCCATCCCCAGCTCCACAGGCCTGATTCAGTGTTCATCCAATGTCCCGGCAGATGTTGTAGCCCAGTATCTAGCCAGATGTTCATGCTCCCTTCATCATTCCAGACGTTCACTGGATCCCTTGCCCGACCGGCTGTATGGACTGGGACTGTGCATCACTCCCACCTTGTATCCAGCTCATAAACACAAAATACCCTGCAGATGCTGGGGTCAAAGCAACACTCACAACACGCTGGAGGAACTCAGGAGGTCGGGCAGCATCCGTGGAACCCTTTTCAGTCCTGACGAAGGGTTCCGGCCCGAAACGTTGACTGGCCGTTTCCACCAGTGTTGCCCGACCTGCTGAGTTCCTCCAGCGTGTTGTGAGCGTTGTATCCAGCTCAGCCTGGAGCCCACACGAGACGGGTATTGGTTGGTAGTTGTGGAGGGAATGGGGAACAGACTTTCTTGATCACCTACCTCTTCTTATTTGCCCCCACGGCCCATTACTCCAACACCGCCCCTCCTATAGTGTGAGCCTCCGTCAACACCTTCCATTTCACAGTCTGGCACTCACTCAGTACCTCAGTCTCTCCTTCACTTGGTCTTGACAGCTGATAGCCCTCCAGTCTCCTGCCCTCACCAGCGGCTGTGTTTACCTCAGCTCCTGATTGGGTTCAGTCAGTCAGTGCGGAGGTCACAGAGTGAACTAGGTGGATTTCACACGTGATGGGATGAGGGTGCAGTGGGTTATTGGGAGACCGAGCTGTGTCTGTGAACAATGAGTGAGGGACTGGAGTCGGAAAATCACACTCACATATTGCAGGAGAGGAAATCGATTACCTCTCAGTACTGTGACGCAGTTAATACCTAGCACCCTGTTTATTGTTAAAAATAGAATAAAGTAAAACACAAATAATTTAAAATATCAAGAAAGGCAAGATTTAAGACTTGAGATTCAAGATTGTTTAATGTCATTTCCAATACACAAGTGTAAAGGAGAACGAAATAATTGTTAGTACAGATCTGATGCAACGTGAAAAACCACAATAAGATTTTTAAAAAGCAATAATAATAAAAACTATAAATATAATATATAATAAAAATATAATAAAATTTATTTTGTAATATATCTATAAATATATCAATGAAAAGTGTATGTTTTTATATACACACGCATATATGGATTTAATGTCCATAAAGTGACTCTAGGCACAGGAGTGTCTGTACAGAAGGTGACTCTGACAGGAGATGAAACAGTAGCAGTGGTTGGGGGTGTGAGGGGTGGGTCGGTGGGTGGAGGTGTTGATCAGTCTGACTGCTTGGGGAAAGTAACTGTGTCTGGTGATCCTGCCGTGGTTGTGATGCAACCCCCCTCCCTGACAAACAGTCCGTGAGCAGGGTGGTTGGGGCCCTTCATGATGATACTGGCCCTTTTCTGGCACCTTGCTTTATTTACGTCCTTGATGCTGGGTAGTGCGGTGCTGAGCTCTTGGTATGACGACGCAGTTAATATCTTACACCCAGTTTGCTGTTAAAAATAGAACAAGCACAAGTGATTTAAAATATCAAGAAAGGGAAAGAGGCTGAGTGGAAAACTGTTTTGCTGCCTCTCAACTGCTGTTAAAAGGTCAAACAGTGAACTTCCCCTATCTCCATCAGGCACAAAGAGAAAGGTTTGGGTGACTCATGTGAGTGTGTCAGTGTTCAGCGGAAGAGACGCCTTTGGGTGCACAGTGAGGAGGAAGGCTGGTGCTGGTCCTTTCCAGGTAGAGATCACCCCTCTGAGGACGATGGCCGACCTGCTCTTTGGCGGGGGGGGAGGGTGCATCTCACTGGCCAACAGCTCTCCCCGCGACCGAAGTCATTTGCCAAGATGTTTCAGAAACTTGAGTATGAGTTAGGATGTTATTTTGAAGTAATACAAGATGTTGGTGAGGCTGAATTTAAACCATAAGACATAGGAAGAGAATTAAGCCATTAAGCCCACCGAGACTGTGTTGCCATTCCATCACGACTGATTTATTATTCCTCTCAACCCAATTCCCCTGCTTTCTCACTTAATCTTTGACGGCCTGAGTAATAACAAACCCATCAACCTCTGCTTTAAATATACCCAGACCTGGCCTCCACAGCTGTCAGTGGCAATGAATTCCACAGATTCACTATTCTCTGCCTGAAGAAATTTCTCTTCATATCTGTTCTAAATGGACATCCCTCTATTCTGAGTCTGTGCCCTCTCGTCCCTGACTCCTCCAATTTTGGAAACATTCTCTCTACATCTACTATACCTAGGTATTTGACAATTTGGAGTATGGAGTGCAGACCTGGTCACCTAACTGCAGAAAAGATTTCAATAAGACTCAAAGAGAGAAAAGAAAATTCACAAGGATGTTGCTGGGTCGTAATGACCTGAGTTATAGGGAAAGGTTGGATTGTTTGGACCTTATTCCCTGGAGCGTAGGAGAAAGAGGGGTGATTTGATAGAGGTATACAAAATTATGAGGGGTGTAGATAGGGTAAATGCAAACAGGCCCTTTCCACAGTGCCTGGGTGAGACTAGAACTAGAGGTCATGGATTCAGGGTGAAAGGTGAAATGTTTAAGGAGAACTTCACTCAGAGGGTGGTGAGAGTGTGAGATGGGCTGCCACGGAACATAGAACATAGAACACAGGAACAGGTCCTTCAGCCCTCAATGTTGTGCTGAACCAGCCAAAAGTAAATCGAAGAAATCCCCGAAAATTAATCCTTTCTACCTACACGATGTCCATATCCTACCATCTTCCTCACAGCCATGTGCCTATCTAAACGTCTCTTAAAAGCTTCTAACATATTTGCCTCCACTACCATACCAGGCAGAGTATTCCAGGCATCCACAACTCTCTGAGTAAAAAAACCTACCCCTCACATCTCCTTTGAAATTACCCCCTCTCACCTTCAATGCATGTCCTCTGCTATCAGACATTTCTACCCTGGGAAACAGATACTCCCTGACTACTCTATCTATGCCTCTCATAACCCCCCCAGCCTCCGTTGCTCCAAGGAGAAACAACCCAAGTTTATCCAGCATCATGTGATAGCCCATGCCCTCTAAACCAGGCAGCATCCTGGTAAACCTCTTCTACACCCTCTCCAAAGCCTCAACATCCTTCCTATGGTGGGAAGACCAGAACTATATATAATACTCCAGATATGGGCTAACCAGAGTTTTATAAAGCTGCAACATAACCTCTTCATTTTTTTATTTCAATGCCTCAACTAATAAAAGCAAGCTTTGCATAGTCTTTTAATCACCTCATCGACCTGTGTAGCCATTTTCAAGGAGCTATGGACATGGACCCCAAGATCTCTCTGGTCAGCAACACTCTTCTTGCCCTTAGCAGAGTATTGTTTCCTTGCATTTGCCCTACCAAGGTGCAACACTTCACGTTTATCTGGGTTAAACTCTTTCTGTCATTTTTTTGCCTATATCTGCAACTGATTTATATCACATTATATTCGTTGTCAGTCTCCTCACAATCCACAACTCCACCAATCTTGGTATCATCCTCAAACGTATTAACCCACCCATCTACGTTTCCATCCAGATCATTTATATACATTTATATACATCACAGTCAGCAGAGGTCCCAGCACAGATCCGCAGAACACCACTTGAATAAATTCCTTCAACCACTACTCTCTGTCTTCTATGGGCGATCCAGTTCTGAATCCAAACAGCTAATTTGCCTCAGACCCCATCCATCTTAATCTTCTGGATTAGCTTCCCATGAGGGACTTTGTCAAACACCTTGCTAACGTCCATGAAGACAGCATCCATTGCCCTACCCTCATCAATCTCTCTCATCACCTAGCCAAAAAACTCAATCAAGTTGGTAAGACACGACTTATCCTGCAAAAAGCCTTGCAAGATCTCCCCAATTAGGCCGTGGATTTTCAAAAGCTCATGTATCCTATCCCCAAGAATTTTCTTCAGCAATTTCCCTGTAACTCACATGAGACTCACCGGAGTATAGTCCCCAGGATTTTCCCTTGTTCTCTTCTTAAGAAGAGGTACAACATTAACCACTTACCAGTCCTTGGGACCTTGTCTATGCCTGGAGAAGACACAAACATACTGGTCAAGTCCCCAGCAATCTCATCTCTTGCCTCCTTTGACAACCTGGAGTAAATCCCATCAGACCCCGGAGATTTATCCACCTTAATACTCATTAGGAGGCCCAACACTTCCTCCTCCGTGACCTCTAAACTCCCTAATACTTATACACTAGCACTAGTCCTCCATGTCCTTTTCCTCAGTAAATACTGAAGCAAAGTACTCATTAAGTACCTCACTCACATACTCTGCATCTAAGCAAATGTTCCCCCATTTACCCTTCAATGGCCCCACCCTCTCCTGAGTTACCCTCTTGACGTATGTATAGCATGCCATGGGATTCACCTTAATCCTACTTGCCAACGACTTTTCATGTTCCCTCCTGACTTTCCTAATTCCCTTCTTTAGTTCTTTCCTGGTTTCTTTATACTCCTCTTGTGTTCTATTTGATCCTAACTTCCGAAGCTTCACATACTTTCCCTTTTTCTTCATGACTAAATTCATCACCTCTCTAGACATCTAAGGTTCTATATCTTTCCATCCCTGTCCTTCCTTCTAACAGGAACATACCTTTCCTACTTTCTGTGCAATTGATCTTTAAACACCCTCCACATGCCTGAGGTGGACTTGCCAGAAAAAAGGTGTTCCCAAGCAATGCTTCTTAGTTCCTGCCTAATGCCATCACAAATTCCCCTGCTCCAATTTAAAACTCTACCGCAAGGACCATACCTATACTTACAGTATCTACAGCTTTCATGAAAGTTAAGGAGATGTGGTCACTGTTCTCCAACTGTTCACCCGCTGAAAGGTCGGTCACCTGGCCTGGCTCAGTACCCAATCAGATCCGGTACAGCCTCTCCTACATATTGAATTAAGAAACCTTCCTGGATACACTTAATAAATTCAGCTCCATTTAAACCCCTTGCACTAAGAAGGTCCCAGTTTATGTTAGGCAAGTTGAAATCTCCTATGACAACAACCCCATTATTTCACACATTTCCTTAACCTGATTACATATCTGTTCCTGAATCTGCCGGAGGCAATCGGTGTGATTGCATCCTTCCTAGTCCTAAATTCTGCCCAAATGGACTCAGTGGTTGACCCCACCATTGTGTCACCCCTGAGTACAGCTGTGGCCTTGTCCCTGATTAGCAGTGCAACTGCCCCCCAACTTCACCTCCTCCTCTGTCTTTTCTCAAACTTCGAAAACCTGATACATTAATCACCCATTCCTGCCCCACTCTCAAACAACTTTCAGTAATGGCCACAACAGCGTAGTTCCATGTACTGATCCAAGTTCCAAGTTCATCACCTTTACCCATAATACTCCTAGCATTGAAGTAGACACACCTCAAATTATTCGACCCATCATACCTGTAATTTGTGGATTGTAAGTGGTGATTTGGGTTTGATTGCATCATTTAAGAGGAGTTTCGATAATTACATGGTTGGGAGGGGTATGGCCTAGGTACAGGTCGATGGGAATAGGCGGAGTGTTGGTTTGGCATTAAATCGATGGGCCAAAAGGCCTGTTTCTGTGCTGTAGTGTTCTATGACTCCGCGACCTTGTCCTATATCCCTCCTCAACAAAGCTATCCACCTGGCAAAGTGTAGAGGGAGTTTCACTCTGTCTGACCCGGAACTGTGTGTTGGGATGGTGTAGAGGGAGCTTCACTCTGTGTCTGACCCTGGGAGTGTGTGATGGGATGGTGTAGAGGGAGCTTCACTCTGTGTCTGACCCTGGGAGTGTGTGATGGGGTGGTGTAGAGGGAGCTTCACTCTGTGTCTGACCTGGAACTGTGTGTGATGGGATGGCATAGAAGGAGCTTCGCTCTGTGTCTAACCCTGGGAGTGTGTGATGGGATGGTGTAGAGGGAGCTTCACTCTGTGTCTGACCCTGGGAGTGTGTGATGGGATGGTGTAGAGGGAGCTTCACTCTGTGTCTGACCCTGGGAGTGTGTAATGGGACAGTGTGTAGGGAGCTTCACTCCGTGTCTGACCCCGGGAGTGTGTGATGGGATGGTGTAGAGGGAAAGTCACTCTATGTCTGATCCTGGGAGTGTGTGATGAGATGGTGTAGAGGGAGCTTCACTCTGTGTCTGATCCTGGGAGTGTGTGATGGGATGGTGTAGAGGGAGCTTCACTCTGTGTCTGACCCCGAGAGTGTGTGATGGGACAGAGTAGAGGGAGCTTCACTCTGTGTCTGACCCTGGGAGTGTGTGATGGGACAGTTGTAGAGGGAGCTTCACTCTGTGTCTGACCCCGGGATTGTGTGATGGGACAGTGTAGAGGGAGCTTCACTCTGTGTCTGACCCCGGGAGTGTTTGAGGGGACGGTATAGAGGGAGCTTCACTCTGTGTCTGACCCTGGGAGTGTGTGATGGGACGGTGTAGAGGGAGCTCCACCTAACCAGTGCCCCGAGTGCCTGTGATATTGACATGGAGACTGCGTGCTTGCCGCTCGGTGTCCACACTATTGAAATCATTCAGCTCAATATATCAATGACAGTAAATGACAGGAGTGCTATTGACCTGGTTGCCAGGTGGATGCTACAGCAGGAGAGTGAGGGAGATGGATCGGATCCAGTGTTTGCTGTGCTGTGTTTGGGACAGAGACTGGAGGTGCAGGAGGTTTATCAGAACAATAAAAATTATTAATGCAATGAGAATTTCACCAAATAACCTGCTGTTCAAGTATTCATTCGGAACTGAGAGCAGATGGAATGGTTGTCATGTGCAAGAGAATGGGAGGGAGACGTAGTGAAGTGAGCGAGAGAGATTTCACAGGCCATTAACTCTCAAACAGCAAAGACTCAAGGCTACATGCATTGAATTTGATGGTGCCCAGGGACCAGCCCGAGTGGGCTGCTGAAAACCGACAACACCAGGCAAGAGTTGAGAGAGAAATTCCAGAATCGGAAACACACTAATCCAGTCTGAAACCAGAGAGAGATGTGATATCCCCTCCCCACCCCACAGAGAGATGTGATATCCCCTCCCCAACCCACAGAGAGATGTGATATCCCCTCCCCACCCCACAGACAGATGAGATATCCCCTCCCCACCCCCCAGAGAGAGATGTGATATCCCCTCCCCAGCCCACAGAGAGATGTGATATCCCCTCCCCACCCCCCAGAGAGAGATGTGATATCCCCTCCCCACCCCACAGAGAGAGATGTGAGATCCCCTCCCCACCCCAGAAAGAAATGTGATATCCTCTCCCCACCCCACAGACAGATGTGATATCCCCTCCCCACCCCACAGAGAGATGTGATATCCCCTCCCCACCACCCAGAGAGAGATGTGATATCCCCTCCCCACCCCACAGAGAGAGATGTGATATCCCCTCCCCACCCCACTGACAGATGTGATATCCCCTCCCCACCCCACAGAGAGATGTGATATCCCCTCCCCACCCCCTCAGAGAGAGATGTGATATCCCCTCCCACCCCCCAGAGAGATGTGATATCCCATCCCCACCCCCCAGAGAGAGACGTATCCCCTCCCCACCCCACAGAGAGAGATGTGAGATCCCCTCCCCACCCCAGAGAGAGATGTGATATCCCCTCCCCAGCCCACAGAGAGATATGATATCCCCTCCCCACCCCACAGAGAGATGTGATATCCCCTCCCCACCCCCCAGAGAGAGATGTGATATCCCCTCCCCACCCCACAGAGAGAGATGTGATATCCCCTCCCCACCCCACAGACAGATGTGATATCCCCTCCCCACCCCACAGAGAGATGTGATATCCCCTCCCCACCCCCTCAGAGAGAGATGTGATATCCCCTCCCACCCCCCAGAGAGATGTGATATCCCATCCCCACCCCCCAGAGAGAGACGTATCCCCTCCCCACCCCACAGAGAGAGATGTGAGATCCCCTCCCCACCCCAGAGAGAGATGTGATATCCCCTCCCCAGCCCACAGAGAGATGTGATATCCCCTCCCCACCCCCCAGAGAGATGTGATATCCCCTCCCCACCCCCCAGAGAGAGACGTATCCCCTCCCCACCCCACAGAGAGAGATGTGAGATCCCCTCCCCACCCCAGAGAGAGATGTGATATCCCCTCCCCAGCCCACAGAGAGATGTGATATCCCCTCCTCACCCCACAGAGAGATGTGATATCCCTTCCCCACCCCACTCCACAAGATCTAGAGAGTATTGATTGACAACGAGGAGAGAGAGAATGAATCGGAGGCTGAGGGACTACTTTTTCACCCAGGAGGGTGTTCAGCTGCCTGAGGAAGCATTTGAAGCAGGCTCATGAACAACATTTGAAAGGCTCTTTGGAAGGAAATGTTTGGAGTGATATGACAGGCCAAACGTGAGCAAATACAACTTGTTTAATTGGGAATCGAGCAACACACAAAACTGCTGGAGGAACTCAGCAGCATAGGAAGCATCTCGGGAGAGGAGTCAAAGTGTCAGGTTGAGATATTTCATCAGAACTGGAAGGGAAAGGGGACAGTAGGCAGAATAAGAAGGCAGGGGATGGAAAGGAGAGCTAGAGGGTGATAGGTGAGACCTGGTGAGGAGGTAGGGCAGGGGGCAGAAAGTGAGACGCTGGGAGGTGATAGGTGGGAGAGGTAAAGAATTGAAGGAGACGAAATCGGACAGGAGTGGAGAGTGACCCATGAGAGAAAGAGAAGAAGGGGAGGAACAGGGGAGGTGATGGCCAGGTGAGAGGTCAACCACAAAGGGGAATGTAGAAACAAGGGGAGGGTGGAGAAGTTACTTGATGTTAGAGTGTGTCCCAGTAGCATTGCAGTTAGTACGACACTATTACAGCCTCGGGGCGGCTGAGTTCACAGTTCAGAGTTCAATCCCACTACCTCTGTGAGGGGTCTCTGTACACTCCCCCTGTGTGAGGGGTCTCTGTACACTCTCCCTGTGTGAGTCTCTGTGCACTCTCTCTGTGTGAGTCTCTGTACACTCTCCCTGTGTGAGGGGTCTCTGTACACTCTCCCTGTGTGAGTCTCTGTACACTCTCCCTGTGTGAGGCGTCTCTGTACACTCTCTCTGTGTGAGGTGTCTCTGTACACTCTCTCTGTGTGAGTCTCTGTACACTCTCCCTGTGTCAGTCTCTGTACACTCTCCCTGTGTGAGGGGTCTCTGTACACTCTCCCTGTGTAAGTCTCTGTTCACTCTCCCTGTGTGAGGGGTCTCTGTACACTCTCCCTGGGTGAGTCTCTGTACACTCTCCCTGTGTGAGGGGTCTCTGTACACTCCCCCTGTGTGAGGGGTCTCTGTACACTCTCCCTGTGTGAGTCTCTGTGCACTCTCTCTGTGTGAGAGGTCTCTGTACACTCTCCCTGTGTAATTCTCTGTTCACTCTCCCTGTGTGAGGGGTCTCTGTACACTCTCCCTGGGTGAGTCTCTGTACACTCTCCCTGTGTGAGGGGTCTGTGTACACTCCCCCTGTGTGAGTGTACACTCTCCCTGTGTGAGTCTCCGTACACTCTCCCTGTGTGAGGGGTCTCTGTACTCTCTCTCTCTCTGTGAGTCTCTGTACACTCTCCCTGTGTGAGTCTCTGTGTAATGTCTCTGTGTGAGGGGTCTCTGTAAACTCTCTCTGTGTGAGTCTCTTTACACTCTCCCTGTGTGAGTCTCTTTACACTCTCCCTGTGTGAGGGGTCTCCGTACACTCTCTCTGTGTGAGTCTCTGTACACTCTCCCTGTGTGAGGGGTCTCTGTACACTCTCTCTGTGTGAGTCTCTGTACACTCTCCCTGTGTGAGGGGTCTCTGTACACTCTCTCTGTGTGAGTCTCTGTACACTGTCCCTGTGTGAGTCTCTGTACACTCTCCCTGTGTGAGGGGTCTCCGTACACTCTCTCTGTGTGAGTCTCTGTACACTCTCCCTGTGCGAGGGGTCTCTGTACACTCTCTCTGTGTGAGTCTCTGTACACTGTCCCTGTGTGAGTCTCTGTACACTCTCCCTGTGTGAGGGGTCTCTGTCCACTCTCCCTGTGTGAGTCTCTGTGTAATGTCCCTGTGTGAGGGGTCTCTGTACTCTCTCCCTGTGTGAGTCTCTGTCCACTCTCCCTGTGTGAGTCTCTGTGTAATGTCCCTGTGTGAGGGGTCTCTGTAAACTCTCTCTGTGTGAGTCTCTGTACACTCTCCCTGTGTGAGTCTCTTTACACTCTCCCTGTGTGAGGGGTCTCCGTACACTCTCTCTGTGTGAGTCTCTTTACACTCTCCCTGTGTGAGTCTCTGTACACTCTCCCTGTGTGAGGGGTCTCTGTACTCTCTCCCTGTGTGAGTCTCTGTCTACTCTCCCTGTGTGGGTCTCTGTGTAATGTCCCTGTGTGAGGGATCTCTGTAAACTCTCTCTGTGTGAGTCTCTTTACACTCTCCCTGTGTGAGGGGTCTCTGTACACTCTCTCTGTGTGAGTCTCTGTACACTCTCCCTGTGTGAGTCTCTTTACATTCTCCCTGTGTGAGGGATCTCTGTACACTCTCCCTGAGGAATGTGTTTGTTTTCCCCGGGGCCCCTGGTTGCCTCCCACAGTCCAGAGACGAACCAGGTAAGTTAACTGGTCATTGTAAGTTGTCCTGTGACCAGTTCAGGGTTAAATCAGGTTGTCTGGGGTTGTTGGGATTGCACAACTTGAAGGGTTGAGAGAGCCGATTATGCACACTATCCCCAGATAAATAAACAAATAGCTCTATATTAAAACCATCAGGATGGAGGCTACCCAAACCGAGTATGAGGTGTTGCTCAGTGTCCTGTCCCAGACTGACCGTCCCAACGCTGTGATCATTGTCCTGTCCCAGACAGAATGTCCCAGCTCAGTGGTCAGTGTCCTGTCCTAGACAGTCTGTCCCAGCACTGTGGTCAGTGTCCTGTTCTGACTGACCGTCCCAGCCCTGTGGTCAGTGTCCTGTCCCTACTGACCATCCCAGTCCTCTGGTCAGTGTCCTGTCCCAGAGTGACCGTCCCAGCCCTGTGGTCAGTGTCCTGTCCTAGACTGACCGGCCCAGTCCTGTGGTCAGTGTCTTGACCAAGACTGACCAACCCAGCACTGTGGTCAGTGTCCTGTCCTAGACAGAATGTCCCAGCCCTATGGTCAGTGTCCTGCCCCAGACTGACCGGCCCAGCCCTGTGGTCAGTGTCTTGTCCTAGACTGACCGGCCCAGCCCTGTGGGCAGTGTCTTGTCCAAGACTGACCATCCCAGCACTGTGGTCAGTGTCCTGTCCTAGAATGACCGGCCCAGCCATGTGGTCAGTGTCCTGTCACAGACTGACCATCCCAGCACTGTGGTCAGTGTCCTGTACCAGAGTGACCGTCCCAGCCCTGTGGTCAGTGTCCTGTCCTAGACTGACCGTCCCAGTCCTGTGGTCATTATCCTGTCCTAGACTGACCATCCCAGCACTGTGGTCAGTGTCCTGTCCTAGACAGAATGTCCCAGCCCTGTGGTCAGTGTCCTGTCCTAGACTGACCGGCCCAGTCCTGTAGTCACTGTCTTGTCCAAGACTGACCATCCCAGCACTGTGGTCAGTGTCCTGTCCTAGACAGAATGTCCCAGCCCTGTGGTCAGTGTCTTGTCCAAGACTGACCATCCCAGCACTGTGGTCAGTGTCCTGTCACAGACTGACCATCCCAGCACTGTGGTCAGTGTCCTGTCCTAGACTGACCGGCCCAGCCATGTGGTCAGTGTCCTGTCCCAGACTGACCGGCCCAGCCCTGTGGTCAGTGTCTTGTCCAAGACTGACCATCCCAGCACTGTGGTCAGTGTCCTGTCCTAGACTGACCGGCCCAGCCATGTGGTCAGTGTCCTGTCACAGACTGACCATCCCAGCACTGTGGTCAGTGTCCTGTCCTAGACTGACCGGCCCAGCCCTGTGGTCAGTGTCTTGTCCAAGACTGACCAGCCCAGCACTGTGGTCAGTGTCCTGACTGACCGTCCCAACCCCGTGGTCAGTGTCCTATTTCCGTTCTAAATGGATGTTCCTCTGTTCTGAGGCTGTGCTCTCTGGTCTGAGACTGTCCCACTATAGGAAACATCCTCTCCACATCCACTCTGTCTGCAACTTCTAACATTTGATAGGTTTCAATGAGGTTCCTCTCACATTTTTCTGAATTCCAGTGAGAACAGGCCCAGAACCATCAAACACTCCTTATATGATAAGCCTCTCAATCCCGAGATCATTTTTGTGAATCTCCTCTGGAGCCTCTCCAAGGTTAATGCATCCTCTCTTAGATGACGGGCCCAAAACCACTCACAATGCTCCAAGTGTGGCCTCATCGGTGCCATATAAACCCTTTGCATTACATTGTTTTTATATTCCAGTCATCTTGAAATAAATGCTAACCTTGCACCTGCCTTCCTCACACACTAGTCGGGGATTGTGATCAAGGGCCACAGGGTAATGCTGCAGCTCAATAAACCCTGGCTAGACTACACTTGGGAGTTTTGTGTTCAGTTCTCGTTTCCTCTTTATAGGAGGGTGTGAAAGCTTTAGAGAGGGCACAGAGGAGACTTACCAGGACGCTGTCTCGGTTAGCGAGCACGTCTTATGAAGACAGGTGAGCTAACAAAGGATTGTTGTTTTGGAGAGGAGAAGCGAAAGGCCACTTGATAATGGTGTATGAGATGATGAAGTGTAAATTGAGTCGACGGCCAGATGGAAATGGCTATTATGAGGAGGCATAATTTTAAAATATTGGAGGAAGGTATAGAGGGGTTATAGGAGTAGGTTTTTTACACAGAGTGTGGACGGTGGGTGAAAAGCTCTGAGAGCGGTGTTGTTAGAGGCAGATGCATTGGGGTTATTTCAGAGACTCTTAGATAGGCACATGGATGATAGAAACATGGAGGGCGGTGCAGGAGGGAAGGGTTAGATTGCAGGTTAAAAGGTTGGCATATTTTGGCTGAAGGGCCTGTGCCACTGATTTGGAGGTCTGGAACCCATCTCTGCCCCCTACCTGTCTTCACCTGTCACCCTGTTCCCCCCTCTCTCTGACCCTGTTACCATGCCCCACTGCCTCTCTGACACAGTCACTCCTCCTGTTACACCCCTGACCCCTCTCCTCACTCAGCAGCCGTCTTGACATTTGCAGGGCCTGTCTGCACACTGCCTCGTCTCCTTCCAGTTCCACCCACTCTCTGAGCCTGTCCCAGTGACTGTCTTTGTGTGTGGGAGTTGCTGGTCTCTGACCTGGGGGTGGGGAATCCTCTGGGAGGGAGCTGTCTCTGAGATTTGATGTTCCCTGCTGACTTCGAAGTGGTGACCGGCTTCGATTAAACATCTCTCTCAGTAAGCCGGCCCCTGAAAAGGTTAACGGTCTCTCTGGTCTTCCACTCCACCTGCTCGCCTGTGTTAAAAGCCCATTTTAGTGCAGCCTGCAGCTTAATCACTGCCTGTCATTTTCAATGGACAATCTCTTATTACTGAAGCGGAGCTGCTAATATCCCGCAGTACGTCTCTCACTGTAAACGGTTGCATGATTGGGTTAAAGGTGCCCTGATGTCACATTGGATTAGGTCTCTGCTCCATCCACCTTCACTGCTTGACCTGTGCTCGATTCAGCTGACAGAAATGGTTTACTTGTGTCCTGCAGGGAGGGAGATTTGCTGTCTATGCCACCCTGATCGCAGTGTGCCTGACTCGGAACGGTGATTGAAAGAGAAAATTTACAAGGATGTTGCCGGGTCTTGAGGACCTGAGTCACACTGAAAGGTTGAATTGGTTTGAATTTCATTCCCTCGGGCGAGGGAGAATGAGGGGGGCTTTGATAGAGGTATACAGAATTGTGAGGTAGACACTCCGGGGCCACGGGTCGGAGAACTGCTGCCACATAGATTGTAAACTCACCCCACAGTCCGTAACCTCACTCCACAGTCCATAACCACACCCCACAGTCTGTAACCACACCTCACAGCCTATAAACTCACCCCGCAGCCCGTAATCCCACCCCACAGTCTGTAAACTCACCCCACAGTGTGAAACCCCACCCCACAGCCCGTAACCCCACCCCACAGTCTGTAACCTCACTCCACAGTCCGTAACCACACCCAACAGTCTGTACCATGCCTCACAGACTATAAACTCACCCCGCAGCCCGTAACCCCACCCCACAGTCCGTAACCTCACTCCACAGTCCGTAACCATATCCCACAGTCTGTAACCACACCTCACAGCCTATGAACTCACCCCACAGCCCGTAACCCTACCCCACAGTCTGTAAACTCACCCCACAGTGTGAAACCCCACCCCATATAACGTAACCCCACCCCACAGTCTGTAACCTCACTCCACAGTCCATAACCACACCCAACAGTCTGTAACCACACCTCACAGACTATAAACTCACCCCGCAGCCCGTAACCCCACCCCACAGTCTGTAAACTCACCCCACAGTGTGAAATCCCACCCCACAGCCCGTAACCTCACTCCACAGTCCGTAACCACACCCCACAGTCTGTAACCACACCTCACAGCCTATAAACTCACCCCACAGCCCGTAACCCCACCCCACAGTCCATAACCCCACCCCACAGTCTGTAAACTCACCCCACAGTGTGAAACCCCACCCCACAGTCCGTAACCTCACACCACACACTGTAAACCCCTCCCCACAGTTTGTAAACCCCAGCCCACAGCCTGTAAACCCACCCTACAGTCGGTAACCTCACTCCACACACTGTAAACCCACCCCACAGTGTGAAACCCCACCCTACAGTCTGTAAACCCCACCCACAGTTTGTAAACACACCCCACAATGTGAAACCCCACCCCACAGTTTGTAAACACACCCCACAGTCTACAACCTCACCCCACTGTCTGTAACACAATAGTCTGCAACCTCACAGTCTGTATACCTACCACACGGTCTGTATCCCAACCCACTGTCAGTAACTCCATCACAGAGTCTGCAACCCCACAGAATGCAGCCCCACCCCACAATCCGTATACATACGTCACAATTGGTAACCTAACCCCAGGCAGTAACTCCAGAGTGTGCAATCACAACCCACAGCCTGTAACCCAACCCCACAGTCTGTAACCTCACAGCCTGTAACCTCACAATCTGTAGCCCAACCCCACAGTCTGTCACCCCACAGAATGTAACCCCCACCCCACAGAATGTAATCACCAGGGCACGGTCTGAACTCCACAATGTGTAACCCAATCCCACAGTCTGTAACCCCACAGTCTGTACCCTCACCCCATTTACTGTAACCCCACCCCACAGACTGTAACCACACTCCAAAGTCTGTGAACCCACCCCAGTCTGTAACCCCACCACACAGCATGTAAACTCACCCCACAGTCTGTACCCTCACCCAACAGTCTGTAATCTCACCCCACTCTCTGTAACCCCTTCCGACAATCTGCAGCCCCGCACCCTGTAACCCCACGGTCTGTACCCACACCCCACTGTCTGTACTCACCCCACTGTCTGTAACCCCCAGTCTATACCCTCACCCCACAGTCTGTAACCTCACACCGCAGCCTGTACCCCCACCCCACAGTCTGTACTCCACCACACATTGTGGCACCCTACAGTCTGTAACCCCACAGAATGTAACCTCACGCCTCAGACTGTAAACCCACCCCAGTCTGTAAATCCCCCTACAGTCTATAACCTCACCCCCAAATTCTGTAACCCCACAATTTGTAATCTCACCCCACAGTCTCTATACCCACCCCACAGTTTGTCACCCTATCCCACAGTCTGTAATCTCATCCCACAGTTTGTAACCCTATCCCACAGTCTGTAATCTCACCCCACAGTCTCTATACCCACCCCACAGTTTGTCACCCTATCCCACAGTCTGTAATCTCATCCTACAGTTTGTAACCCTATCCCACAGTCTGTAATCTCACCCCACAGTCTCTATACCCACCCCACAGTTTGTCACCCTATCCCACAAATCAGGATCCCCACAGTCTGTAACCCAGCAATCTCCAATCTCATCCCATAGTCTGGAATCCCAAAGTCTGTAACCCCATAGTCTGTAGCCTCACCCCACAACTTCACCCCACGGTCTGTAACCTCACCCCGCACAGTCTGTAATCCTACAATATGTAACACCACCCCACAGTGTGTAACCTAACTCCACAGATTGTAACCTCACCTTAGTCTCTAACCCCACCCCACACTCTGTAACTCCACTATGCAGTCTATAACCCCCCGCACAGTCTGTAATCCCATCCCACAGTCTGGAACTCCACCACGCAGTCTATAACCCCCCGACTGTCTGTAACCCCACCACACAGTCTGTAACCCCACCCCACAGTCTGTAACTCCACCACACACTCTATAACCCCCCGACTGTCTGTAACCCCACCACACAGTCTGTAACCCCACCCCACAGTCTGTAACTCCACCACACAGTCTATAACCCCCCGACTGTCTGTAACCCCACCACACAGTCTGTAACCCCACCCCACACTCTGTAACTCCACCACGCAGTCTATAACCCACCGACTGTCTGTAACCCCACCCCGCACAGTCTGTAACCCCATCATCTGTACCCTTACCCCACAATCTGTAACTTCACCCCACAGTCTGTAAACTCACTTCACAGTCTGCAAGCCCACCATCTGTAATCTCAACCCATAGTCTGTCATCTCACAGTCTGTAACCCACCCCCACGGTCTGTACCCTCACCCCACAGTCTGTAAACACACACAACAGTCTGTAATTGAGCCACACAATGTGTAAACTTATCCCACAGTCTGGAACTGCACCCCGCCATCGGAAACCACAACACACAGTCTGTAACTACACGCTCTGTGACATCACCCCACAGTCTGTAACCCCACCCCACAGATTGTAACCCCACCCAGAGTCTGTAACCCCACTTTTTGTAACCCCGCCCCACAGACTGTAACCCCACCCCACAGTGTGTAATCCCAGCCCACAGCATAACTCCACCCCCCAGTCAGTAACCCCCCAGTCTGTTATTTCACCGCCACGTCTGTATCCCCACACAGTCTGTAACCCCCCGACAGTCTGTAACCCCACTCCACAGTCTGTATCCCCCCATAGTCTGTATCCCCCCACAGTCTGTAACCCCCCGACAGTCTGTAACCCCCAGTCTGTAACTCCCAGTCTGTAACCCCACAGACTGTAACCCCACCCCACAGTGTGTAAACCCAGCCCACAGCATAACCCCACCCCCCAGTCAGTAACCCCATAGTCTGTTATTTCAACACCACGTCTGTAAACTCAACACAGTCTGTAACCTTTCTATACAGTGTGTGAACTCACCCCACAGTCTGTAACCTCAGCAAACAGTCTATATCCCCACACGCAGACTGTAAAACCACCCCACGATATGTAACCATACCCCACAGTCTGAAATCCTCCCTACAGTCTGTAACCCCACAGTCTGTAACCACCCCACAGTCTGTATCCCCCCACAGTCTGTAACCCCCCCACAGACTGTAATCCCCCACAGTCTGTAACCCCCCAGTCTGTAACCCCCCACAGTCTGTATCCCCACACAGTCTGTAACCCCCCAGTCTGTAACCCCCCACAGTCTGTAACCCCACACAGTCTGTAACCCCCCGACAGTCTGTAACCCCACTCCAGTCTGTAACCCCCCACAGTCTATAACCCCCTCACAGACTGTAACCCAACAGTCTGTAACCCACCCCACAGTGTGTAAACCCAGCCCACAGCATAACCCCACCCCCAGTCTGTAACCTCAGCAAACAGTCTATATCTCCACACGCAGACTGTAAAACCACCCCACGATATGTAACCACACCCCACAGTCTGAAATCCCCCCTACAGTCTGTAACCCCACAGTCTGTAACCCCAGAGTCTGTAACCCCAGAGTCTGTAACTCCACAGACTGTAACCCCACAGTGTGTAACTCCACAGTCTGTAACCCCCCAGTCTGTAACACCCCCACAGTCTGTAACCCCACAATCTGTAACCCCAGAGTCTGTAACCCCAGAGTCTGTAACTCCACAGTCTGTAACTCCACAGTCTGTAACCCGACAGTCTGTACACCCCCCCACAGTCTGTACCCCCCTCCCACAGTCTGTAACCCCAAAATCTGTAACCCCACATTCTGTAACTCCACAGTCTGTAACCCCACAGTCTGTAACCCCACTCCACAGTCTGTAACCCCCCACAGTCTGAAATCCCCCCTACAGTCTGTAACCCCAGAGTCTGTAACTCCACAGTCTGTAACCCCACAGTCTGTAACCCCACAGTCTGTAACCCCAGAGTCTGTAACTCCACAGTCTGTAACCACACAGTCTGTACCCCCCCACAGTCTGTAACCCCAAAATCTGTAACCCCACAGTCTGTAACCCCACTCCACAGTCTGTAACCCCCCACAGTCTGAAATCCCCCCTACAGTCTGTAACCCCACAGTCTGTAACCACCCCACAGTGTGTAACTCCACAGTCTGTAACCCCCCCCCACAGTCTGTAACCCCACAATCTGTAACCCCAGAGTCTGTAACTCCACAGTCTGTAACCCCAGAGTCTGTAACTCCACAGTCTGTAACCCCACAGTCTGTACACCCCCCACAGTCTGTAACCACACAGTCTGTACCCCCCTCCCACAGTCTGTAACCCCACAATCTGTAACCCCGCAGTCTGTAACTCCACAGTCTGTAACCCCACAGTCTGTAACCCCACTCCACAGTCTGTAACCCCCCACAGTGTGTAACCCCCCACAGACTGTAACCCAACAGTCTGTAACCCACCCCACAGTCTGAAACCCCACAGTCTGTAACCCCCCAGAGTCTTAAAACCCACAGTCTGTAACTCCACAGTCAGTAAGCCCACAGTCTGTAACCCCACTTCACAGTCTGTAACCCCACAGTCTGTAACTCCACAGTCTGTAACCACCTCACAGTCTGTAACCCCCTCCCCCCCACAGTCTGTAACCCCACTCCACAGTCTGTAACTCCACAATCAGTAACCCCACAGTCTGTAACACCCCGACAGTCTGTAACCCCACTTCACAGTCTGTAACCCAACAGTCTGTAACCCACCCCACAGTCTGTAAACCCCCACAGTTTGTAACCCCCCACAGACTGTAACCCAACAGTCTGTAACCCCACAGTCTGTAACCCCCCACAGTCTGTATCCCCCCACAGTCTGTAACCCCCCAGTCTGTAACCCCCGACAGTCTGTAACCCCACTCCACAGTCTGTAACCCCCCACAGTCTATAACACCCTCACAGACTGTAACCCAACAGTCTTTAACCCACCCCACAGTCTGTAACCCCCACACAGTCTGTAACCCCCAGTCTGTAACTCCACAGTCAGTAACCCCACAGTCTGTAACCCCCCACAGTCTGTATCCCCACACAGTCTGTAACCCCCCAGTCTGTAACCCCCCACAGTCTGTATCCCCACACAGTCTGTAACCCCACTCCACAGTCTGTAACCCCCCACAGTCTATAACCCCCTCACAGACTGTAACCCAACAGTCTGTAACCCACCCCACAGTGTGTAAACCCAGCCCACAGCATAACCCCATCCCCAGTCTGTAACCTCAGCAAACAGTCTATATCTCCACACGCAGACTGTAAAACCACCCCACGATATGTAACCACACCCCACAGTCTGAAATCCCCCCTACAGTCTGTAACCCCACAGTCTGTAACCCCAGAGTCTGTAACTCCACAGACTGTAACCCCACAGTGTGTAACTCCACAGTCTGTAACCCCCCAGTCTGTAACACCCCCACAGTCTGTAACCCCACAATCTGTAACCCCAGAGTCTGTAACCCCAGAGTCTGTAACTCCACAGTCTGTAACCCCACAGTCTGTAACCCCAGAGTCTGTAACTCCACAGTCTGTAACCCGACAGTCTGTACACCCCCCCCACAGTCTGTACCCCCCTCCCACAGTCTGTAACCCCAAAATCTGTAACCCCACATTCTGTAACTCCACAGTCTGTAACCCCACAGTCTGTAACCCCACTCCACAGTCTGTAACCCCCCACAGTCTGAAATCCCCCCTACAGTCTGTAACCCCAGAGTCTGTAACTCCACAGTCTGTAACCCCACAGTCTGTAACCCCACAGTCTGTAACCCCAGAGTCTGTAACTCCACAGTCTGTAACCCGACAGTCTGTACACCCCCCCCACAGTCTGTAACCCCAAAATCTGTAACCCCACAGTCTGTAACCCCACAGTCTGTAACCCCACTCCACAGTCTGTAACCCCCCAAAGTCTGAAATCCCCCCTACAGTCTGTAACCCCACAGTCTGTAACCACCCCACAGTGTGTAACTCCACAGTCTGTAACCCCCCCCCCACAGTCTGTAACCCCACAATCTGTAACCCCAGAGTCTGTAACTCCACAGTCTGTAACCCTACAGTCTGTAACCCCAGAGTCTGTAACTCCACAGTCTGTAACCCCACAGTCTGTACACCCCCCACAGTCTGTAACCACACAGTCTGTACCCCCCTCCCACAGTCTGTAACCCCACAATCTGTAACCCCGCAGTCTGTAACTCCACAGTCTGTAACCCCACAGTCTGTAACCCCACTCCACAGTCTGTAACCCCCCACAGTGTGTAACCCCCCACAGACTGTAACCCAACAGTCTGTAACCCACCCCACAGTCTGAAACCCCACAGTCTGTAACCCCCCAGAGTCTTAAAACCCACAGTCTGTAACTCCACAGTCAGTAAGCCCACAGTCTGTAACCCCACTTCACAGTCTGTAACCCCACAGTCTGTAACTCCACAGTCTGTAACCACCTCACAGTCTGTAACCCCCTCCCCCCCCCACAGTCTGTAACCCCACTCCACAGTCTGTAACTCCACAATCAGTAACCCCACAGTCTGTAACACCCCGACAGTCTGTAACCCCACTTCACAGTCTGTAACCCAACAGTCTGTAACCCATCCCACAGTCTGTAAACCCCCACAGTTTGTAACCCCCCACAGACTGTAACCCAACAGTCTGTAACCCCACAGTCTGTAACCCCCCACAGTCTGTATCCCCCCACAGTCTGTAACCCCCCAGTCTGTAACCCCCGACAGTCTGTAACCCCACTCCACAGTCTGTAACCCCCCACAGTCTATAACACCCTCACAGACTGTAACCCAACAGTCTTTAACCCACCCCACAGTCTGTAACCCCCACACAGTCTGTAACCCCCAGTCTGTAACTCCACAGTCAGTAACCCCACAGTCTGTAACTCCACAGTCTGTAACCCCCCACAGACTGTAACTCTACAGTCTGTAACTACCCCACAGTCTGTAACCCCACAGTCTGTAACCCCACAGTCTGTAACTCCACAGTCTGTAACCCCACAGCCTGTACCCCCCACAGTCTGTAACCCCACTCCACAGTCTGTAACCCCACAATCTGTAACCCCACAGTCCATAACCCCCACTCCACAGCTGTAAACCCACAGTCTATAACACCACAGTCTATAACCCCCACTCCACAGCTGTAAACCCACAGTCTATAACCCCACAGTCTGTAACCCCACTCCACAGTCCGTAACCCCACAGTATATAACCCCCACTCCACAGTCTGTAACCCCACAGCATATAACCCCCACTCCACAGTCTGTAACCACACAGACTGTAATCCCCCACTCCACAGTCTGTAACCCCACAGTCTATAACCCCCACTCCACAGCTGTAAACCCACAGTCTATAACCCCCACTCCACAGCTGTAAACCCACAGTCTATAACCCCCACTCCACAGTCTGTATCCCCCCACAGTTTGTAGCCCCACTCCACAGTCTGCAACCCCACAGTCTGTAACCCCATAGTCTGTAACCCCCACAGTCTGTAAACCCCAGTCTGTAAACCCCACAGTCTGTAACCCCCACAGTCTGTAACCAACCAACAGTCTGTAACCCCACAGTCTATAACCCCCACTTCACAGTCTGTAACTCCACTGTCTGTAACCCCACTGCACAGACTGTAACCCCACAGTATATAAACCCCACTCCACAGTTTGTAACCCCAAAGACTGTACCCCCCCCACAGTCTGTAACTCCACAGTCTGTAACCCCATAGACTGTAACCCCACTCTCCACATTGTGTAACCCCACAGACTGTAACATCCCACTCCACAGTCAGTAAACCCACATTCTCTAACCCCCATTCCACCGTCTGTAACCCCACAGTCTATAACCCCCACTCCACAGTCTGTAACCCCATAGTCTGTAACCCTCACAGTCTGTAAACCCCACAGTCTGTAACCCCCACAGTCTGTAACCAACCAACAGTCTGTAACCCCACAGTCTATAAACACCCACTACACAGTCTGTAACCCCACAGTCTGTAACCCCATAGTCTGTAACCCCCACAGTCTGTAAACCCCAGTCTGTAAACCCCACAGTCTGTAACCCCCACAGTCTGTAACCAACCAACAGTCTGTAACCCTACAGTCTATAACCCCCACTTCACAGTCTGTAACCTATAACCCCCATTCCACTGTAACCCCAGCAGTCTATAACCCCCATTCCACAGTCTGTAACCCCACAGTCTATAACACCCACTCCACAGTCTGTAAACCCACCGTCTGTAACCCCACAGTCTATAACCCCCACTCCACAGTCTGTAACCCCATAGTCTGTAACCCTCACAGTCTGTAAACCCCACAGTCTGTAACCCCCACAGTCTGTAACCAACCAACAGTCTGTATAACCCCACTCCACATCTGTAACTCCACAGTCTATAACACCCACTCCACAGTCTGTAACCCCCATTCCACAGTCTGTAGCCCCACAGTCTCTAACCCCACTCCACAGTCTATAACACCCACTCCACAGTCTGTAACCCCCATTCCACAGTCTGTAACCCTACAGTCTATAACCCCCACTTCACAGTCTGTAACTCCACTGACTGTAACCCCACTGCACAGACTGTAACCCCACAGTATATAAACCCCACTCCACAGTTTGTAACCCCACAGACTGTACCCCCCCACAGTCTGTAACTCCACAGTCTGTAACCCCATAGACTGTAACCCCACTCTCCACATTGTGTAACCCCACAGACTGTAACATCCCACTCCACAGTCAGTAAACCCACATTCTCTAACCCCCATTCCACCGTCTGTAACCCCACAGTCTATAACCCCCACTCCACAGTCTGTAACCCCCATAGTCTGTAACCCCCACAGTCTGTAAACCCCACAGTCTGTAACCCCCACAGTCTGTAACCAACCAACAGTCTGTAACCCCACAGTCTATAAACACCCACTACACAGTCTGTAACCCCACAGTCTGTAACCCCATAGTCTGTAACCCCCACAGTCTGTAAACCCCAGTCTGTAAACCCCACAGTCTGTAACCCCCACAGTCTGTAACCAACCAACAGTCTGTAACCCCACAGTCTATAACCCCCACTTCACAGTCTGTAACCCCCACTCCACAGTCTGTAACCCCCCACAGTCTATAACCCCCATTCCACAGTCTGTAACCCCACAGTCTATAACCCCCACTCCACAGTCTGTAACCCCACAGTCTATAACACCCATTCCACAGTCTGTAACCCCAACAGTCTATAACACCCACTACACAGTCTGTAACCCCCATTCCACAGTCTGTAACCCCACAGACTGTAACACCCATTCCACAGTCTGTAACCCCAACAGTCTATAACACCCACTACACAGTCGATAACACCCATTCCACAGTCTGTAACCCCAGCAGTCTATAACCCCCATTCCACAGTCTGTAACCCCACAGTCTATAACACCCACTCCACAGTCTGTAAACCCACAGTCTATAACGCCCACTCCACAGTCTGTAACCCTACAGTCAGTAACCCCTACTCCACAGTCTGTAACCCACTCCACAGACTGTAACCCCCCACTCCACAGTCTGTAACCCCACAGTCTCTAACCCCACAGTCTATAACCCCCACTACACAGTCTGTAACCCCACAGTCTATAACCCCCACTACACAGTCTGTAACCCCACAGTCTATAACCCCCACTACACAGTCTGTAACCCCACAGTCTATAACCCCCACTACACAGTCTGTGACCCCACAGACTGTAACCCCCACTCCACAGTCTGTAACCCCACAGTCTCTAACCCCCACTACACAGTCTGTAACCCCACAGTCTCTAACCCCACAGTCTGTAACCCCACAGTCTGTAACCCCCACTCCACAGTCTGTAACCCCACAGTCTCTAACCCCACTCCACAGTCTGTAACTCCACAGTCTATAACACCCACTCCACAGTCTGTAACCCCCACTACACAGTCTGTAACCCCACAGTCTCTAACCCCACAGTCTGTAACCCCCACTCCACAGTCTGTAACCCCACAGTCTCTAACCCCACAGTCTGTAACCCCACAGTCTGTAACCCCCACTCCACAGTCTGTAACCCCACAGTCTCTAACCCCACAGTCTCTAACCCCACTCCACAGTCTGTAACTCCACAGTCTATAACACCCACTCCACAGTCTGTAACCCCCATTCCACAGTCTGTAGCCCCACAGTCTCTAACCCCACTCCACAGTCTATAACACCCACTCCACAGTCTGTAACCCCCATTCCACAGTCTGTAACCCCACAGACTGTAACCCCACTCCACAGTCTGTAACCCCACAGTCTATAACCCCCACTCCACTGTCTGTAACCCCACAGACTGTCAATCCCCACAGTCAGTAACCCCACAGTCTGTAACCCCCACAGTCTGTAACTCCACAGTCTGTAACCCCCACAGTCTGTAACCCCACTCCACAGTCTGTAACCCCACAGTCTGTTAACCCCCACAGACTGTAACCCCACAGTCAGTAACCCCACTCCACAGACTGTAACCCCACAGTCAGTAACCCCACTCCATAGTCTGTAACCCCCTAAAGTCTGTAACCCCACAGTCTGTAACCCCCTACAGTCTGTAACCCCACTCCACAGTCTGTAACCCCACAGTCTGTAACCCCACAGTCTATAACTGCCACTACACAGTCTGTAACCCCACAGTCTATAACACCCACTCCACAGACTGTAACCCCACAGTCTGTAAACCCACAGTCTGTAACCCCACGGACTGCAACCCCCACTCCACAGTCTGTAACCCCACAGTCTATAACCCCACTCCACAATCTGTAATCCCACAGTCTATAACGCCCACTCCACAGTCTGTAACCCTACAGTCTGTAACCGCACTCCACAGTATGTAACCCCACGGACTGTAACCACACAGTCTGTAACCCCCCACTCCACAGTCTGTGACCCCACAGTCTGTAACACCCCGCAGTCTGTAACTCCACAGTCTGTAACCCCACAGTCTATAACCCCCACTCCACAGTCTGTAACCCCACAGACTGTAACCCCCACTCCACAGTCTGTAAACTCACAGTCTGTAACCCCCATTCCACAGTCTGTAACCCCACAGTATGTAACCCCACGGACTGTAACCCCCACTCCACAGTCTGTAACCCTACAGTCAGTAACCCCTACTCCACAGTCTGTAACCCACTCCACAGTCTATAACGCCCACTCCACAGTCTGTAACCCTACAGTCAGTAACCCCTACTCCACAGTCTGTAACCCACTCCACAGTCTATAACGCCCACTCCACAGTCTGTAACCCTACAGTCTGTAACCCCACTCCACAGTCTGTAACCCCACAGTCTGTAACCACACAGTCTGTAACCCCCCACTCCACAGTCTGTGACCCCACAGTCTGTAACATCTCGCAGTCTGTAACCCCACAGTCTGTACACCCCACTCCACAGTCTGTAACCCCACAGTCTCTAATCTCACCCCAGTGTTTAAACCCCCACCTCACCATCTGTAAACTCATCCCATAGTCCGTAACCCCACCCCACAGTCTGTAATCCCACAATCTGTAAACCACCACAGACTGTAACACCCATTCCACAGTCTGTAACCCCACAGTCTGTAACCCCCCACAGTCTGCAATCCCCCCACAGTCTGCAACCACTCCACAGTCTGTAAATCCACAGTCTGTAACCCCACAGTCTGCAACCACTCCACAGTCTGTAAATCCACAGTCTGTAACCCCACACAGCTTTTAACCCCACAGTCTGTAACCCCACAGTTTGTGAACCCACAGTCTGTAACCACACATTTTGTAACTCCACAGTCTGTAACCCCACAGTCTGTAACCCCACCCCACAGTTACCCTACCCATAGTCTGTAACCTCATCCCACAGTCTGTAACTCCAATCCACAATCAGTTACCCCACCCACAGTGTGTAACCCCACCTCACAGTCTTTAACCTCACTCCACAGTCTTTACCCTCATCCCACAAGCTGTAACCCCAGTCTGTAACCCCACAGTCTGTAATCTCACTCCACAGTTTATCATCCCACCCCAGTATGTAACCCCACTGTCTGTAACCTCATCCCACTGTCTGTAATTTAACCAGACAATCTGTAATCTCAGTTTACATTCTGTTAAATTAGGGAGCTTCACTCAGAGTCTGACCCCAGGGGAGTGTGTTGGGACGACGGAAAGGGAGCTTCAGTCTGTGTCTGACCCTGGGAGTGTGTGATGGGATGGTGTAGAGGGAGCTTCTCTCTGTGTCTGACCCCGGGAGTGTGTGATGGGACAGTGTAGAGGGAACTTCAGTCTGTGTCTGACCGTGGGAATGTGCGATGGGATGGTGTAGAGGGAGCTTCACTCTATGTCTGACCCTGGGAGTGTGTGATGGGATGGTGTAGAGGGAGCTTCACTCTGTGTCTGACCCTGGGAGTGTGTGATGGGATGGTGTAGAGGGAGCTTCACTCTGTGTCTGACCCTGGGAGTGTATGATGGGACAGTGTAGAGGGAGCTTCACTCTGTGTCTGACCCTGGGAGTGTGTGATGGGACAGTGTAGAGGGAGCTTCACACTGTGTCTGACCACGGGAGTGTGTGATGGGATGGTATAGAGGGAGCTTCACTCTGTGTCTGACCCTGGGAGTGTATGATGGGACAGTGTAGAGGGAGCTTCACTCTGTGTCTGACCCTGGGAGTGTGTGATGGGACAGTGTAGAGGGAACTTCACTCTGTGTCTGACCGTGGGAATGTGCGATGGGACGGTGTAGAGGGAGCTTCACTCTGTGTCTGACGCTGGGAGTGTGTGATGGGACAGTGTAGAGGGAGCTTCACTCTGTGTCTGACCCTGGGAGTGTGTGATGAGACAGTGTAGAGGGAGCTTCACATTGTGTCTGACCCTGGGAGTGTGTGATGAGACAGTGTAGAGGGAGCTTCACTCTGTGTCTGACCCCGGGAGTGTGTGATGGGACAATGTAGAGGGAGCTTCACTCTGTGTCTGACCCTGGGAGTGTGTGATGGGATGGTGTAGAGCGAGCTTCACACTGTGTCTGACCACGGGAGTGTGTGATGGGATGGTGTAGAGGGAGCTTCACTCTGTGTCTGACCCTGGGAGTGTGTGATGGGATGGTGTAGAGGGAGATTCACTCTGTGTCTGACCCTGGGAGTGTGCGATGAGATGGTGTAGAGGGAGCTTCACACTGTGTCTGACCCCAGGAGTGTGTGA
This sequence comes from Mobula hypostoma, assembly GCF_963921235.1. Classification (NCBI taxonomy): domain Eukaryota; kingdom Metazoa; phylum Chordata; class Chondrichthyes; order Myliobatiformes; family Myliobatidae; genus Mobula; species Mobula hypostoma. The sequence goes on along the minus strand of NC_086102.1, from coordinate 112,342,630 downwards.
TGGGACGGTGTAGAGGGAGCTTCACTCTGTGTCTGACCCCGGGAGTGTGTGATGGGACAGAGTAGAGGGAACTTCACTCTGTGTCTGACGCTGGGAGTGTGTGATGGGACGGTGTAGAGCGAGCTTCACACTGTGTCTGACCCCAGGAGTGTGTGATGGGACGGTGTAGAGGGAGCTTCACTCTGTGTCTGACCCCGGGAGTGTGTGATGGGACAGAGTAGAGGGAGCTTCACTCTGTGTCTGACCCATAGGACTATAAGAGCCGAATTGGGATTTCAGTCCATTCTAAAGTCCTCTGTCATTTCATCATGGCTGTTCCAAATTTCCCCCTGAGCTCTGTGTCACCTCCCTTCTCCCCATAACCTTTCATGTCCAGACTGATCTGGAACCTATCAGCCTTTGCCTTAAATATACCCAGTGACTTGGCCTCCACAGCCATCTGTGGCAATGAATTCCACAAATTCACCACCCTCTGGCTAAATAAATTCCTTCTCATCTCTGTTCTACATGGATGTCTCTCTATATTGAGGTTGTACCTCTGGTCTAGGCTCGCCCACTATAGGAAACAACCTCTCCACATCCACTCTGTCTACACCTTTCAGCAGTCAATAGTTTTCAATAAGATTCCCCCTCATTCTTCTAAATTCCAGTGGGTACAGGCCCAGTGCCATCAAATGCTCCTCATGTTGTAACTCTTTCATCCTGGAATCACTATCGTGAACCTCCTCTGAACCCTCTCCAATGCAGCATATCCTTTTCAGACAAGAGTCCCAAAACTGCTCACAAAACTCCAGGTGAGGCCTCACCAGTGCCTTATAAATACTCAGTATTCCATCGTTGCTTTTGTATTCTAGTCCTCTCAAAAAAAAATGCTAACATTGCATTTGCCTTCCTCACCATAGACTCAGCCTGCATATTAACCTTTAGGGAATCCTGCAAGAGGACTTCCAAGTCCCTTTGCACCTTGGATGTTTTGAATTTTCTGCCCATTTAGAAAATCATTTACAGTTTTGTTCCTTCTGCCAAAGTGCATGGCCATTCACTTCCCAACACTGCATTCCATCTGCCACTTCTTCGTCCATTCTACTTATCTGTCTAAGTCCTCCTGTAACCTCTCTACTTCCTCAAAACTACCCGCTCCACCACCTATCTTCACATTGTCTGCAAACTTGGCCACAAAGCCATCAATCCCATCATCCAAATCATTGACATACAACATTAAGTGAAGCCGTCCCAACACAGACCCCGTGGAACAGCCCTAGTCTCCGGCAGCCAGTCAGAAAAGTCTCCCTTTATTCCCACTCTTTGCCTCCTCTTAATCAGCCAATGCTCCGTCTATGCTAATATCTCTCCTGTAACACGATGTGCTCCTAACTTGTTAAGCAGCCTCATTTGTGGCACGTTGTCAAAGGCCTTCTGAAAACCCAAGTACACAACATCCACTGATTCTTCTTTGTCTATCCTGCTGGTTATTTCCTCAAAGAATTCCAACAGTTTTGTGAGGCAAGAATTCCTCTTGAAGAAACCATGGTGACTTTGGCCTATTTTATCATGTGCCTCCAAGTACCCTGAGACCTCATCCTTAATAATGGACTGCAATATCTTCCCAACCATTGAGGTTAGACTAAATGGCCTATAATTTCCTTTCTTCTGCCTCACTCCCTTCTTGAAGAGTGAAATGACATTTGCAATTTTCCAATTCTCTGGAACCATTCCAGAATCTAGTGATTCCTGAAATATCATTACTAACGCGTTCCCAGTCCCTTCAGCTACCTCTTTCAGGACCCTGGAGTGTAGCCCACTGCCTCTGACTACCTTTCTGTCCTTTCAATACAATGCATATACTTGAATGTTTAGCTCCCAACTGTGATCTTGCTCTAGCCACAACTTAGTGATGTCCACAGTGTTATACCTACCAACCTCCAACTGCACAACAAGATCGTTTACTTTTTTCCACATACTGCGTGCATTCAAATATAACACCGACATCAGCATTGAATACTCCAGCCAAAATCAATATTGTTGTTAATATCTCTGCTCCTTGCAGCATCAGCGCTATAGTAAGTGCCTGCAGAGTGGCTCTACACCCCCCTTATCTAGGAAAATATAGGCTGGCATTGGACAGGATCCAAAGGAAGTTCTCAAGAATGATTCCGAAGGAGCATTTGATGGCTCTGGGCCTTTTCTGGCTGGAATTCAGAAGAATGAGGTGGGATCTCATTGAAACATACCGAATATTGAAAGGTCCAGATTCAGAGGATGTGGAGAGGGTGTTTCCTACAGTGGGTGAATCTATTGGTCATTGGGTATAATTGGAGCAGAGGTTGATGGGTTCTTGCTTAGTCAGGGTGTTAAAGGTTACAGGGAGAAGGCAGGAGAATGGGGTTGAGTGGGATAATCAATCAGCCATAATGGAATGGTGAAGCAGACTCGATGGGCTGAATGGCCTAATTCTGCTCCTATTTTTTATAGTCTAAATGCTGATTTATAATTGTGCATCAACTGGACGCCATAACCTATGCAAGTGGCCTACGCACGTGGTGAGCATTTATACTTGTGCGTTGGTGTGTCTGCGTCACTCTGCAATTCGGGCACAACGCGCATGCGCACACACCTGCCCGCGCAAGGCTTCATGGTCATGGTAGTCTTTTCGGGGTAAACAAGTTTAAAGCGAGCGACACACATCAAAGTTGCTGGTGAACGCAGCAGGACAAGCAGCATCTATAGGAAGAGGCGCAGTCGACGTTTCAGGCCGAGACCCTTCGTCAGGACTAACTGAAGGAAGAGTGAGTAAGGGATTTGAAAGTTGGAGGGGGAGGGGGAGATCCAAAATGATAGGAGAAGACAGGAGGGGGAGGGATAGAGCCGAGAGCTGGACAGGTGATAGGCAAAAGGGGATACGAGAGGATCATGGGACAGGAGGTCCGGGAAGAAAGACGGGGGGGGGTGACCCAGAGGATGGGCAAGAGATATATTCAGAGGGACAGAGGGAGAAAAAGGAGAGTGAGAGAAAGAATGTGTGCATAAAAATGAGTAACAGATGGGGTACGAGGGGGAGGTGGGGCCTAGCGGAAGTTAGAGAAGTCAATGTTCATGCCATCAGGTTGGAGTCTTTTTTTGTAAAAGCTAAATGTGTCCTCCATAATTTCGGAGGTCTGTAAAGCTTTGTGGAAAGCATTGCAACCAGAATTCCTTCCCTGCCCTTCAGTCGGCCAATGGGAAGCTGCTGCAGCGTAGGAGGGAAAGTGATGCTACCAAGCAGACCAATCACAGTTGTCGTGGTCTGCGTTGCCGCAACGCACAGTTACATTTTGGGAGAGGTGCGCGTCAGGCTACGGCGTAGGGATCCGTGACGGCTCTGCGTAAGGGTTCAGAGCTACGCCGTAGCGGCGTTGAGGTGCCGCAGAAGTATAAATCAGTCTTTATGGTGTTATGGTCTTCTCTTGAGCAGTCCCATGTCCAAAGATGACATTTCTCCCTCCACCTCTCTGGGTTCCGAGTGACTGATGTTAATGTTTCCGTCTTTATTGACTCCTGCCAGTTTTAAATCGCCCCAGTGTAAATAGCATCAGTAACTCCACCATTCACAATTATTCTACAGTAACACACACAAAATGCTGGAGGAACTCAGCAGGCCAGGCAGTATCTATGGAAATGGATAAGCAGTCGACATTCTGGGCCGAGACCCTTCATCGGGACTGGAAAAAAAATTATGAGAAGTCAGAGTCAGAGGGTGGGATGGTGGGGGAAGAAATACAGGGTAGTGGGTGAGAGGTGAAACTGGGAGTACAGGAGAGGTGGAGTGAAGAGCTGGGAAGTAGAATGGTGAAAGAGAAAAAGGGCAGAAGAAGGGGAATTAGAGGGTAAAGAGAGGGTAGAAGAACATGGATGAGGGAGGGGGGGAGGAGCACCAGAGGGAGTGATGGGCAGGTAAGGAGATAATGTGATAGTGGGAAACAGGAATGGGGAATGGTGAAGGAGAGGGGTGGGAGAACATTTACCTAAAGTTAGAGAAATCGATGTTCATGCCATCAGGCTAGAGACTACCCAGACGGAATATAAGGTTTTGCTCCTCCAATCTGAGTGTGGCCTCATCACGACAGTAGACTGACGTATCCGAATGGGAATGGGAAGTGGAATTGAAATGGGTGGCCACTGGGAGATCCCACTTTTTCTGGCACTCACCGAAGTGGACACCCAGTCTACGTTGGGTCTCACCGATGTACAGGAAGTCACACTGGGAGCACCTGACACAGTAGATGCCCCAACAGACTCACAGGTGAAGTGTCGCCTCACCTGGAAGGACTGTTTGGGGCCATGTATGCCAGTGAGGGCGGTGGTGTAGAGGCTGGTGTGGCACTTGTTCTGCTTGCAAGGGTAAGTACTGGAGGGAGGACAGTGGGGAAGGATGAATGGAGAAAGGAGTCATACAGGGAGTGATCCCTGTGGAAAGCAGAAAGTGGGTCGGAGGTGGGGGTGGTGGAGGAAGGAAAGATGTGCTTGGTGGTGGGATCCCGTTGGAGCTGGCTGAACTTACGGAGAATTATGTGCTGGATGCAGAGGCTACTGGGTTGATAGGTGAGGACGAGGAACCCTATCGAGCAAGAGGATGGGGTGAGGGCAGACGTGCGAGAAATTGGAAGAGATGCGGGTGAGGGCTACGTTGATGATGGAGGAAGGGAAGCCCCTTTCTTTGAAAAAGGAGGACATCTCATTAGTTCTGGAATGAAAAGAGATGTGGTGAAGGCGGAGGAACAGAGAGAAGGGGATGACAAGTGACAGAGTGGGAAGAGCTGTAGCTATTGCCAACCCCTTTTCTCAGTCTATCCTACCACCAGGGACAGGGTTTCTCTTGTCCTTACCTGTCACCCCACTAGCACATAATTCTCCACTACTTCCGCTGTCTCTGATGGGATCCCACCACCAAGCACATCTTTCCCTTCCCCTCCACTTTCTGCTTTCTGCAGGATCGCCCTCTACACAACCCCATTTTCCACTTGTCCCTCCCCACTGATCTCCCTCCTGGTACTTATCCTTGCAAGCGGATCAAGTGCCATACCTGCCCCTACATCTGCTCCCTCAATACCATTCAGGGCCCCAAACAGTGCCTACAGCACAATGCAGGCCTCTCGGCCCACAATGCTGTACCGAACATGTCCTTACTTTAGAAATTACCCAGGGTTACCCATAGCCCTCTATTTTTCTAAGCTCCATGTACCTGTCCAGGAGTCTCTTAAAAGACCCCGTCGTATCCGCCGGGTGGTCCAGTTTCCTCCCACGTTCCAAAGACATACGGGTTGTGCGTGTCTGGTTACATAAGTTGTGGACGTATTATGTTGGAGCCGGAAGCATAGCAACGCCTGCGGGCTGCCCCCAGCACGTACTCGGACTGTATTGATCATTGACACAAGTGAGGCTTTTCTCTGTGTGTTTCGATGTGCATGTGACAAGTAAACCTGGTCTAGTCTTCCATCTTTAATGCCGCTCCTTTGCTTACGAAAGGGTTAGCCGAGACCATAAGACACAGGAGCAGAATTGGGCCATTCAGCTCATCGAGTCTGCTCCTCCTTTCCATCACGGAACTGCGTAGCTATGTGCCAATGGCAGGGCAATTATTGGAGACAATCCTAAAGGGTAGGGTTACTGTGTATGGGACTTGTCCTGTCTCACTAATTCGATTAAGTTTTTGTTTAGCACTCGGTGTCATCTGTCAGGGTGTCACATGCTAGGTTACTCCAGCGGGGGCTAGACACAGGGGATCCAAACTTGCCTCGGTGGTGGTGGGCGGGGACACTGACTGGAAGTCCAACACCAGCGATGCATATTGCAGACTTGGATGTGAATGTGGAGGTGTGATTAGTGAGATTGTGGATGACGTGAAAGGTCTTTATTTTATTTGGAAGTTTGGCATGGTGACGGGTGCTACTGGCCCAACGAGCCCGTGCCAGCCAGTTACACCCATGTGACCAATTAATGCACTGACCCCTGTGTCTTTGGGAGGAAACCCATGTGATCGTGGGGAGAACGTGGAAACTCCTTAGAGACAGCTGTGGGAATTGAACCCAGGTCACCGGGGCTGTAACAGCATTATGTTATCTGCTTTGCTCTCATGCCACCCCAGTTGGTGGTGCTGTGGATAGAACACAAAACAGGCTATTCAGCCCACCAGGTTGAGAAGACAGTGACGCCAATCTATACGAAATGTCCCCCTCCTGTGTATCATCCATATCCCATCATTATCTTTGTATTCAGGTGTCGAACAGCCCCTTAAACTGCACAGAACTTCCACTACTACCCTTGGCAAACCATTCCAGGCACCTACCACTCTGTATAAAAATAATTCGCCCCTCACATTAACATTAAGCTTCTCTCCTTTAAGGCTATAAGAATAAGCCAGGAAACTTTAGGCCGGTGAACCAGAAGTGGGAAAGTTATTGGAAGATATTCCAAGTGACCAGATATACACATAAGTATGTCGATAGACAGGGCCTGATTAAGGGTAGTCATTGTGGCTTTGTGCGTGGTAGGTCGTGTCTAATCAACCTTATACAGTTTTTTGAGGAAGTTACCAGGAATGTTGATGAAGGTTAGGTAGTAGATGTTGTCTACAGGACCTTAGTAAGGCCTTTGACAAAATCTCACATGGGAGACTGGCTCATAAGGTTCAGTCGCTCGGTGTTTAGGATGAGATAGTAAATTGGATTTGACATTGATTTCTCAGGAGAAGCCAGAGACTGTTAGTAGATGGTTGCCTCTATTAGTAGAGGCCTGTGACTGGCAGGGATCAGGGCTGAGTCCGTTGTTGTTTGTTATCTATATCAATGATATGGATGATAATGTGGAAAACTGGATCAGCAAATTTGTGGATGACACCAAGAATGGACAGCATCGAAGTCTATTGAAGCCTGCAGTGGGATCTGGACCAGTTGGAAAAATGGGCTGAAAAATAGCTGATGGAATTTAATGCAGACAAGTGTGACATGTTGCAGTTTAGGAGTTCAAACCAGGTTAGGAAGTACACAGTGAATGATTGGGCCCCGAGGAGTGTGGTAGAACAGGGGCCTGGGATCACAGATCCATAATTCCCTGAAAGTGGCGTCACAGGTAGACAGAGTCATAAATAGAACTTTTGACACATTGGCCTTCATAAATCAAAGTACTGAGAGCAGGAAATGGGATGTTATGTTGAAGTTGTACAAGATGTTGGTGGGGTCTTACCTGGAGAATTGTGTGTAGTCCTGATCACCTTTCTACAGGAAAGATGTCCATAAGACTGAAAGCCTAGAGAGAAAATTTACAAGGATGTTGCCGGAACTTGAAGACCTGAGTTATAGGAAAAGGCTGAATAGGTTAGAACTTTAATCCCTGGAGCGTAGGAGAAGGAGGGAAGTTTTTACAAAAGCATGCAGAATTATGAGGAGCAACACACATCAAAGTTGCTGGTGAACGCAGCAGGCCAGACAGCATCTCTAGGAAGAGGTACAGTTGACATTTCAGGCCGAGGTATCGACTGTACCTCTTCCTAGAGATGCTGCCTGGCCTGCTGCGTTCACCAGCAACTTTGATGTGTGTTGCTTGAATTTCCAGCATCTGCAGATTTCCTCGTGTTTGAGAATTATGAGGAGTATAGATAGGCTAAATGCAAGCAGGCTTTTGCCACTGAGGTTGGGTGAGACTAGAACTAGAGTCATAGGTTAAAGGTGAAAGGTGAAATGTTTAAGGGGAACATGAGGAGGAACTTCTTCACTCAGAGGGTGATGAGAGTGTGGAACAAGCTGCCAGCAGAAGTGGTGGATGTGGGTTCAATTGCAACATTTGTGTGTATGGTGTGCTTCCGTTCGTAGTCAGGGCATTCAGCAAGGATGCTAGGTTGCAACATTACAAAACTGGTTGAAGTATTGTGTGCAGAATTTGGTATATGAAGGATGGAAGTGCAAAGCATGTGGAGGAGAACTGCTCTCAGAACCACTGCCTCAGCGCCAGGGAAGGGACCCTGGCGCTGTGGGTGCACAATCCTCCTGTGACCCTGTGGGTTTCCCCCGGGAGCTCCAGTTCCCTCTCTCATGTGGGGTTACTGGGTTAAGTGGCCACTGTAAATTACTCCTCCCAGTGTGTGGGTGAGGGTAGAATCTGGGGTGAACGGATAGGAAGTTGGGGGGGTGGGGGTCAGTGTAAGATGTGTGTAAACAGGTGGTCGATGGCCGGTATGGTCTCAGTGGGTCGAAGGGTCTTCTCCCAGCTGTGACTCCGAGGTAAATGTTGGTTGCCTCCTTCAGAGGGAATGCCCTGTTTGTGCAGAGGAGAGGAGCAGTGAGGGAAGCAAAGCTCGGGGCAGACGGGAAGGAGCTGCAGCAATCCCCATGGGCTAATTCCAGAACAGAGAGAAACCGCTAGTTACCGCTCCGACATCTGTCACGGCCAGGAAGGCTGCGGTCGTGGGACATTCGGGAATGTTGAGGTGTTCCTGTAGTGGCAGGGTGAGTGACAGGCCCTTCGGCCCATTGTGACCACACCAGCCGTTACTCCTTTCCTTTTCCTGGTTGAGCGTCTTCAATGTCTCAAGTGCTTCTCTTGACGACTGAGGGTGCCATGGTGGCGTAGTGGTTAGCACGACACTATTACAGCTCGGGGCATATGAGTTCAGAGTTCAATTCTGATGTCATCCGTAACAAAGTTGTTCGTCCTTTCTGAGAGTGCCTGGGTCTCCATCGAATGCTCCGGTTTCCTCCCACAGTCCAAATTCATTTATTAGGTTAATTGGTCTTTGAAAATTGTCCTGTGATTAGGCTAGGGTTAAATCGGTGCAGCTCATCGGCCCAGAAGGGCCTGTTCGGCACTGATTCTCCAAAGAAATAAACTTGTCAGTATTACAACAGGATCTGAATTCACCAACGACACAGGCACTGAGTTCTGGCTTTGAAACAGGGACCAAAGAACACTGGCCAGTGGTGTGGTCGGAGGCAGCACTGGCCGGTAGTGACATCACGGAGACGTGAGACACCTAAAATCAAGGGGTGTCATTGTGAAACTGATCGGATTAAGACCTCACCCAGAGGAATGAGGGTCTGACCACTGACTCTGAACTTACAATGGTACTACCATCGCTGAGCCCCACCATTGACTTCCTGCGGTCGGCACTGACTAGAAGCCCAGCCAGACCAGACACACAAACACTGGGACTGCCAGGGGTGGAGGTCTTGCAAGGACCGACTCCCCTTGTGAGAACCCAGCATCTTCCTCCATCTTTGGGCTCCTGAACTCCTTCCCAAAGGCAGCAGTGAGACGACAGCATGGCCTGGACGGTCGATTCCTCTGATGATTTCTTGTGGCTGTGCTTCGTGTAGATGTACTCAGTGGTGGTGAGGGCTTTTCCTGTGATGGGCTAGGCTGTATCTACCATCCTTGGGCAGTGATTTTCCAAAGCAAGCCATGACGGAACCCATCAGGAGGTACGATTATTGGAGATTGTTCAATGAGGTAGGATGTGTGTTCATTTGGAAAGGCAAGAGCTGATCAGTTTCTACGGCTCTGTGTGAGGCAAACCTAATCTCACTAATTTAAGGTCTTTGAGAAGGGATCTTGGGGTGCAAGTTCATTGCTGCCTGAAAGTGGCTACACAAGTTGATAGAGTGGTTAAGAAGACATATGGCATCCTCGCCTTTATTAGTCAGGCACTGAGTTCAAAGGTCAGGACGTTATGTTGCAGCTTTATAAAACTTTAGTTGGCTTTTAAAGGGGTGACCAGAACTGAATGCTTCTGGAGTGTTGCAAACAGTTCTGGTCACCCCATTATAGGAAGGACGTCGAGGCGGAAGAGGTTTACGAGAACGCTGCCTAGATAAGAGAGCACGTGCTGTAATGATAAGTTGGACAAACCTGGGTTGTTTTCTTCGGAGAGGCGGAAGCTGAGAGGAGGTCTGATGGAGGTTTATAAGATTATGAGAGGTTTAGGTGGAATAAATAGAAAGTATTGTTTCCCCAGGGTTGAGATGTCGAATACCAGAGGGCATGCATTTAAAGTGAGAGGAGGTAAGGTCAAAGGAGATGTTTTACACAGAGAGTGGTGGGTGCCTGGAACGTGCTGCCTGGGGTGGTGGCAGAGGCTGATACATTAGAGATTTTTAAGAGATGTTCAGATAGGCAGGTGGATGGGAGGGATATGGAAGGATATGGATATTGTGCAGGCAGAAGGGTCTAGTCTAGTTGGCCATTGGATTACTAGTTTAATTGGTTCAGCACAACACTGTGGGCTCTAAGGCCTGTTCCTGTGCTGTCCCGTTCTATGTTCTATGTTGTTAAAGTAATCACGTTCTTCTTGTGGGCACGTGGCCAAGTGGTTAAGGCATTGGACTAGCTACTGGAAGGTTGTGAGTTCGAGCCCCAGCCAAAGGGACGTGTTATATCCTTGAGCAAGGCACTTAATCACACATTGCTCTGCGACGACACCGGTGTCAAGCTGTATGGGTCCTAATGCCCTTCCCTTGGACAACATTGGTGTCGTGGAGAGAGGAGACTTGCAGCATGGGCAACTGCTGGTCTTCCATACAACCTTGCTCAGGCTTGCACCCTGGAGAGTGAAGACTTTCCAGGCGCAGATCCATGGTCTCACAAGACTAACAGATGCCTTTACTTTACTTTAATCATGTTCTCGGCAATGAGAACTTCATTGAGACATTTGACAAGGTGCAGGTGCTTGGCTAGTCCTGAAACAAGTGGATTGAAGGGATCCACAATTAGCTCGGTGGTAGGAGGCGGAGGGTGCAGGTGGACAGATAGCTGTAGTGTACCTCAGGAAACGGTGCGGGGACCCTTGCTGTGTTATGTATTAATGACTCGGGTGCGAGTGTGGAGGCGCGATTAATAAGTTTGGAGACAACATAAGCACTAGTAGTGAACACAAGGGGTTCTGTGGATGCTGGAAATCCAAATGCAAAGCGCAGGAAGAACCCAGGCAGCATCTGTGGAAAGGATTCGAGGCCAAGACCTTTCATCAGGCCCAAGACATTGGCTGTTTATTCCCCTCCACAGCTACTACCTGACCTGCTGAGTTCCTCCAGATGGTGAGGCAAGTTGGCTAAAGCCACAGCAAGAGATCGATCAGACGGAAAGTCTGATGGGGTGATGGTGATGGAACTTAATCCCAACAAGTGTGTGGTGAAATCAGATGAGTACGGGGCATATAATGATTAGTCACTAAGGAACGTGGATGAACAGACGTACTTGGACCTCAAGTCCATGGTTCTCTGAAAGTAGCAAAAGAGGTAGGGATGGTTTTGGGGACCGAGTGTTTGGAAAAAGGGATGTGGAGAGTTAGAAGTCAGGCTGGAATCTAAGTCAGAGCACACCAAGGCTCAAATGCCAGCAAGTCCAAGGGTGGAAGTTGGGCCAACAGGTGCTGTGGACTAGGATCAGTGAGGACGAGGGCTGGTAACCCACCCCCACGCAGGGCAGCGAGTCTCCCAGGTTGCCAAGTCCAGGGAGGCCCATGTGGGCACAAGGCACAAGAGCTGGTGATCCCCTGGGCCACCGTCTGGAGGTTGACACCGAATTGGAAAGTCCAGAAGTCAAGCCTGACAGCTAAGGCTTCAAGTCTTCGAGTCTGTGAGTCCACTGGGGAAGTCAGAGGCCCGATGCCGATGAGTCTACCAGTCCACTGGAAGAGGCCGGTCCGAGTGTTGACGGCCCGTCTCCGTGTGAGGGTGGGTGGGAGCTGTCTGTGCCCCCCTGTTGGGCATTGTGGGCATGCCATGTTGGTGCTGGAATGCGTGGCCACACTTGTAGGCTATCCCCAGCACGTCCTCAGGTTGTGTTGATTGTTAATGTAAACAATGCATTTCACTGTGTGTTTGATGTATGTGTGATAAATAAGTGAATCTGAATCCAAATCTGAATCTAAATCAAATCCGAATCGATTCTGAATCGATTCTGAACCTGACTCTCAGCGTCTTCACTGCCCGCTGGTTGACCAACAGTCGATGTGTTTCCAGTGACGACAGTGCACTTCAGTGCTCTGTTTCACACTAGCATTGGGAATCGGCCAGCCACGCTGATCTTGTCCCACAGACTGCGGGTACTGTTTGCGTAGTCACAGTGGTCCTGAGTGCTGACGAATCCACAGGGGCATTTCCCTTGACATCAGAGCCCAGCTTTCATATTGTGTTTCCTGTTAGAATGAATCTCCCCACGCTCCCTCAGTTGCCATCTCCTTCCTCTGCCCTGGCACCATTGCTTGGGTGAGTGGGGAGGGAGGGAGGGAGAGATGGGGAGGGAGAGAGAGACAGAGAGAGAGGGGAGAAAGAGGAAGAGAGACAGGCAGATAGAGACAGAGAGAGGGAGGGAAAGAGAGTGCAAGAGTGTGTGAGAGACAGAGGGAGATAGGAAAAGGGGGAGTGAGAGATGGGGAGTGTCAGGGGAAGAGAGAGAGAGATACAGAGAAAGAGATAGATAGTGTGAGAAAGAGACAGGGAAAGAGAGACTTTTCAAATACTTTTTCCTTTTCTGGAAATGACTAAAACGAGAGGGCATAAGTTTGGAAGAAAGTATAGGGAGCTGTCAGAGGTGGGTTTTTTTACACAGAGTGATGGGTGTGTGGAATACGTTCTACAGGCAGTGGTAGAGGCAGATATATTAAGGATATTTAAGAAACCCCTATATAGACCCGTGGATAACAGAAAAATGGAGGGCTATGTAGGTAGGAAGGGTAACTCAGAGTAGGTTACAACGACAGCCAAATGGCCTGTGTTGTTATGTTCTATTTTTATGTAGAGAGAGAGGGAGGGAAATAAAGGGGGAGAGAGTGTGTGTGTGTGAGAGAGAGAGAGAAGGAGAGAGGAGGGTGAAGGAGGGAGTATGAGAGAGAGACGGGGAGAGGGAGAAGGAGGAGAGGGAGATAGGGAAATGGAGGAAGGAAGAAAGATGGGGATAGGGAAAGAGGAGTGAGAGAGAGGAAGAGAGAGAAAAAAGACAAGGAGAGAGGGAGTGAGAAAGGGGGAGTGGTGGAGAGACAGAGAGAGTGATAGGGAGAGAAAGAGAGAGATGAGATAGAGTAGATTGAGAGTGAGGGTGAGAAGTAAAGAGAGAACAAGGGTGACAGAGAGAGGGAGAGAGAGGGAGAGGGAGGGAAGACAGAGAGAGTGAGTGAGGGTAAAAGAGAGAGATCATCGGTGAGAGAGAGAGAGAGTAAGGGGGGGAGAGAGGGGGAGAGAGGAGGGAATGAGAGGGAGAGAGCGTGTTCTGGACATTCCTCACAGCTGCAGCCTCCAAACCTGGAGCTCACCGTGTCTCAAATACCTAATCTGCTTGGCTGACCCGCAGCGGTGGAGTGGCTGTCGGAACAAGATAGCGCTTAATCCAGGTTCAACTGGCAGGCTCCGCTGCTTCCCTTTAGGTCAACACAGATGACAGTTTACAAGTGACTGATGGTCCGATAAGAAGCCGCATCAGTATGGATTCCGTGTCCCGCCAATAAAACAGCTTCTCTTCTTAAACGTGTCAGTGGGAAATTAAGGTGACACGTTTGCAAGGTCAGGGAGTGGAAAAGATGGAGAAGTAATTCCTCGGCACACATGTGCTTATTAATAAATAATATGCAATTGCTATTTAAGCTAGCTTGATTGGGCCCTAAGTAAATGGATATGGCATAAAGAGTCTATTATGCGTCATAAAGGCAGTCAGTATGTGGCAGGTTTCCAGTCAGTATCTGAGGTTTATTGTCTCCCGGTCCTACAGCAAGTCAGAGCTAATCACAGCTTAAGAAAACAGAAAGCTAAGTCTGGAGAATCTCCTTGCAAACTCATTAGTGAGAGCAAAGAGTAATTGTTTCTCTATGATCACAGGTGCAGACAGTAGATAATGGAAGAGGAAGCCTCCTCATATCCTCCCGCTTCCCTCGCTCTGCTCTCTCGTTAGACAAGGATTTGTTTCTCCTGGAGAGAACGCCCGTGGCTGTGACAAAGTAGCTTGTAAAACAGTGACGAGGCTCTCAGTCTGTGACCCCCCACCTCCCCCGGGAGCTCTCTCCCCGCTGAGATATACAGGGCCACTGATTGTATCTGGCAGCCACCTCCCAGGGGTCAGACTGTATTGGAGGGTGAAGGTTAGTCGCGTTGAATCAGGAGACTATACCCCCTCAATATTCATTGAAACCGAAATTAGACCATAAGACCTTAAGAAATAGGAGTACAGTAGGCCATTCAGCAGCTCTGATTGCTTTCTGTCCATTATGAAAATAGCCTATGCCTTTATTCCTGTATGACCATGCACTTCCCTACACAATACTCCATCTGCCACTTCTTTACCCAGTTCACCAAGGAAGGTCCCAGTCCAGACTGTGATAGGAGGAGGGCTGGGCACGGGGCTAATAATCATGTCTAATACAAACCCAGAGCTATAGAAACTCCAAAGACCTCATTCCCAGGAGAGGAAGGATCTTCGCCCAGAAGATGGATGAATTGGTATGGTGAAAACAGAAGCCACAGGGCAGATCTTGGCCCAGGACAGAGGACCCTGGTGAACTGCTGTCGGGGGCCTATGCCCAAGTAGGGGTGATGGACTTAAGAAGAAGAAGACTTCTTTGCCCATTCTCCCAATCTTTCCAAGTCCTTCTGCCAACACTACATGCTCCTCAATATGCCCAATGACTTGGCCTGCACAGTTGACTCTGGCAATGAATTCCACAGACTCATTATCCTCTGGCTAAAGAAATTCTTCCTCATCTCTGGTCTAGAGGGATGTCCTTCCATTCTGAGGCTGTGTCCTCTGGTCCTAGACCCCTACCCTACTATAGAAAATCCTCTCCACATACACTCTATCTAGGCCTTGCAATATTCGATAGGTTTCAATGAGCTCCCCCATCCCCTCATTTCTCTAAACACCAGTGAGTACAGGCCCAGAGCCATCAAATGCTCCACACACATTAACCCTGTCATTCCCAGAATCATTCTTGTGCACCACCCTCTCCAAAGCCAGCACATCCTTCTTCAGATATGGGGTCTAAACTGCTGGCAATACTCCACATGTGGTCTGAACAATGCCTTATAGAGCCTCAGCATCATATCTTTGTCTTTATATCCTAGCCCTCTCAAAATGAATGTTAACATTGCATTTGTCTTCCTTACCACCAACTCAACCTACAAGTTGACCTTTAGGGAATCCTATACTAGGTCTCCCAACTCCCTTTGCACCTCTGATTTTGAATTTTCTCCGTGTTTACACCTTTGTAAAGAGTCTACACCTGTGTTCCAGCTACCAAAATGCATAACCATACACTTCCTTAAACTATATTCCGTCTGCCACTTGTCTGCCTATTTTTCTAATCTAGCCAAGTTCTTCTGCAGACTCCCTGCTCCCTCAGCACTACTTGTCCCCCTACCTAGCTTTGTATCTTCTGCAAACTTGGCCACAAAGCCATCAATTCCATCATCCAGATCAGGGAAAATATGCTAACTAACTTACTAACCCAAACCTTATCTCTTGTCTTTGGAATATGGGAGGAAACTGGAGCACCCGGAGGTAATGCACACGTCACATTGAGAACGTACAAACTCCGTACAGACAGAGGCAAGTCGCTAGCGTTGTAAAATTACACTAACCGCCATGCAGCCACACTGCTCGATTTAGGAATAGGTTTGAGGCAGATACCTTAGGGACATTTAAGACTCTTAGATAGGCACATGGATAATAGATAAATGGAGGGCTATGCGGGAGGGAAGGGATAGCTTGACCTTAGAGTAGGTTAAAAGGTCAGTGCAACATTGTGGACCAAATGGCCTGTATGTGCTGTGATTTTCTGTGTATTACACTGTGTACTATATTTAAAATGACGGGCACCAGCGGGTTCAGGGACAGTTATTACCCCTCGACCATCAGGCTCTTGAACCAGTAGAGATAATTTCACTCAACTTCATTCACCCCATCACTGACTGGTTGTACACCAGTGGACTCGCTTTTAAGGACTCCTCATCTCATGCTCTCGATATTGATTGCTTATTTATTTTGTTATTATTGTTATTATTTTGTTTGTTTTTACTGTAAATGTCTGCACGAAAATGAACCTCAGGGGTGTACAATGCATAGTGACATATATGAACTTTGATAATAAACTTGCTTTGAACTTTGAGGAAGGGATTTAAAAGGGGATCTGAGGGGTAGGTTTTTGACATCGAGAACTCACTGGCAGGGAATCTGATACAGTCTGGAGAAACATTTAGATGGACACTGAAGTAGCAAGAGACAGAGGACATGGTCCTAATGTGGGCCATTGGGATTAGAGTAGATGGGCAAATAGATTAGCACGGACATGATGGTTTGAAAGGCCTGTTGTTGTAGTCCAGCACCATGGGTCATTGGTACTTGACCATCCTTACATCTGACCTCCTGATGGAAGCATGGTCACTGCCCTGAGGACCTCCTCCAGTGATGTTCTGGGACAGGGCGACTCACCTGACGGAAGGTCACTGACGGACCACCTGAAGGTGAGTGGACCTGAGGACCTCCCTCAGTGATATCCTGGAATGTGATGGAACTGCAGAGCAGACTCAATGGGCCAAATGGCCTAATTATGCTCCTCTGTCATATGGGCTGACGGTTTTATGAGACCTGTGTGAATCTTCCAGCCTGGTCCCAGCCCACACACTGGGTCCTGCTGTCACTGAGGATGGGGGCATTGTTGGTGTCTCCTCCTCCTCCCGTTAGTGTCTCACGGCTCCACCTGCACTCACACCTTGTTGTGGTGGGACAGCGGATCTTTAACCAGATTTCCTGGTTGTGGGACCACCAAGCCTTGCCCGTTACCCGTGGTTTAGTCACACATGGTCCTGAGTTACTGTCACCTCACCAGTTACAGGCTCCCAGGCCTGTGCTCCTGATGTGCCCTTCTACAACCACCCCCACCAAACGATTAAGTATTGATCCCCGGTCAGACAGTTATGCTGGAGGCAGGATCACACTGGAGAATTCAATGTCAGTGTAACATGCATCACTGCCTGGTACGGTAACACCAAAGCCCCATGAACAGAAAAGGCTACCAAGACTGGTAAAGCCCTTGAGCTCCCTCCATTCAGGCCATGCTCTCTTCTCACTACTACCATCGGGAAGGAGGCACCAGAGCCCCAAGTCCCACATCACCAGGTCAACCATCAGGCTCCTGAACCGGTCTGGATAACTTCACTCACCACAATGAGCCTTGGGTCCCACTCCACCAGGTTCAGGATCAGTTATTACCCTACAATCATCAGGCTCCTGTTAACTTCACTCACCACAACACTGAACTGATTCCACAACCTAAGGACTCATTTTCAAGAACCCTACAACTCATGTTCTCAATATTTTTTTTTGTGTTTGTCTTCCTTTGCAGATTGGTTGCTTGTATGTCTTTGTAGCTTTCCACTGATTCTATTGTGTTTCTTTGTAGCTACTGTGAATGCCAGCAAGAAAATGAATCTCATATATGGTGGCATATATGACCTTTGGTAATTCATTTACTCTGAACTTTGAACATGTTATTCTGCACTCTGTGATTACTTTTCCCTGTACTATCTCAATGTATTGATGTGATGAGTTCATCTGTATAGACAGCATGCTGTACAAAGCTTTTCACAATCCCTAAGTACGTGTGACAATAATAAACCAATTTATTGATTGATGTTTGTTGGTGTACGGACATCAGTAGCAGTATTCATGCTGGGATCATTGATCCTGAGACGTGAGTATTGATATTGGTCAGGTTATTGATTTTGGCAGGAATGCTGGTGTTGGTAGGTGTACGATTATTGGATGGAGTATTGATGTCAGGGAAGAAGTTCAAAGCATATGTGCGGGACAAGTTTTTTTTTACACAGAGTGGAGGATGCCTGGAGTGCTCTGCCTGGTATGGTAGAGAAGACGGAGTTGACAGTGATGTTTAAACGGCTCTTTGATAGACACGTGCATGTGTAGGGAATGGAGGGAGATGGACATTGTGTAGGCAGAAAGGTTTTGTGCTATTTGTTTAATTAGCATGAAGAAACAACGACGCTCTTCCGACCCTTTAATCTAATCTTTTCCTCCCAAGGAGCCCTCCAATTTCCTATCATCTATGTGCCTATCTAAGAGTCCCTTAAATGTCCCTAAAAACACACCCACCTCTCTGTGTAAAAAAAAGCCTGTGACATTCCAGCCCCACCCCACATACTGTCCTCCGAACATCTAAAAGTTATGCCATTGTATTTGCCATTTCCGCCCTGGGAAAAAGTCTCTGGCAGTCCACTCGATCTATACCTCCTATCATCTTCCGCATCTCTATCTAGTCACCCTTCCTCCTTTGCTCCAAAGATAAAAGCCCTAGCTTGCTTAAGCTATCCTCATTAGACATGATCTCCTATCCAGGCAGCACCCCGGCAAATCTCTTCTGCACTCTCCTAACCGGTCTTGTTCCAGATGGCTGAGGATGGACAGTAGGAATGGGGAGCGGGCAAACACTGGGAAATGCCTTCACATGAGTCCACTAGACATTGGGCTCAACTCTCCATTCTAACCATAAAAGACATTTTAAACCACGAGATCAGCGATAGGCCATTTGGTCCATCGAGTTTGCTCTGCCATGTTATCATGGCTGATTTATTATCCCTCTCAACCCCACTCTCCAAGCCTTCTCCCTGTAACCTTTGACACTCTTGATAATCACAAAACTATCAACCTCTGCTTTAAACATACCCAATACTTGGCCTCCATAGCCACCTGTGGTAACGAATTCCACAGATTCACCACTCCCTGGCTAAAGGAATTCCTCCTTGTCTCTGTTCTAAAGGGGTGAGCTTCTATTCTAATGCTGTGCCCTCTCATCCTAGGCTCCCTCACTATAAGAAGCATTCTTACCTCATTCACTCGAGGCCTTTCAGCATTCAATAGGTTTAATTGAGATTCCCCCTGCCCCCCTTCTGAATTCCAATGTGTACCAGCCCAGATCCAGCAAACACTCCTCATATGACAAGCCTTTACAATCTGGAATTATACTTTTGAACCTCCTCTGAACCCTCTCCAATATCAGCACATCCTTTCTTAGATAAGGGGCCCAAAACTGCTCACAATGTTCTGTGAGACCTCACCAATGATCAGTTAATCTACTAACCGGCATGCGTTCGGTCTGTGGAGGGAAACCCATGCACACACGAGAAGATCACACAAACGTTTCTACAGAGGATGCCAGAACTGAACTCTGAACTCTGAACCCCAGCTCAGTATTACCTTCACTTGCAGTTTGATAGAGAGGTATAGATGGCGTAAACACAAGCAGGTTTTCTCCACTGAGGTTGGGTGAGACGAGGTCAGGGGTTAAGGGTGAAATATTTAAGGGGAAGCTCAGGAGGAACTTTTTCACTCAGCGGGTGGTGAGAGTGTAGAATGAGCTGCAGGCAAAGGTGATGGATACGTGTCTGAATGCAACACTTAAGAGAAGCTGGGTAAGAAAATGAATGGGACAAGGCAGAAAGCTTGACATGGAATAGGTGAGCCAAAGAGCCTGTTTCTGTGCTCTAGGCTCTATGATTCCTTCGCTCACAGGAGCCCTGGCCCCACCCAGACATCTGTGACACCCAATCTTCATGTCTATGTTCATCCCACAATCTCCCCCAAATTTCTCCAACAATGCATGACTTCCCTCCCCATGTGTGCACCCACAACCTCCACCCTCCTGGGCCAACCCCACTCCAGCTCCCCCAGCTTCCTTTACACAGCAAGTGGCCAGTCTGTGGCTGTTCACAGCTGCTGCTACAGGACAGGGTTGAGCTACCCTGGGCGGTAGTAGAAAGGGCGTCCGACAGATGGTTGTGATGGAGGGTAGGGTGGTGGGTGAAATGGAAGGGGAGTTTGGGAGGGGTGTTGGGAGGGGATGGGCGGTGTGTTAGGGAGGGGTGATGAGGAGAGGTGTTGGGACAGGTGATGGGAAGGGGTGTTGGGACGAGTGTTGGAGAGGGGAGTTGGGAGGGTTGTTGGGATGGGTGTTGGGAGAGGTGTTGAGGGGTTTTGGGGAAAGGTGTTGGGGGTGTTGGGAGGGGTTTGGGGTGTGTTGGGGAAGGGTATTGAGGAGGGGTGTTGGGAGGGGTGTTGGGGAGGGTGTTGGGATGGGTGTTGGGGAGGGGTGTTGGGAGCACTGTTGGGAAGGGTGTTAGGATGGGTGTTGGGGAGGGATGTTGGGGAGGTGTGTTGGGAGGGTTGTTGGGAAGGGTGTTGGAAGGGTTGTTGGGAAGGGTGTTGGAATGGGTGTTCTGGAGGGTGATTGTGAAGGGGTGTTGGGAAAGGTGTTGGGATGGGTTTTGGGAGGAGTGTTGGGGAGGGATGTTAGGGAGGTGTGTTGGGAGAGGGGTGTTGGGACGAGTGTTGGAGAGGGGAGTTGGGAGGGTTGTTGGGATGGGTGTTGGGAGAGGTGTTGAGGAGGGGTTTTGGGGAAAGGTGTTGGGGGGGTGTTGGGAAGGGTTTGGGGTGTGTTGGGGAAGGGTATTGATGAGGGGTGTTGGGAGAGGTGTTGGGGAGGGATGTTAGGACCGGTGTTGGGAGGGGTGTTGTGGAGGGTGTTGGGATGGGTGTTGGGGAGGGGTGTTGGGAGCACTGTTGGGAGGGGTGTTAGGATGGGTGTTGGGGAGGGACGTTGGGGAGGTGTGTTGGGAGGGTTGTTGGGAAGGGTGTTGGAATGGGTGTTCAGGAGGGTGATTGTGAAGGGGTGTTGGGAAAGGTGTTGGGATGGGTTTTGGGAGGAGTGTTGGGGAGGGATGTTAGGGAGGTGTGTTGGGAGAGGGGTGTTGGGGGTGTTGAGGTGGGGTTTTGGGGAAGGGTGATGGGGAGGTGTTCGGAGAGGTTTTGGGAGAGTTGTTGGGAGGGGTATTGGGAGTGTGTTGGGGAAGGGCATGGGGGAGGGGTGTTGGGACTGATTTTGGGGAGGACTGTTGGGATGGTTGTTGGGAGGGTGTTGTGGTGTTGAAGAGGGGTACTGAGGGGTGTAAGGGGTCTTGGGAGGTGCTGGGGAGAGGTGTTGAGACAGGTGTTGGGAGCGGTGTTGGGAGGGGTGTTGGGACTGATCTTGGGGAGGACTGTTGGGACGAGTATTGGGGGGGTGTTGCCAGTGTTGGGGTGGGGTACTGGGGGTTGTTGGGTGTGTTGGGAGAACTGTTGGGACGAGTGTTGGGGGGTGTTGAGGAGGGGTGTTGGGGAGCTGTTGGGGTGGGGTATTGGGGAAAGGTGTTAGGAGGGTTGTTGGGGGTGTTGGGGTGTTGAGGAGGGGTGTTGGGGGCTGTTGGGGGGAGTTGGGGGGTGTTGGGGTGTTGGGGAGCTGTTGGGCTGGGGTATTGGGGAAAGGTGTTAGGAGGGTTGTTGGGGTGTTGGGGGCTGTTGGGGGATGTTGGGGGGTGTTGGGGTGTTGAGGAGGGGTGTTGGGGAGCTGTTGGGCTGGGGTATTGGGGAAAGGTGTTAGGAGGGTTGTTGGGGTGTTGGGGGATGTTGGGGTGTTGGGGAGCTGTTGGGCTGAGGTATTGGGGAAAGGGGTTGTGGTGGGTGTTGGGGAGCATTGCGACGTGGGGTGGTGTTATCAGTAGGTTGGAGGGTTTTGAGTTGGTTGTGATTTGGGACGCTGGTGCTTGTGGGTGCTGTGGGCCTGGCCTTGTGCACAGACTAGCTTTAGGGCTGGGGATGTTGAATGAGAGCCTTTCGACAGGGTAGTTTTGGGAATGAGGCAGCCCCCAGCAGCTCAATAAACCGTTTGTGAGTCCGCCAAGAGTCAGATAAGAACAGCAGCAACTCCTGCAGATTAACAGCCTGGATTACCAAGATTGCTTTGCTATTTTTTTCTCCTTATCACTGGCTCTCACATTAGCCACTGATGGATAGTGTTCAGGATGGAACTGCAGGCTGCACCTTAACCCCCTCACCGCCAAACGTGACAACAGCACAGACAGAGTGTGCGAGGTGGAGTGAGCGAGTGGGAGAGATTGAGGGGAGAGAGTGTGAGGTGGAGAGAGTGAGGGGGGAGAGTGAGGGGGAGAGAGTGAGGGTGGAGAGTGTGCGAGGTGGAGTGAGCAAGTGGGAGAGATTGAGGGGAGAGAGTGTGAGGGGGAGAGAGTGAGGGGGAGAGAGTGAGGGGGAGAGAGTGAGGGTGGAGAGTGTGCGAGATGGAGTGAGCGAGTGGGAGAGATTGAGGGGAGAGAGTGTGAGGTGGAGAGAGTGGGGGGGAGAGTGTGAGAGGTGGAGTGAGCGAGTGGGAGAGATTGAGGGGAGAGAGTGTGAGGTGGAGAGAGTGGGGGGGAGAGTGTGAGAGGTGGAGTGAGCGAGTGGGAGAGATTGAGGGGAGAGAGTGTGAGGTGGAGAGAGTGGGGGGGAGAGTGTGAGAGGTGGAGTGAGCGAGTGGGAGAAAGTGAGGGGAGAGCGAGTGAGGGGGAGAGACTGAGGGGAGAGAGAGTGAGGTGGAGAGAGTGAGTGAGGGGGAGAGAGTGAGGGGAGGGGAGAGTGAGGGTGAGAGAGTGAGGGGCAGAGGGAGTGAGGGGGGAGAGTGAGGGGGAGAGAGTGAGGGGAGAGGTAGTGAGGGGAGGGGAGAGTGAGGGTGAGAGAGTGAGGGGCAGAGGGAGTGAGGGGGGAGAGTGAGGGGGAGAGAGTGAGGGGAGAGGGAGTGAGGGGGAGAAAGTGACAGAGAGGGAGTGAGGGGGAGGGAGTGAGGGGAGAGGGAGGGGGAGAGAGTGAGAGGGAGAGGTAGTGAGGGGGAGAGAGTGAGGGGCAGAGGGAGTGAGGGAGGAGAGTGAGGGGGAGAGAGTGAGGGGAGAGGGAGTGAGGGGGAGAGGTAGTGAGGGGGAGAGAGTGAGGGGCAGAGGGAGTGAGGGGGGAGAGTGAGGGGGAGAGAGTGAGGGGAGAGGGAGTGAGGGGGAGAGAGTGAGGGGAGAGGGAGTGAGGGGGAGAGGTAGTGAGGGGGAGAGAGTGAGGGGCAGAGGGAGTGAGGGGCAGAGGGAGTGAGGGGGGAGAGTGAGGGGGAGAGAGTGAGGGGAGAGGGAGTGAGGGGGAGAAAGTGACAGAGAGGGAGTGAGGGGGAGGGAGTGAGGATAGAGGGAGTGCGGGGGAGAAAGAGAGGGGAGAGAGAGTGAGGGGGATAGGGAGTGAAGGAGAGGGAGTGAGGGGAGAGGGAGTGAAGGTAGAGAGAGTGAGGGGGAGGGAGTGAGGAGAGAGGGAGGGGGAGAGAGTGAGAGGGAGAGGGAGTGAATGGGAGAGGGAGTGAGGGGAGAGGGGAAGTGGGGGGAGAGGAAGTGAGGGGAGAGGGGAAGTGAGGGGGAGAGGAAGTGAGGGGAGAGGGGGAGTGAGGGGAGAGTGAGGGGGAGAGGGACTGAGGAGAGAGAGTGAGGGGAGAGAGTGAGAGAGAGGGAGTGGGGGGAGTGAGGGGGAGAGAGTGAGGGGAGAGGGAGTGAGGGGGAGAGAGTGAGGGGAGAGGGAGTGAGGGGGAGAGAGTGAGGGGGAGGGAGTGAGGAGAGAGGGAGGGGGAGAGAGTGAGAGGGAGAGGTAGTGAGGGGGAGAGAGTGAGGGGCAGAGGGAGTGAGGGGGGAGAGTGAGGGGGAGAGAGTGAGGGGAGAGGGAGTGAGGGGGAGAGGTAGTGAGGGGGAGAGAGTGAGGGGAGAGGGAGGGGGAGAGAGTGAGGGGCAGAGGGAGTGAGGGGGGAGAGTGAGGGGGAGAGGGAGTGAGGGGGGAGAGTGAGGGGGAGAGAGTGAGGGGAGAGGGAGTGAGGGGGAGAGGTAGTGAGGGGGAGAGAGTGAGGGGCAGAGGGAGTGAGGGGGAGAGTGAGGGGGAGAGAGTGAGGGGAGAGGGAGTGAGGGGGAGAGAGTGAGGGGAGAGGGAGTGAGGGGGAGAGGTAGTGAGGGGGAGAGAGTGAGGGGCAGAGGGAGTGAGGGGCAGAGGTAGTGAGGGGGAGAGAGTGAGGGGCAGAGGGAGTGAGGGGGGAGAGTGAGGGGGAGAGGGAGTGAGGGGGGAGAGTGAGGGGGAGAGAGTGAGGGGAGAGGGAGTGAGGGGGAGAGGTAGTGAGGGGGAGAGAGTGAGGGGCAGAGGGAGTGAGGGGGAGAGTGAGGGGGAGAGAGTGAGGGGAGAGGGAGTGAGGGGGAGAGAGTGAGGGGAGAGGGAGTGAGGGGGAGAGGTAGTGAGGGGGAGAGAGTGAGGGGCAGAGGGAGTGAGGGGGGAGAGTGAGGGGGAGAGAGTGAGGGGAGAGGGAGTGAGGAGAGAGGGAGGGGGAGAGAGTGAGGGGGAGAGGTAGTGAGGGGGAGAGAGTGAGGGGCAGAGGGAGTGAGGGGGGAGAGGGAGGGGGGGAGAGTGAGGGGAGAGGGAGTGAGGGGGAGAGTGAGGGGAGAGGGAGTGAGGGGGAGAGGTAGTGAGGGGGAGAGAGTGAGGGGCAGAGGGAGTGAGGGGGGAGAGTGAGGGGGAGAGAGTGAGGGGAGAGGGAGTGAGGGGGAGAGAGTGAGGGGAGAGGGAGTGAGGGGGAGAGGTAGTGAGGGGGAGAGAGTGAGGGGCAGAGGGAGTGAGGGGGGAGAGTGAGGGGGAGAGAGTGAGGGGAGAGGGAGTGAGGGGGAGAGAGTGAGGGGGAGAGGGAGTGAGGGGGAGAGAGTGAGGGGGAGAGGGAGTGAGGGGAGAGGGAGTGAGGGGAGAGGGAGTGAGGGGGAGGGAGTGCGGGGGAGAAAGAGAGGGGAGAGAGAGTGAGGGGGATAGGGAGTGAAGGAGAGGGAGTGAGGGGAGAGAGTGAGGGGGAGAGAGTGAGGGGAGAGGGAGTGAGGGGGAGAGGTAGTGAGGGGGAGAGAGTGAGGGGAGAGGGAGTGAGGGGGGAGAGTGAGGGGGAGAGAGTGAGGGGAGAGGGAGTGAGGGGGAGAGAGTGAGGGGAGAGGGAGTGAGGGGGAGAGGTAGTGAGGGGAGAGGGAGTGAGGAGAGAGGGAGGGGGAGAGAGTGAGAGGGAGAGGGAGTGAATGGGAGAGAGTGAGGGGCAGAGGGAGTGAGGGGGGAGAGTGAGGGGGAGAGAGTGAGGGGAGAGGGAGTGAGGGGGAGAGAGTGAGGGGGAGGGAGTGAGGGGAGAGGGAGTGAGGGGAGAGGTAGTGAGAGGAGAGTGGGGGAAGGAGTGGGGGAGTGAGGGGAGAGGGAGGGGGAGAGAGTGAGAGGGAGAGGTAGTGAGGGGGAGAGAGTGAGGGGCAGAGGGAGTGAGGGGGGAGAGTGAGGGGGAGAGAGTGAGGGGAGAGGGAGTGAGGGGGAGAGGTAGTGAGGGGGAGAGAGTGAGGGGCAGAGGGAGTGAGGGGGAGAGTGAGGGGGAGAGAGTGAGGGGCAGAGGGAGTGAGGGGGAGAGAGTGAGGGGAGAGGGAGTGAGGGGGAGAGGTAGTGAGGGGGAGAGAGTGAGGGGCAGAGGGAGTGAGGGGGGAGAGTGAGGGGGAGAGAGTGAGGGGAGAGGGAGTGAGGGGGAGAAAGTGACAGAGAGAGGGAGTGAGGGGGAGGGAGTGAGGATAGAGGGAGTGCGGGGGAGAAAGAGAGGGGAGAGAGAGTGAGGGGGATAGGGAGTGAAGGAGAGGGAGTGAGGGGAGAGGGAGTGAAGGTAGAGAGAGTGAGGGGGAGGGAGTGAGGAGAGAGGGAGGGGGAGAGAGTGAGAGGGAGAGGGAGTGAATGGGAGAGAGTGAGGGGCAGAGGGAGTGAGGGGGGAGAGTGAGGGGGAGAGAGTGAGGGGAGAGGGAGTGAGGGGGAGAGAGTGAGGGGGAGGGAGTGAGGAGAGAGGGAGGGGGAGAGAGTGAGAGGGAGAGGTAGTGAGGGGGAGAGAGTGAGGGGCAGAGGGAGTGAGGGGGGAGAGTGAGGGGGAGAGAGTGAGGGGAGAGGGAGTGAGGGGGAGAGGTAGTGAGGGGGAGAGAGTGAGGGGCAGAGGGAGTGAGGGGGGAGAGTGAGGGGGAGAGAGTGAGGGGAGAGGGAGTGAGGGGGAGAGGTAGTGAGGGGGAGAGAGTGAGGGGCAGAGGGAGTGAGGGGGGAGAGTGAGGGGGAGAGAGTGAGGGGAGAGGGAGTGAGGAGAGAGGGAGGGGGAGAGAGTGAGAGGGAGAGGGAGTGAATGGGAGAGAGTGAGGGGCAGAGGGAGTGAGGGGGGAGAGTGAGGGGGAGAGAGTGAGGGGAGAGGGAGTGAGGGGGAGAGAGTGAGGGGGAGGGAGTGAGGAGGAGAAAGTGTGGGGAGAGGGAGTGAGTGGGAGAGAGTGAGGGGAGAGGGAGTGAGGGGAGAGGGGGAGTGAGGGGAGAGTGTGGGGAGAGGGAGTGAGGGGAGAGTGAGGGGAGAGGGAGTGAGGGGGAGAGAGTGAGGGGAGAGGGAGTGAGGGGCATGGAGTGAGGGGGAGAGGGAGTGAGGGGTGGGATTGAGAGGAGAGGGAGTGAGTGGGAGGGAATGAGGGGGAGAGAGTGAGGGGAGAGTGAGTGAGGGGAAAGAGTGAAGGTGGAGAGAGTGAGGGGGAGAGAGTGAGAGAGAGGGAGTGGGGGAGAGGAAGTGAGGGGGAGGGAGTGAGGGGAGAGGTAGTGAGAGGAGAGTGGGGGAAGGAGTGGGGGAGTGAGGAGAGAGTAAGGGGAGTCGGAGTGAGGGGAGAGGGAGTGAGGGGAGAGAGAGGGGGAGAGGGACTGGGAGGGAGTAAGGGGAGAGGGAGTGTGGGGGAGAGAGTGAGAGAGAGGGAATGACGGGCAAGGAGTGAGGAGAAAGGGAGTTTGGGGGAGAGAGTGAGGCAGAGAGAGTAAGCGGGAGGGAGGGGGAGAAAGTGAGGGGCGAGGGAGTGGGGGAGAGAGTGAGAGAGAGGGAGTGAGGGGGGAGTGAGGAGAGAGGGAGTGAGGGGGAGAGAGTGAGGGGGAGAGGAGGAGAGAGTGAGGGAGAGAGGGGGTGAAGGGGAGAGTGAGGGAAAGGGAGTGAGAGGAGAGAGGGAGTGGGGGGAAGGAGTGAGGTGAGAGAGAGCGAGGGGAGAGGGAGGGGGAGAGGGACTGAGGAGAGAGGGGGAGTGAGGGGAGAGTGAGGGGGAGAGGGGGATTGAGGGGGAGAGAGTGAGAGAGAGGGAGTAAGGGGGGAGGGACTGAGGGGGTGAGAGTGAGGGAGAGAGAGTGAGGAGAGAGGGTGGGGGAGAGAGTGAGGGGAGAGGGAGTGAATGGGAGAGGGAGTGAGGGGAGAGGGGGAGTGAGGGGCAGAGGGAGTGAGGGGAGAGGGGGAGTGAGGGGAGAGTGAGGGGGAGAGGGAGTGGGGGAGAGAGAGTGAGGGGAGAGAGTGAGGGGAGAGAGTGAGAGAGAGGGAGTGGGGGGACAGGGAGAGAGGGAGTGAGGGGGAGGGAGGGGGAGAGAGTGAGGGGAGAGGGAGTGAGGGGAGAGAGTGAGGGGAGAGTGAGTGAGGGGGAGGGAGGGGGAAAGAGTGGGGAGAGGGAGTGAGGGGAGAGGGAGTGAGGGGGGACAGAGTGAGGGTGAGAGGGAGTGAGAGGAGAGGGAGTGAGGGGGAGAGTAAGGGGGTGAGAGTAAGGGGGAGAGAGTGAGGGGAGAGGGAGTGAAGGGGAGAGTGAGTGAGGGGAGAGTGAGTGAGGGGATAGGGAGTGAGGTGAGAGAGTGAGGGGAGAGGGAGTGAGGCAGAGAGAGTGAGGGGAGAGGGAGTGAGGGGCAAGAGGGAGTGAATGGAAAGTGCTGGTAGAACAGAGAGACCCCGGTGTACAAGATCATAGTTCCCTGAAAGTGGTGACACAGGTAGACAGGATCATGAAGAAGGTATAGGACAGGCCTGCCTTCATCGCTCAGGACACTGAGTACAAGAGTGACAGTTGTTCAGGATGTTGGTGAGAGCACATTTGGAAAATTGTGCGCAGT
Source organism: Mobula hypostoma (assembly GCF_963921235.1). NCBI lineage: Eukaryota > Metazoa > Chordata > Chondrichthyes > Myliobatiformes > Myliobatidae > Mobula > Mobula hypostoma. Next base: position 112,314,811 of record NC_086102.1, on the reverse strand, counting down.
CTGGTCTCGGGCTCTTGGACGGAGATCATTGAGCTGTAAAAGGGGCAGAAACGAGATGTCTGGATGGGCCGAATTGCTTAACTCTGCCCTTATGTCTTCTGGGAAGTGTTCAGAATAATATTACAAGGACTGCAGATGTTGAGGTATCTCTGGAGGGTGGATAGACTTGGGACTGTTTTCTCTGGAGTGAAGGAGGCTGAGGGCTGACCTTCTTGAGGTTTGTAAAATCATGAGGGACAGAAAGAAGGTGGATGGTCATAGACTTTTCCCCAGGGTGGGGGGGGTGCGGTTTCTATAACTAGAGGTTTATGTTGAGGGGAAAGTGAGGAGTGATGATGCTGTGAAGAGGCGTTGAGGAGAGATTTTCAAACAGACAACAACGTGGCAGATGGAGCAGGGGCTGGGGAAATTGGAGGCAATCCTCTTCGATGCAACATCAGAAATGCTGAGAGGACGGGAAACCCGGGGAGGGAAAATGAGGAAATGTTTTGAAAGGCTGGAGGTGCCTTAGCACAAATGCTCTGGGGCCTGGTGAAAGTCTACTGAAGGCACTGTCTCCTTACATTCGACAGCACCTACAGGGGAAGCACAGCCATGCTGAAGTTGTCCAAGATATTGGTGAAGCCTAATTTGGAGTAATTCTGTAGTCCTGGCCACCTACCTACAGGAAAGATATCGATGAGATTGAAAGAGACCATAAAACCCGAGAACATAGGAACAGAGTGCGGCCGTTTGGCCCATTAAGTCATCTCCACCATTCTATCATGGCTGATTTACTATCCCTCTCAACCCCATTCTCCTGCCCTCTCCCCGTAATCTTTGACACCCTGACTAATTAAGAACCTATCAAACTCCACATCTCTGTTCTAAAGGGACGTCTCTATTCAGAGGCTGTGTTCTCTGATCCTAGACTCTCCCACCACAAGAAACATCCTCCCCACATCTACATTATTCAGGCCTTTCAATATTTGATAGGCTTCAATGAGATCCCACCCCCACCCCCTCATTCTTCTAAAAGTGCAGGAAAAATGTTACAAGATGTTGCCAGGACTAGATCTGAGTTAAAGGAAAAGGTTGAAGATGCAATATAGAACATGAAATGGTCGAGGCCCTTCAGCCCACAATGTTGTGCTGACCTTTTAACGCACTCTAATTCAATCTAACCCTTCTCTCCTATGTAGCCCTCCATTTTTTTATATCATCCATGTCTCTATCTAACAGTCTCTTAAATGTCCTAATGTATCTGCCTCTCACACTTCTCCTGGAAACTCATAAGGAGCAAAGTGAGAGGGAGGGAGGTGAGTGGGAGAGGAGGGAGGAGGGAAAAGAAAGAAGAGGAGTGAGAGGGAAGAGGGAGGGAGAGGGGAGGAGGGAAGAGGGAAGAGAGACAGGGAGAGGAGGTGGAAGAGGATGGAAATGGGAGGGATGAGGAAAAAGGAAGCAGAAAGGAGGAGGAAGGAAAAAGGAGAAGGAAGGAGAGGAATATTTGACAAGGCTTCAGACTTGCAGAGAAGCCATCTCCCTCCCTCAGGGGAGGCAGGGTCTGGAAGAGGAGTGGGGTGTCGCAGAGACATGGAGCTGATTACTGACCTCCACAGGCCGAGGCCTGACCCCACCACAGTCACAGCAGAATTTGATATAATTAAAAATAAATTAAATTTTTAATTTTTTAAATTGAAATTTTAATTAAGAATAAAACAGCTGTTGTTCCCACCCTGACAACACGGCAGTGGGCATTCTGGGCTGGCCAGTAAACTCTAGCCACCAGTGGCCATGGGAGGTGAGTGTGGGTCTGGCTCCTAGCTCACACCACGGGGAGTGGACATTAGGAGGAGCGGGGGCAAAGTTCAAAATAAACTTATCATTGAACTATGTACAGTACAAGTCAACACCATTATACTCTGAGATTCATTTTCTTGCAGGCATTCACAGTAGAACAAAGAAAAACAATAGAATCAATAAAAGATTACACACAAAGACTGACAACAGCTACTGTGCAAATAAATAATAAATAGAGCAACACTCACAACACGCTGGAGGTACTCAGCAGGTCGGGCAGCATCTGTGGAAATGATCAGTCAATGTTTCGGGCCGGAACCCTTCGTCAGGACTGTAGAGGGAAGGGGCAGAGGCCCTATAAAGAAGGTGGGGGGAGGGTGGGAAGGAGAAGGCTGGTAGGTGCCAGGTGAAAAACCAGTCAGGGGAAAGATAAAGAGGTGGGGGAGGGGAAGCAGGGGGGTGATAGGCAGGAAAGGTGAAGAAGGAATAGGGGAAAACACAATGGGTAGTAGAAGGAGGCGGAACCATGAGGGAGGTGATAGGCAGCTGGGGGAGGGGGCAGAGTGAAACTGGGATGGGGGAATGGAGTGGGTGGGAATTCACTCAGAGTTTCAGCCTTCTCCTTCCCACCCTACCCCCCCCACCCTCTTTATAGGGTCTCTGCCCCTTCCCTCTTCAGTCCTGACGAAAGGTCTCGGCCTGAAACGTTGACTGTTTCCACAGCTGCTGCCCGACCTGCTGAGTTCCTCCAGCGTGTTGTGAGTGTTGCTTTGACCCCAGCATCTGCAGAGTATTTTGTGTTTAGTAATAAATAGATAAGTAAATAAATGGCACTGAGAACATAAGTTATAGAGTCCTTGTAGGTCATGGAATCAGTTTGGAGTTGAGATGAGTATAGTTACCCATGCTGATTCAGGAGTGGATAGTGCAGAGTTATAGCTGTTCCTGAACCGGATATGGGAGTTAAGTTTCTTGTACCTCCTGCCGGATGGCAGCAGAGAGAAGAGAGCATGGTCTGGACGGTGGGGTTCGGGATGATGGATGCTGCTTTCCTGTGGCAGTGCTCCTTGGCGCCACGGTAGCGCAGTGGTTAGCCAATGCTATTACAGCTCGGGACGTCGCAGTTTGGAGTTCAGTTCCAGCTTCCTCTGTAAGGAGTTTTGTACCTTCACATGGTTTTCCTCCAAGTGCTCCCATTTTCGCTCACAAGTACCGGTCAGTAGGTTAATTGACCGTTGCAAATTGTCCCATCATTAGGCTAGGGTGGGTTGCTGCAGAGTGTCGTTTGTTAAGCAGAAGGGATTGTCTGCACAGTCTCTCTAATTAAATAAATGCAGAAACATAGAAACCCTACAGCACAATACAGGCCCTTTGGCCCACAATGCTGTGCCGAACATGTACTTACTTTAGAAATTACTAGGCTTACCCATAGCCCTCTATTTTTCTAAGCTCCATGTACCTATCCAGGAGTCTCTTAAAAGACCCTATCGTATCTGCCTCCACCACCATTGCCGACAGCCCATTCCACGCACTCATCACTCTCTGCATAAAAAACCTACCCCTGACACCCCCTCTGTACCTACTTCCAAGGACCTTAAAACTATGCCCTCTCGTGTAAACCATTTCAGCCCTGGGAAAAAGCCTCTGACTATCCACATGATCAATGCCTCTCATTATCTTGTACACCTCTATCAGGTCACCTCTCATCCTCCGTCGCTCCAAGGAGAAAAGGTCGAGTTCACTCAACCTGTTCTCATAAAGCATGCTCCCCAATCCAGGCAACATCCTTGTAAATCTCCTCTGCACCCTTCCTATAGTTTCCACATCCTTCCTGTAGTGAGGTGACCAGAACTGAGCACAGTGCTCCAAGTGGGGTCTGACCAGGGTCTTATATAGCTGCAACATTACCTCTCGGGTCTTGAACTCAATCCCACGGTTGATGAAGGCCAATGCACCATATGCTTTCTTAACCACAGAGTCAACCTGCATAGCAGCTTTGAGTGTCCTATGGACTCGGACCCCAAGATCCCTCTGATCCTCCACACTGCCAAGAGTCTTACCATTAATACTATATTCTGCCATCATATTTGACCTACCAAAATGAACCACCTCACACTTACCTGGGTTGAATTCCATCTGGCACTTCTCAGCCCAGTTTTGCATTCTATTGATGTCCTGCTGTAACCTCAGACAGCCCTCCACACTGTCCACAACACCCCCAACCTTTGTGTCATCAGCAAATTTACTAACCCATCCCTCCACTTCCTCATCCAGGTCATTTATAAAAATCACAAAGAGAAAGGGTCCCAGAACAGGTCCCTGAGGCACACCACTGGTCACCAACCTCCATGCAGATATGACCTGTCTACAATCACTCTTTGCCTTCTGTGAGCAAGAAAATTCTGGATCCACAAAGCAAGGTCCCCTTGGATCCCATGCCTCCTTACTTTCTCAATAAGCCTCACACGGGGTACCTTATCAAAAGCTTTGCTGAAATCGATATACACTACATCTACTGCTCTTCCTTCATCAATGTGTTCAGTCACATCCTCAAAAAATTCAATCAGGCTCGTAAGGCATGACCTGCCTTTGACAAAGCCATGCTGTCTATTCCTAATCATATTATGCCTCTTCAAATGTTCATAAATTCTGCCTCTCAGGATCTTCTCCATCAACTTACCAACCACTGAAGTAAAACTCACTGGTCTATAATTTCCTGGGTTATTTCTACTCCCTTTCTTGAATAAGGGAACAACATCTGCAACCCTCCAATCCTCCGGAACCTCTCCCATCCACATTGATGATGCAAAGATCATTACTAAAGGCTCAGCAATCACCACCCAATAGCCTGGGGTATATCTCATCCAGTCCCAATGACTTATCCAACTTGATGCTTTCCAAAACCCCAGTACATCCTCTTTCTTAATGTCTATATGCTCCAGCTTTTCAATCTGCTCTAAGTCATCCCTATAATCGCCAAGGTCCTTTTCCATAGTAAATACTGAAGCAAGGTATTCATTCAGTACCTCTGCTACCCGCCAGTTCCATACACTCTTTTCCACTGTCACACTGGATTCGTCCTATTCTCTCACATCTTGTCCTCTTGCTCTTCACATATTTGTAGAGTGCCTTGGGATTTTCCTTAATCCTGCTCGCCAAGGCCTTCTCATGGCCCCTTCTGGCTCTCCTAATTTCATTCTTAAGCTCCTTCCTGCTAGCCATATAATTTTCTAGATCTCTAACATTACCTAGTTTTTTGAATCTTTTGTCAACTTTTCTTTTCTGCTTGACTAGATTTTCAACAGCCTTTGTACACCATGGTTCCTGTACCCTACCATCCTTTCCTTGTCTCAATGGAATGTACCTATGCAGAAAACCATGCAAATATCCCCTGAACATTTGCCACATTTCTTCCGTACATTTCCCTGAGAATATCAGTTTCCAATTTATGCTTCCAAGTTCCTGTCTGATAGTTTCATATTTCCCCTTACTCCAATTAAACTTTTTCCTAACCTGGCTGTTCCTATTTTTCTCCAATGCTATGGTAAAAGAGATAGAATTGTGATCACTATCTCAAAAATGCTCTCCCACTGAGAGATCTGATACTTGACCAGGTTCATTTCCCAATACCAGATCAAGTACAGCCTTTCCTCTTGTAGGCTTATCTACATATTGTGTCAAAAAATCTTCCTGAACACACCAAACAAACTGCAGCCCATCTAAACCCCTTGCTCTAGGTAGATGCCAATCAATATTCAGGAAATTAAAATCTCCCACCATGACAACCCTGTTATTATTACACCTTTCCAGAATCTGTCTCCCTATCTGCTCCTTGATGTCCCTGTTACTATTGGGTGGTCTATAAAAAACACCCAGTAAAGTTATTGACCCCTTCCTATTCCTAACTTCCACCCACAGAGACTCCGTAGACAATCCCTCCATGACTTCCTCCTTTTCTGCAGCCGTGACACTATCTCTGATCAGCAGTGCCACGCCCCCACCTCTTTTGCCTCCCTCCCTGTCCTTTGTGAAACATCTAAAGCCTGGCACTTGAAGTAACCATTCCTTCCCCTGCACCATCCAAGTCTCTGTAATAGCCACAACATCATAGCTCCAAGTACTGATCCACGCTCTAAGCTCATCCGCTTTGTTCATGATACTCCTCACGTTAAAATAGACACATTTCAAATCATCAGTCTGAGCACATCCCTTCTCTATCACCTGCCTATCCTTCTTCTCACGCTGTCTACAAGCTTTCTCGATTTGTGAACCAACTGCCCCTTCCTCTGTCTCTTCAGTTTGGTTCCCACCCCCCAGCAATTCTAGTTAAAACTCTCCGCAATAGCTTTAGCAAAGCTCCCTGCCAGGGTATTGGTCCCTCTTGGATTCAAGTGCAACTCGTCCTCTTTGTACAGGTCACACCTGCCCCAAAAGAGGTCCCAATGATCCAGAAATCTGAATACCTGTCCCCTGCTCCAATCCCTCAGCCACGCATTTATCCTCCATCTCACTCTATTCCTATACTCACTGTCACGTGGCACAGGCAGTAATCCCGAGATTACTACCTTTGAGGTCCTGCTTCTCAGCTTCTTTCCTAACTCCCTGTAGTCTGTTTTCAGGACCTCCTCCCTTTTCCTACCTATGTCATTGGTACCAATATGTACCACGACCTCTGGCTGTTCACCTTCCCACTTCAGGATATCGTGGAAGCGATCAGAATCATCCCAGACCCTGGCACCTGGGAGGCAAACTAGCATCCGCGTTTCTTTCCTGTGTCCACTGAATCACCTGTCTGACGCCCTAACTATAGAGTCCCCTATCACTGCTGCCACCCTCTTCCTTTCCCCACCCTTCTGAGCCACAGGACCAGACTCTGTGCCAGAGGGACGTTCACTGTTGCTTCCCCCAGGTAGGTAGTCCCCCCAAACAGTACTCAAACAGGAGTATTTATTGTTCAGGAGGACAGCCACGGGGGTACTCTCTAGCCTCTGACTCCTGACTGTTACTCATTTATCTGTCCCGCGAGGTCCTGGTGTGACTACCTGACTATAGCTCCCCTCTGTCACCTCCTCACTCTCCCTGACCAGATGGAGGTCATCGAGCTGCATCTCCAGTTCCCTTACGCAGTCCCTAAGGAGCTGCAGCTCGATGCACCTGGTGCAGATGTGACTGTCCGGGAGACCGGGAGTCTCCTGGACATATCACATCTGACACCCAGTACAGAACACCGGGAGGCTTTCCCTGTAATGAACCGGCCTAAATCTACGATATTTTGCAGATGTTTTGGGATTGGTTAATGGTAAATAGGTTTCTTATTGGCTGCATGCTCTGAGGAGGAGTGAAAATCGTTGTTTTGTAAGTCATAGTCATAGTCATAGTCATAGTCATACTTTATTGATCCTGGGGGAAATTGGTTTTCGTTACAGTTGCACCATAAATAATTAAATAGTAATAAAACCATAAATAATTAAATAGTAATATGTAAATTATGTGAGGAAATAAATCCAGGACCAGCCTACTGGTTCAGGGTGACTGACCCTCCCGGGGAGGAGTTGTAAAGTTTGATGGCCACAGGCAGGAATGACTTCCTGTGACGGTCTGTGTTGCGTCTCGGTGGAATGAGTCTCTGGCTGAATGTACTCCTGTGCCCACCCAGTACATTATGTAGTGGATGGGAGACATTGTCCAAGATGGCATGCAACTTGGACAGCATCCTCTTTTCAGACACCACCGTCAGAGAGTCCAGTTCCATCCCCACAACATCACTGGCCTTACGAATGAGTTTGTTGATCCTGTTGGTGTCTGCTACCCTCAGCCTGCTGCCCCAGCACACAACAGCAAACATGATCGCACTGGCCACCACAGACTCATAGAACATCCTCAGCATCATCCGGCAGATGTTAAAGGACCTCAGTCTCCTCAGGAAATAGGGACGGCTCTGACCCTTCTTGTAGACAGCCTCAGTGTTCTTTGACCAGTCCAGTTTATTGTCAATTCGTATCCCCAGGTATTTGTAATCCTCCACCATGTCCACACTGACCCCCTGGATGGAAACAGGGGTCACCAGTACCTTAGCCCTCCTCAGGTCTACCACCAGCTCCTTAGTCTTTTTCACATTAAGCTGCATCAGTAGAGATCAGTGCGCTGAGTTAGTGCAGGGTAAGACAATAGCAGAGTGCAGAATAAAGTGTAACAGTTACAGAGAAAGTGTAGCGCAGGCAGACAATCAGGTGCAAGGCCACAGGGAGACAGACTGAATTGAATTGACTTTATTACTCACATCCTTCATATACATGAGGAATAAAAATCTTTACGTTACATCTCACTCTAAATGTGCAATGTGCAATTTGTAGTAATTTATAATAAGTACTATGTACAACAGGACAGTCAATATAACACAGAAACTCAGTTGTGTCTACATGAGTTCATCAGTCTGGTGGCCTGGTGGAAGAAGCTGTCCTGGAGCCTGTTGGTCCTGGCTTTAATGCTGTGGTACCATTTCCTGGATGGTAGCAGCTGGAATAGTTTTTGACTGGGGTGACTCGGGTCCCAATGGTTCTTCAGGCCCTTTTTTCACACCTGTCTTTGTAAATGTCCTGAATCATGGGAAGTTCACAACTACAGATGCGCTGGGCTGTCCGCACCACTCTCTGCAGAGTCCTGTGATTGAGGGAGGTACAGTTCCCATACCAGGCAGTGATGCGGCCAGTCAGGATGCTCTCAATTGTGCCCTGTAGAAAGTTATTAGGATTTGAGTTCCATACCAAACTTCTTCAACCATCTGAGGTGAAAGAGGTGCTGTTGTGCTTTTTTCACCACACAGCTGGTATGTACAGACTACGTGAGATCCTCAGTGATGTTTATGCCGAGGAACTTAAAGTTGTTCACTCTCTCAGCCCCAGATCCATTGATGTCAATAGGGGCTAGCCTGTCTCCATTCCTCCTGTAGTCCACAACGAACTCCTTTGTTTTTGTGACATTGTTTGCTTGACACCACTGTGTCAAGGTGATAACTTCTTCTCTGTAGGCTGCCTCATTATTATTTGAGATAAAGCCAATCAGTGTAATGTTGTCAGCAAATCTAATTAGCAGAATGGAGTTGTGGGTGGTGACACAGTCATGGGTATATAGAGAGTAAAGGAGGGGGATTAGGATACAGCCCTGAGGGGCACCTGTGTGGATGGTCAGACGGGCAGAGGTGAGGGTGCCCACTCTTACCACCTACTGGTGATCTGACAGGAAGTCCAGGATCCAGCTGCACAAGGCAGGGTGATGGCCAAGGTCTCTGAGCTTCCTGTCGAGCCTGGAGAGGATTATGGTGTTGATTACTGAACTGTAGTCCAAAAACAGAGATCAAGTGTCTGTCGTACTAGGGGACCACATGGTAGTGCTGTGGCTAGTGTAACACCATTTCAGCACCAATGATCAGCGACTGGGGTTCAATTCCCAACAGAGTCTGTCTGTTCACCCCATTACTGCATAGGTTTCCTCGAAGTTCTCCGCTTTCCTCACACATTCCGAAAAACATTCAGGTTGGGGGGAGTAAATTCCGGGCATGCAACGTTGGAGCTGGGAGAGTGCTGACACCTGCAGGTTGTGCCCAGAACAATCCTCACTGGTTTAATTTGATGCAAGCAGCCCACTTTACTGACTGATGTATATGTGACGAATAAAGCTAATCATTATCTTTAGTCTTTGATAACAGCGGGGTAGAAGCTCTCCTTCAGCTCGGTGTACGTGCTTTGTATTTTCTGCTCGATGGCAGGGGAGAGGGGAGAGAATTGGTATTGATATTGGTTTATTACTGTCACTTGAACCGAGTTACAGTGAAAATCTTGTCTTGCAGACTGTTCACACAGATCAGATCATAACAGAGTGCATTGAGCTAGAATGAGGTAAAACAATAACAATGCAGAACAAAGTGTAACAGCGACAGAGGAAGTGTACTGCAGGTGATCAATATGATGCAAGACAATAACAAGGCAGATCGTGAAATTAAGAGTCTATCTCAGTGTACTAGGGGACCAGTCAATAGTCTAATAACTGTGGGACAGAAGCTTTCCCTGTGCCTGGCGTACGTGCTTTCAGGCGTTGTATCTTCTGTCTGATGGGAGACGGGGGAAGAGAGATTGTCCGTGGCTTCAGTGTGGTTGGACCAGGACAGAATGATAGTGATCTTCACTTCGAGGAACTTGACGCTTTCATTCCTCCCCAGCTCAGCAGAGCTGCAGACCACAGGAGCATGGGCACTGCACCGTCGTTTCTGATGGCAAAGGGAAACCTTTATGTTTTGTAGTATTGAGGGAGGGTCACACTGTGGGAGGGGTGATTCTGAGGGAGAGTCACACTGTGGGAGGGGTGGTACTGAGGGAGGGTCACACTGTGGGAGGGGTGGTACTGAGGGAGGATCACACTGTGGGAGGGGTGGTACTGAGGGAGAGTCACACTGTGGGAGGGGTGATACTGAGGGAGAGTCACACTGTGGGAGGGGTGGTACTGAGGGAGAGTCACACTGTGGGAGGGGTGGTACTGAGGGAGAGTCACACTGTGGGAGGGGTGGTACTGAGGGAGGGTCACACTGTGGGAGGGGTGGTACTGAGGGAGGGTCACACTGTGGGAGGGGTCGTTCTGAGGGAGAGTCACACTGTGGGAGGGGTGGTACTGAGGGAGGATCACACTGTGGGAGTGGGGGTACTGAGGGAGGGTCACACTGTGGGAGGAGTGATACTGAGGGAGAGTCACACTGTGGGAGGGGTGGTACTGAGGGAGGATCACACTGTGGGAGGGGTGGTACTGAGGAAGGGTCACACTGTGGGAGTGGTGGTACTGAGGGAGAGTCACGCTGTGGGAGGGGTGGTACTAAGGGAGGGTCACACTCTATCTATCTAGAAAAAGAGTTGTACTGGCGGTCTTGGGCAACACCGACTGCTGAGCACTGCTGCCAAGTTAAGGTGGACGGGTCCTTGACAGCACCCTTGTGCTTCGGGAGGCGGGTGCCCTATGCCAGGACAGTTGCGCGGAGCCATTCCCGCGCCTTCTCCGTGAGAGGTTAACAGGTTTGGTTCTACCTGACGTGGAGGTCGTCCTCTCGGCCTACACTGATGATGTCCTCCCGTTGGTCACCGACCCTGTTGACTTGCAGGCGATGCGAGATTGGCAGTGTGCCTTCTCGGCTGCATCCTCTGCAAGGGTCGACTGGGAGAAGGGCGCGGGGCTCTAGGTGAGTCAGTGGCAGGTGGACTCCCGACCGGAGGGGCTGAGGCTGTTTGCAGGGAGCACCACGCACCTCCTCTGCTCGGGGTCTACCTGAGCTCGACGGAGGGGGCCCGGCCGGGGAACTGGCGGGAGTCGGAGACAAAGATCTCTGCGCGGCTGGGGCGCTGGTCGAGCCTCCTTCGTGCGATCTCATACCGGGAGAGGGCTTTCGTTATAAATCAGCTGGTCGCCTGCATGGTGTGACTACTTTAATCTCACCCGTGGTGTTGGTACCCAGGACTCAGGCTGGTGGACTTCTTCTGGGGAAATAGGAGGCGTCAGGTCTCTGCGGCGGTTCTGGGTTTTCCGATCGCGGAGGGCGGCCAGTCCTCGATGTTTCGGCGCACCCAGCTGACCGCTGTCCGCCTCAGGACTGCTCCTGCACTCCATTCACTTCCTCGCTTTCGTCTGCCGACCGGACTCGCCTTGGCGGTGCCTGTCACCATCCGGCGGCGGAGGAGGTCCCCGGTGGAAATCTCTTCATGCGGGGGTGTTTCCCCTGTACATTGGGGACCTGGGGTGGAAGGTGTTGCATAGGGCAGTACTGTGCAACAGGTCTTTGGGCAGGTTCACTGACACCCCGTCCACCTGTCCACTCTGTGTCCGGGATGAGTCAGTGTCCCACGCCTATGCGGAGTGTGAGAGGTTGCTGCCCCGTTTGAACATCTGAAAGGGCAGCTGCTCAGGATCTGGTTACACCTCAGCCCGGTGCTCCTTGTATACCCCGGTACGGGAGGGGGTGGGTCGCGAGGAGGATCTCCTGGTGGGCTTGTTTCTGGGCCTGGCCAAGACGGCCATTCAGGGGTCTGGGCAACAGAAAGTGGAGGGCACTGCCAGGGACAACTGCCTGCCCCTCTTCCGAGGATACGTTCATGCCCGGCTGTCCTGCGAGAGGGAGCACGCAGCCACAATGGGTACAGTGGGGGATTTCCGGGAGCGGTGCCCCTCCCCCGGTACTGATTGTCTAATAGATCGTAGTAACCATATTTTAATTTGATTTGATTTGATGTAATTAATTTGATTTAATTTGAGTGTACTCACTGTCTTGTAAATACTGAATGTCTGTACCTTGTGTATTTGTGTTGTGAATAAACCTTCACAGTTTTGTAAAAGTAAGGGGCAGGACTGAGGGTATGCCATGTGCTCAGGAGTCTTCCTTTCTGCTCCCCATTCTGGGAATCAATGGGGGTCAAGCTGTGTACATACATCTATTGATGCTTCTGGACGCATCTTCAGTGATGTTCCTGGAATCATCGGGTGTTTTGGGTCTTTCAACATCATACAACCTCCTCCAGGTGACCCAGCCGGGGCTGATCAGACCCCAGCTTGTGTCCAGATGGCTAGCTACTTATGACTCCATGGCTCCCCTCTTTTGAGCCACAGCCATCTTGAGGCCCTCTCTGCCGCATTGGTGGTACTGCGGATGGCTCTCCTCTTCCTCTCTCCCTCGATGCCCAAAATGCTGAAGGCTCTAACTAAAGAACGGGCTGCGAATCCCCTACAACCAACCTCCACTGGGAGACAACTCGCTCTCCATCCAGCCTGCTGACAGATGCTGACCAGTCCTGCGTACTTGGAGGGCTTCCTTTCAAAGGCCTCCTCCAAGCTATCTTCCCATGGGACTGTCAGCTCCAGCAGCACCACTTGCTTAGTAGACTCAGACACTAGGACAATGTCTGGTCACAGGGTGGTGGCTGTGATATGGTTGGGGAACTTCAGCTGCCCTTTCAAGATCCACCAACAGCTGCCAGTCCCTTGCAGGGGTCAGAATGCCTGCAGATGTTCTTTTGGCAGGTATTGGCTGCTCCCCAGCTCTGACAAAGGCAATGGTCTGCTTGGAGGGTCGGGACCACTTCGCCCACTCAACTCCTGCGCTGACGGCTTCAGCGATGGTCTTCAGGACCTGATCATGCCTCCACCTGTACCGTCCCTCACCAAGTGCCCTTGCGCAGCCGCTGAGGATGTGCTCCAGGGTTCCTCGCTTGGAGCACAGTGGGCACGCAGATGACTCTGCCTTGCCCCATGTGTGCAGGTTTGATGGGCTTGGAAGCACATCGTACACTGCCTGGATGAGAAATTGGATGTGGTGTGGTTCAGCTTTCCAAAGATCAGCCCAGGTCACTTTCCTCTCAACCGCATTCTCCCATCTTGTCCAATCTCCCTGCTGCTTCATTCCCACCGCCTTTCAGGCTCTCATCTCCTCCACTACTGCTCTCACCTCCTCCTGAACTAGACGGCGCCTTTCCTTCCCTCTGGTGTCCATTTGGCGAGTTGGAAAGGATCCTAGCCCAGCTCGGCCTCGTGTGACCACTCCCACCAGCCTCCTGTGACGCAGCCTCGCCTCTGCCTCCTGAACAGCTTCCCCTGCCCTCCACTTCCTGCCAGCACTTACTTGGATCCCTGCTCTAGCCACCTTCGGGTCACTTGAGTCCCTATACTGTAGCACTTCCCTGGCTCTTGTTACCTTGAATTCTTCCTCCAAGGATTTGAAGGGCAGTTGCAGTTTGTTGTGGTGTCCATAGAGTGCGATGCTGCTCAGACTCTTTGGCAGCCCCAGCCATCTCCTGAGGTGGTTGCTAACCCTCCTCTCTAAGGTTCGACTCAGAAACTGTGTGAAACCCCCAGGCACTGAATCCACTCCTGTGGGAAGAGGCAGGGATCCTGCATCAGATGTTTGACAATGTCCTGAAGGTCTGTGGGTGAAATTCATCCTGCACAGTTTGTGTGTATGAGTGGGGGGGGGGGGGGAGGAGCGGGTGGAGGGTCATGTGTCTTTTCCATCATGTTGTTTCTCTCTAAAGGCCGATTTATACTTGTGCGTCAAATCAACGTAGGCTTAGCTGCTTACCCTACGCCATTCCCTACCCCATAGCCTAACGTAAAAACGTAACTACGCGTCGCCGCGTCGCAGATTGCAACAGCTGTGATTGGTCCGCTTGGTAGCATCGCATTCCCTCCTACGCTGCAACAGCTTCCCATTGGACGACTGAAGGGCAGGGAAGGAACTCTGGCTACATTGCTTTCCGTAAAGCTTTACAGACCTCCGAAATTATGCAGGACCCTGTGCTTGATGCCAGTTTGTAGCTAGCTGCTACAGCCTGTTGACTCTTTCAACACGAAGAAACTCAACACAGTGGCATAGAAACCCCACCGCCAACTAGCATTTTGGCGGTGAATTGCAGAGAGACGCAGACACACCAGTATAAATGTTCACAACGGCGTAAGCTAGGACGCACAAGTATAAATCAGCCTTAACTCTCACCCTCCCTTTTCCCACCACTCTCTCCTCCACTCACTCCCCCTTCTTAATGCTTCCCTCGTCCCCTCCCCTCTCCACTCCATCTCACTCACCCTCCTTCCCCTTCCCCGCTCTCTCCCTCCTCCCCTTTTTCCCTTCCTTTCCCTCCCTACACCACATTCCCTCTCTCCCTCCTCCCAAACACGTCTCCTCCCATCTGCTCTCTTTCTCCCTCTCCCCTGCCTTCGCACTGTTTCATGCCCTCTCCCTCCCCTTACCTCCTACCCCTCCTCACTGTCCCTGCCCCATCCCTCTCCCTCTCCCCAGGAGCTATGGTCCGGACCAGAGATGGGGAGGGGGGTGGGTTTGCGAACGGGGGGCTCAGACAGAGATCACAGTCTGAGTCACCAGTGGAAGTGGCAGCTGTTCTGGGTCAGTGAGAAGTGGTGGCCAGGGTCGGGAATGTGTGCACCCGTCTACCACCTCCCACCCCCCTCAATGACGGACCATCCTCGCGGGGCAGGCAGCTCCGGGTTGCGGGGGGGGGGCGCGGGGTGCTCGTTCGTAACCTTGGGAGTGGGGAGTGGGAGGGGGAAGTCGAACACATAGGGACACAGGACACGGACACACACACACACAACGGTGTGGGTACAGAGGGACAGGTTGGTGGGATTTCTGTGCTGTGTGAGGCCCACTCTTACCACTGTGCCTGGCCCACACGGTGAGGCCCAGCAACCCACCTAGTTAACCCTAGCCTAATCACAGGACAATTTACAATGGCCAATGCAGTATGTCTTTGGGCTGTGAGAGGAAATTCTATCACCCGGGGAAACCCACGCGCTCACAGAAAGAATGTACTAACTTCTCACAGACAGCGTTGGAAGTGAACTCAATCCCGAGCTGTAAGAGCATTGTGCTAACTGCCACGCTACCGTATGAAAACTTTACCATCGTACTTAGAGAAGATATTCCCAGGGCAATGTCCAGGGAGACCATCTGGGTAGAACTTGGGAATAAAAGTGGGGTGATCACTGTTAAGCAAAAGGAGTTATATGACATACTTTCCGATATTCAGCAGGAGATAGAAGAGGAAGTATGCAAGGCAATCACAGATTAGAGTAGGAACAGCAGGGTTGTAATAGCTGATTCTAACTTCCCTAATATTGACTGGGATAGCCATAGGAAGCCGAAAAGGTTGATTGGGAGAGGCTATTGATGAGTAATGAGAGCACCTGGCAAATTCCAGTCTGGTGTGACAGATTCGATGGGCCGAAGGGCCTGTTCCTGTCTGCTGTGACAGATTCGATGGGCCGAAGGGCCTGTTCCTGTCTGATTTAACAGATTCGATGGGCTGAAGGGCCTGTTCCTGTCTGCTGTGACTGATTCGATGGGCTGAAGGGCCTGTTCCTGTCTGCTGTGACAGATTCGATGGACTGAAGGGCCTGTACCTGTCTGCTGTGACAGATTCGATGGTCTGAAGTGCTTGTTTCTGATTCCCACAGCTGCAGTGTGTAACTGATGTGAGTGATGTATTCTGTCACTTCACTGTGCAAATACTTCCAGGTTTGATTTAATTCAGCTGAATTCTTTGTCGTTTGCCAATTTTTCATGTCTTCATGTGATGGGGAAGTCTGGACAGAATTAATCTCTTGGACACTGATGAATCCCACAACACCAGCCTGTCTGCAGAACCATTTCATCAGCTCTCTGTTGAAGTGTCTGTCCTGGGACCATCTATCAACATGGAGCTACACCAGACCAGCGCAGACCCAACCCTGGAACCAGTCAATCAGGGGATATCCCAAACCAGCATAGACACAACAGTGGGACCATCTATCAACATGGGGGTAGCACAGACCTGACCCTGGGACCATCCATCAACTCTGGAATGTCCCAGACCAGGGTACACCCTCCCTCCCAGGACAGTACAGAACCTCAGGACACCCTGACCAGCACAGACTGACCCTGCGGCAATCCATCAACTCTAGGTCATGCCAAACCAGAACACACCCAACCCTGGGACCATCCATCTACACAGCAGAGAGCCATGACCTTATCAAACCATGATGGGCACAGATGTTATTTTTATTTAGAGAACAGCACCGAGTTGGTCCTTCTGGCCCTCTGAGCCACACCACTCAACAACCAACCTATTTAACACTAGCCTAATCACATAGAACGATACAACACAGTACAGACCCTTCAACACACGATGTTCTGTCAGATTCTTAACCAACTCCAATATCAATCTAACCCTTCCCTCCCACATAACCTCCATCTTTCTATCATCCATGTGCCTCTCAAATGCCCCTGATGTATCTGCCTCTAACATCACCCCTGGCAGGGTGTTCCACACACCCACCACTCTCTCTGTAAAATATCTACCTCTGAAGTCCCCCCTGTGGTTTCCTCCAATCATCTTAAATGGGCGTCCTCTGGTCTTTCCTTATTTAGAACCATAGAACCATAGAAACTACAGCACAGAAACAGGCCTTTTGACCCTTCTTGGCTGTGCCGAACCATTTTCTGCCTAGTCCCACTGACCTGCACACGGACCATATCCCTCCATACACCTCCCATCCATGTCTCTATCCAATTTATTCTTAAATGTTAAAAAAGAACCCTCATTTACCACCTCGTCTGGCAGCTCATTCCATACTCCCACCACTCTCTGTGTGAAGAAGCCCCCACTAATGTTCCCGTTAAACTTTTCCCCCCTCACCCTTAACCCATGTCCTCTGGTTTTTTTCTCCCCTTGCCTCAGTGGAAAAAGCCTGCTTGCATTCACTCTATCTATACCCATCATAATTTCATATACCTCTATCAAATCTCCCCTCATTCTTCTACGCTCCAGGGAATGAAGTCCTAACCTATTCAACCTTTCTCTGTAACTGAGTTTCTCAAGTCCCGGCAACATCCTTGTAAACCTTCTCTGCACTCTTTCAACCTTATTTATATCCTTCCTGTAATTTGGTGACCAAAACAGAACACAATACTCCAGATTCGGCCTCACCAATGCCTTATACAACCTCATCATAACATTCCAGCTCTTATACTCAATACTTTGATTAATAAAGGCCAATGTACCAAAAGCTCTCTTTACGACCCTATCTATCTGTGACGCCACTTTTAGGGAATTTTGTATCTGTATTCCCAGATCCCTCTGTTCCACTGCACTCCTCAGTGCCTTACTATTAACCCTGTATGTTCTACCTTGGTTTGTCCTTCCAGCGTGCAATACCTCACACTTGTCTGCATTAAACTCCATCTGCCATTTTTCAGCCCATTTTTCCAGCTGGTCCAAGTCCCTCTGCAGGCTCTGAAAACCTTCCTCACTGTCTACTACACCTCCAATCTTTGTATCATCAGCAAATTTGCTGATCCAATTTACCACATCATCATCCAGATCATTGATATAGATGGCAAATAACAATGGACCCAGCACTGATCCCTGTGGCACACCACTAGTCACAGGCCTCCACTCAGAGAAGCAATTCTCTACTACCACTCTTTAGCTTCTTCCATTGAGCCAATGTCTGATCCAATTTACCACCTCTCCATGTATACCTAGCGACTGAATTTTCCTAACTAACCTCCCATGCGGGACCTTGTCAAAGGCCTTACTGAAGTCCATGTATACAATATCCACTGCCTTCCCTTCATCCACTTTCCTGGTAACCTCCTCGAAAAACTCCAATAGATTGGTCAAACATGACCTGCCACGCACAAAGCCATGTTGACTCTCCCTAATAAGTCCCAGTCTATCCAAATGCTTGTAGATTCTGTCTCTTAGTACTCCCTCCAATAACTTACCTACTACCGACGTTAAACTTACCGGCCTATAATTTCCCGGATTACTTTTCGATCCTTTTTTAAACAACGGAACAACATGAGCCACTCTCCAATCCTCCGGCACCTCACCTGTAGACAGCGACATTTTAAATATTTCTGCCAGGGCCCCCGCAATTTCAACACCAGTCTCCTTCAAGGTCCGAGGGAACACCCTGTCAGGTCCCGGGGATTTATCCACTTTAATTTTCCTCAAGACAGCAAGGACCTCCTCCTTTTCGATCTGTACCGTTTCCATGATCTCACTACTTGTTTCCCCTAATTCCATAGACTTCATGCCAGTTTCCTTAGTAAATACAGATGCAAAAAACCTATTTAAGATCTCCCCCATTTCCTTTGGTTCCACACATACGCGACCATTCTGATCTTCAAGAGGACCAATTTTATCCCTTACATTCCTTTTGCTCTTAATATACCTGTAAAAGCTCTTTGGATTATCCTTCACTTTGACTGCCAAGGCAACCTCATGTCTTCTTTTAGCCTTCCTGATTTCTTTCTTAAGTATTTTCTTGTACTTCTTATACTCCTCAAGCACCTTATTTACTCCCTGCTTCCTATACATGTCATACAACTCCCTCTTCTTCTTTATCAGAGTTGCAATATCCCTTGAGAACCAAGGTTCCTTATTCCTATTCAATTTGTCTTTAATCCTGACAGGAACATACAAATTCTGCACTCTCAAAATTTCTCCTTTGAAGGCTTCCCACTTACCGATCACATCCTTGCCAGAGAACAACCTGTCCCAATCCACGCTTTTTAGATCCTTTCTCATTTCTTCAAATTTGGCCTTCTTCCAGTTAAGAACCTCAATATCTTTTTAGGAAAGATATACTGGATTTGGAGGAGATTTTCCAGGTAGATTCTGGAGATGAAGGGGTTAGTCTATGAAGAGAGCCTATGAAGAGAGATTGAGTTGTCAGGTCTGTACTTGCTGGAATTCAGAAGAATGAGAGGAAACCTTATAAAAACATAGAAAGGGATTGATATGACCGAGGCAAGAAAGTTGTTTCCACCGGTAGGTGAGACTAGAACTACGGGACATAGCCTCAAGATTCGGTGAAGTAGATTTAGAACGGAGATGAGGAGAAACTGTGCTTCCCAGAAAGTAGTGAATCTGTGGAAATTCTTTGCCCAGGGAAGAAATAGAGGCTGCCTCATTAAAAATATTTGATAGGTTTTGCATAGCGGGGTAAGTAAGGGGTTCTGGGGAAAAGGCAGGTTGATGGAGCGGGCTCGATGGGCCAAATAGCCGACTCCTGCTCCTATTTCCTACACACTTATACTCCTACCACCCCTCAGGCACCACGTTCCCGATCGCAGTGACTCACTGCCCCGGGTACTGATCTCCCACCCTCTGTTCCCCCAAGTTCTGATCCCCCACCCTCTGTTCCCCCGAGTTCTGATCTCCCACCCTCTGTTCCCCCAAGTTCTGATCCCCCACCCTCTGTTCCCCCGAGTTCTGATCTCCCACCCTCTGTTCCCCCAGGTTCTGATCTCCCACCCTCTGTTCCCCCGAGTTCTGATCTCCCACCCTCTGTTCCCCCAGGTTCTGATCTCCCACCCTCTGTTCCCCCGGGTTCTGATCCCCCACCCTCTGTTCCCCCGAGTTCTGATCTCCCACCCTCTGTTCCCCCGAGTTCTGATCTCCCACCCTCTGTTCCCCCAGGTTCTGATGTCCCACCCTCTGTTCCCCCAGGTTCTGATCTCCCACCCTCTGTTCCCCCAGGTTCTGATGTCCCACCCTCTGTTCCCCCGGGTTCTGATCTCCCACCCTCTGTTCCCCCGGGTTCTGATCCCCCACCCTCCTCCCCTGGAACGAGTTCTCTCTGCTTAACCCCGGAGGGGCTCCTTGCACCCTTGTTGCTGATGAAGTTTGTAAGATGAGCAGAGGGAGCAGCAAGTCTAAAGGGTCAAAGGTACAATTTAATGTCAGAGAAATGTGTACCATATACACCCTGAAATGCTTTTTCTTCGCAAACATCCACGAAAACAGAGGAGTTCCCCAAAGAATAAATGACAGTTAAATGTTAGAACCCCCAAAGTCCTCCCCCCACAGCTCCCCTTCCTCCCGCACATAAGCAGCGGCGAGCAACAATCCCCCTCTCCCCACCGGCAAAAATAAAGCACACCGGCTACCAGCACTCAAGCGTGAGCAAAGCAATAGCAAAGACACAGACTTGCAGTTACCCCAAAAACTACATTGTTCACCCGATAATTCGATATGCTGCAGACTCTCTCCCTCCTAATAAGGGAGAAAGAGGTGACTCCATTTTCCAACGAGCGGGGAGAGATAACAAACAGCTCACTGGTTTACGATGTTAAAAGTCCATTACGTCGCCTTTTTTCAAGCTCTGTCCCTGGAGATCGCAAGGATCCCGGGTGCCCAGGCACACAGCAGACGTTCTGACTCCCCCAACAACACATGGGTCCCCGGTGGCAACTCTGACCCTTGATCCGCCCGTCTCCAGTTCCTCGAGAAACCAGGCTTCTGAATCCATGCTGAAATCTTCGGCCAAGACTTTGGCATGCCGAATAGCGGTCGATTGTGGAACCCATTCCCACAAAGGACCATAGTCAGCTAGTCAGCGTGTAACTCCAGGTCAGGGTCTTCAAAAGAATCCTGAAAGGGAAAAATAGAGATATTAAAGATGGAAATAGAACTGTTTTCGAAGATGCAAGCAAAGCAGTCGCCTTTGGGCACCATGACTACTTAGCTGTGCCTCCTCGTATTGGTTTATTATTGTCTCATGTGCAGTGAAAGGTTCGTCTTGCGTACTGTCACACAGTATATTGAAGTAGTACAATGCAAACCAATAACAGTAACAGAGAGTGCAGCACAGTTAGATGGTAAGGTGCAAGACTACAGTGAGGTAGATTGGGAGGTCAAGAATCCATCTTATCATACTAGGGAACCATTTAATAGTCTTATTGCAACGGGACAGAAGAGCTTCTTGGTTGGTGCTTTCAGACTTTTGTAGCTTCTGTTTGATGGGAGAGGGGAGAAGAGAGAACATCCGGGATGGGTGGACTGGGGTTATTTTGGTGGCTTTACTGAGGCAGCAAGAAGCATGTTGAGTTCATGGATAACCTGTGATGGACTCTAATCATTTATCACCTTCAGCTTGCCGTTCAATTGCATTTGTTACATTAATAGCCAGAAGATCCATTTTATTTAATTGGAAATATTCTAATCCCCTACTACATTTCAATGGTTTTCCCAAACTATAACATGTTTAAACTTGGAAAAAATTAGGAGTGGTACTATCGATCCTTCGGTTAAATTTGAAGAAACTTGGAGGCCATTTATTCAACATTTTCATACGATGTAAGCTGATCTCTTCCGAATCCTTTTCAATAACTTTTTGTTTGTGTATAGAGGAGTGGAGTTAATGACAAATAATGATGTTAACCGATGAAACATGGCAGCCCAGCCTCTGTTTTGTTTTGTCTTATTTTGTCTTGTTTAGTGTAGGGGGATTTTTTTCTTGTAAAAATTTTTTTTTGAATCTTTTTCATGTTCAGTTATTAAGCGATTGGGAAGCTTAAATTACATGTGTCACTTGGAGTCTGTGTATGAATATAAATTTAAAGGCATCCGTTAGTCATGTGAGACCATGGATCTGCGTCTGGAAAGTCTTCACTCTCCAGGGCGCAGGCCTGGGCAAGGTTGTGTGGAAGACCAGCAGTTGCCCATGCTGTAAGTCTCCCCTCTCCACGACACCAATGTTGTCCAAGGGAAGGGCATTAGGACCCATACAGCTTGGCACCAGTGTCGTCGCAGAGCAATGTGTGATTAAGTGCCTTGCTTAAAGACACAACACGTTCCCTCGACTGGGGCTCGAACTCACGACCTTCAGATTGTTAGTCGAATGCCTTAACCATTTGGCCACGTGCCCCCACATGTATATGTTAACCGTTATTAATGTAATCGTGATTTCTTTGTATCACTATCATTGTTATGTTTATCAGTTCGAAACTTAATAAAAAAGATTGAGAAAGAGTTCTGTTCATTGGCAGTACGTAGACTTTTAGTTGGGATGTCCACCTTCCCTGTTGTGGGCATACGCTCGAAGGTTGGGGGGGCGCGGATGTTGGGTAAGGACATGGCAGCCTTGTGAACTGGAGAAAAGAAAGCTGCTAGAAAGAAAGAAAATCTTGTCTTTGTTGTTTGAACGTTAACATTGGCAGCCGAGGTTATAAACTATAGGATCCCGCCAGCATTTGATAAGACCGAGCCTTAGGAAAGGTGGAAAAATGAAATTGGAATATGGACTTGTGTTACGGAGCTCGAGAAGAAGAAACAGTCCTTTGTAGTTGTACTGTGGCTTTCAGGGAAAGCCAGACAGACCACGATGGGAATTTCAGTGGAAGACTTGAACCAAGATGACGGTATGATTATGCTTAATAAATGCACTTTTCCGTTCAGTTTTTCCTGAAGGAAGAAAAGGATTGGATTTATGAGGCATATTCTGACTTTGACAACATTTCCAGAGACAGTTCTACAAATCAGTCTCCACTGTGGAAGCCACCAGCAGTGTGCCAGGTGTTGAAGGGTGTGAGGGAAGAGAAGTGAGTGCAGTTACTATAACAAGGGAGAAGGTGCTCAAAAAGCTGAAAGACCTAAAGGTGCACAAGTCACCAAGACCAGATGAACTGCACCCTAGGGTTCTGAAAGAAGTAGCGGTAGAGATTGTGGAAGCATTAGTAATGATCTTTCAAAAACCATTGGACTCTGGCATGGTGCCAGAGAACTGGAAAATTGCAAATGTCACTTCACTCTTTGAGAAAGGAGGAAGGCAGCAGAAAGGAAATTATAGACCAGTTATCCTGACCTCAATGGTTGGGAAGACGTTGGAGTCAATTGTTAAGGATGAGGTTATGGAGTACTTGATGACACAGGACAAGATAGGACAAAGTCAGCAAGGTTTCCTTCTGGGAAAATCTTGCCTGACAATCCTGTTGGAATCTTTGAGGAGATTACAGGTAGGATAGATAAAGGGGAGGCAGTGGATGTTGTATATTTGGACTGTCAGAAGGCCTTTGACAAGGTACCACACATGAGGCTGCTTACCAAGCTAAGAGCCCATGGTATTACAGGAGAGTTTCTGGCATGGTTAGAGTATTGGCTGATTGGTAGGAGACAGTGAGTGGGAATAAAAGGATCCTTTTCTGGTTGGCTGACTAGTGGTGTTCTACAGAGATCGGTGTTGAGATTGCTTCTTTTTATGCTGTATATCAATGGTTTGATGCATCAGCAGGGGAGATGAGGCTGAGCACAGGGCTATGGTAGGAAACTTTGTCACATGGTGTGAGCAGAATTATCTGCAGCTTAATGTGCAGCTTAGTCTTCTTCAAAGACTAAGGAGCTGGTGGTAGACCTGAGGAGAGCTAAGGTACCGGTGACCCCTGTTTCCATCCAGGGGGTCAGTGTGGACATGGTGGAGGATTACAAATACCTGGGGATACGAATTGACAATAAACTGGACTGGTCAAAGAACACTGAGGCTGTCTACAAGAAGGGTCAGAGCCGTCTCTATTTCCTGAGGAGACTGAGGTCCTTTAACATCTGTCGGATGATGCTGAGGATGTTCTATGAGTCTGTGGTGGCCAGTGCGATCATGTTTGCTGTTGTGTGCTAGGGCAGCAGGCTGAGGGTAGCAGACACCAACAGAATCAACAAACTCATTCATAAGGCCAGTGATGTTGTGGGGATGGAACTGGACTCTCTGACGGTGGTGTCTGAAAAGAGGATGCTGTCCAAGTTGCATGCCATCTTGGACAATGTCTCCCATCCACTACATAATGTACTGGTTGGGCACAGGAGTACATTCAGCCAGAGACTCATTCCACCGAGATGCAACACAGAGCATCATAGGAAGTCATTCCTGCCTGTGGCCATCAAACTTTACAACTCCTCCCTTGGAGGGTCAGACACCCTGAGCCAATAGGCTGGTCCTGGACTTATTTCCTGGCATAATTTACATATTACTATTTAACTATTTATGGTTTTATTACTATTTAATTATTTATGGTGCAACTGTAACGAAAACCAATTTCTGCAGGGATCAATAAATTATGACTATGACTATGACTATTTAGATGATGGCTTTGTTGCCTAGTTTGTAAATGACAAGAAGATTGGTGGAGGGGCAGGTAGTGTTGAGGAAATAGGTAGGCTTGAGAAGGACTTAGACAGATTAGGAGAATGGACAAGAAAGTGGCAAATGAAATACGATGTTGGAAAATACAAAGTCATGCACTTTGGTAATAGAACTAAATCTGCGGACTATTTTCTAAACAGGGAGAAAATCCAAAAATCTGAGTTGCAAAGGGACTTGGGAGTCCTTGTGCAGAACACCCTAAAGGTTAACTTGCAGGTAGTGTTGGTGGTGAAGAAGGCAAAGAAAATGTTAGCATTCATTTCAAGAGGTCTAGAATATAAGAGCAGGGATGTGATGCTGAGGCTTTATAAGGACTCATATTGAGTATCGTGAACAGTTCTGGGCTCCTCATCTAAGAAAAGATGTGCTGGCATTGGAAAAAGTTCAGAGGAGGTTCACAAGGATGATTCCGGGAATGAAAGGGTTATCATACAAGGAGAGGAAAGTTTGGTGGCTCTGGGTCTGTACTCGCTGGAATTTAGAAGGACGAGGGGGGATCTCATTGAAACCTTTCGAACGTTGAAAGGCCTAGACAGAGTAGATGTGGAAAGAATATTTCCCATGGTGGGGGAGTCTAGGACAAGAGGGTACAGCCTCAGGATAGAAGGGTGTCCATTTAAAATAAAGCTGCAGAGAAATTTCTTTAGCCAGAGGGGTGGTGAATTTGTGGAATTTACTACCACAGGCAGCTGTGGAGGCTAGGTTGCTGGGCGTATTTAAGGCAAAGATTGATAGAAACATAGAAACATAGAAACATAGAAAATAGGTGCAGGAGTAGGCCATTCGGCCCTTCGAGCCTGCACCGCCATTTATTATGATCATGGCTGATCATCCAACTCAGAACCCAGCCTTCCCTCCATACCCCCTGACCCCTGTAGCCACAAGGGCCATATCTAACTTCCTTTTAAACATAGCTAATGAACTGGCCTCAACAGTTTGCTGTGGCAGAGAATTCCACAGATTCACCACTCTCTGTGTGAAGAAGTTTTTCCTAACCTCGGTCCTAAAAGGCTTCCCCTCTATCCTCAAACTGTGACCCCTCGTTCTAGACCTCCCCAACATCGGGAACAATCTTCCCGCATCTAGCCTGTCCAATCCCTTTAGGATCTTATACGTTTCAATCAGATCCCCCCTCAATCTTCTAAATTCCAACGAGTACAAGCCCAGTTCATCCAGTCTTTCTTCATATGAAAGACCTGCCATCCCAGGAATCAATCTGGTGAACCTTCTTTGTACTCCCTCTATGGCAAAGATGTCTTTCCTCAGATTAGGGGACCAAAACTGCACACAATACTCCAGGTGTGGTCTCACCAAGGCCTTGTACAACTGCAGTAGTACCTCCCTGCTCCTGTACTCGAATCCTCTCGCTATAAATGCCAGCATACCGTTCGCCTTTTTCACCGCCTGCTGTACCTGCATGCCCACTTTCAATGACTGGTGTATAATGACACCCAGGTCTCGTTGCACCTCCCCTTTTCCTAATCGGCCACCATTCAGATAATAATCTGTTTTCCTATTTTTGCCACCAAAGTGGATAACTTCACATTTATCCACATTAAATTGCATCTGCCATGAGTTTGCCCACTCACCCAACCTATCCAAGTCACCCTGCATCCTCTTAGCATCCTCCTCACTGCTAACACTGCCACCCAGCTTTGTGTCATCTGCAAACTTGGAGATGCTGCATTTAATTCCCTCATCCAAGTCATTAATATATATTGTAAACAACTGGGGTCCCAGCACTGAGCCTTGCGGTACCCCACTAGTCACCGCCTGCCATTCTGAAAAGGTCCCGTTTATTCCCACTCTTTGCTTCCTGTCTGCTAACCAATTCTCCACCCACACCAATACCTTACCCCCAATACCGTGTGCTTTAAGTTTGCACACTAATCTCCTATGTGGGAC
Source organism: Mobula hypostoma (assembly GCF_963921235.1). Classification (NCBI taxonomy): domain Eukaryota; kingdom Metazoa; phylum Chordata; class Chondrichthyes; order Myliobatiformes; family Myliobatidae; genus Mobula; species Mobula hypostoma. Next base: position 112,288,624 of record NC_086102.1, on the reverse strand, counting down.
CTTGTCAAAAGCCTTTTGAAAATCCAAATATACCACATCCACTGGTTCTCCCCTATCCACTCTACTAGTTACATCCTCAAAAAATTCTATGAGATTCGTCAGACATGATTTTCCTTTCACAAATCCATGCTAACTTTGTCCGATAGGTTCTTGATTGGACACGGCATCAAAGGCTACGGGGAGAAGGCCAGGGAGTGGGGCAAAGGAGGGGAAAAAAGGATCAGCATGATTGAATGGCGGCGCAGATTCGATGGGCCAAATGGCCTAATTCTGCTCCTCTGTCTTACAGTCTAAATATGGCTGATTATATTACTGACTTTGAACAAAAGTACAGTCGCATGTGTAAACACAAAATGGAACTTTCTGACGCAGTATTAGCTTTCAAATTGTTGGATACTGTGTGTCTAGACATAAAGGACAGGCAGCTAGCGTTAACTGCACATACAGAACTTACATTTGCATCTATTAAATTGGCACTGAAGAGGATTTTTGGAGGAAAGGCCGCCAAGACACCAGTTGGAAATACTCTGAGTCAGAAAATGGCATACTTCACTAAGTAGAAATGAGAGAGCAGCAAGCGTAGTTCCCAGAGTAACCAGATGAGGGCACCATTACCTGGGCCAAATCCACTAAACAAGTACGGCAAGGGATTGAGAGGTGCTGTTTGTCAGAGTACTTGCCACCTGGCAAAAAACTGTCCACACAGAACCGAGAAAGTTGAGCTAACTGAAGAAAATAACAAATCGGAAGATGTAGCTACTACTACATCGACTCAGGTCTAGGGGGCCGGCGTCAGGCACGATGACGGACTCTCCACTTCTCCCTCTCCCTCATCAGTGTGTTCAGTTCATCTACATTAGCCGCGCCGCTGTCTTCTAGGAGCGTGTTGACCATAGTCTTGGGAGGGCGCCCAGGGTTCATCCTCCCGTGCTTGGGCTCCATATGATGACTAGGCTGGCAGGTAGCTCGGGGTGGCGTAGACAGTGCCCCACTAGTTGCAGTCTACGCCTCGATTTTAGTGGAGAGCATCGGTAGGTTGTTATAGAGCTCGACGTTTGTCATGTGCTGTTGCCAACTCACGTTAAGAGCCATCCGGAGCATTCGTGTATAGCAACCATCTAGAGACTTTCACATAGTCTTGGTGAGTGTCCATGTCTCGCATCTGTATGTGAGAATGGACTCTATGGCTGCTATGAAGATCCTCTTTTTAAGCCCTCTGGTCAGGTTCAACTTCCAGATTTCCTTGTCATTCATAGCCCTCCACGCCAGCGCCTTCCGTACCTTTATGTCCTTCCCCGAGCTCATCATTCTTGACCCGAGGTACTTGTAGTCAAAGACTCTCTTAATGGTATCTTTCTTTATGGTCTTGAGGGTACCGTGGAAGATGTAGAAGAGTGCCATACCACATTGTTTGTGAAGGAATTACTTACTAATGCAGAGATATCTGAGGCAAAGATTTTAATGATAGAATCTGGAGGATCTGTTGTTATTGATACAGCATGGACACGCACAGTGAGTGAAGAAAAATGGCTCGAAAGCTGTGTGAGTGAACTAAACCGGAATCAAGTGCAGAAACTGGTGAACAGAGATACACCTGGTAAAAAAGCACTCAAATTTAGAGGTGTAAAGATTGTACATTCTAGTAAAAGAGTAAAAATTCCAACAAAATTAGGGCAGACAAAATGTTAAATTGATGGAGTTGGTACCAGTGAACATTCCATTACTCTCGAATAAATCTTCCTGAAAGAAAGCGGGAACAGTACTGGATATGGAGGATGACCAAGCAATGAAGTGTCAACAGCCCGTGTCTCTTGAGCTCACCAGCTCTGGACATTACTGTGTGAACAGTCTAGATAAGACATTACTGAGAACCAATGTGAGAATGAAGTACTAACTGTCGCACGAAACGTGACCCCAGTTGAGAAACGCAAGCAGTTTGGACACACTTCAATTGATAGATTTCAGAAACTGCTCAGGAGACAAAGATGAAGATTATTTTTCCATTCTAAAGCAGGTAATTGACAGCTGTGAGATGTGCCAAAGGTTTGGAAAGCCCAAACCCAAGCCTGCGGTTGGCCTGCCACTAGGGTCTGAATACAATGAAACAGGAGCCGTAGATCTACATGAACTGGAGCAACGAGTGTGGTATCTCCACATCACTGATGAGTTCACACGTTTCAGTGCTGGTAGCATTGTAAATACAAAGAGACCCTCAGAGAGTAAAAAAACTTTATCCATTCCTGGGTAAGTGTGGATGGCCCACCTTGGAAAGTATTCGGTGATAATGGTGGTGAATTTAATCATGATGAATTCAGAGATATGGCAGAGAACTTTAACATTGAAACAAGACAACAGCGGCATATAGTCCTCCAAGTAATGGACTTCCAGAGTGACACAATGAAATGCTGAAGGTAAGGAAAAGCAATGGCTGTGATTGGAACATGGCCCCGGACTGGGCCCTGTGGCGAAGAATACCACGCAGAATGTACATGGCTATAGCCTGTATTAATTGGTTTTGGGCCAGAATCCAAACCTTCCCTCTGTCCTGGATGACAGACCACCTGCTCTAGAGGGCACGACACGTAGTGACACACACAAATTACTGGAGGAACTCAGCAGTCCAGACAGCATCTATGGAAAAGAGTAAACAGTTGACGTTTTGGGCCGAGACCCTTCATCTGGACTGGAAAAAAAATGATGAGGAGTCAGAGTAAGAAGGTTGGGGGACGGCAGAAAGAAGTACAAGGTGGTAGGTGATTAGGTGAAACTGGGGGGGGGGAGAGGTGAAGTAACAAGCTGGGAGGTTGATTGGTGAAAGACATAAAGGACTGGAGAAGAGGGAATCTGACAGGAGAGGATAAAAGACCATGGAAGAAAGGGAAGGGGAGGAGCACCAGAGGGAGGTGACGGGCAGGTAAGGGGAAAAGGTGAGAGGGAAATGGGAATGGTGAAGGAATGAGGAGGGGCCATTACCGGAAGTTCGAGAAATCGATGTTCATGCCATCAGCTTGGGTGCTACCCGGATGGCAGTAGACCCATTCCCATTCCAAAATATCAGTCCACAGCCTCCTCTACTGCTGCGATGAGGCGACACTCAGCTCGGAGGAGCAACACCTTCTATCCCGTCTCGGTAGCCTCCAACCTGTCGGGATTGCCTGGATTTCCAGCATTGGCAGACGTTCTCTTGTTTGGGATTGGACTACACGGAGTGAGTGGGTTGGGAAACGTATTTCAGCACTGCATGCATCAAGGAGGGTACAGGTCCAGCCTACAAATGACAAATATGACACAGTATATTACAAAAAGAGCAGACTGTACGGAATGGAAAGGTCCTGGAGTTGTCATTAGTCAGGATGGAGTTGTGGTATTCGTGGGACATGGACGTACGTATGTGAGATTGCATCATTTCAGACTACGTAAAGCACAAAGTGAAGACGATCAGAACTCCATGGAGAAGGACATATAAAGTGAAAAGCACTTACCTGATACAGTGTCTCATGGTGCAGACAGGGATGAGGAGAGTGCAGCTGAGAACCCAACAGAGGCACTGACGGTGCTGACGAGAGAGCAGCTGGGGACTCAACAGACTTGCTTGAACAGCGCAAAGACAGCATGGAAGATTCAGTCTTAAAACAAACTATGAGATTTGTAGACCAAGACACTGGTATCTCATACAAATCTGAAGTCTTAGGATGAACAGGCAGAGCCAATGGGAGAAACAAAGACAAGAAAATCTGCAGATGCTGGAAATCCAAGCAACACACACAAAGTGCTGGATGAACTCAGCAGGCCAGGCAGCATCTATGGAAAAGAGTTTAACAGGTCAATGTTTTGGGCGAGACTCTTCGTCAGGACTGGGAGAAACCAAAGTTGGTAGAACTTGCATCACCTAGAACCAGCCACAGTCATTGGCACTGTAGGGCCAGCTGACATGTCACGTGTCACATGTAGGCTTCATATAGATCTGGTAAAGATCTGGTCGACCATCTGAGAATCTGATGAAGATGTCCTAGTAACTAAGGATATGCCATTTGAATCTGAAAATTAGGATGAAATGAGAAGTTGGAGAAATAATGGATTGTTTGAGGAAGCCAGAGACATTGGCCAAAGGACAGTGTCTACAAGATGGGTATGCATCCTGAAAGAAACCCAGACAGGAATTACACCAGAAGCACGCCTGGCGGCTGGAGGTTGAGGAACTGAACATAATAGAACTCTGAAAAGACTCACCAACGTGTGCATCAGAGTCTCTCTGACTACTCCTCTCAGTGAATGTCAGTAAATGTCAAAAGCAATGGCAACCCCATTGCACGAGCATAAAATCTGCACTCTTAGAGGGAATGGAGCTGTCGCGCGACATTTACATTAAATCCCTTCCTGAAGTCAGAAGGGAAGGAACACTGTGGAAACTCAAGTGTGTGTATGGCCTGGCAGATGCATTACACTTTAGTATAAAAAGATCAGGAAATAATGTTGAAAACAGGTGGAAGGATGTCAGAAGTGGATCCAGCTGTATTTTGCTGGCAAGATTCAGGATATCATGTGATTGGAATATTTGCCATGTGGATGACTTCATATGGGAGGCTCACAAAACTTAGCCACAACAGCTGAAGTCAGCCTTTCAGGTTGGATGGGTGGAACATGACAGATTCTGCTATAGACATCCTTGCTGTTGATGGGACAGTACAACTGCACCAGGAAAGCTACATCAGGAACCGTCAGACGATCCACATGGAATCCTCATCGGGATGCACGCTCAGTGGAGCTGGACCTGAGCAACACAGATCGAAGACAGGTCAGATTCTATAGGTGGCAAGACAGAGCAAACCCGGCATCAGGTTTGACACCTGCAACTTGGCAACCAGCACAACAAATACCACCGTACGAACTGTACATGAGGCAAACAAGATGGTGCGCAGAACTCAGTCTGAAAAAGTAGTCTTGCAGTTTCAACAGCTTGGAAAGATGGTTCATTGAGGCTTGTTGTCTCCAATGATGCCTCACTTGGAAATCTCTCTGATGGAGGGACTCAAAGGGGACGTTTTATTGCACTGATGGGAAAAGAGGGAGGATTCCCACCTCTCTATTGGCAATCAAAAAGGATCCAAAGAGTTATAGGGAGTACGCCGGCAGGAGAAACCCTTGCAATGTCTGAATGTATTGACATTGCCATTCATCTGGCCGCACTCCATTCTGAACTTGTCCATGGTGACCCAAAGAAGAACAGTCTACAAATAACTTTTATCACAGACAACTACTCTTTGGTTGATGCCATCAAATCCACCAGGTCAGTAACAGAGGAGAGTCTTCATCTTGAGAAAAGCAGCATCAAGCACAGAAAGTTCATTACGTGCTATGCTCAACTACAAAGGAGCAACCAGCGGACCGTTTCACTAAGAAGGGGGCTCCAGCTGTTGTGCTGTTAAAGCCACTTCTTCTTCGGTTGTCCATCAAGATCTGATGATGACGTCCACTCCTTTAAGGCACTTAGTGAAGGCATTTGGTAGCATAAGAGTTGTATCAAGGGTTAGGACGAATCCCCATGTCCAAGAGGACATTCAAGAAATCAAATTAATTCCCATATATATTGTTTTGTAGTACTCTGAAGGCACTAAGTGAAGGTATAGGGCATCTACCCCAACTCAACAGAGAGTGCATTTCAATTACAGTGCCTATAAAAAGTATTCACCCCCACTTGGAAGTTTTCATGTTTTATTGTTTTACAACATTGAATCACAGTGGATTTAATTTGTTTTTTTTTTGACACTGATCAACAGAAAAAGACCCTTTTGTGTCAAAGTGAAAACAGATCTCTACAAAGTGATCTAAATTAATTACAAATATAAAACACAAAAATATTGATTGCATAAGAATTTGCACCTCTTTTATATGAAACACCAAATCACATAATTAGTTAGGTAGTGATCTGTTTTTGGAGACCTGTGTGCAGTCAAGGTGTTTCAATTGATTGTAGTAAAAATACACCTATATCTGGAAGCTCCAACTGCTGGTGAGTCAGTATCCTGGCAAAATCTGCATTGTGAAGGAAAAAGAACACTTCAAGCAACTCCGTGAAAAGGTTATTGGAAAGCACAACTCAGGAGATGGATACAAGAAAATTTCCAAGTCACTGAATACCCCTTGGAGTACAGTAAGTCAATCATAAAGAAATTGAAAGAATATGGCACAGCAGTAAGTTTGCCTAGAACAGGCTGTCCTCAAAAACTGGATGACTGCAAGAAGGTGTGCAAGAAGGGGACTGGTGAGGGAGGCCACCAAGACACCTATGACAACTCTGGAGAAATTTCAAGCTTCAGTGGCTGAGGTGGGAGAGACTGCACATACAACAACTGTTGACCGGGTGCTTCACCAGTCACAGCTTTACTGGAGAGTGGCCAAGAGGAAGCCACTGTTGAAAATAACTCTTATGAGATCTCGGCTAGAGTTGATCAGAAGGCATGTGGGAGACTCTGGAGTCAGCTGAAAGAAGCTTCTCTGGTCCGAAGGAACCAAAATTGAGCTTTTTGGCCATCTGATTAAATGCTATGTTTAACATAAGCTGAACACTGCACATCATCAAAAACACACCATCCCGACCATGAAACGTGGTGGCTGCATCATACTGTGGGGATGCTTCATTACAGCAGGCCCTGGAAAGCTTGTGAAGGTAGAGGGTAAAATAAATGCAGCAAAATACAGGGAAATCCTGGAGGAAAACCTGATGCAGTCTGCAAGACAACTGTGACTTGGGAGAAGATTTGTTTTCCAGCAAGACAATGACCCCAAGCATAAAACCAAAGCTACACAGGAATGGCTTAAAAACAACAAAGTTAATGTCCTGGAATAGGCAAGTCAAAGTCCTGATCTCAAATCAATAGAGAAATTGTAGCTGGACTTGAAAAGGGCCATTCACTCATGATCCCAATCCAATCTGACAGAGCTTGAGCAGTTTTGTAAAGAAGAATGGGGAAAAATTGCAGTGTCCAGATGTGCAAAGCTGATAGAGCCCTATCCACACAGACTCAAAGCTGTAATTGCTGCCAAAGGTACATCTACTAAATACTGACTTGAAGGGGGTGAATACTTATACAATCAATTATTTTGTGTTTTATATTTGTAATTAATTTAGATCACTTTGTAGAGATCTGTTTTCACTTTGACACGAAAGTGTCTTCTTCTGTTGATCAGTGCCAAAAAAGCCAAATTAAATCCACTGTGATTCAATGTAGTAAAATAATAAAAATGAATTATTTCCAAGGGGGTTGAATAATTTTTATAGGCACTGTATGTGTGTGTATAGTATACTATAATACAACTACTTTATAGACATCCACAACATAGTAAATTTTAAATTGTCCCATTAAGGTCTAAAGATTTAATCACTGTGGAGGATTTCTTGCTCTTGTGGGACAGCATTTTTCCTGACAAGGAAGATCGCTCTTATTGGTAGGTGAAACTTGTGGCTGTGAAACAATCTCAGATTCCGGGGCCTCCACTGTGGTGTTTGTCGGAGTTGACTCCGAGACTGCAGGAAGGGGTTCTGACAGCAGTAACCACCTTTACTCTTCCTCCTTTATCTTCTTCTAGTTTTGTGCATCTTGATCTTGGGAAGATGGATTTAGTTCATTGGAGTATTCTCTGATTAATCCTTCAATTGCTTCCTTTATGATCTGACCTCTTTTCTTGGTTTCCTCATCTACATCACATCATTAACTTGTTGTATTCGGACCACTGTTTTCGTATCTCCATTGACTCCTTTCTTTTTGTCCTTCCATTCATCCATCTGGGCTTTGGTCTTTGCATCTACTTTTACAAGCAGTCTCCCACTTGAAGTTCATATGATAACTTTAGTGCACGTAGAGTAGGTTCTGGTTCTTTATACTCACAAAAACCGAATGCTTGCAACTTTGCTGAAGTTCCTTGAACTCTCTCCCAGCTTAGAACTAAGCCGCATTTTGCAAATCACTGCCTGATTAACATATCAGAGGCTTTCTCAGATATGTTGCCTGGTGTAGTTGGACCACTACTTTCATCACTTTCACCATTTCTCTGAACAGCATGGTCCTTCCTTGGCCCAATATGCTTTCCAACCAGAGGCACAGAGGCTGGCACCAGCACCAGCTTGTTCTCAGTTGGAAAATGGTTTATGGTGTTCACCATGGAGACAGTTATGACATCATCAAGTAGCTTTCTTAATTCACTTTTCATTGGCTTCGTTGCAGGGGATGTGGCATGCAATTGGTGGATTGATTTCCAATCAAGTTGTAGTTGTCTCAGCTGTTCACACCCCCCACTATGCTGGTCCTATGTTTTTACCACATACAATCTAATGTGGCTTATTGGTTGTTGTATTTCACTGTCACGAATGTCATTCCCACATGAGTTACATTTTTTCCTGTACAAAATTCTGAGTTAGATATCTGCAGGCATCAGTTTAATATCTTTTAAGTGCCTTGCAACCTTGTTTTGTGGAATGACTGAAACAGCTGAACCAGTGTCTAATTCAATCTTACTTAGCTTGCCATTTTCTTCTGGCGTAAGCCATGTTGGTTGTCAGTTACTAATGTCTGCACTGTAAATCTCAAGGCTACCCATTCCTGTGTCACTCTCATCACTATCAGATGTTTCATCAACAGCATGCAGATTAGTGCTCAGTTTGAAACTGAAATTTGAAGTTTTAGCTTTTTCTCCTCCCTGAGCTGTCCGTTTATTTTTGTTTGCCCGACACGCTCTTTGTTTGTGTCCTACTTTGTTGCATCTGCTTTTGTTTGGTGTATGTGAGCCCCTGCCACAATGGTAACACAGTTTGTTTGCCCAGATTGGTTTCTGTTTAAGCACTGTAATTTTGTTCATGCTCACTTTCGTTCATGACTGCAACTCAATTGCGTCTCTGTCTGCTGTTTCCATTAAAACTGCAATTTCAACTGCTCTTTTAAATACAAGTTATGTTCCAGTTAGGAGCCAGGTTTGAATACTTTCTTTTAAGATTCCACAAACTAAACAATCTCTTATGATATAATTACTCACATCATTACTCCCTTAGGGAGGAGGGAGGAGAAGATGGCGGCGCGATGCAGCGCGCACGGCCATTCCAAATGGTATCGTATGTGTTAAATAGGTACCGTGAACAATCCTGATTTGATGGAGACAGCTGTGAGAAGCATGGAGGAACACATAGAGAAACTTCTGAAATGCCCGCTTCACTGCCGCTGCTACTGTGCGATCGAGAGTCTCCGGAGGGGAAGGTCCTAATTCCTCGGCTTTGCCTATTGCCTGTTGCTGTGGCTGGGGTTGAAGCACTCGGCAGAGATGGTGCTCGGTGCTCTGTGTTGGAGAGCTGGTGGGAGGCTCGGAGTTTTCGGATGGACTCAGAGTCGGACTGTGGTCGGATGCTTCCAGGATGCTGCATCGGCAAGTTTGCGGCCCTGGAAGCTCATGGCAGGGAGAGTTTCTCCCTTCTACCGTCTGCGTGAGATGATGGGACTTTCGTGAGACTTTTTACTGTGCCCATGGTCTGTTCTTTATCAAATTATGGTATTGCTTTGCACTGTTGTAACGATATGTTATAATTATGTGGTTTTTGTCAGTTTTTCAGTCAGTTTGTCATGTGTTTCTGTGATATCATTCTGGAGAAACGTTGTATCATTCCTTAATGCATGCATTACTGAATGACAATAAAAGAGGACTGCATGTCCTCATAATCTAATCTAATCTAATCATTTAACTGACAATGCTCAGACAATCTCTTCAGTTCAACCACGTATGCTGAAATGGACTCCCCTTCCTTTTGATTCTGCTTATGAAACCTAAAGTGATCTGCAATGAATAACTGCTTTGGTTCTAAATGTTCCAGCATCAGTTTGACAGTAGCAGCAAAGCTGATTTCTGCAGGTTTGGCTGGAACAGTCACACTTCAAAGCAAAATGTATGTCTTTAAACCCAGTGCACTCAGCAAAATTGGCACACACATCTTGCTGGCCTTTTCATTTGCTTCAAAATGCTGTTCCAATAGCTCAGTATACCTGAGCCAATCACCCTGTTGTGTAATCAGACTCGTCAATCTGTCCGACGTAGCCAGCCATTGCTGAGTTTTTAAAAAATGATGATTATCACCCGATACTCATTCTATATGAAGCCTGATTTCTCCCATTTACAGCCATTTTTTTAGCTCAATGTCTCTGCACCCGCTGGGTGTGTTTTTCTCACTCACCAATGCTCTTACTGTGTTTTTTTTTAAGTTTGCATGTCTCACTGTGTGCTAACAGGTCAGTGGTCATCTTGGGTTTGTTTTAAAAATACCTCATTTTCAAGGTTATGCTTTGTAACTTCAGAACATTAAACGAATTTAAAGCAAGATATGGGAGTCCAAGAACACGGATGTAACTTCAAGTTTACTTAAAATGAGGCGTGCATGTATCATGTTGACATATGCAACTAACATATTTTTACATATAACCTGTGACTATTTGAATGAACAAGAATGCTTAATCAAACAATATATACAGAAGATCACTCAAATATTATTGAAATATTAAAGACACAACAAGGGTGCTGCTGAATCAGAAGGGGTGGAGGTCTATGGGGGGGGGTGGTGACGGGGAAACAGACAGTGAAATCAGATTGAAGTCCACCCCTGTGGCCAGGGGCATCGTGACCCTTCCCACTCTCTGCCAGTGCCTGTGGGGCACAGGGATCTGATCCTCTCTGCTGACCTTTAACCTTCAACCCTTGGACTCTGCTCACAGGTGTTCACAAGGTATGGGAAGTGTTACACCTTCAATGCCAACAAGACCGGCGGCAGGAAGGGCAAGCAAAGCGGTATGGGGAATGGCCTGGAACTGATGCTCGATATCCAGCAGGACGAGTACTTACCCATCTGGCAGGAGACAGGTGAGAGCAGCACTGCCCATCCACCCAGGCACTGCCCACGGCCCTAACCTACACTGACCAGCCACCCAGGCACTGCCCACAGCCCTAACCTACACTGCCCATCGACCCAGGCACTGCCCACAGCCTTAACCTACCCTGCCCATCCACCCAGGCACTGCCCACAGCCCTAACCTACCCTGCCCATCCACCCAGGCACTGCCCACAGCCCTAACCCACCCTGCCCATCCACCCAGGCACTGCCCACAGCCCTAACCCACCCTGCCCATCCACCCAGGCACTGCCCACAGCCCTAACCCACCCTGCCCATCCACCCAGGCACTGCCCACAGCCCTAACCCACCCTGCCCATCCACCCAGGCACTGCCCACAGCCCTAACCCACCCTGCCCATCCACCCAGGCACTGCCCACAGCCCTAACCCACCCTGCCCATCCACTCAGGCACTGCCCACAGCCCTAACCCACCCTGCCCATCCACCCAGGCACTGCCCACAGCCCTAACCTACACTGCCCATCCACCCAGACACTGCCCACACCCCTAACCTACACTGCCCATCCACCCAGGCACTGCCCACAGCCCTAACCTACACTGCCCATCGACCCAGGCACTGCCCACAGCCCTAACCCACCCTGCCCAGCCACCCAGGCACTGCCCACAGCCCTAACCTACCCTGCCCAGCCACCCAGGCACTGCCCACACCCCTATCCTACACTGCCCATCCACCCAGGCACTGCCCACAGCCCTAACCCACCCTGCCCATCCACCCAGGCACTGCCCACAGCCCTAACCTACCCTGCCCAGCCACCCAGGCACTGCCCACACCCCTATCCTACACTGCCCATCCACCCAGGCACTGCCCACAGATTAACCTACCCTGCCCATCCACCCAGGCACTGCCCACAGATTAACCTACACTGCCCATCCACCCAGGCACTGCCCACAGCCCTAACCTACACTGCCCAGCCACCCAGACACTGCCCACAGATTAACCTACACTGCCCATCCACCCAGGCACTGCCCACAGCCCTAACCTACCCTGCCCAGCCACCCAGACACTGCCCACAGCCCTAACCTACACTGCCCATCCACCCAGGCACTGCCCACAGCCCTAACCCACCCTGCCCATCCACCCAGGCACTGCCCACAGCCCTAACCTACCCTGCCCAGCCACCCAGGCACTGCCCACACCCCTATCCTACACTGCCCATCCACCCAGGCACTGCCCACAGATTAACCTACCCTGCCCATCCACCCAGGCACTGCCCACAGATTAACCTACACTGCCCATCCACCCAGGCACTGCCCACAGCCCTAACCTACACTGCCCAGCCACCCAGACACTGCCCACAGATTAACCTACACTGCCCATCCACCCAGGCACTGCCCACAGCCCTAACCTACACTGCCCATCCACCCAGACACTGCCCACAGCCCTAACCTACACTGCCCATCCACCCAGGCACTGCCCACAGCCCTAACCCACCCTGCCCATCCACCCAGGCACTGCCCACAGCCCTAACCCACCCTGCCCATCCACCCAGGCACTGCCCACAGCCCTAACCCACCCTGCCCATCCACCCAGGCACTGCCCACAGCCCTAACCCACCCTGCCCATCCACCCAGGCACTGCCCACAGCCCTAACCTACACTGCCCATCCACCCAGACACTGCCCACACCCCTAACCTACACTGCCCATCCACCCAGGCACTGCCCACAGCCCTAACCTACACTGCCCATCGACCCAGGCACTGCCCACAGCCCTAACCCACCCTGCCCAGCCACCCAGGCACTGCCCACAGCCCTAACCTACCCTGCCCAGCCACCCAGGCACTGCCCACACCCCTATCCTACACTGCCCATCCACCCAGGCACTGCCCACAGCCCTAACCCACCCTGCCCATCCACCCAGGCACTGCCCACAGCCCTAACCTACCCTGCCCAGCCACCCAGGCACTGCCCACACCCCTATCCTACACTGCCCATCCACCCAGGCACTGCCCACAGATTAACCTACCCTGCCCATCCACCCAGGCACTGCCCACAGATTAACCTACACTGCCCATCCACCCAGGCACTGCCCACAGCCCTAACCTACACTGCCCAGCCACCCAGACACTGCCCACAGATTAACCTACACTGCCCATCCACCCAGGCACTGCCCACAGCCCTAACCTACCCTGCCCATCCACCCAGACACTGCCCACAGCCCTAACCTACACTGCCCATCCACCCAGGCACTGCCCACAGCCCTAACCCACCCTGCCCATCCACCCAGGCACTGCCCACAGCCCTAACCCACCCTGCCCATCCACCCAGGCACTGCCCACAGCCCTAACCTACACTGCCCATCCACCCAGGCACTGCCCACAGATTAACCTACACTGCCCATCCACCCAGGCACTGCCCACAGCCCTAACCTACACTGCCCATCCACCCAGGCACTGCCCACAGCCCTAACCCACCCTGCCCATCCACCCAGGCACTGCCCACAGCCATAACCCACCCTGCCCATCCACCCAGGCACTGCCCACAGCCCTAACCTACACTGCCCATCCACCCAGACACTGCCCACAGCCCTAACCTACACTGCCCATCCACCCAGGCACTGCCCACAGCCCTAACCTACCCTGCCCAGCCACCCAGGCACTGCCCACACCCCTATCCTACACTGCCCATCCACCCAGGCACTGCCCACAGCCCTAACCCACCCTGCCCATCCACCCAGGCACTGCCCACACCCCTAACCTACCCTGCCCAGCCACCCAGGCACTGCCCACACCCCTATCCTACACTGCCCACAGATTAACCTACCCTGCCCATCCACCCAGGCACTGCCCACAGATTAACCTACCCTGCCCATCCACCCAGGCACTGCCCACAGCCCTAACCCACCCTGCCCATCCACCCAGGTACTGCCCACAGCCCTAACCCACCCTGCCCATCCACCCAGGCACTGCCCGCAGCCCTAACCTACACTGCCCATCCACCCAGACACTGCCCACAGCCCTAACCTACCCTGCCCAGCCACCCAGGTACTGCCCACAGCCCTAAACCTTCCTTTCCCATCGACCCAGGCACTGCCCACAGCCCTAACCTACACTGCCCATCCACCCAGGCACTGCCCACGGCCCTAACCTACACTGCCCATCGACCCAGGCACTGCCCACACCCCTAACCTACACTGCCCATCGACCCAGGCACTGCCCACGGCCCTAACCTACACTGCCCATCGACCCAGGCACTGCCCACAGCCCTAACCTACACTGCCCATCGACCCAGGCACTGCCCACAGCCCTAACCTACACTGCCCATCGACCCAGGCACTGCCCACACCCCTAACCTCCACTGCCCATCGACCCAGGCACTGCCCACGGCCCTAACCTACACTGCCCATCGACCCAGGCACTGCCCACAGCCCTAACCTACACTGCCCATCGACCCAGGCACTGCCCACACCCCTAACCTCCACTGCCCATCGACCCAGGCACTGCCCACGGCCCTAACCTACACTGCCCATCGACCCAGACACTGCCCACACCCCTAACCTATGCTGCCCATCCACCAAGGCACTGCCCACAGCCCTAACCTACCCTTCCCATCCACCGAGGCACTGCCCACACCCCCTAACCTACCCGACCCCAGAGGTTTACTGAGCACGCAAGTTGTGAGGAGTCCATGAAAGTGAGTGTGTGTGTTCTGGAAACAGTGCGGGGTTGAGATGTGACATTATCCACGCCAGTTCAGGAGCCTCATGGTTGTAGGGTAATAATTGTTCCTGAACCTATTGGTGTCAGCCCTGAGGATCGTGTACCTCCTGCCCGATGGTTACAGCGAGAGGAGAGCATGGTCTGGATGGAGGACGCTGCTTTCCTGTGGCAACGCTTCATGTAGATGTGCTCAGTGGTGGGGAGGACTTTCCCGGGGATGGACTGGGCTGTATTCACCACTCTGTAGGCCTGTCCATTGCTGGGCTGGGCATTGGTGTTTCCACACCATTCAGGACATCCTCCACATCCAAACAAATGTTCCCCTTTATCCTTGAGTGGTCCCACCCTCTCCCTAGTTATCCTCTTACTGTTGATGTATGCATAGAATGCCTTGACATTCACCTTCATCCTACTGGCCAAGGGCTTTTCATGGCCCCTCATGGCTTTCCTAATTCCCTTCTTTAGTTCATTCCCGGTTTCTTTATAATCCTCAAGGACTCCATGTGATTTTAGCTTACTCAACCTTATACATTTCCTTTATTTTATTTCTTCTTGAATGACTTCACCACCTCTCTCGATCTCCAAGGCACCGTGACCTTGCCATTTGCCCTTCCTCTTTTCCGAGAACGTACCTGTCCTGAGCGACACACAGGGTACTGGAGCAACTCAGATGCTCAGGCAGCATCTGTGAAGAGGAATAATCGATCACCATCATCGACCGAGACACTTCATTAGGGCACAGAGTCATCCGTCCTTCTCATACAGGTCACCCTGTGCTAGGGGTGATCCCAGTGGTCCTGCTACCAG
Organism: Mobula hypostoma; assembly: GCF_963921235.1. Lineage (NCBI taxonomy): Eukaryota > Metazoa > Chordata > Chondrichthyes > Myliobatiformes > Myliobatidae > Mobula > Mobula hypostoma. The sequence continues at coordinate 112,273,221 of NC_086102.1, read as the reverse complement.
AGCCCCTGACCCCAAAACAACACTTCAGTCACACATTCATCTGTTTTATCTTCCTGCTCTCGGCCTCGCATGTGCGCGGAACTAGGTGTAGTCCAGAGATTACAAACCTATCCCCCAGTGAGGGTCAGTGTGTGTGTGGGACCGTCCCCCAGTGAGGGTCAGTGTGTGTGTGGGTCTGTCCCTCAGTGAGGGTCAGTGTCTGCGTGGGACCGTCCCCCAGTGAGGGTCAGTGTGTGTGTGGGACTGTCTCCCAGTGAGGGTCAGTGTCTGCGTGGGACCGTCCCCCAGTGAGGGTCAGTGTCTGCGTGGGACCGTCCCCCAGTGAGGGTCAGTGTTTTTGTGTGTTGGACCGTCCCCCAGTGAGGGTCAGTGTCTGCGTGGGACCGTCCCCCAGTGAGGGTCAGTGTCTGCGTGGGACCGTCCCCCAGTGAGGGTCAGTGTTTTTGTGTGTTGGACCGTCCCCCAGTGAGGGTCAGTGTCTGCGTGGGACCGTCCCCCAGTGAGGGTCAGTGTGTGTGTGGGACTGTCCCCCAGTGAGGGTCAGTGTGTGTGTGGAACGTTCCCCCAGTGAGGGTCAGTGTGTGTGTGGGACCGTCCCCCAGTGAGGGTCAGTGTGTGCGTGAGACTGTCTCCCAGTGACGGTCAGTGTGGGTGTGTGAGACCGTCCCCCAGTGAGGGTCAGTGTCTGCGTGGGACCGTCCCCCAGTGAGGGTCAGTGTTTTTGTGTGTTGGACCGTCCCCCAGTGAGGGTCAGTGTGTGTGTGGAACGTTCCCCCAGTGAGGGTCAGTGTGTGTGTGTGGGACCGTCCCCCAGTGAGGGTCAGTATGTGTGTGGGACTGTCCCCCAGTGAGGGTCAGTGTGTGTGTGTGGGACTGTCCCCCAGTGAGGGTCAGTGTGTGTGTGTGGGACTGTCCCCCAGTGAGGGTCAGTATGTGTGTGGGACTGTCCCCCAGTGAGGGTCAGTGTGTGTGTGTGGGACCGTCCCCCAGTGAGGGTCAGTATGTGTGTGGGACTGTCCCCCAGTGAGGGTCAGTGTGTGTGTGTGGGACTGTCCCCCAGTGAGGGTCAGTATGTGTGTGGGACCGTCCCCCAGTGAGGGTCAGTATGTGTGTGGGACCATCCCCCAGTGAGGGTCAGTGTGTGCGTGAGACTGTCTCCCAGTGACGGTCAGTGTGGGTGTGTGAGACCGTCCCCCAGTGAGGGTCAGTATGTGTGTGGGACTGTCCCCCAGTGAGGGTCAGTGTGTGTGTGTGGGACTGTCCCCCAGTGAGGGTCAGTGTGTGTGTGTGGGACTGTCCCCCAGTGAGGGTCAGTATGTGTGTGGGACTATCCCCCAGTGAGGGTCAGTGTGTGTGTGGGACCGTCCCCCAGTGAGGGTCAGTGTGTGCGTGAGACTGTCTCCCAGTGACGGTCAGTGTGGGTGTGTGAGACCGTCCCCCAGTGAGGGTCAGTATGTGTGTGGGACCGTCCCCCAGTGAGGGTCAGTATGTGTGTGGGACCGTCCCCCAGTGAGGGTCATGTGTGGGGTCTGTACCTAGTAATGTTGGACTGTGATGCTCTAACTCTGGTACTAATGTTTTGGGGTGTTTCGCTTTCAGACGAGACATCGTTCGAGGCGGGAATCCGTGTCCAGATACATGGACGGCACGAACCTCCTTACATCCACCAGCTCGGCTTTGGGGTTCCACCCGGATTCCAGACCTTTGTGTCCTGTCAGGAGCAGCGGGTGAGTGCTGCATGGTACCTCCATCTTCTCTCCATCTGTCTGTGAGACCGTTCCTCTCCCAACATACTCATTAAAAACTCAACAGCTTCTCCAGATGCAGGAAACCTACACAAAATGCTGGAGAAACTAAACATTTGTGCCAAAATCCTCAGAAAGTTTGGCAGTTTGATGAAGGGTCCTGTGTGATGGGATGGTGTAGAGGGAGCTTCAATCTGTGTCTGACCCTGGGAGTGTGTGAGGGATGGTGCAGAGGGAGCTTCACTCTGTGTCTGACCCTGGGAGTGTGTGAGGGATGGTGTAGAGGGAGCTTCACTCTGTGTCTGACCCTGGCAGTGTGTGATGGGATGGTGTAGAGGGAGCTTCACTCTGTGTCTGACCCTGGGAGTGTGTGAGGGATGGTGTAGAGGGAGCTTCACTCTGTGTCTGACCCTGGGAGTGTGTGATGGGACAGTGTAGAGGGAGCTTCACTCTGTGTCTGACCCTGGGAGTGTGTGATGGGACAGTGTAGAGGGAGCTTCACTCTGTGTCTGACCCTGGGAGTGTGTGATGGGACAGTGTAGAGGGAGCTTCACTCTGTGTCTGACCCTGGGAGTGTGTGATGGGATGGTGTAGATGGAGCTTCACTCTGTGTCTGACCCCGGGAGTGTGTGATGGGATGGTGTAGAGGGAGCTTCACTCTGTGTCTGACCCTGGGAGTGTGTGATGGTACGGTGCAGAGGGAGCTTCACTCTGTGTCTGATCCTGGGAGTGTGTGATGGGACAGTATGGAGGGAGCTTCACTCTGTGTCTGACCCTGGCAGTGTGTGATGGGACGGTGCAGAGGGAGCTTCACTCTGTGTCTGATCCTGGGAGTGTGTGATGGGAGAGTGTAGAGGGAGCTTCACTCTGTGTCTGACCCTGGGAGTGTGTGATGGGATGGTGTAGAGGGAGCTTCAATCTATGTATGACCCCGGGAGTGTGTGATGGGATGGTGTAGAGGGAGCTTCACTCTGTGTCTGACCCTGGGAGTGTGTGAGGGATGGTGTAGAGGGAGCTTCACTCTGTGTCTGACCCTGGGAGTGTGTGATGGGATGGTGTAGAGGGAGCTTCACTCTGTGTCTGACCCTGGGAGTGTGTGATGGGACAGTGTAGAGGGAGCTTCACTCTGTGTCTGACCCTGGGAGTGTGTGATGGGACAGTGTAGCGGGAGCTTCACTCTGTGTCTGACCCCGGGAGTGTGTGATGGGATGGTGTAGAGGGAGCTTCACTCTGTGCCTGACCCTGGGAGTGTGTGATGGGACGGTGCAGAGGGAGCTTCACTCTGTGTCTGATCCTGGGAGTGTGTGATGGGACAGTATGGAGGGAGCTTCACTCTGTGTCTGACCCTGGCAGTGTGTGATGGGACGGTGCAGAGGGAGCTTCACTCTGTGTCTGATCCTGGGAGTGTGTGATGGGACAGTGTAGAGGGAGATTCACTCTGTGTCTGACCCTGGGAGTGTGTGATGGGATAGTGTAGAGGGAGCTTCACTCTGTGTCTGACCCTGGGAGTGTGTGTTGGGACAGTGTATAGGGAACTTCACTCTGTGTCTGACCTTGGGAGTGTGTGATGGGACTGTGTAGAGGGAGCTTCACTCTGTGTCTGACCCTGAAGGTGTGTGATGGGACTGTGTAGAGGGAGCTTCACTCTGTGTCTGACCCTGGGAGTGGTGATGGGACAGTGTAGAGGGAGCTTCACTCTGTGTCTGTCCCTGGGAGTGTGTGTGATGGGACAGTGTAGAGGGAGCTTCACTCTGTGTCTGACCCCGGGAGTGTGTGATGGGATGGTGTAGAGGGAGCTTCACTCTGTGTCTGACCCTGGCAGTGTGTTATGGGACGGTGTAGAGGGAGCTTCATTCTGTGTCTGACCCTGGGAGTGTGTGATGGGATGGTGTAGAGGGAGCTTCACTCTGTGTCTGACCCTGGGAGTGTGTGATGGGATGGCGTAGAGGGAGCCTCACTCTGTGTCTGACCCTGGGAGTGTGTGAGGGATGGTGTAGAGGGAGCTTCACTCTGTGTCTGACCCTGGCAGTGTGTGATGGGATGGTGTAGAGGGAGCTTCACTCTGTGTCTGACCCTGGGAGTGTGTGATGGGACAGTGTAGAGGGAGCTTCACTCTGTGTCTGACCCTGGGAGTGTGTGATGGGACAGTGTAGAGGGAGCTTCACTCTGTGTCTGACCCCGGGAGTGTGTGATGGGATGGTGTAGAGGGAGCTTCACTCTGTGTCTGACCCTGGGAGTGTGTGATGGGACGGTGCAGAGGGAGCTTCACTCTGTGTCTGATCCTGGGAGTGTGTGATGGGACAGTATGGAGGGAGCTTCACTCTGTGTCTGACCCTGGCAGTGTGTGATGGGACGGTGCAGAGGGAGCTTCACTCTGTGTCTGATCCTGGGAGTGTGTGATGGGACAGTGTAGAGGGAGCTTCACTCTGTGTCTGACCCTGGGAGTGTGTGATGGGACAGTGTAGAGGGAGCTTCACTCTGTGTCTGACCCTGGGAGTGTGTGTTGGGACAGTGTATAGGGAGCTTCACTCTGTGTCTGACCCTGGGAGTGTGTGATGGGACTGTGTAGAGGGAGCTTCACTCTGTGTCTGACCCTGGGAGTGTGTGATGGGACTGTGTAGAGGGAGCTTCATTCTGTGTCTGACCCTGGGAGTGTGTGATGGGACGGTGTAGAGGGAGCTTCACTCTGTGTCTGACCCTGGGAGTGGTGATGGGACAGTGTAGAGGGAGCTTCACTCTGTGTCTGATCCTGGGAGTGTGTGATGGGACAGTGTAGAGGGAGCTTCACTCTGTGTCTGACCCTGGGAGTGTGTGATGGGACAGTGTAGAGGGAGCTTCACTCTGTGTCTGACCCTGGGAGTGTGTGTTGGGACAGTGTATAGGGAGCTTCACTCTGTGTCTGACCCTGGGAGTGTGTGATGGGACAGTGTAGAGGGAGCTTCACTCTGTGTCTGACCCTGGGAGTGTGTGTTGGGACAGTGTATAGGGAACTTCACTCTGTGTCTGACCTTGGGAGTGTGTGATGGGACTGTGTAGAGGGAGCTTCACTCTGTGTCTGACCCTGGGAGTGTGTGATGGGACTGTGTAGAGGGAGCTTCATTCTGTGTCTGACCCTGGGAGTGTGTGATGGGACGGTGTAGAGGGAGCTTCACTCTGTGTCTGACCCTGGGAGTGGTGATGGGACAGTGTAGAGGGAGCTTCACTCTGTGTCTGTCCCTGGGAGTGTGTGATGGGACAGTGTAGAGGGAGCTTCACTCTGTGTCTGACCCCGGGAGTGTGTGATGGGATGGTGTAGAGGGAGCTTCACTCTGTGTCTGACCCTGGCAGTGTGTTATGGGACGGTGTAGAGGGAGCTTCATTCTGTGTCTGACCCTGGGAGTGTGTGATGGGATGGTGTAGAGGGAGCTTCACTCTGTGTCTGACCCTGGGAGTGTGTGATGGGACGGTGCAGAGGGAGCTTCACTCTGTGTCTGATCCTGGGAGTGTGTGATGGGACAGTATGGAGGGAGCTTCACTCTGTGTCTGACCCTGGCAGTGTGTGATGGGACGGTGCAGAGGGAGCTTCACTCTGTGTCTGATCCTGGGAGTGTGTGATGGGACAGTGTAGAGGGAGCTTCACTCTGTGTCTGACCCTGGGAGTGTGTGATGGGACAGTGTAGAGGGAGCTTCACTCTGTGTCTGACCCTGGGAGTGTGTGTTGGGACAGTGTATAGGGAGCTTCACTCTGTGTCTGACCCTGGGAGTGTGTGATGGGACAGTGTAGAGGGAGCTTCACTCTGTGTCTGACCCTGGGAGTGTGTGATGGGACAGTGTAGAGGGAGCTTCACTCTGTGTCTGACCCTGGGAGTGTGTGATGGGACAGTGTAGAGGGAGCTTCACTCTGTGTCTGACCCCGGGAGTGTGTGATGGGACGGTGCAGAGGGAGCTTCACTCTGTGTCTGATCCTGGGAGTGTGTGATGGGACAGTATGGAGGGAGCTTCACTCTGTGTCTGACCCTGGCAGTGTGTGATGGGACGGTGCAGAGGGAGCTTCACTCTGTGTCTGATCCTGGGAGTGTGTGATGGGACAGTGTAGAGGGAGCTTCACTCTGTGTCTGACCCTGGGAGTGTGTGTTGGGACAGTGTATAGGGAGCTTCACTCTGTGTCTGACCCTGGGAGTGTGTGATGGGACAGTGTAGAGGGAGCTTCACTCTGTGTCTGACCCTGGGAGTGTGTGTTGGGACAGTGTATAGGGAGCTTCACTCTGTGTCTGACCCTGGGAGTGTGTGATGGGACGGTGTATAGGGAGCTTCACTCTGTGTCTGACCCCGGGAGTGTGTGATGGGACGGTGTAGAGGGAGCTTCACTCTGTGTCTGACCCTGGGAGTGTGTGATGGGACGGTGCAGAGGGAGCTTCACTCTGTGTCTGACCCTGGGAGTGGTGATGGGACAGTGTAGAGGGAGCTTCACTCTGTGTCTGTCCCTGGGAGTGTGTGATGGGACAGTGTAGAGGGAGCTTCACTCTGTGTCTGACCCCGGGAGTGTGTGATGGGATGGTGTAGAGGGAGCTTCACTCTGTGTCTGACCCTGGCAGTGTGTTATGGGACGGTGTAGAGGGAGCTTCATTCTGTGTCTGACCCTGGGAGTGTGTGATGGGATGGTGTAGAGGGAGCTTCACTCTGTGTCTGACCCTGGGAGTGTGTGATGGGATGGCGTAGAGGGAGCCTCACTCTGTGTCTGACCCTGGGAGTGTGTGAGGGATGGTGTAGAGGGAGCTTCACTCTGTGTCTGACCCTGGCAGTGTGTGATGGGATGGTGTAGAGGGAGCTTCACTCTGTGTCTGACCCTGGGAGTGTGTGATGGGACAGTGTAGAGGGAGCTTCACTCTGTGTCTGACCCTGGGAGTGTGTGATGGGACAGTGTAGAGGGAGCTTCACTCTGTGTCTGACCCCGGGAGTGTGTGATGGGATGGTGTAGAGGGAGCTTCACTCTGTGTCTGACCATGGGAGTGTGTGATGGGACAGTATGGAGGGAGCTTCACTCTGTGTCTGACCCTGGCAGTGTGTGATGGGACGGTGCAGAGGGAGCTTCACTCTGTGTCTGATCCTGGGAGTGTGTGATGGGACAGTGTAGAGGGAGCTTCACTCTGTGTCTGACCCTGGGAGTGTGTGATGGGACAGTGTAGAGGGAGCTTCACTCTGTGTCTGACCCTGGGACTGTGTGTTGGGACAGTGTATAGGGAGCTTCACTCTGTGTCTGACCCTGGGAGTGTGTGATGGGACAGTGTAGAGGGAGCTTCACTCTGTGTCTGACCCTGGGAGTGTGTGTTGGGACAGTGTATAGGGAACTTCACTCTGTGTCTGACCTTGGGAGTGTGTGATGGGACTGTGTAGAGGGAGCTTCACTCTGTGTCTGACCCTGAAGGTGTGTGATGGGACTGTGTAGAGGGAGCTTCACTCTGTGTCTGACCCTGGGAGTGTGTGATGGGACGGTGTAGAGGGAGCTTCACTCTGTGTCTGACCCTGGGAGTGGTGATGGGACAGTGTAGAGGGAGCTTCACTCTGTGTCTGTCCCTGGTAGTGTGTGATGGGACAGTGTAGAGGGAGCTTCACTCTGTGTCTGACCCCGGGAGTGTGTGATGGGATGGTGTAGAGGGAGCTTCACTCTGTGGACCCTGGCAGTGTGTTATGGGACGGTGTAGAGGGAGCTTCATTCTGTGTCTGACCCTGGGAGTGTGTGATGGGATGGTGTAGAGGGAGCTTCACTCTGTGTCTGACCCTGGGAGTGTGTGATGGGATGGCGTAGAGGGAGCCTCACTCTGTGTCTGACCCTGGGAGTGTGTGAGGGATGGTGTAGAGGAAGCTTCACTCTGTGTCTGACCCCGGGAGTGTGTGATGGGATGGTGTGGAGGGAGCTTCACTCTGTGTCTGACCCTGGGAGTGTGTGATGGGACAGTGTAGAGGGAGCTTCACTCTGTGTCTGACCCTGGGAGTGTGTGATGGGACGGTGTATAGGGAGCTTCACTCTGTGTCTGACCCCGGGAGTGTGTGATGGGACGGTGTAGAGGGAGCTTCACTCTGTGTCTGACCCTGGGAGTGTGTGGTGGGACAGTGTAGAGGGAGCTTCACTCTGTGTCTGACTCTGGGAGTGTGTGATGGGACAGTGTAGAGGGAGCTTCACTCTGTGTCTGACCCTGGCAGTGTGTTATGGGACGGTGTAGAGGGAGCTTCATTCTGTGTCTGACCCTGGGAGTGTGTGATGGGATGGTGTAGAGGGAGCTTCACTCTGTGTCTGACCCTGGGAGTGTGTGAGGGATGGTGAAGCTTCACTCTGTGTCTGACCCTGGCAGTGTGTTATGGGTCAGTGTAGAGGGAGCTTCACTCTGTGTCTGACCCTGGGAGTGTGTGATGGGACAGTGTAGAGGGAGCTTCACTCTGTGTCTGACCCTGGGAGTGTGTGATGGGACGGTGTATAGGGAGCTTCACTCTGTGTCTGACCCCGGGAGTGTGTGATGGGATGGTGTAGAGGGAGCTTCACTCTGTGTCTGACCCTGGGAGTGTGTGATGGGACGGTGTAGAGGGAGCTTCACTCTGTGTCTGACCCTGGGAGTGTGTGATTTGACAGTGTAGAGGGAGCTTCACTCTGTGTCTGACCCTGGGAGTGTGTGATGGGACGGTGTAGAGGGAGCTTCACTCTGTGTCTGACATGTATCGCTGCAGCCCTGGGTAGGTTTGAATCCCATCTGCTTTTTGCCACTGTGAGCACCTCACCAAGGTTCAGTTGCCCACCACTGCCAGTTCCTGTGTCTCTTTCTGCCCCCAGCTGACGTATCTGCCCCGTCCGTGGGGGAACTGTCGCTCAGAGTTACCGGGCAGCCTGGTGCCTGGGTACGTGAACTACAGCCTGGCCGCCTGTCGCATCAACTGCGAGAAGCAGGCGGTGTTGCGGGAGTGTCGTTGCCGTATGGTACACATGCCAGGTGAGATGGGTTGAGTATGTGTGTCCCTGGGGGGAGAGCTCGAAAGATTTGGATTGGGAGGAGTGAGTCATAGAGCAATGGGCCCTTTGGTTCATCAGTGCATGCTGACCGTGGTTCTCACCCGTCTAGTCCCAATTTCCTGCATTCAGCCCACATCCCTTCAAGCCCCAACCCTCCACGTACCATCCAAATGCTTCTTATAAGATACTACTGTGCCTGCCTCAGCAACTTCCTCTGGCACCTCGCCTCATCCTAAAACGCCGCCTTTAGTCCTGGTAGCACTTGTAAATCCTTCCTGCACTCTACTTGAAAAGCAGCTTTCCTAGAACGGAGACCGAAAACAATACCCAGAACTCCAACTGCGGCCTCGCCGACAGCTCACACAACTGCAATATGAGGTATAATGTCCCAGCTCCTACAGGCTTAACGACACCTCTCCCCACAACCACTCCACTATCTGCTCTGCCCACCCCCCCGTAACTTTATTTTACACCCCCACAGTGCAGCACTACAAACCGTCCCACAAGGATATTAGCCCCCTCAAGTTCTAGCCTCCACCTTTCCTTGTCAAAGCCTCAAGCTCTGTACTCTGACACCGGCCCACTCCCACACTGGCTGCTCTGCTGAAACCCAACTTCTGTTTATTGGCCCTTGCCACCTAATTACCTCTCCTCTACCCACACGAGAACTTAACAAACCTCACCTTAGCTTCCACCTCTTCTCACGAAGCCCCTTAAGCCGAAGCCTCAGCTCCCCACTCAAACACTGGCCCACTCCCACACTGGCCACTCAGCTTGACCCTATCCTCTTTTTTATTGGCTACTACCAATTAACTAATTGCCCAACCAATTATCACCTAATATTTCAGAGTCGTGCCTCTGTTATTGTCCTGTTCTCTGGAAAAGAAGAGGGTTCCAAAGCTCGCCTTTTCACATGCCTTCCTCTCCTCGGACCGAGATTCCAGGAGAAGTTGGTGTGGCCGCTTGTGGCATGTCTGCTGCTGGCCTGAGCCAATATCACCACACCCCACCCGAGGCACAGCACTGGGGCTTCTCACAGCAGCCATTCCCTCCCTGACTCAGACGCCCACAACTCACGGGGAGTGGGCACTGAGTCCGAGATCCAGGTGGTGGTGGTAGGGGTGGGGACTTGTACTGCTCTGATCGCTGCCAGCTAACGCTGTGTTTCTCTTCATCAGGGACCGAGCCCATCTGTACCCCGGAGGAGTACATGGAGTGTGCCGACAGAGCCTTGGGTGAGGCCCCATCCTGCTCGGTCAGACATGGAGCGCAGTATTGACACCAGCGCCGGCTGGCTGGCTGTCTGCGCCTCGTTCCCCACCAGCTGATAGCTTGGCACTAGCCCTCCTCATGTCCCTCAATATTTCCCTCGTCTCCAACTCTCTCCACCTCCTCTTAAACTATATCCTGCGTCCTGGCGAAGGGTCTCAGCCAAAGCATTGCCTGTTTATTCCTTTCCATGGATGTTACAGAGTTCCTCCAGCATTTTGTGTGTGTTACTCTGAATATTCCATATCCGCAGAATCTTTGGTATTTATCCGGTGACCTGCCCTCCACACCCTCTGAGGGAGAGAACTCCACCGGGTCACCACCCTCTGAGGAGAGAAATGTCTCCCTGTTCCAGTCCTGAGTGACTTACCCCATATCCCAGGCACCTCCACCCAGGGGCAACACCCCCCTGGTGTCTGCCCTGTCCGTATGTTTCCGTGAGATGCCACCTCATGCTGCAGGTGTCAGTGAGTACATACCTAGTCGCCCCAAGCCCTTCCTCACACACATCGCACCCTCCCGGGAAGTCAGGGACAGAATCCGACGTTCAGACCCTCAGCCCACCCAGGCCCAATCCCCACCCTCCCGCGTCACTGTCATTGGTCCAGCTCACAGCCGGTTACAATGTTGTCCACCTCCTGGGTCAAGGTGTTCACTGTATGCTGGTACAGGAGACAGTAAAAAACCAGTTCCACTGTTTGTTCAAGGTGGTGCTGCCTCCTATCATCTGTGTTTACCGTCTCATCTCTGGCAGCAAGCCGTGGGAGCACACCGTTCCATTCCAATCCACATGCCGAATGGATTTATGGTAGAAAAATGGAGGGGCTACATGGGAGGGAAGGGTCAGGTTGCCTTTGGGGTTTGTTGAAAGCTAGGTTGAACATGGTGGGCTGAAGGGCCTGTACTGATCCTAATAACGTGGCCACGAGTGTACGTTTGTGGTTTCCGCTGCTGTAGCCCATCCACTTCCAGGTTCGGCACGTTACGCACTCAGAGATGCTTCTGTGCTCACCACTGTTGTAACCTGTGGTTATTTGAGTTGCTGTCGCCTTCCCGTCAGCTTGAGTCAGTCTGGCCATCCTCCTCTGACCTCTCTCATTTTCACCCACAGAAACACTGGATGTTTTGTTTCTCACACCATTCTCTGTAAACTCTACAGACTATTGTGCATAAAATTTCCAGGTGGTCAGCAGTTTCTGAGATACTCAAACCACCCCATCTGGCACCAACAATCATTCCACCGTCAAAGTCACTTAGATCACATTTCTTCCCCATTCTGATGTTTGGTCTGAAAAACAATGGAACCTCTTGACCATGTCTGCACGCTTTTACGCATTGAGTTGCTGCCACGTGATTGGCTAATTAGATATGTGCATTAATGAGCAGGTTTACCTAATAAAGTGGCCACTGATTGTATGCTCTATGTTTAATGAACGTTTTAATTAATTATTCATATCTGTTGACATTCATCAACTGGGGATGTTCTCGTTGAGAATAGTCGGGTGAGGAGAAATTGGAATTGGAATTGATTTTATATTGTCACAAATACCGAGATACAGTGAGAAGTGTTTTGCATATCATCCAATAAGATCAATTCATTACACCGTACGCTGAGGTAGTACGAGGGGTGATTGATAAGTTTGTGACCTAAGGTAGAAAGAGTCAATTTTAGAAAACCTAGCACATTTATTTTTCAACATAGTCCCCTCCTACATGTACACACTTAGTCCAGTGATTGTGGAGCATACGGATCCCTTCTTTGTAGAAGTGGTCCACAGCAGGGGTGATTGATAAGTTCATGGGCTAAGGTAGCAGGAGATGAGTTAACTTCAAACTTTCTGCATTATCACTCAAAGAGTTGAACTGCACGTGCATGTAACGAGAGCATCTTGGACCTCCAGGTGGTCCACAGCAGGGGTGATTGATAAGTTCGTCGCCTAAGGTGGAAGGAGATGAGTTATACAGCTCTCGTTATGCTTGTGCAGTTCAACTCTTTGAGTGAAAATGCAGAAAGTTTGAAGTTAATAACTCATCTCCTTCTACCCTAGGCCACGAACCTATCAATCATCCCTGCTGTGGATCACTTTCTGGAGGTCCAAGATGCCATCTTCTACAAAGAAGGGATCCGTATGCTCCACGACTGCTGGACTAAGTGTGTAAATGTAGGAAAAATAAATGTGCTGGGTTTTCTAAAATTGACTCCGTCTACCTTAGGCCACGAACTTATCAATCACCCCTCGTACTCTGGAAAACAATTACAGAATGCTGAATAAAGTGAACGGCTACAGCCAAAGTACAGTGCAGGTTGCCGATAAAGGACAAGATCATAACGAGGTCAATTGAGAGGTTAAGAATCCATTTTATTGTTCTAGAGTTACTATGGTGAATGTCAGGGGTAGGTTTTTCTTACACAGACAGTAGGGGGTGTGTGGAATGTGCTGCCGGGGTGATGGTAGAGGCCCAGACCTTAGGCACATGGATGATAGGAAAATGGAGGGCTGTGTAGGAGGGAATGTTCTTTAGTCTTATTACAAAGCAGTAGACGCTCTCCTTGAGCCTGGTGGTAAATGGGAGAATAGAGAACATCCAGGGAGGGAGGGATGGGTCCTTGTCACCTTGACTTGCAGCTGGCTTCCTAGTTGAGAAGGTGCCTCCTTGAACTGCAGCCATTCTCCTGGTTGAGACACTCCCTCGGTGCCATTGGGTTTGGGAGTGGTTGTAGGACCTCGGTGGTCACTCCAAGGGCAGTTGGGGGTCTGGGATACAAGTTAAGAAGGTTCACGTGGTGTTGGCCTTCCTTAGTCGGGGAATTGAGCTCAAGAGCCGTGAGGTAATGCTGCAGCTCGACAAAACTCTGGCTAACCCAAATGGAGCGTTGTGTTCGTTTCAGGTTGCCCCACTAGGAAGGGCGTGGAAGCTTTAGAGAGGATGCAGAGATCTACCAGGACGCTGCCTGAATTAGAGGGCATGACTGGAGCCAGAGTTTTTCTCCTCGGAGCAAAGGAGGATGAGAGGCGACTTGATAGAGGTGTACAAGATGAGTGGGCAAGCAGAAGAATTTCCCAGGGCAGAAATGGCTAGTACAAGGGGGCATAACTTTAAGGTGAATTGAAGAAAGTACGGGGGGGGGGGATACCATAGGTAGGTTTTTTTTACAGAAAGAGTGATGGGTGCATGGAAGCTTGGTAGTAGTGGGAGATACATTGGAGGTATGTAAGACATTCTGAGATAGGCACATGGATGATAGAAAAACGGAGGGATATGTGGGAGGGATTGATTTTAGAGTAGTTTAAAAGGTCAGCACAACACCATGGGCCGAAAGGCCTGTACTGTGCTGTCGTGCTTGACTGGGGAGGAGGTGGGTGTTGAGTGAATGGGAGGGACTTGGCAAAACTCTGACCACCTTGTTATCCACTCCCCACCCTCTGCACAGATAACCTCATCACGATGGCCAACTTCAGCTGTGAGTGTGAGACGCCGTGCCACGTCACACGGTATAACAAAGAGCTGTCCATGGTGAAGATCCCACGGCGAGGGTCCTCCAAGTTCCTCGCCAAGAGGTTCAACACCTCCGAGCAGAACATCAAGTACGTATTCTGTGGGGACGGAGCATCACCCCATGGCCCTCGTAGGCTCTGAACGCTCCACTGGTCAGGCAGCTTCTGTGAAGGGAGAGACCAGCATAGCATTTCAAGACCTTTCATCAGGACTGGGGAAGTTGGAGAGGGGGTGAGATGTGTGGATAAACAACGATCTCTGATGTGGCAAGGCCAAGGTTATTGATGGGAAGGCTACAAAGGGTTGGAGTTTGCGGTGGGGCGGGGTGGAAGTCACTGCCTGGGCCGGCGGGTGCAGGATGGAGATAAGGCCGGGGTGTCATTGGGTGGGAACAGCACTGAGCATCAGTGTCTGGGGTGGGGGTTCAGTGTTTAGGGCAAGACTGGGGTCAGTATCTTGGGTTGGGGTCAATGTCTGGGGGCGGGGGGGGAGAGGGATAGGTGTGGGTTGGTGCCTGTGCTGACGGGTGCGAGACGGTCTCTGGGTCACGCTGAGCACTCTGGGTAGTGAGGCTCTTTAGTCTGGTGCGGGGTGGCAGAGTGGAGAGAGTTTGGGGCTCTCCCACTCAGTGGTGAGGGAACTGGTGAACAAATGAGTGTGTGGTCAGTGCTGACCATCCCCGCACTGTCAGGAGGTGGAAGAGTTTCACTGATCTTCACTAGCATCCCCGGTGAGGGTCGGGAGGCAGTGGATGGGGCCATGATCGGAGGCTGTATTTCTGTTCTTCCCATCCCTGTTACAGGGAGAACTACCTAGTGCTTGACATCTACTTTGAGACACTGAATTATGAAACCATTGAACAGAAGAAAGCCTACGATGTGGCGGGATTACTGGGTGAGTGCGGGGTTTCTGGGTGAAGATGCCGAGGGTGTGGGGTGACAGGGTTCAGGGGTCATGGGTGAGGGGTAGGGGATGAGGGGTGATGTGTGGGCAACAAACAGGGCTCAGGGCAGGGGGGGGGGTGAGGTTGCGCAAGAGACACCTGGACGGCCTAATGTACAGAACGGGGGCTCATCGATTAATTATCATCACATGTAGTGAGATTCGGCGAAAAGCTTCTGCCTGCGTTCCATCCAGACAGTTCATTCCATACATGTTACATCAGGGGAGTAAACATGGACAGAATATTCATTTATTTATTGGAGATACAGCACAGAATAGGCCCTTCAAGCCACAGCAACCCATGTAACCCTAGCCTCGTCACAGGTCAACTTACAATGACTAATTAACCTACTGACCGGTACGTCTTTGGACTGTGGGAGGAAACCAGAGCACCCGAAGGAAACCCCTGCAGTCACAGGGAGAATATACAAATTTGTTTACAGAGGAAACCGGAATTGAACTCTGAACTCCAACACCCCGAGCTGTAATAGTGTCGCGCTAACCCCTACGTTACCATGGCACCCCATGGGTACTGTGTGAGAGAGAAAATGCAGCGCAGGTCGGAGCAAGGAGCGAGATCCATAACGAGTAGACTGGGAGATGAAGTGTACGCTGTTAGCGTACGAGAGGCCCATTCAGAAGTCTTACCACAGTGGGATAGAAGCTATCCTTCAGCCTGGTGGTCCATGCTTTTGGGCTTTTGTATCTCCTGACCGGTGGGAGGGGGGAGAAGAGAGAATGTCCGGGGTGGGAGGGGTGTTTGATGATGCTGGCTGCTTTACCGAGGCAGCAAGAAATGTAGACACCGAGGGGAGGCTGGTTTCTGGGATGTGCTGAGATGTGTCCACAACATTATGCAGTTTCTCGTGGTCTTGAACATGCGCACCATCTGTGACACGTATGACAGCTGGCAAAATTAAACGACTAGCATTGTGTATAACAGGCTGGGAATGTGTGTAAGTGTTTGATGATGTACACATTTGCCTAGTGATGTGTGTGACCAGTACTGTATATAACTGGTGTGATGTATAGTAATTGGGAAAATATATAACCATCAGGTAATTCACTGGCTGATGATTCAGTGAGCCTGAAATTATCAGCAGTTTATACCCCAGAGCTGTTTTTGCACAGTGTAGGTGAGTATAGACAGAGACACAGGGAGAGGGAGAGAGAGACAGAGAGGGAGGGGGAGACGGTGAGGGAGGGGCAGACGGAGGGGGAGGGCGAGATGGAGGGGGAGGGGGAGACAGAGGGGGAGGAGGAGACGGAGGGGGAAGAGGGAGACGGAGAGGGGGAGACAGAGTGGGGGGGGACAGAGGGGGAGGGGGAGACAGAGAGGGAGGGGGGACGGAGGGGGAAGAGGGAGACAGGGAGAGGGAGGGGGGAGACGGAGGGGGGAGAGACGGAGTGGGGGGGGACAGAGGGGGAGGGGGGAGACGAAGGAGGAGGGGGAGGGGGATGATATAACTAACAGTTTGCAACAGCACTTCACCTGTGAGTCGACTGGGGTGATATGCTGCGTCCGGTGCTCCCGATGTGGCCTTTTATATATTGGTGAGACCCGACGCAGACTGGGAGACCGCTTTGCTGAACATCTACGCTCTGTCCGCCAGAGAAAGCAGGATCTCCCAGTGGCCACACATTTTAATTCCACATCCCATTCCCATTCTGACATGTCTATCCACGGCCTCCTCTACTGTAAAGATGAAGCCACACTCAGGTTGGAGGAACAACACCTTATATTCCGTCTGGGTAGCCTCCAACCTGATGGCATGAACATTGACTTCTCTAACTTCCGCTAGGCCCCACCTCCCCCTCGTACCCCATCTGTTACTCATTTTTATGCACACATTCTTTCTCTCACTCTCCTTTTTCTCCCTCTGTCCCTCTGAATATACCTCTTGCCCATCCTCTGGGTCACCCGCTCCCCTGTCTTTCTTCCTGGACCTCCTGTCCCATGATCCTCTCGTATCCCCTTTTGCCTATCACCTGTCCAGCTCTCGGCTCTATTCCTCCCCTTCCTGTCTTCTCCTATCATTTCAGATCTCCCCCTCCCCCTCCCCCTCCCACTTTCAAATCTCTTACTATCTCTTCCTTCAGTTAGTCCTGACGAAGGGTCTCGGCCTGAAACGTTGACTGCGCCTCTTCCTATAGATGCTGCTTGGCCTGCTGCGTTCACCAGCAACTTTGATGTGTGTTGCTTGAATTTCCAGCATCTGCAGAATTCCTGTAGTTTGCAACAGTTTTTTTTTCCACTGAAGTTGGGTGAGACTAGAACAAGAGGTCATGGATTAAGGGTGAAAGGTGAAACGTTTAAGGAGAACCAGAGGGGGAGATTCTTCAGTCAGAGGGTGGTGAGAGTGTGGAACGAGCTGCCAGTGGATCTGGGTTCGATTGCAACATTTAAGAGAAGTTTGGATAGGTACATGGATGGGATGAGTATGGCGGGCTATGCTCCTGGTGCAGGTTAAAGGGAATAGGCAGGTTTACAGATCAGCATAGACTAGATGGGCTGAAGGGCCATTTTCTGTACTTTAGTGCTCTATGACTCTGATACATTGAAGCACAAAGGTGTGAACTGAGTGATTAGGTACAAACAGCCGGTGAAACCTTGCAATGCAATGCCTGTGAGATCATACATAAACAGCAAGTGTGAAACTATGTGTAAGACCATTAGAAATAGGAGCAGAATTAGGCCATTTGGCCCATCAGGTCTGCTCCACCGTTCCATCATGGCTGATTTATTATCCCTCTCAACCCCATTCTCCTGCCTTTTCCTCATAACCATTGTTACCTTGACTAATCAAGAACCTACCAACCTCCTTGCTTTAAACATATCCAAATGACCTGGCCTCCACAGCCACCTGTGGCAGTAAATTCCACTGATTCACTACCCTCTGGCCAAAGAAATTCCTCCTCAACTTTGTTCTAAAGGGGCATCCCTCTGTTCTCAGGCTGTGCCCTGTGATCCTAAACTCACCCACTGTTGGAAACATCCCCTCCACATTTGCTGTCTCGGCTTTCCCCCTCATTCTTCTAAACTCCAGTGAGTACAGGCCCAAAGCCATCAAATGCTCCTGATATATTAACCCCTTCATTCCTGTGATCATTCTCATGACCCTCCCCTCGACCCTCGACCCTCGACCCTCTCCCATGCCAGCACATCGTTTCTTAGATATGGGCCCAAACTGCTCCCAAGACTGCAAGTGCGGTCTGACAGGAGCAAGTCTGTATTAACAGCGAACCAAAGGGTGTGAGATTGTGTGAAGATCTCAAGAGAAGGGCTGTGTAAAACCGCGTGAGACTGTGGATGACCAGCGAAGTGAGTAACCACAAGATTCTGCAGAAATCCAAGGCAGCACACATTAACTACTGCAGGAGCTCAGGTCAGGCAGCATCTATGGAGGGGAATAAACAGTTGATGTTTTGGGCCAAGACCACTGATTCCCAGTCCTGATGTAGGGACTCGGCCCAAAACATTGAATATTTATTCCCCTCCATAGATGCTGCCTGACCTGCTGAGTTCCTTCCACCTTTGTGTGTAAACAGTGTGACTCGGCCTGTGTGTAGGCAAGTGTGGTCTTGTGTGTGACTGGAGGTGTGTGCGTGAAACCTTGAGCTTTGCTCATATAACCCCTCCCCTCTCCCTATTCCCTAGGAGACATTGGAGGCCACATGGGGCTCTTTATTGGAGCAAGTATCCTGACCATCCTGGAAATCATCGATTACTTGTATGAGGTGAGTACACCCTGCCTCTCAGTGATTTGTGCTAGGAGACCAGAGGGGAGGAACCGATGGCAGTTCCTGTGCCCTGGGGTCTGTGCTTGGATCTTATCTGTGATAAGAAGTAAACACCAGTAAACTTAAATAAAAGCATAACCCAGAAAAATGAAGACATTATCACTATTGATAAAAAGTTAACCAACAGAAGACAATGACCCTCCATGGAAGACATCCCCACGATCTGAGCAGAGGAGATGTTGACAAGGAAGCGTTGAATGCCTGGCCCTGAGTTGGAAATCTCTTCCCAGAAACAGAAGGGTTCCTTGTGGCAATACGGGACCAGGTGGTTAACACAAAAAATATCAAAAATACTTAATAAAAGACCAACAAATTCAAGAGGATAAATGCAGAAAATGCCAAGAGAAACCAGAAACAATCCAACACATGACAGGATCCTGTAGCAGTTTAACTCAATCTGATTACTTACACAGCCACAATCAAATGATAAAAATCATTCACCAAACTCTTGCTTTAAAATGAAAACTTATAAAAGAAATCATACCTCACTATAAATACAAGCCTGATCTAGTTTTAGAGTCAGAATCCCACAAATTATATTACGAGCGATCCGTTATTACAGATAGAATAATCCATAATAACTGTCTGGATATAATATTACAGGATAAATAAGCAAGAACAACTTATTTAATAGATATAGCCATTCCAAACACATATAACTTACAAAAATCAATAAGTGTACAACAGCAGAAATATGCTGAATTAAAAGAGGGGATTGAAAGACTATGGAACATAACAGAGTTTACACTGTCCTGATACTAATACCTACGACTGGTGTCATTCCAAATTCACTTCACTATTACATTAAACAATTAGGCCTACACAGCAATATCTATGTAAATCTCCAGAGAGCCACAATACTAAACACCACCAGCACAGTCCAAAAGCTCCCAGCAACTGAGAAATGAGTGTGCTTGGCTTTGCCACACCTCAGGTTTTCCCAGCTTGAGCTGAGAAAAAATAAAAATAATAATACTAAATAATCAAGCAATAAATATCAAGAACATGAGATGAAGGGTCCTTGAAAGTGAGTCCATAGGTTTTGGGAACAGTTCAGTGATGGGGTGAGTGAAGTTATCCCCTCTGGTCCAAGAGCCTGATGGTTGAGGGGTAATAACTGTTCCTGAACCTGGTGGTGTGAGTCCTGAGGCTCCTGTGCCTTCTCCCCAAAGGCAGCAGTGAGAAGAGAGCACGGCCTGGTGGTGGGGGTCCCTGATGACGATGCTGCTACCTGCGGCAGCAGTCCTTGTAGATGTGCTCAGTGGTGGGGAGAGCGTCACCCATGATGGACTGGGCTGCGTATATTACTTTTCGTAGGCAGCCCGGGCAGACTGCACGGGAGAGGGTTCGGAGGGGTTTGGCTGGGACGGAGTGTTTGGTCGTGAGCTTGGCCTGTTCTCCCCGAAGCGAAGGAAGTTGAGGGTTGGGATAGGGAAAGGAATGGACAGGAGTGTACAAAATCATGAGGACTGCGGCAGGGTAGAAACAAGAAAAAGAGAGAAATCATCCTCTGCAGCTATCATGCCCGCAGCTGGAGGGCAGAGGCTCTGGGTGAGAGGTAGTGGTTCAAAGGGGTCTGGTGAAGAATTTTATGACCTCAAACTGAACGTGGAATTCTTTAAGGGACCCTGTCCTATTACCAAAGGGGCAGGGGCAGGGGCAAGGAGAGGAGGAGGGGACTGATGGGTGGGAGAGGAAGAGACAGGAGGAAGGGCAGGCCATTGAAAAGGAGGGAGAGGGGATGGTTGGGACCCGGAACTCTCTAAGCACTAACCCACTGTCGCATCTTACCCTGCAGCTATTGCGTATCCGTCTGCAGCGAGTTCTGCGGCCACAGCCTGCTCCTGTAAATAAACCGCAGGACACCATTGCGACCCTGGGCTTGGACGATGTCAAACTGGTGAGTAATCGCAAGACCTGGGTCAATCAGAACAGGACGTCTCACCGCCCGTCTCGTGGCGTGATGGTCCCTCGGTACCACCCCTCTCACATTCAGGATAAGTTGTCCGGGTGAGCTGGGATTCACGCGGTCTCTCCCTCCCACTGAGGCTTTATAAGACATTGGTCGGACCACACTTGGAGTACTATGAGCAGTTCTTATCTAAAAAGGAATGTGCTAGCATTAGAAAGGGCCCAGAGGAGGTTCACGAGAATGATCCCAGGAATGAAAGGGTTAACAAGTGAAGTGTGTTTAGACCGTAAGACCACAAGACAAAAGAGCAGAAATCGGCCATTCGGCCCATCGATACTGCTCCGCCATTTTATCATGAGCTGATCCATTCTCCTATTTAGTCCCACTCCCCTGCCTTCTCACCATAACCTTTGATGCCCTGGCTACTCAGATACCTATCAATCTCTGCCTTAAATACACCCAACGACTTAGCCTCCACTGCCGCCCGTGGCAACAAATTCCATAGATTCACCACCCTCTGACTAAAAAAATGTCTTCGCATCTCTGTTCTGAATGGGTGCCCTTCAATCCTTAAGTCATGCCCTCTCGTACTGGACTCCCCCATCATGGGAAACAACTTTGCCACATCCACTCTGTCCATGCCTTTTGAAATGTTTCTATGAGGTCTCCCCTCATTCTTCTAAACTCCAAGGAATACAGTCCAAGAGCGGACAAACGTTCCTCATATGTTAACCCTCTCATTCCCGGAATCATTCTAGTGAATCTTCTCTGTACCCTCTCCAATGTCAGCAATGGCTCTGGGCCTGTACTCACTGGAGTTTAGCAGAAAGAGGGGGGAATCTCCTTGAAACCTATCCAATAATGAAAGGCCTAGATAGAGTAGACGTGGAGAGCTGTTTCCTCGTCTAGGGCCAGAGAGCACAGCCTCAGAATAGAGGGACGTCTCTTTAGAACAGAGATGAGAAGGAATTTCTTTAGCCAGAGGGAAGAAAATCTGTGGAATTCATTGCCAAGTCATTAGGTATAGTTAAAGTGGGGGTGATAGGTTGATTAGTGAGGGCGTCAAAGGTTACAGGGAGAAGGCAGGAGGAGGGGGTTGAGAGGGATAGTAACTCAGTCATGATGGAAAGGCAGAAACTTGATGGGCCGAGTGGCCCTCTGTAATTTTAAACATGAGATTCTGAAGATGCTGCAGATCCAGAGCACACACAAATGCTGGAGGAACTCAGTGGGTCAGACAGCTTCTATGGAGATGAATTAACAGCCGACGTTTCTTCAGGACTGGGAAGGATAGTGAAGAGGTGGGGGAAGGAGGACATGCTGGAAGGTGACAGGTGAAGCTGGGTGGGTGGGCAAGGTCAGGGGCTAGAGAGGAGAGTGGACCATGTGGGAAAGGGAAAGAGCAGGGGCACTAGGGCAGAAGATATGCAAGCCAGGTGAAAAGGTGAGAGACCACAGTCAAGAACAGGAGAGGGAAGGAGGAGGGGAAGAGTTACCAGAAGGAGAAATCGAGGCTCATGCCATTGGATTGGAGACTTTCTAGAGAGATTATGAGGTGTTGCTCCCCCACTCAGAGTGGCCTCATCGCGGCAAAAGAGGAGGCCATGGACCAACACGTCAGAATGGGAGTGGTCGGTCCCCAGGAAATTCCGCATTTGTCGACTGGGGGGGCGGAGGTGATCAGCAAAGTGGATGCCCCAGGCCTCACCAATACAGAGGAGGCTGAATCAGGAGCTGTAGACAACCCTAACGGATTCACAGGTCGCCTCACCTTGAAGAAATGTTTGGGGCCCTCAATGGGGGTGAGGGAGGAGGGGAATGGGCAGGTGGAGCATTTCTGTTGCTTGCAGGGGTATGAGCCAGGACGGAGATTAGTGGGGAGGGACAAATGAACAAGGGAATCATGGAGGGAGCAACTTCTGCAGAAAGCAGAGAGCTGGTGGGGGGGGGCGCGGTAAAGATGTTCTTGGTGGTAGGATTCAGTTGAAGATGGCGGAAGTTATGGAGAGTGATGTGTTGGATGTGGAGGCTCATGGGGTGGTAGTGAGGACAAAAGCAACTCTATCCCTAATAAAGTGACAGGAAGGTGGGATAAGACTGGATGTCTGGGAAATGGAGGAGATACGAGTGATGGTGGAGGAAGGGAAAACCCTTTCTTTGAGGGAGCAGACATCACTGATGTCCTGGAAAAGAGAGCTTCATCTTGGAAACAGATGTAGTGGATACGAAGGAACTAAGAGAACGGAATAGCATTTTTACAGGGATCAGGGTGAGAAGACATATAGTCAAGCGAGCCGTTGGAATGGGTAGGTCTATAAAAGATGCTGCTAGACAGTTTGTCTCCAGAGATGGAGACAGAGAGATCGAGAAAGGGGAGAGTGAATTTCAGGGGAGGGTGGAAGTTAGTGGCAAGGTTGATGAATTCCCCCCCCCCTTCTTCTATTCCCAGTCTGGCCTCTTACCTGTTCACCTCCCCAGCCTATCAGCTACCCCTGGTGCCCCTCCTTCTTCCCTCTCTCCCATGGCCCACTCTCCTCTCCCATCAGATTCCTTCCTCTCCAACCCTTGACCTTTCCCACCCACCTGGCTTCACCCTATGGCCAAATTCTGATCCTATGTCTTATGGTCTCTCCACAGGCAACCTGTGAATCGACCAGATGCCCCCAGGAGGGTCGATTACTACCCCCCACCCTTCACCCACACTCTCCACAGCACCGACTACCATTTCACGACTTTGCTTGTTGACTGTGGCCAGAATTCGTGAGCTGGCCCTTCCTCACCGCCCCCACTGTTCCCTCCTCCTTCCCCTCACGGACCGCTCTGGCTCTCATCATCCACTCCCTCCGCTCCCTCCTCCTGTTCCCTCATCGCACCCTCCTCCCTTTATTCATTACTCACCCTCACTGTCCCTCCTCAGTGGCCCTACCCACACAACCCCCTCCCTCACTTACACCTCCCAGTTTCCTCACTCCCTCATTACCTCCACCTTCTCGATACCCTCACTGCCCTTCCCACACTACTCCCTCTCCCTCATCATCCCCCTCTCTCCTCTCCACTCCCTCCAGTTCCTGCTAATCTATCCCTCTTCCCTTCCAGACTCTTGAACCGTCCCCCCACACGACTTCTCCCTCCATCCCACCAACCTCAACGTTTCCTCTGTAAACTACCTGCTGTGGTAGCTGTCACCATTAAACACTAACCAACCCCCTGCCCAGCTCTGCCCCCATCCTTCCCCCTCATCCCCTGGCTAGGAGAGGTTTGTTTGCCCTTACCTGTCCCCAGGGTGGGGCAG
Source organism: Mobula hypostoma (assembly GCF_963921235.1). Classification (NCBI taxonomy): domain Eukaryota; kingdom Metazoa; phylum Chordata; class Chondrichthyes; order Myliobatiformes; family Myliobatidae; genus Mobula; species Mobula hypostoma. Next base: position 112,249,783 of record NC_086102.1, on the reverse strand, counting down.
AGTCTGTCCACGCCTGCTGTTCCGTCTGTTACCAATCACTCCACATCGCTTGGCTGTCCAACGTGGCAGGGCTGTTGGTGGAGTCACGAAAAACTCTCCCCCCTCCTCCCCCAGTCACCCCCATCATCAGCTTCAGCCAACCACCACCACCCTGAGCTCCCCACTCCCTGCTACTCAGCGCCTGACCCTCGAGATCCTCCTGGGCAGGCCCTACTTGTGCAACCTAAAATTCTCCATCTTGCCGCCTCTGTTTCCACGCCCCCATCCCACGCCACATCCTCTGTCTCCATCCTCACACTCTCCAGCCATCGAGGATGTGGGGCCAGTATCCCAGCTCAGTCCAAGGGTCACCAGCACTGTTCCCTCTCAGCTGTGCAGCCACGCAGTAGCTGAAATGCTCCCATGCACATAGCCTTCGTTGCCACTCAGCTGGAATTTTCTTTTATATAAAGTGAACATTACTATAAAGTGCCACACAGTTTTCAGGCTGTGTAGAGATTTCCTGCTCAGAGCAATGGTTGGTCCATGCCGCTGTGAAAAAAGTTAGAGGGAGCATTGGTTAGCAGTGACCCACCACCTGCAATTCAGTGTCCATATCTGCCCTCCCCACATTCCAGTCTCCTCCCTCACTTGCCCCGTCTCTGACCCCATTCTCTCCCTCCCTCAGACTGTTGCTCTGTCTCCGTCCCCGCCCTCAACGCGTCTCTCTGCCTCTGTCCCCTCCTTCCCTCACCGTCTCTGTCTGTCCCTCCCTCCCTCGTCCACCTGTCTCTATCCTCTCCCTCGCCCCATCTGTCCCCTCTCTCACTTCACCTGTATCTGTCCCCTCCATCCCTTCCTCACCTCACCTCCCTGTCTCCACTCTCCCTCCACGTTATTCCTCACACCCGCACTCTCCCAACCCAGGATCTATTGGCCTGGTGCTGGGGATGTGGCAGGTTCTTCTGGGAGTGACGTTGGAGGCCGGAGCCTGTTAGAATCGCACTGGAGCCTGCTGGGTGGCGCTGGACTGCGGCTACCTCCCTGCTGGAGTTTCCTGCAAAGAGCCAGTTTGCTGGGATTTTGCCGACCCGTGCTGGCCGGGAGTCCTGAGCAGACTGCAGAGCTGCCCGCAGTCCACACTACCCAGGTGCTGGCTGGCCGTGCGTGGGACATTCACCACATTCCTGTCCGGTGTTACTGTGAAGACAGCTCCGCTCCACTCCACCACGCCTGCCAAAACTGTCATTAATCTGCCGGGCCGGTAACACGTGGAGCACCGAGCACCCATCACACGTCCACATGAGAGCATCCTCCGCCTGTTTTATAACTATGAATCACTGTCTGTGCTTTTACACTCTTATGTGTGTGTACCTACACCCCACTGTTCACCTCCCACCTGTGTTCCCACACCCCTTGGTACACCTCCCTCTGTGTGTACCTACACCCCTCCGTATACCCACACCCCTCAGTACACCTCCCTCCGTGTGTACCCATACCGCTCCGTGTATACCAACACCCCTCGGTACACCTCCCTCCGTGTGTACCCATACCGCTCCATGTATACCAACACCCCTCTGTATACCTCCCTCCATGTGTACCCACACCCCTCCGTATACCTCCACCCCTCGGTACACCTCCCTCCATGTGTACCTACATCCCTCACTATTCCTCCCTGTGTGTACCTACACCCTTTCATACACCTCCCTCTATGTGTACCCACTTCCCTCCATATACCTCCCTCCACCTGTGTACCTACACCCCATGTGTACCCGCACCCCTCCCCCCGTGTGTACCTACATCTCTCCGCCGGGTTGTGTACTTACATCCCGTATACCTCCATCCCTCTGTCTGTGTACCTACACCCCTCCATGGACCTGTACCTGCCTTCACCTGTCTCTGTACCAACACCCCTTCGTGTATGTGTACCTCCCTCTGCCTGTGTATCGACACCCACATCTGTGTACCTATACCCATGTACCTCCCACCGCCTGTCTGTGAACCTACAACCTTGCATGTGCAACCTTTACCTGTCCGTATGCTTACACCTGTGTGTCCCTCCGCTTCTGTGTACCTAAACCCCTCTCTGTACCTCCCTCCACCTGTCTGTATACCTACACCCATGTGAGTGTGTGTGTGTACCTCCCTCTTGCAGTCTGTGTACCTACACCCGTGTGGGTACCTCCCTCTGCCTGTCTTTGTAACTACACCCTGTCACGTGTGTGCTTCTTGACACATGCTCCCGGATATGGCACACCCAAGTGTATGCCCAGTGAGTGGGGCGAGGAGATATGGCTTTAAGACCTGTGGGTGGGGCTGGGGAAGGGTGTGGAGAGGCCTGTGGGTGGGGTGATGCTTTGGTGAGAGGCTGAAGTGGTTCCTTGTCGGGGTGGAGGGATGCCCGACTGCGGAGCAGATGGCGTGATCCTACGTGGGACAGCATGATCCCACAGAACAATGGCTAATGGTGAGGGGATGCCTCCCAGCTGCAGACAACTAGGTTTGATCCCGACCTCCTGTGCTTTCCGTGTGGAGTGTGCACGCTCCCCCTGTGACTGCCTGGGTTTGCCGTGGGTGCTCTTGTTCTCTCTCACATCCCAGAAATGCCCAATGTAGGGTGGGCAAATTAGCCGCTGTGTGCCAGGGGTGGAATCAGGGCACAGCTGGCAGTAACTTGATGGCCAACACCAAACAGTGGGCTGAAGGGCCTGTCTATGAAGGGAGGTGAGAGCGGCCCCTCCCTCCCGCCGAGGGTTTGAGGGTGGGCGTTCTTCGGAGATAATGACAGTGCATGCTTGTGAATTGCTGGTCAAAGTGTGACAGGAAGAGAAGGAATGAAGTTCAAAAATCAGAAATCAATTTATTTGAAACATTTTCCAATGCACAGTATTTCACTGAGCCAACCCAATGTTGTAGATGTTTTTACTGCTGATCGTTACAATGTACTTGGAAACAATGTAGATTATATCATAGTTGTGACGTTTGAATATTCTCAGAATATATTTATAAATTGGAATTGGGTTTGTCTCTTCTTTTGGAGATGGAATTGGTAGTTTTGAAATTCCACTAGGACCCAGATCAAACTTGTTTCAGAGCCAGGCTGCACTGTCACATCTGGCTCTTTGGCCCCGTACCGGGCACATCTGGAACTGCAATCCTACGCTGGGCACACCTGGATCCACTGTGGTCGTCCAGCTCCCACCATTCACCTCCTACGGTCCAAGACTTGCACTTCCCAGTGCCGACTGCACAGGTTCAGTGCATGCAGTTTGCAGAACTCCCAAATACATCACCAAAATCTAAAGTCCAGCTGTCCGCTCCACTGGCACCAGGGCACAAGACAGCGAGACTGGGAGCGGCTGCTGCCTCGGCCTCTCTCCCACACCAGCCCACCACTGGAGTACTGATCACTCAGTGGAATGCACATTTCTTTGGTCTAACAAGACTTCCTGATTGAACAGTAAGAACCCAAACCCCTCTGTACCGATTGGAAGATGAATCCAGGGTTTTGCAGTCCTTGTCCAGCAGGTTATAATTGGGTTTAAACCACCCCCACCCCCCGCTCTGCTACGGATTTGGAAGTTCCCTGCATCCTCTTCCACCTGACCAGAGTTCAAGCAGGCAGAGCAGCACTGCCAAATCCAACACTGACTTTGCACAGAGATTGTCGGAGAGCGCGAGACAAAGCTCCGCGTGGAGAAGGCAGTATCGGGCACCCTGCCCCTGCCCTGGGAGTGCGTGACGGGGCGGTGGCGCAGAGCAGCGAGACAAAGCTCCGCGTGGAGAAGGCAGTATCGGGCACCCTGCCCCTGCCCTGGGAGTGTGCAAAGGGGCGGAGCGGAAGGACAGGGCAACAGAGGGAGAGAGGACACGACGGAGCGTGTAGAGGGAGGGAGGAATGTGTGATGGAGTGTGTTATGGGACAATGGAGTGAGTGAGGGAGAGAGGACACGACGGAGCATGTGGAGGGAGGGAGGAGTGTGTGATGGAGTGTGTATGGGACAATGGAGTGAGTGAGGGAGAGAGGACACGATGGAGCGTGTGGAGGGAGGGAGGAGTGTGTGATGGAGTGTGTTATGGGACAATGGAGTGAGTGAGGGAGAGAGGACACGACAGAGCGTGTGGAGGGATGAAGGGAGAGAGGGTACAATGGAGTGGTGCAGGGGGTGAGAGTGACTTACTGTGTGATGGGACTGTGCGGAGGGAGGGAGGGATGAGGCAGCGCGGAATGAAAGAGGGAGTTTGTGATTGGGGCAGCGTGGAGGGGAGGGAGGGAGCGTGACAGGACAGCGCGGAGGGGAGGGAGCGTGACAGGACAGCGCAGAGGGGAGGGAGGGAGGGAGCGTGACAGGACAGCGCGGAGGGGAGGGAGGGAGCGTGACAGGACAGCTCGGACGGGAGGGAGGGAGCGTGACAGGACAGCGCGGAGGGGAGGGAGGGAGTGTGACAGGACAGCGCGGAGGGGAGGGAGAGAGCGTGACAGGACAGCGCGGAGGGGAGGGAGGGAGGGAGCATGACAGGGCAGCGCGGAGGGGAGGGAGGGAGGGAGCGTGACAGGGCAGCGCGGAGGGGAGGGAGGGAGGGAGCGTGACAGGACAGCGCGGAGGGGAGGGAGGGAGGGAGCGTGACAGGACAGCGCGGAGGGGAGGGAGGGAGGGTGACAGACAGCGCGGAGGGGAGGGAGGGAGGGTGACAGACAGCGCGGAGGGGAGGGAGGGAGGGAGCGTGACAGGACAACGCGGAGGGGAGGGAGGGAGAGAGGGAGCGTGACAGGGCAGCGCGGAGGGGAGGGAGGGAGCGTGACACGGCAGCGTGGAGGGGAGGGAGGGAGCGTGACAGGGCAGCGCGGAGGGGAGGGAGGGAGTGTGACAGGGCAGCGCAGAGGGGAGGGAGGGAGGGAGCGTGACAGGGCAGCGCGGAGGGGAGGGAGGGAGTGTGACAGGACAGCGCGGGGGGAGGGAGCGTGACAGGACAGCGCGGAAGGGAGGGAGGGAGGGAGCGTGACAGGGCAGCGCGGAGGGGAGGGAGGGAGGGAGCGTGACAGGGCAGCGCGGAGGGGAGGGAGGGAGCGTGACAGGGCAGCGCGGAGGGAGGGAGGGAGCGTGACAGGACAGCGCGGGGGGAGGGAGCGTGACAGGACAGCGCGGAAGGGAGGGAGGGAGGGAGCGTGACAGGGCAGCGCGGAGGGGAGGGAGGGAGGGAGCGTGACAGGGCAGCGCGGAGGGGAGGGAGGGAGCGTGACAGGGCAGCGCGGAGGGGAGGGAGGGAGCGTGACAGGGCAGCACGGAGGGGAGGGAGGGAGGGAGCGTGACAGGGCAGCGCGGAGGGGAGGGAGGGAGGGAGCGTGACAGGACAGCGCGGAGGGGAGGGAGGGAGCGTGACAGGACAGCGCGGAGGGGAGGGAGGGAGGGAGCATGACAGGACAGCGCGGAGGATAGGGAGGGAGGGAGCGTGACAGGACAGCGCGGAGGGGAGGGAGGGAGGGAGCGTGACAGGACAGCGCGGAGGGGAGGGAGGGAGTGTGACAGGACAGCGCGGGGGGAGGGAGCGTGACAGGACAGCGCGGAAGGGAGGGAGGGAGGGAGCGTGACAGGACTGCGCGGAGGGGAGGGAGGGAGGGAGCGTGACAGGACAGTGCGGAGGGGAGGGAGGGAGTGTGACAGGACAGCGCGGAAGGGAGGGAGGGAGGGAGCGTGACAGGACAGCGCGGAGGGGAGGGAAGGAGCGAGACAAGACAGTGTGGACGGGAGGGAGGAAGGGAGTGAGACAGGACAGCGCGGAGGGGAGGGAGGAACGGAGCGAGACAGGACAGCACGGAGGGGAGGGAGCGTGACAGGACAACGCGGAGGGGAGGGAGGGAGGGAGCGTGACAGGACAGCACGGAGGAGAGGGAGGGAGGGAGCGTGACAGGACAGCGCGGAGGGGAGGGAGGGAGGGAGCGTGACAGGACAGCGCGGAGGGGAGGGAGCGTGACAGGACAGCGCGGAGGGGAGGGAGGGAGCGTGACAGGACAGCGCGGAGGTGAGGGAGGGAGTGTGACAGGACAGGGCGGAGGGGAGGGAGGGAGCGTGACCGGACAGCGCGGAGGGAGGGAGGGAGCGTGACAGGACAGCGCGGAGGGGAGGGAGCGTGACAGGAGGGGAGGGGAGGGAGGGAGCGTGACAGGACAGCGCGGAGGTGAGGGAGGGAGTGTGACAGGACAGGGCGGAGGGGAGGGAGGGAGCGTGACAGGACAGCGCGGGGGGAGTGAGGGAGCGTGACAGGACAGCGCGGAGGGGAGGGAGGAAGTGTGACAGGACAGGGCGGAGGGGAGGGAGGAAGTGTGACAGGACAGGGCGGAGGGGAGGGAGGAAGCGTGACAGGACAGCGTGGGGGGAGGGAGGGAGTGTGACAGGACAGCGCGGAGGTGAGGGAGGGAGTGTGACAGGACAGCGCGGAGGGGAGGGAGGGCGAGACAGGGCAGCGCAGAGAGGGAAGGGAGTCTGTCCCACCTGCGCCCACCCCTGCTTGCGGAGCATCACGCTCGGTTGGTCCGTCTGCGGAGGGGCACACCGTTTACAGAGGAGCGTCCTTGTCAGGGCATTCCGCCTGCACCTGGTCCCGCTGTGGAGCCGCCAAGCAGACCTGACATCGAGAGTGAACACCTCCAGAGGGAATGGAAGTGGGGAGCAAGAGGACGGGGAATGCAGGAGGGTTGGTGATGGGGGGGTGGTGTCGGGAGGATGAGAGGGGTGGCAGAATGGCGGGCTGCCAGGAGCCCCCTCAAGTGCTGTTGCCCTGTTCCTGATCGAAGAGCAGCATGGCCAGCTGAGCACGGGAGCCCAGCCCCAGAAGGTTGCTCTGCACGCAGCGGTGGTAGACATCCTCGCTGGACCGCGCGTCGCAGGTGCGCTGCCCGGAGGCCTGCCTGAGCGCTGGCTCCACCGCCCGGAAGACGTGCAGGCCCGAGAACTGCACGAACATCTGGTAGAGGTCCAGCGACTCCAGCAGCTCCTCGCTGTCGAGGGCGGCCGCCGCGGTCACCTTGCTGCGCGTGGCCATGTAGTCCGCGTTGTAGAAGCAGGCGGCCTCGAAGAAGTCACGGTCGAAGTGCCCGGCATCCTTCAGCAGGTCGACAGTGAGGGGCGGCGGCTGGTTGGGGTAGGCCACACGGGGATCGTACTCCTGGAAGGGGATGGGGAAGAAAACCTGCCGCTGGCTGATGCTGTTCATGCGACAACGGTTGAGGAAGTCCAGGCTGAGCTGGCTGCTGGCGGCCACCAGGAAGAACAGCGTGTCCACCGGGTACTTCTTGGAGATGACGTCCATGAGCTTGATCTGGGAGGGGGCATCAGTCTTCACACTGATCCACGGGATCTTGCTGCCCGGGTACTTCTTCTCATACTGGGTGATCTGGGCCTTCAGGCCGCCGAAGATGTCGTCGTGGCTGACGCGCTGTGCCTCCAGAGGCTCGTAGATGAAGAGGAGGGTGAGGACGGCGTTCTCCTCGGTCTCCAGCGCCATCAGGGCAAACTCCTGCAGGAAGCGGGCGGCCTGGGGGCGCTCGCGGGCGCCCAGCGGGAGGATGACATGCAGCCGGCTGGCCTCGGTCACGTAGGGCATGGGGATGATCTCCACGGCGCTGAGTGGCCGCAGCAAGTACACCCGGGTGGTGATGGGGCGGCTGTGGCCGTGCTCGGTGGCGGCCTCCAGGCCCAGGTCCAGCGTGTACTCCATGCCGCGGGTGGGGTCGAAGCGCCGGTAGCCGTTGAGGAGCCGCTGCTTGCGGAGCTGCAGCGAGGGCTGGTAGCGGCGGTTCAGCTCCCGCACGGCCGTCTCCAGCACGTCGCTGATGTCCAGCCGGTCGGCCCCCCGCAGCTGGCAGCGGGGGGCCCCGTCCGCGCACCAGAACACCTGCTCCTCCGTGAAGTAGTCCCAGCGGAGCACCTCGAAGCGGCTGCGCGGTCGGAACGGGGGACTGATGCCCAGTGGCCAGCTGGCCGACTCCCCCTCCTCGGCCAGGCCAGTCACGTTCCGCAGCTCCTCCTGCGAGCACAAGCACACACAACGCCGGGTTAGGGACGGCAGAACAGTAAATCAGATCGGTACAGACCCTTCAGCCCACGATGTACCCCCCCCCACCAAGATCAATCGAACCCCTCCCTCCCACATCGCCCATTTTCCTATCATCCACGTGCCCATCTCAGAGGCTCTTAAATCTCCCCAACGTATCTGTCTCTGCGCCCACCCAGCAGGGCGTTCCACTCTGTGTAAAGGACTTACCTCTGACATCCCCTCACACTTTCCTCCAATCACCTTTAAATCATCCCCCCGATATTAGCCATTTCCACCCTGGGAAAAAGTCTCCTAACTATTCTCTCTATCCACGTCTCTTATTGTCTTGTACACCTCTATCAACTCTCCTCTCATCCTCCTTCGCTCCAAAGAGAAAAGCCCGAGCTCACTCAACCTATCCTCATAAAACGTGCTCTCTAATCCAGGCAGCGTCCCGGTGAATCTCCTCTGCACCCTCTCTACAGCTTCCACATCCTTCCGATAATGAGGTGACCAGAACTGAACTCCAAGTTACTACGCGACACGTCTGGCTTGGATAGCACAGGAAGAGTGGCCTCCTGCTCTACCCAGCCGGCGCAGGACGCAGAATCGAGTGGCCTGACACGCTCCCCAGCTGGGGCAGGACACGGCGTGAGCGACAGGCTGCTCTACCCTTGGAGGATAGTAAGGGAGGCCATTCGGCCTGTCTGGGGCAGCACACAGGGAGCGGAGGAAGACGGGGCCATTCAGCTCATCGGTTTCTGATCGAGGATGAGAAGCAGAGACACTGACTCTGTCCCTCTCTCCACATGGGCACAAGCACTCCAGCAATTCCTGAAGTTCATTGTGTTTCAGTCCCTCAACACCCCTCGTCCCTTAACACTGTGGCAGCCTGTGTGGCAATGGGAGCTAAAATGCTGACTGACAGAGAGGGCAGGCGGCATCCACGGAGGGGAGGGAGAAATGAGGGACACAGATCAGCACTGGGAGTTATTAGGGTACAGGGGAAAGTGGGAGGTTTATAGAACAGATTGATACCACCGGCCGGTGGCATAGTGGCGTCAGCGCTGGACTTCGGGGCGAGAGGTCCCGAGTTCGAATCCGGCCGGCTCCCTTGCACGCTGTCCATCCGTGCCTGGGTTGAGTGTCAAGCTAACAACTCGACCTCATACAAAAAAATCCTGGAGAGGGATGGGCTCCGCCAGGTTTCAGATGCCCAAGACACGTCGTGCGATGAGCATACCAAAAGATCGGTGCGAAAAGCTTGTCATGACGGTGCCCTGACAACTCCACCAGGAGTTAAGGGCGAACCCTCCCACAGTAATTTGCCCCCCCCAGGATGTTTTTGTTTTACTTCAGATGTCTGGCACCTTCCCCCCAGAGCGGTGGGGGTGGAGGAGAGTGCGGTGACAGGAACACCACCATTCCCGGCAGCACGATCCATGCAGCGTCCCTCTGCGTCAAAAAATCCACCCTCGGAACCTAAAATGATGCCCTCTCGTATTAGCTGTTTCCGCACTCTGACAAAGTCTCTGTACCTCAAACCCCTTAGCCTCATCCCATGATCAAACACTGCACCAGTGAGGCAGGGGGCCTGTCTACGCCTGTGGGAAATGGGGATGAGGCACTGGTCTGGGGTTGTCTGTAAGGGAGTGTGGACGTGTGCTGGCTCGAGGCCCACGTATCCTGTTCCAGTTTCCACGCGTGTCCCTGTCTCCCACAGGGACAGAAGCTGGCCGACTTCACAGTGGAGGTGTCGAGGGGGTCTGATCAAAAACACAGCACCACCCACCCCAAACAAACACAGCGACCAAGCACTGATCAAACATACTCTCACCCCGCCAACACTGATCAAACAGCCCCACCATCATTCCCAGAGCCATCGCACTGATAACATTTAAAAATTTCTAAACCTGAAGTCTCGTTTTTTTAAGGAAAAACTCGGAAGCTCTTAAAATAATCACCACAAATTCAAAGCAAGTGGGAGAAAACTCCCTCGGTACTGCCTCTCCCACAGTACGGCCCCTCCCATGGCCAAGATCTGCTGCCAGTCAGCACCTGAAGTATCTGGATCTCCCGGTAGGTCTGCTCCAGTTCCAGCTGTGTGAATCGCTTGTGCAGCTTGTACATCTGGACGGGCTCCATCACCGGGTGAACAGTCAGCGCTCTGCGGAACCTTGCGTCCTCCTCCTTATCGGGGTCCGTCGCCTTCCCCAGCTCAAAGTAACGATACTGGCTGCCCTGTGGGGAGGGAGGCAAGTTTGTTACCCTGCTGGCAGAGCCCGTGTACCCCCAAGATACCACTCTACCCACCCCCCCCCCACCAACCACCCTGCCCTCGGCTCCTGGTCTGACCCTCCCCAGGGCCCGACGGCCATTCAGCCCTTTTACACCATGCTGCTAGCCATCACATCAAGGGCTGCAGAGACTGGGCAAGCTGGGACCGTTTCCCCGGGAGTGACAGAGGTTGAAGGTGATCTTGTAAAGGTTTGTACAATCGTGAGGGTCGGGGATGGAGTAGATGGTCACGAACAGCTTCACAGGGTAGGGGATAGGGAAGTATTGTTACAGGAATTGGTTTATTGTCAGATGCACTGAGATACAGTGAAAAGCGACACAGAGACCCTGAGTGTGGAGCATCAATGACTGGGTAGAGTTGGTGAATGAAGGGCATGGGTCATTGAGGGAGGGTGGGGAGAATGTTTGTGTACAAGTGTACAGTTCTGGTCACCCCCCTACAGAAGGGACCTGGTATCAACAGAAAAGAGTGCAGAAGAGATTCACCAGGATGTTGTTTGGAGTGGAGGACTGTACCTACAAGGAGTCTGCCAAAACTCTTGACGAACTTCTATAGATGCACAGTGGAGAGTATCCCAGCTGGCTGCGTCACAGCCTGGTATGAAAACACTGATGTGGAATGGAAAAGGTTACAGAAAATGGCGAGCTCAGTCCATCACACCACTGAGCACTGCCACAAGAGAGCAGTATCCATCATCAGGGACCCCCACCATCCAGGTCCAGGCTCTCTTCTCACTGCTGCCACCAGGAAGGAGATACAGAAGCTTTAGGTCCCACACCACCGGGTTCAGGAATAGTTATTGCCCTACAAATACGTATTCAAGTTCTGAACCAGCAGATAACTTCACTCACGAGGTATACAGAACAAGCTGCAAGAAGAGACGGGAGAGGAGGGTGCACGTGCAAAGTTTAGAAGTGTTTGAACACGTACTTAGGTAGGAACGCTGTAGAGGGATATAGGTTGCATTCAGGGAAATAGGACCAGAGTCAATATCCATCATGGTCAGTGTGGACAATATGATGTAGGAGGAGAATTGGGCCATTCAGCCCATCGAATCTGCTACACCATTCCATCATGGCTGATCTATTATCCCTTTCAACCCCGTTCTCCTGCCTTCTCTCCGTAACCATTGATACCCTTACTAAACAAGAACCTATCAACCTCCGCTTTAAATAAACCCAGTGACTTGTCCTCCACAGCCATCTGAGGCAGTGAATTCCACAGATTCACCACCCTATCGGTAAATAAATTCCTCCTCATCTCTTTCTAAAGAAATGTCCTCTATTTTAAGTCCGTGCCCTCTGGTCCTGACTCACCCACTATAGGAAACCCTCTCCACAGTCACTCTATCGATAGAGGCTTTTCAATATTTGGTAGGTTGAATTGCTTCCCCACCTGCCCCCGCTCCAGAGCACAAACTACAAGAACATGAGGCTATAGGGCAACTCTATAAAACCAGGGGAGCATGCCTTATGAGAATAGGTCGAGTGAACGCAGCCTTTTCTCCTTGGAGCGACGGAGGATGAGAGGTGCCCTGATAGAGGTGTATCAGTCAGCGGCTTTTTCTCCAGGGCTGAAATGGCTAGAATGAGAGGGCATAGTTTTGAGGTGCTTGGAAGTAGGTACAGAGGAGATGACAGTGGTGGAGGCAGATATGGGGAGGGTCTTTTAACAGACTCCTGGATAAGTACATGGAACTTAGAAAAATAGAGGGCTATGGGTAACCCTAGGAAATTTCTAAAGTAAGGACATGTTGGTCACAGCCTTGTGGGCCAAAGGGCCTGTATTGTGTTGCCATCTGTTGTCGGCCCCCAACCAACACATATTCCACTCTCCCCTCCTACCCCTCCTCACAGTCCCCCACCCTGCTCTCATGACTATACCCCTTCCCCATACGAAACCACCACGGTGGGCTTCACAGCTCTACAGGTGGAAGGCAGCTGGAACGTCTTAACCCAAGCAAGGCTGCAGTACCGGATGGTGTCAGTACCAGGGTGCTCAAAGCCTGTGCCCCTCAGCTATGTGGAGTACTTCGCCATGTATTCAACCTGAGCCTGAGGCTCCGGAGGGTTCCTGTGCTGTGGAAGACGTCCTGCCTCGTCCCTGTGCTGAAGACGCCGCGCCCCAGCGGCCTCAATGACCACAGACCGGTGACATTGACCTCCCACATCATGAAGACCCTGAAGAGACTTGTTCTGGAGCTGCTCCAGCCTATGGTCAGGCCACACTTAGATCCCCTCCAGTTCGCCTACCAGCCCCGACTAGGAGTTGAGGATGCCATCGTCTACCTGCTGAACTGTGTCTACGCCCACCTGGACAAGTCAACGAGGACTGTGAGGGTCATGCTTTTTGACTTCTCCAGTGCGTTCAACACCATCCGCCCGGCTCTGCTGAGGGAGAAGCTGACAGCGATGCAGGTGGATGCTTTCCTGGTGTCATGGATTCTTGACTACCTGACTGGCAGACCACAGTACGTGTGCTTGCAACACTGTGTGTCCGACAGAGTGATCAGCAGCACTGGGGCTCCACAGGGGACTGTCTTGTCTCCCTTTCTCTTCACCATTTACACCTCGGACTTCAACTACTGCACAGAGTCTTGTCATCTTCAGAAGTTTTCTGATGACTCTGCCATAGTTGGATGCATCAGCAAGGGAGATGAGGCTGAGTACAGGGCTACAGTAGAAAACTTTGTCACATGGTGTGAGCAGAACTACCTGCAGCTTAATGTGAAAAAGACTAAGGAGCTGGTGGTAGACCTGAGGAGAGCTAAGGTACCGGTGACTCCTATTTCCATCCAGGGGGTCAGTGTGGACATGGTGGAGGATTACAAATAGCTGGGGATACGAATTGACAATAAACTGGACTGGTCTAAGAACACTGAGGCTGTCTACAAGAAGGGTCAGAGCCGTCTCTATTTCCTGAGGAGACTGAGGTCCTTTAACATCTGCCAGACGATGCTGAGGATGTTCTACGAGTCTGTGGTGGCCAGTGCGATCATGTTTGCTGTTGTGTGCTGGGGCAGCAGGCTGAGGGTAGCAGACACCAACAGAATCAACAAACTCATTTGTAAGGCCAGTGATGTTGTGGGGATGGAACTGGACTCTCTCATGGTGGTGTCTGAAAAGAGGATGCTGTCTAAGTTGCATGCCATCTTGGACAATGTCTCCCATCCACTACATAATGTACTGGGTGGGCACAGGAGTACATTCAGCCAGAGACTCATTCCACCGAGATGCAGCACAGAGCGTCATAGGAAGTCATTCCTGCCTGTGGCCATCAAACTTTACAACTCCTCCCTTGGAGTGTCAGACACCCTGAGCCAATAGGCTGGTCCTGGACTTATTTCATAATTTACTGGCATAATTTACATTACTACTATTTAACTATTACTATTACTATTTAACTATTTATGGTTCTATTACGATTTATTATTTATGAAGCAACTGTAATGAAAACCAATTTCCCCCAGGATCAATAAAGAATGACTGTGACTATGTGCTGTAGGTTTTCCATGTTTCTGACTCTGACTTGCTTTGCGGGGGGGGGTGGCACAGTGGTGTCGCGTACAGTGTAACATTATTACAGTGAAGGCTAGCACCCTCACATTGGGGTTCAATTCCCAGCTCTGCCGGTTTGTTTGTTCTCCCCAAGACTGCGTGGGTTTCCTCTGGGTCCCCCCACATTCCAAAGACGGATGGGTTAGGGTTACAACGATGAGAACGGAGACGCAAGTGACGCATTTCATCGCATGTTTCAATGTAAGTGCTAGGTTAACCCTGGTTAGACCACAGGGGAGTCCTGCGTACAGTTCCAGCCCCCACGCGATAGGGAGGGTGGAGTGCAGGGGAGATTCACCAGAGCGTTGTCTGGGACTGAGTATTTCATTCACAGGAGACTGGAGAGACTAGGCTTTGACCACAAAGGTACACAAAATCACGAGGGCGGAGTCACGGTGGTATTGATAGTGGTTTATTGTCACATGAACCGAGATACAGTGAAACACCTGTCTTGCAGACTGTTCCTACAGATCAAATCATTACACAGTGCATTGAGGTAGAACAAGGTAAAACAGCAACATTGCAGAATAAAGTGTAACAGTTACAGAGAAAGTGTGGTGTCGGTAGACAATATGGTGCAAGATCATAGCGAGAGCAAGATAACAACATTTAACATCTGATAGGCAGGGTGGAAGCTGTCCTTAATCCTGATTGTACAGGCTTGAGGCTTTTGTCTCATCTGCTCCATGGGAGGGGGGAGACGAGAGAGGGAGAGGCCTTTGACTACGCTGGCTGCTTCACTGAGGCAGTGAGAAGAGTCGACAGAGTCTGAGCAGAGCGCGCCCACAACCGTCTGCAGCTTCTTGTGGACAGAGACCAAAACTAAACACAGGTTTAGGGCAAGGATGGATCCCAGAGGAAGCTGGAATCTGAAATGTTGCCTCAGGATTAGTGGAGACAGAGACTCTCACAATCTGTTTGAGGCATCTGGATCATCACCTCCGTCACCCAGGATGAGAAGGGTATGGACGAGGTGCTGGGAAATGGAATTAGTGTGGGTGGCTACTGGGTCAGTCTAGACCTTGTGGGCCGAAGGGTCTGCCATCTTAGTGATTAAAACCACCCGTTCCCAGTCCCCCACAGCTGACACCCCCAGAGAAAACAGCCTCTCCATAATTGATTTCTCTATCTCTGATAATTTCTCCCTTTTCCATTCCCCATTCTGGTTCCTCTCTTCACCTGCCAATGCCCCCTCCCTTTTCCCCCATGGTCCACTGTCCTCTCCTATCAGATTCCTTCTTCTTCAGCCCTTTACCTTTTCCACCTATCACCTCCCAGCTTCTTACTTCATCCACCTTCCCCTGCCTCCATCACCTATTCCGGCTTCTTCCCCCTTCATCTCCAGTCCCGATGAAGGGCCTCGGCCCAAAACATCGGCTATTTATTCCCCTCCCCAGATGCTGCCTGACCCGAGTTCCTCCAGCATTTTGTGTGTGTGCTGCTCTGGATTTCCAGCAGCTGCAGAATCTCTTGTACTTGTGTGTCTATAATCTGTGTTCCCGGCCACCCACAGGACAGGTTCTAATGGAGTCTGGGCTCCTGGAATCTAGCTCTTCCAGGGAAACGTGTTTCAGCAGCAATTCAGAAACTGGCAGGAAACAGCACAGTCCCAATACCAGGATGGGATTCTGCTCACAGACTCCAGGGTGAGAAACTCCACAGCTAACTGACACACCCATCCACAACCCTCCTCCCTGTACAGATTATTCTATAGCTATGAAATTACAGTAAGGTTAACAACAGATTTAGTCAAATGAGAGCCACTTCAGAAAATAAAACTTTATCACAATTGAATTTCCATCCCATACTTTGTGACAGTGAAACCAATCATTCGATGTGGGACATTTGGATTCTGTCCCATTGAAACGACACGGAAGACAATAGACAGAAGTTCATGTTAATTGACGATCACTGAGAATGAGATCAGGGAAGGTATTAGTCACCACCTCCCGCATTATTAAGCAATTCTGTAAATGCTGGAAAGCTTGAGAAACACACGAAGTGCTGGAGGAACTTGATAGTCAGGCAGCATCTGTGAAGGGGAGTAAACAGTTGACATTTCGGGCTGAGACCCAAAGACACGAACTTGGAGTATTGTGTGAAGTTCTGGTCACTTACCTACAGGAAAAATGTCAATAAGATTGAAAGAGTGGAGTGAAGAGAAAATTTACTAAGATGTTCGCAAGAGTTGAGCACCTGAGTTATAGAGAAAGGTTGAACAGGTTTGGACTTTATTCCCTGGAGCACAGGAGAATGAGGGGAGATTTGATAGAGGTATACAAAATTATGAGGGGCATAGATAGCGTAAATGCAAACAGGCTTTTCCCACTGAGTTTGGGTGAGACTAGAACTAGAACTAGAGGTCATGGGTTAAGGGTGAAAGGTGAAATGTTTAAGGGGAAACTCTTTCACTCTGAGGGTAGTGAGAATCTGGAACGAGCAGGTTAGATTTAAGAGAAACGTGGATAGAAGGAGAGTGGAGGGCTACATTCAGGTCAATGGGACGAGGCAGATTAATAGTCCAGCATGAACTAGATGGGCCAAAAGGCCTGTTTCTGTACTGTGTTCCATGATTCTATGGTGTCAGGGTCACCAGCCTGCAATTTTCTGGCTTATTCTTAAAGCCTTTCTGATAAACGAACCAATGTTAGTTAAACTCCAGCACCTCACCCGCTGCCAAACACGTTTTAAATATCTCTGCTCAGGCCCCTGCAATTTCTGCACCAGACTTTTCTCTTTCCCAGTTACCGCTCCTATGTAGCTCAGTTTTAGTCGGTGAGAACACCCCCACCACTGCAACCCACAACGCAGGGGGTGGCCACAGAGGGAAGAGAGATGGCAGTGTAGCCGTTCCTGTGACAGCAGCCCTGGGTATTGCCCCTGGGTACAATGCCGAGGCAGCTCCAGGGATCGGAAGGGAGGACTCACAGCTAGAGGAGCTGAACAAGAGTGTTTGAAAGGGTTAGGGTTAGGGTTAGGTTAGGTTTCTGACAGGATTGTGCACAGGCAGGGGCCTCTGTTGCCCTGTGCTGCGGTCTCTGTGACACAGCAGCAGATCTACCACAAAATCAAATCCGCCCCCTCCTCTCCGTCCCCACCCCCCCAGCTCCGGGAGCTTTCTGTCTACGTCAGCACTGAGAGCTCTGGACTGGGCTGAGAGCCGGGTCTGTGTTTTGGGCCTCGGGAGACCAGGTGTGCCGCAGGGCTGCGTGCAGCCCATTCACGTGACTGCTCTCTGGAACAGAGGCTGTTTGTCCCACATTCTGCCAGGGCCCCTTCCCGACAAGAGCAGGAGCACAAGTCGGCCATCTGGGCTGTAGGCAACAAGGCTATGGCTGATCTGGCTATAGACTCAAGTCCACCTATCTACCTTTTCCCCAGGAACATTCACTGTCCCACTGAATACCCCCACCCACTAACTCAGCCCTCCACACCCCCAGTCACCACCACCTTATCATCTCCTGTCACACACCTAATACAGACGCTCCTATAACGAGAGAAAAGCTGCAGACGCTGGAAACTGGGGAAACTCACACAAAATGCTGGAGGAACTCAGCAGGTCAGGCAGCATCTATGGAAAAGAGTACAGTCAATGTTTCAGGCCGGAACCTTTCAGCAGGACTGTGCCTAGCGTCACTTTATGGACATAGAAACCATCTTGTGTATTTATATTTATTGTGCTTTTTATTATTGTGTTCTTTATCTTACTGTTTTTCTATGCTATATCGGATCTGGAGTAACAATTATTTCATTCTCTTTTACACTTCTGTACTGGAAATGACATTAAACAATCTTCAATCTATGCAAAATTCTATCTAACTGTCTTAAACATATTAAATGAGGCAGCCTCCACTGCTTTGCTGGGCAGAGAATGCTACAGATTCACTACTTTCTGGGAAAAGCAGTTTCTCCTCATCTCATCCTAAATCTATGCCTCCAAACCCGGAGATTATGTCCCATAGTTCTTGTCTCACTTTCCAGTGGAAACAACTTTCCTGCCTCTATCGTACCTACCCCTTTCATAATCCCCTCTCATTCTTCTGAATTCTGGCAAGTATGGTCCCAGGTGACTCAACCTCTCCTCAGATTAGTCCCTCATCTCTGGAATCAACCTGGTGAATCTCCTCTGCAAGGCCTCCAAATATATCCTTCCAGTAAGGAGACCGGGTACGGCTTCACTTTGCCCTTCATAGCTGCAGGACAACCCTTCTAGCAATGAAGGCATAGTCTAACTTTAAAGTAAACTTATTGTCAGAGTAAAATATGTCACCATATACACCCCTGAGATTCATTTTCCTGCAGGTATACTCAATAATTGTACAGAATAGTAACAACAACTGGATCAATGAACGACCTCCAAACTAGGGCTTTCAACCAGAGTGAAGACAAACTGTGAAAGTGTAAAAAGAAACCATACTGCAATATAAATAAATGAGCAATAAATATCGAGAACATGAAATGAAGAGCCTTTGAAAGTGAGTCCATGGCTGTGGGAACAGTTGAGTGATGGGGCAAGCGAAGTTGTCCCCTTTGGTTCAAGAGCCTGATGGTTGAGGGGTAATAACTAATCTTAAACTTGGTGGAACTAGTCCCAGGGCTCTTGTACCTTCTTCCTGAAGGCAGCAGAGAGAAGAGAGCATGGCCTGGGTGGTGGGGGACTCTGATGATGGATGCCGCTTCTGTAACAGTGTTTCATGTAGATGTGGCGGGGAGGGCTTTACCCGTGATAGACGCGGCCATATCCACTACTTTTTGTAGGATTTTCTGCTCAAGGGCACTGGTGTTTCCATACCAGGCTGTGATGCAGCCAGTCATTATACTCTCCACTACACATCTATAGAAGTTTGTCAAAGTTTTAGATGTCATGCTGGATCTCCTCAAACTCCTAAGGAAGTAGAGATGCTGCCGTGCTTTCTTCATAATTGCACTTGCGTGTTGAGCCCAGGCCCTGCCCCCTGAAATGGTAACACCTCGGTTTAAAGTTGCTAACCCTCTCCTTCTCTCATCCTCCAATGAGGACTGGCTCATGGACCTCTGAGTTTTCTCTAAAGTCTACAACCAGTTCCTTGGTCTTGCTCACATTGAGGGAGAGGTTGTTATTATGGCACCACTGAGGCAGATTTTCAGTCTCCCTCCTATGTACTGATTCATCACCATCTTTAATTCAGTCCACAACAGTGGTGTCATCAGCAAACTTGAATATGACACTGCAGCTGTGCTTAGCCTCACAGTCATAAGCATAAAGCCAGAAGAGCAGGGGGCTAAACACACAGCCATATGGTGCATCTGTGCTGATGGGAGATTGTGAAAGAGATGTCGTTGCCAATCCAAACTGCCTGGGGTCTGAAATTCAAGATCCAATTGCATGAGGAGGTATTGAAGCCAAGAAGCTAACTGATTAGTTTTGAGGGGATTATGGTATTGACTGCTGAGCTGTAGTTGATAAAGAACATCCTGATGCATACATCTTTGCTGTCCAGATGTTCCAGGGTTGAGTAAAGAGCCAGTGAAATGTTATCTGTGTGGACCTGTTGCTCTGATAGGCAAATTAGAGTGGATCCAAGTCACTTCTCAGGCAGGAGTTGATGTGTTTCATCACCAGCCTCTCAGATACACAGAAATGAAGTGTTTTAGGTGCTACTGGGCAAAAGGACATCACACTCTTCTTGGGCACCTGTGTAACATTTCATTTGCCGTCTTGCTAGCTTGTTGCGACTGCAAACCAACCTTTTGTGATTCCAGGTACAAGCTCTGCCAAGTCCCTCTGCACAACAGAATGCTGAAATCTTTCACCAATTAAATTATAATCTGATCTCTTATTTTTCCTTCCAAAATTGATGACCTCTCATGTACTGTGGTACTCTATCGGCCAGGCCCTTGCCCACTCACCAAACCCATCTACGTCTCTGCAAAGGCTCCACATCCTCTACACAATTTGTTCTTGCACTCAATTCACTGTCTTCAGCAGTGATACACCTCACTCAGTCCTCTCCTCCAAATCGTTAATGTATAGCGTGAACAGTTGTGAGCCCAGTACTCTGCGCACCACTGATTGCCAATCGTGAACACCCTTTTAACCCAATGCTCTACCTTCTACTGGTTAGCCGACCAACTCCACACATCCTTACCTTATGGGTAAGTCCTTCCTGCAGCACCTTATCGAATGCCTTCTGGAAACCCAAGTATATAAAATGCCCCTGTTCCTCTCCATCTACTGCACTGCTCGCCATTTCTGCCACAGACCCCTCCTGACAACAACCTTCCCTGGCAAAGCAAAAGAGCTGGTCATTGACTTCGGGAACAGGGGTGGTGCCCGTGCTCCTGTTTCCATCAACGGTGCTGAGGTCAGCGGTTCCAGAGTTTCGCATTTCTTTTATATTATTTATCTTGTTTAGTGCTCCAGTACAGAACAGGCCCTTCTAGCCCACTGAGCCTGTCGCCCAGCAACCCACCGATTTAAGCCGAGCCCGGCCACAGGACAGTTTACAATGATCAATTACCCCGCCAACCAGTGCGCCTTTGGAATGTGGGGAGAAACAGGGAGCACCCAGAGGAAACACACGTGCACACGGGAAGGATGTGCGAAAGTTCCCAGGAGCGAACATCACCAGTAGCCTCTCCTGGTCCAGTCACGTTGACGTCACAGCCATGAAAACTCACCAAAGCCACAACTTCCTCAGGAGGCTAATGAAATTTGGCACGTCCCTGTTGACCCTTACCAATTCTTACTAAAACACTATTTGGTCTGGATGCATCACAGCTTGGTATGACAACTGCTCTGCACCTGACCGCGAGCAACTGCAGAGTTATGGACACATCACAGAAACCAGCCTCCCCTCCACGTCTCTGTCTGTACTGCTCACTGCCTCAATAAAGCTGCCAGCAAACTCAAATACCCACCCACATGGGCATTCTCTCTTCTCCCTCTCTCATTGGGCAGTAGATGCTAAAGCCTGAGAGTATGGACCAGGCTCAAGGACACCTTGTAGCCCACTGGTACAAGACTGTTGAATGGTTCCCTCGTACAAGATAGAAGTTTGACCTCACAATCGACCCCATTATGCTCCTGCACCTTAATGTATAACTGTAGAACTTTCTCTGCAACTTCATTCCGTTATTGTTTAACCTTGTTGTACTTCAATGCACTGTACGTAATGACTTGCTTTGAATGAACAGTATACAAGTTTTCAACTGTACATGTGACAACAATAAATCATCCAATACTATGAGAAATTCAGTTATACTTCGATCCCTTTCCAAGGGGATCCCTAACGACAAGGTCTTTAATTTTACCCGTCTCATTGCACAGGACCAGATCTACCTGTCGCTCAGCCTCCTCGGCAACAAACAGCCCCCTCAACTCTGCCTCTGTTCCATCGGCCAGGTTACCACACCATTAACCAATTAGAAACGACTGCCACAGCATCTCCCCACCTCCCCAACTGCCCCTCCCTCTGTACTGGCCCCCACAGTTCACACCCCTCACACCCTCCCCTACCTTGCACTCACCCCAAGAGTTCACCCCCACCCCAACCTCCCACTCAGCCCCTTTACTTCACTCCCCTCGCCCACCTCGCACTCACCCACACAGATGACGGCCATGATGTTGATGGAGAAGTGCCCAGGCCACTCATGATCTCCCCCACCCACCCAAACTACCTACCCCAGCCTAAACCCTCCATACAATTTAAACCCCAATCCCTTACCACTCATCTCTCCCAACCATCGAACCCCTCCCTGCAGCTTAAACCCCAACCCCCTACCTCCCATCTCCCCTA
The DNA here is from genome assembly GCF_963921235.1 of Mobula hypostoma. Taxonomy (NCBI): domain Eukaryota; kingdom Metazoa; phylum Chordata; class Chondrichthyes; order Myliobatiformes; family Myliobatidae; genus Mobula; species Mobula hypostoma. Next base: position 112,228,136 of record NC_086102.1, on the reverse strand, counting down.
ACCATCTGCCCCAGCCTAATGCCTCCCTACAATTTAAACCCCTATATCCTACTTCACTCATCTCCCCAACCATCTACTCCAGCCTAACCCCTCCTTACAATTTAAACCCCAATCCCTTACCACACATCTCTCCCAACCATCTACCCAAGCCTAACCCCTCCTTAGAGTTTAAACCCCTATATCCTACTTCACCCATCTCTCCCAAACCATCTACCCCAGCCTAACCCCTCCCTACAGTTTAAATCCCAATCCCTTACCACTCATCCCCCCACCATCTACCCCAGCCTAACCCCTCCTGTTTGACCTAAGGATTGAAGGGCGCCCATTAAGAACAGAAATGCGAAGAAATATTTTTAGCCAGAGGGTGGTGAATCTATGAAATTTGTTGCCACGGGCAGCAGTAGAGGCCAAGTCATTGGGTGTATTTAAGGCAGAGATTGATAGGTATCTGAGTAGCCAGGGCATCAAAGGTTATGGTGAGAAGGCGGGGGAGTGGGACTAAATAGGAGAATGGATCAGCTCATGATAAAATGGCGGAGCAGCCTCGATGGGCCGAATGGCCGACTTCTGCTCCTTTGTCTTATGGTCTTAACAAGCCCTACCCCCTACTTCACCCATCTCTCTCCCTCCCAACCATCTACCCCAGCCTAACCCACTACAGTTTAAACCCCGACCCTCTACTTCCCCCCCGACAGTTCACCCCCTCCCTACCTGGTACTCGTTGACACAGTTGACTGCTACGTAGTCGATGACACAGCGCCCCAGCCACTCGTCGGCCCGGCCGCTCACGATCTCGTTGCGGCAGCTCTCCAAGTGAGGCTGCAGTTTGACCAGCAGGCTACGGGACAACAGGTAGCCGAAGCCGCCCAGGCAGTACCGGCCCTCCGTGTCGCCACCAATGAATTCCTCGGGGCGGCCCATGTACAAGTCTGCGTCGATGCTCAGATGCTCGACCAGGGATTTCACGCGGTCCGGCTCCGTGTACGTGTCGTCCTGCACGAAAAAGAACCAGTCGTAGTCGGCAGCGTAGTGCTGGAAAACGTACTTCACCGTCTGGTACATGTTCCAGATGGGCCGCTCATCCCCGTGCGTCACGATGTACATCCCGTGAGGGACCTTCCTCCCTCTCGTGCCGGTGAAATACAACACTTTGTCCATGTGGCTGCCCATCGTCCGGTTCACGGCCACTGCCAGGCTGTTTAGCGTATTCTTGGACGTGAGGACACCCACAAACAGACGCTCCCGGATGCCCAACTCTGTGCTAATGTAGCGGGACCTGCGGACACACACAGGGTCACTCACCCTTGGAACTGGGGCACAGGGTCACTCACCCCTGGAACTGGGTCACCCACCCCTGGAACTGGGGCAGTACGAGGCAGACAGAGTGAGTGAAGCTCCCTCTACACCATCCCATCACACACTCCCAGAGTCAGACACAGAATGAAGTTCCCCCTACACTGTCCCATCACACACTCCTAGGGTCAGACAAAGTGAAGCTCCCTCTACACCGTCCCATCACACACTCCCAGGGTCAGACACAGAGTGAAACTCCCTATACACTGTCCCATCACACACTCCCAGGGTCAGACACAGAGTGAAGCTCCCTCTACACTGTCCCATCACACACTCCCAGGGTCAGACAAAGTGAAGCTCCCTCTACACTGTCCCATCACACACTCCCAGGGTCAGACACAGAGTGACTCTCTCTCTACACTGTCCCATCACACACTCCCAGGGTGAGACACAGAGTGAAGCTCCCTCTACACTGTCCCATCACACACTCCCAGGGTCAGACACAGAGTGAAGCTCCCTCTACACTGGCCCATCACACACTCCCAGGGTCAGAAAGAGCGCCAGCATGCCGGACCGGTCTCCAGGGAGTCGCGGGCCTTCGGGGAGTTACGCAAGGGCGGCTGCCTCCCCGGCCTCGGACAACGCCCTGTTTCAGTCGGTGAAGGTGGAACGTGGGGTACAATGTATTTTGCGCCCTGGAATGACACTAGAAAAGTGTGCAGAGGCAATGGAGGACCTTGTGGGGAGAGGTGGTATTCTGGCCACTGAAAAGGAGTTCGGAAAGGCGGTGTTCTATCTGGTGAATGAAGAGCTAGTGCACCGGGCCCTAAGCAGGGGAGTCACGGTAGACAACATCTTTTTACCTATGGAGCTGGTGACGGCCCCCACGCAACGTATCGTGCTTGGGCATGTTAAGCCTTTCATTCCAAATGAGGATCTGCTTCCCCCACTGGCCCGTTTAGGGCAAGTAAGGTCGGAGATCACTGCCATCCGACACAAATTTAAGAGACGCCGCTCCGCACCGTAATCTCTTTCCGGCGTCAGGTTTTCATGCAGCTGGAAAGGGAGGACGACGTTGAGGGTCGGTTTACTGTCCGGTATGGGGGTGTAGATTATCAGGTGTACTGGAGCTCCGAGCGCCCACGGTGCCATGCGTGCAGGGAGGTGGGGCACTTTCGGAGGGACTGTCCTACCACCCGGAACCCGAGGGAGCCCACTTCGGGCACCAGTGCCCCAGCTACCTCTGCCCCTGACCCTATTCCTGCCTCCGACCACTGATCTTGCCCCGGCCCCTCACCCTGCCCCTACCCCTGTCCCTACTCCTACGGTTGGGTCGGTCCCTGCTCCTCTCCCTGTGGTTCAGGTGGGGGACGGGGTGGAGTCTGTGCGGAGTAAGAACGCAAAGAAGAAATCCAAACACCCTAAGAAGCGGGCCTCTGAGGCCGCAGAGCTCACGCCCATTTCACCTGAAGTGGAGCGTGGGGCTCGGGGAGGTGCGCAAGCAGACGGGGCGATGGAAACAGAAAGCACCGCCCCATCGGTGAAGCCTGCACCTGTGTGCTCCTCCAGCGTGAAGAGGAGAAGGGAACGTTCCCGCAAGAGGGCAGGGGATGTAGATGCGGGGGAGTCCCAGGAAGGGGTGGGAATCCGGGTAGGGGTTGGTTCTAAACCTGAGTCCCCAGATGTCGCCACCAGTCCTGGGGTAGATGGTGTGGTTGTGTAAAAAGCTTGTGATAGCCCGGTTTGCACAAATGAGACAGCCCTGGAGGCCTCCACCCAGGACCTACAAGTCAGCGCCTCTCTGGAGGCCAGTGTACCGAATAGTGTGAGAGGAGACGAGACAAAGCTCTCTCACTCTCAGCACCAGGCTGCTTGTGAATCACTTGGACCAAAGGTGCCGGGTTCCCCTCTATACCTGTCCCCTGGGGAGGATGATATTCTATGCACGTCGACCCCAGCAATAAATGGCTTGCAGGGAGTCCCTGGGGATTGTCCCTCCACTGTCGCAAATGTGGATGAGGCTGATGCAACAGTGGAGCGGGCAGGTAAGAGCGAGGTGCCCGCTACACGGTATGGGTCACAAGCACAGCCATCTATTGGAACATGCGGGGAGGCCGATGGGGATTCTGTCTGCAGTGACGGGTTGGAGGGGGACTCCTTCGATAGTGAAACAATGGACATCCTCACCCCTCCTGAGAAATCCCCATTGATACCTGTAGAGGAAATTAAGCATTTCATTCTCTCCTCTGAGGGTGCCAAGCACCGGCCTCAACTAGCCTCGCTTCGCTGGCCCAGCATGCCGAGGCTGGTGAGGTCCCTGCGAGTCATCCTCGGACGAAAGGGAAAGGGAAAGAGGAATGCGGTGTCGGGGAACGACAGACGGCAACTAAAATCTTCCCTAGATGACCTAGTAAGGGACATCAGAGGGAGAAGCAGCCTCGCTCCAACGGGGGATGGCGGGTCACAGGGTGTCGCTGGTACCGCTCGAGCCCGCAAGGCAAAAAATATCCTTGCTTTCTTTCGGGACAGTGTGGTGGAGGGCGCCTCCGCTCTCACCGGAATAGGCACAGCTGCTGAGGCCTAGTGTGCTCCCGCCATGAAGCTTACCATGAAGGTTCTCCCCGGGCAGACTGCCTGGCTATGTTTAGGGGGTATGTTCGTGCCCAGGTGAACATTGAAAAGGAATACGCACAGTCCACGGTGACCATAGAGGTGTTCCGGGACCGTTGGGCTCCGCGGGGTGTAAATGCCATCATTGATGAGGATGGAAATATACTGGTTTAACATGTATTGGGTCTGTTTGTAGTGTAGTAAATGTGTTAGTCACTGGTTTTGTACATATTGTATAGCACCGACATTTGTAATAAAGAATTTGTTTTAAAAAAAGGGTAAGACACAGAGTGAAGCTCTCTGTACACTGTCCCATCACACACTCCCAGGGTCAGACACAGAGTGAAGCTCTCTGTACACTGTCCCATCACACACTCCCAGGGTCAGACACAGAGTGAAGCTCTCTGTACACTGTCCCATCACACACTTTCAGGGTCAGACACAGAGTGAAGCTCTCTGTACACTGTCCCATCACACATTCCCAGGGTCAGACACAGAGTGAAGCTCTCTCTACACTGTCCCATCACACACTCCCATGATCAGGCACAGAGTGAAGCTCCCTCTAACTGTCCCATCACACACTCTCAGGGTCAGACACAGAGAGGTGCTGTGCTGACTGAGCTGGGAGAAATCGAAGGAAAACTACTGGATAAAGTTCGTGGAATACTTTGGAGGTGGCTCTAAAAGTCTCTTGGACAACTGAGTGAGTGACGGCGTTGGCGTGGAAGCTCGGTGTGGAGTTTTTGCTGCCGGTTTGGACTGGGTTTGTTGGCGGCTGCTTACTGCGTAGCTCCCAGCTGCGGCCGCTGGCAACTCGCCAGTAAGCCGGTTCGCTCCAAAACCGGAGGCAAACGCCGTCGTTTTCCCCCCATTGACATCGGGGCAACGTTCCTCCTCCATTGTTTTCCTGATTTTTCGTCCGGTGTCGGTGCCGGTGCCGGAGCATCTGGAAGGACGTTTCGGCCTCTCCCGGCCTGGGTCTCTGCAAGTCCGACGGAGCCTTTCCTGGCGCCGAGCCAGCGAGGAACTGTCGACTGCAAACTTTCCCGGCCAGTTACTCGTTTCGCTCCAGGACTTCTAATCGACAGCGCTGTAGGATTCTCGGACTGGAAAGAGCGCCAGCATGCCGGACCGGTCTCCAGGGAGTCGCGGGCCTTCGGGGAGTTACGCAAGGGCGGCTGCCTCCCCGGCCTCGGACAACGCCCTGTTTCGGTCGGTGAAGGTGGAACGTGCAATGTATTTTGCGCCCTGGAATGACACTAGAAAAGTGTACGGAGGCAATGGAGGACCTTGTGGGGAAAGGTGGTATTCTGGCCACCGAGAAGGAGTTCGGAAAGGCGGTGTTCTATCTGGTGAATGAAGAGCTAGTGCACCGGGCCCTAAGCAGGGGAGTCACGGTGGACAACATCTTTTTACCTATGGAGCTGGTGACGGCCCCCACGCAACGTATCGTGCTTGGGCATGTTAAGCCTTTCATTCCAAATGAGGACTTGCTTCCCCCACTGGCCCGTTTAGGGCAAGTAAGGTCGGAGATCACTGCCATCCGACACAAATTTAAGAGACGCACCCTCCGCACCGTAATCTCTTTCCGGCGTCAGGTTTTCATGCAGCTGGAAAGGGAGGACGATGTTGAGGGCCGCTTTACTGTCCGGCACGAGGGAGTAGATTATCAGGTGTACTGGAGCTCCGAGCGCCCACGGTGCCATGCGTGCAGGGAGGTGGGGCACTTTCGGAGGGACTGTCCTGCCGCCCGGAACCCGAGGGAGCCCACTTCGGGCACCAGTGCCGCAGCTACCTCTGCCCCTGATCCTACTCCTGCGCGTGCACCTGACCCTGCCCCCGCCCCTGATCCTGCCCCAGCCCCTCACCCTGCCCCTACCCCTACCCCTGTCCCTACTTCTACGGTTGGGTCGGTCCCTGCTCCTCTCCCTGTAGTTCAGGTGGGGGATGGGGTGGAGTCTGTGCGGAGTAAGAAGGCAAAGGGGAAATCCAAACATAGTAAGAAGCGGGCCTTTGAGGCTGCAGAGCTCACACCCATTTCGTCTGAAGTGGAGCGTGGGGCTCGGGGAGGTGCGCAAGCAGACGGGGCGATGGAAACAGAAGGTGCCGCCCCATCGGTGAAGCCTGCACCTGTGTGCTCCTCCAGCGTGAAGAGGAGAAGGGAACGTTCCCGCAAGAGGGCAGGGGATGTAGATGCGGGGGAGTCCCAGGAAGGGGTGGGAATCCGGGTAGGGGTTGGTTCTAAACCTGAGTCCTCAGATGTAGCCACCAGTCCTGGGGTAGATGGTGTGGTTGTGCAAAAAGCTTGTGATAGGCCTGTTTGCACAAATGAGGCAGCCCTGGAGGCCTCCACCCAGGACCTACAAGTCAGCGCCTCTCTGGAGGCCAGTGTACCGAATAGTGTAAGAGGAGACGAGGCAAAGCTCTCTCATTCTCAGCACCAGGCGGCTTATGAATCCCTTGGACCAAAGGTGCCGGGTTCCCCTCTATGCCTGCCCCCTAGGGAGGACGATATTCTGTGCACATCGACCCCAGCAATAAATGACTTGCAGGGAGTCCCTGGGGATTGTCTCTCCACTGTCGCAAATGTGGATGAGGCTGATGCGACGGTGGAGCAGGCAGGGAAGAGCGAGGTGCCCGCTGCGCGGTGTGGGTCACAGGCGCAGCCATCTATTGGAACATGCGGGGAGGCCGATGGGGATTCTGTCTGCAGTGACGGGTTGGAGGGGGACTCTTTCGATAGTGAAACAATGGACATCCTCACCCCTCCTGAGAAATCCCCATTGATACCTGTAGAGGAAATTAAGCATTTCATTCTCACCTCTGAGGGTGCCAAGCACCGGCCTCAGCTAGCCTCGCTTCGCTGGCCCAGCATGCCGAGGCTGGTGAGGTCCCTGCGAGTCATCCTCAGACGAAAGGGAAAGGGAAAGAGGAATGCGGTGGTGGGGAACGACAGACGGCAACTAAAATCTTTCCTGGATGACCTAGTAAGGGACATCAGAGGGAGAAGCAGCCTCGCTCCTACGGGGGATGGTGGGTCACAGGGTGTTGCTGGTACCGCTCGAGCCCGGAAAGCAAAAGGTATCCTTGCTTTCTTTCCGGACAGTGTGGTGGAAGGCGCCTCCGCTCTCACCGAAATGGGCGCAGCTGCTGAGACCTAGTGTGCTCCCGCCATGAAGCTTACCATAGCTAGTCTCAATGTAAACGGCAGCAGGGGTCCTCTTCGCAGGCATAACAATCTCTCAGTCATCAGGGATGGGCGGTACACGGTGAGTTTCCTGCAGGAAACCCATACCATCCCTGGGGACGAGTCTGCTTGGCAGGGCGGGGTCTACATGAGCCACCTCAGCTCCATTTCTAGCGGGGTGGCGATCCTGTTGGCCCCGACCTTCCAGCCAGTAATTGAAAGGGTCCAAGACGTTGTGCCCGGCCGTCTGCTCCACCTGGTTGTGCGCCTGGATGGCGTACCTTTGCATTTTATCAATGTGTACGCTCCCAGGCGCGGTGTGATGCAGACGCGCCTATTCTGTCAGCTGTCCACCCTGCTGAGCTCCATCGATCCTGGGGATTGCGTCATCCTCGGGGGAGATTTCAATTGTACCCTCGAGGCGGAGGACCGTTCGGGCCTCCAACGCGACCCAGCATCAGCAAAAAAGTTAAAGGAGCTAGTCGGCTCCTTTGACTTGGTGGACAGCTGGCGGAATTTTCACCCCAACTCTAGCGCCTTCTCGAGAAGGTCTAGAGAAGGAGGTTCCAGGATAGACCGCATTTACATCTCTCGGGCCTACGCCTCCCGCGTGTCGGCGTCCTCCATGCGGCCAGTGTCGTGCTCGGATCATCACCTTGTGTGGATGGAATTTATTCCACTACACCCTTGGGTGGGATCCGGGTATTGGCATTTTAACAACCGGCTGCTGGAGGACAGCCGTTTCCGGGATTCGTTCCGAGCGTTCTGGGTCTCCTGGAAGGAGAGGCGGAGAGAGTTCTGCTCCCTACGGCTATGGTGGGATGTGGGCAAAGCCCACATCCGGTTTTTATGTCGGGAGTACACTAGGGGGTCGACCAAAGGGCGGGGCTCTGAGATTGAGCGGCTTGAGAGAGCGTTGCTTGACCTGGAGTCCCGCCTCGGTCCGACCACTGGAGACCAGCAGCTGTGGCAGGAATACCAGGAGAAGAAGGACGCACTAAGGGACTTGCAGCTTCAGCAGTCCCGAGGTGCGTACGTGAGGTCACGGATCCAAATGCTGCAGGATTTGGACCGTGGCTCACCCTTCTTCTACTCGTTGGAGAGGTGGCGGGGAGTTCAAAAGCAGCTAGTGGAATTGCTGGCTGCCGATGGCTCCTCCATCACGGACCCTGATGGAATTAACAACGAGGTCCGTTCATTCTATCGGTCCTTATTCTCGCCTGATCCGTCAAATGCGGAGGCGTGCAATGAGGTCTGGAAGGATTTGCCTAAGGTCAGTCCAGAGGATGCAGTGCGTCTGGATGCCCCCCTGACTCGGGAGGAGCTGTCCACTGCCCTTCGGCAACTCCGGAGGGGCAAGTCCCCTGGTTTGGATGGACTGAGTGTTGAGTTTTATCAGGCTTTTTGGGATGTCCTGGGGGATGATTACAGCCTTGTCCTAGGGGAGAGCCTAGCCACCGGAGAAATGCCCCTCTCATGGCGAAGAGCTGTTGTGGTCCTACTGCCCAAGAAGGGAGACCTCCGCCTGCTAAAGAACTGGCGGCCGGTCTCCCTCTTGTGCGCGGACTACAAGATCTTCGCCCGGGCAATGGCCAACCGTCTGGGTTCGGTAATTGGACAGGTGGTCCATCCTGACCAATCTTACACGGTCCCGGGCCGCTCCATCCAGGACAATGTCCACCTAGTACGGGACCTGATCCACCTGCTCCAGGAGACTGGGACCCCGGCAGCGTTTCTTTCTCTTGACCAGGAGAAGGCGTTTGACCGGGTGGACCACAGTTTCCTGCTGGGCACCCTGCAGGCTTTTGGGCTCGGACCACACTTTGTGGCCCGAGTTCGGCTCCTGTACTCTGCCGCAGAGTGCCTAGTTAAGATCAACGGATCACTGACAGGACCTATCCACTTCCGAAGAGGAGTGCGTCAAGGGTGCCCCATGTCCTGTCAACTGTATGCGATCTGTGTCGAGCCATTCCTCGGCCTTCTTCGGCGAAGGCTGACAGGTCTGGTTCTGCGCGAACCGGACATGAGGGTCGTCCTCTCGGCCTACGCCGATGACGTACTCCTCATGATGACAGACCCCTGTGACCTGCGGAGGATGCGCGAGTGCCAAGATGTTTTCTCGGCGGCATCCTCCGCCAGGATCAACTGGGCGAAATGTTCCGGACTCTTAGTAGGCCAGTGGCAGGTGGACTCCCTGCCGGAGGAGATGAGAGCTTTTGAGTGGAGCACCAGACGTCTTCTCTATCTGGGAGTCTACCTGAGTCCTTCTGGGGAGACCTGGCTGGCGAACTGGCAGGACCTGGAGACAAAGGTCATGGCCCGGCTAGGGCGCTGGTCAGGCCTTCTCAGGGTGCTTTCCTATCGAGGCAGGGTGGTGGTCATAAACCAGCTGGTGGCCTCCATGTTGTGGTACCGGATGGTCACCTTGGCCCCCCCTGCCCCTTTTGTTGCGAGAATGCAGAGGAAGCTGGTGGACTTCTTCTGGGGAAACAGGAAACACTGGGTCTCTGCAGCGGTTCTGAGTCTCCCAGTAGGAGAGGGCGGACAGTCGCTGGTGTGTGTACGCACACGACTGGCGGCTCTCCGCCTCAGGACTCTGCAGAGATTCCTGTACGCCGAGCGCCCTCCCAGGTGGCACGTGTTGGCGACTTTCTTCCTCCAGAGGGGCTGCTGCCTTCACGAAGATATGCAGCTACCACCGGCAGGCGTCAGCCGTGCTGCTTTGCAGAGGCTGCCCGGCTTCTATCAGGACCTACTGAGAGTCTGGAACATGGTTGCCTCAGGCCGGGAATCCCCTCCTCTGGCAGAGGGCGGGGTCCTGGCCGACCCTTGCCCTGCCTCAGCGGATGTCGGTGCGGCTCAGGTGTGTGGATCGACTCAAGCTGAGCTGCTCGTCGGGCCCAGGCCCCGCAGCCTTACCCGAGAGACTAATCCACACAACTTGAGCCGTCTTTCATCGACACCCACAATCCCATTCAGGGATGCAGGCAGGAGGTACCTTTATGGGCTGCTGCTCCACACCCTCCACTTCCTAGCCTTTGTCCACCGTCCCGACACGCCATGGCGGTCGGTCTTTCCACCTGGAGGTGAGGGGGGTCCCCAATGGAAGTCCCTTTACAAGGGAGTCCTCCCCATGCACCTTGGGGATCTCGGCTGGAGGGTGCTGCATAAAGCGGTGCCCTGCAATAAGTTCTTTAGTCTGTACACGGATCTCCCAGCCGCGTGTCACTTCTGCGGGCTGGAGGAGACCGTGTACCACATGTACACGGAGTGTGTGAGGCTGCAGCCCCTTTTCGCGTTTTTGCGTGGGCTGCTTCTCGCCTTCTGGTTGCATTTCAGTCCCACCCTATTCATATATGGTCATCCAGTAAGGAGGGGGGCACAGAGGGATGAGGATGTCCTTGTCAACTTGCTCCTGGGGCTGGCGAAAATTGCCATCCGTGGCTCCTGGAAAAGGGTGGCAGGAGGTTCTCCCCGGGCGGACTGCCTGGCTATGTTTCGGGGGTATGTTCGTGCCCGGGTGAACATTGAAAAGGAATACGCACAGTCCACGGCGACCGTAGAGGTGTTCCGGGACCGTTGGGCTCCGCGGGGTGTAAATGCCATCATTGATGAGGATGGCAATATATTGGTTTAAGATGTATTGTCTGTTTGTAGTGTAGTAAATATGTTAGTCACTGGGTTTGTAAATATTGTATAGCACCGACATTTGTAATAAAGAATTTTGAAAAAAAAATTAAAAAAAAAAAAGGGTCAGACACAGAGTGAAGCTCCCTCTACACTGTCCCATCACACACTCCCATGATCAGGCACAGAGTGAAGCTCCCTCTAACTGTCCCATCACACACTCTCAGGGTCAGACACAGAGTGAAGCTCCCTCTACACCATCCCATCACACACTCCCAGGGTCAGACACAGAGTGAAGCTCTCTCTACACTGTCCCATCACACACTCCCAGGGTCAGACACAGAGTGAAGCTCCCTCTACACCGTCCCATCACACACTCCCAGGGTCAGACACAGAGTGAAGCTCCCTCTAACTGTCCCATCACACACTCCCAGGGTCAGACACAGAGTGAAGCTCTCTCTACACTGTCCCATCACACACTCCCATGATCAGGCACAGAGTGAAGCTCCCTCTAACTGTCCCATCACACACTCTCAGGGTCAGACACAGAGTGAAGCTCCCTCTACACCATCCCATCACACACTCCCAGGGTCAGACACAGAGTGAAGCTCCCTCTACACCGTCCCATCATACACTCCCAGGGTCAGACACAGAGTGAAGCTCCCTCTGCACCGTCCCATCACACACTGCCAGGGTCGAGGGATTGAGTTCAAGGGAGTGGGTTGTTTTGCTGCTAAGTTGTTCTGCTGAATAAGCCATGTTGGAGCTGGAATGTGTGGGCTGTCCCCAGCACATCCTCAGGTTGTGTTGGTTGTTAACACAAGCTACACGTTTCACTGATTCCATGTACATGTGATAAATAAATTAATCTCAATCGATGTTGATCTGTACTGAGGGGATGCTGGCGTTGAGTGCTGAGCTCTAACCTATGAACAGCACCCTGATGTTTACTGCCGCTGTCCAGTTCAGCCAAGGCCGAGTGGACAGCCAGACAGATTGACCTGCTGTAGACTGCAGACCATGGTCACGGGGGCAAACTGCAGCGGCTTTAGGTCCTGGCTCAGGCAGGATTAAAAGTTCGATGGTCACCCGCGGTAGGGGTGCCTAAAACTGGCAGGGCACGGGTGTAAGGTGGGACGGGGGTATTTAAAGGCCGCCTGAGAGGCACGTTTTCAATGCATTGGAGAGTGTATGGCTCTGGCAGGTACATTTTAAACACATTTAGAGGGTTACATAATAGGGGGGAGTGGGGAACAGGGGGACCAACTGCAGGTAAATGGGGCTGGCTTTGGTCAGCAGAAACGAGTTGGGCTGTAGGACCTGGGGCCGTACCACTACGACCATCACAGCAACAGCCCTGTCCCCACTGGTACCGTGCCCCGTGTTATATACTGACAGATCCGTCCCCACCGGTACTGTACCCCAGTGTTATATACTGACAGATCCGTCCCCACCGGTACTGTACCCCAGTGTTATATACTGACAGATCCGTCCCAACCGGTACTGTACCCCAGTGTTATAGACTGACAGATCCCTCCCCGCCGGTACCGTCCCCCGTGTTATATACTGACAGATCCGTCCCCACCGGTACTGTACCCCAGTGTTATAGACTGACAGATCCCTCCCCACCGGTACCGTACCCCAGTGTTATATACTGACAGATCCGTCCCCACCGGTACCGTCCCCCGTGTTATATACTGACAGATCCGTCCCCACTGGTACCGTACCCCAGTGTTATATACTGACAGATCCGTCCCCACCGGTACCGTACCCCAGTGTTATATACTGACAGATCCGTCCCCACTGGTACCGTACCCCAGTGTTATACACTGACAGATCCGTCCCCACTGGTACCGTACCCCAGTGTTATATACTGACAGATCCGTCCCCACCGGTACCGTGCCCCAGTGTTATAGACTGACAGATCCCTCCCCGCCGGTACCGTACCCCAGTGTTATAGACTGACGGATCCATCCCCGCCGGTACCGTACCCCAGCGATATATAGTGACAGATCCATCCCCACCGGTACCGTACCCCAGTGTTATACACTGACAGATCTCTCCCCACCGGTACCGTACCCCAGCGATATATACTGACAGATCCGTCCCCACCGGTACCGTACCCCAGTGTTATACACTGACAGATCTCTCCCCACCGGTACCGTACCCCAGCGATATATACTGACAGATCCGTCCCCACCGGTACCGTACCCCAGTGTTATACACTGACAGATCTCTCCCCACCGGTACCGTACCCCAGTGTTATACACTGACAGATCTCTCCCCACCGGTACCGTACCCCAGTGTTATATACCGACAGATCCGTCCCCACCGGTACCGTATCCCAGTGTTATACACTGACAGATCCGTCCCCACCGGTACCGTATCCCAGTGTTATACACTGACAGATCCCTCCCCGCCGGTACCATACCCGAGTGTTATAGACTGACAGATCCCTCCCCGCCGGTACCATACCCGAGTGTTATAGACTGACGGATCCATCCCCGCCGGTACCGTACCCCAGCGATATATAGTGACAGATCCCTCCCCGCCGGTACCGTACCCCAGTGATATACACTGACGGATCCGTCCCCGCCGGTACCGTACCCCAGTGATATACACTGACAGATCCGTCCCCGCCGGTACCGTACCCCAGTGTTATACACTGACAGATCCCTCCCCGCCGGTACCATACCCGAGTGTTATAGAGTGACAGATCCGTCCCCACCGGTACCGTACCCCAGTGTTATATACCGACAGATCCCTCCCCGCCGGTACCGTACTTCAGTATTATATATTATAGATCCGTCCCCACCGGGGACCCCCAGCCCCGGAGCCGCACCGGGGATCCCCAGACCCGGGGCCGCACAGGGGACCCCCAGACCCGGAGCTGCACCGCACCTGGCCCGCTGCGTCTCACCTGACCGTTTTCTTTGCCGGTTTCTTGGGGCTCGCCGCCTTGTACGGGACGATCCTGGGCTCGAAGTCCTGCGCGCTGTCGCCCTCCGGACCCGCGGGCACCGAGTTGGCCTTGCGGACCCGGAGCCCGGGGCTGTCGCGGGCGGGTGGGCACGGCTCCTCCACCCAGCTGATGCTGAGCAGGCTCAGGGTGAAGCCGAGCGAGATGCCGACCACCACAGGGCCCAGCGGCCGCAGCGTGGTCAGCAGCGCCCAGCGGCGCATGGTGGCCGCCCTCCGGACAACGGGCAGACAGCAATGGTCAGCCGACAGTGGGACTCTGGACTCGGGACCGGGACCCGGACCCGGGCCCGGCAGCGCGGATTCGGGGCCCTCCGGGCGGCGGGAGGTGGCAGATCCGAACCACAGACCCGCTCTCCCCGCGCCGCCGCTTCCCTTTGTCCGGGCGCACCTCCCCCTCCTGACGTGGCTCACTAACTCCAACCCCAACCCGTAACCCCGCCCCAGTCCGTCCGAAACCCCGCCCGCCTCGCAAACCACGCCCATTCCGTCCGAAACCCCGCCCAGTCCACCCGTAACCCCGCCCCAGTCCATCCGAAACCACGCCCGCCTCGCAAACCACGCCCATTCCGTCCGAAACCCCGCCCAGTCCACCCGTAACCCCGCCCCAGTCCGCATGAAACTCCGCCCACCTCACAAACCACGCCCATTCCGTTCGAAACCCCGCCCATTCCATTCGTAACCCCGCCCACCTCACAAACCCCACCCCATTCCGCCCGAAACCCCGCCCAGTCCACCCGTAACCTCGCCCCAGTCCATCCGAAACCACGCCCCATTCTGTCCGAAACCCCGCCCAATCCACCCGTAACCGCGCCCCGGTCCATCCGAAACCACGCCCCATTCCGTCCGAAACCCCGCCCCAGTCCACCCATAACTCTGCCCACTTCACAACCCCCTCCCCTCTCTGTCCTAAACCCCGCCCCAGTCCATCCGAAACCCTGCCCACCTCACAAACCACGTCCATTTCGTCCGAAACCCCACCCAGTCCACCCGTAATCCCGCCCCAGTCCACCCGTAATCCCGCCCCAGTCCGCATGAAACTCCGCCCACCTCACAAACCACGCCCACTCCGTTCGAAACCCCGCCCACCTCACAAACCCCATCCCATTCCGCCTGAAACCCCGCCCAGTCCGCCCGAAACCCCCTTCCACCTCACAAATCCTGCCCCATTCTGTCCGAAACCCCGCCCCAGTCCACCCGTAACCCCACCCCAGTCCATCCGAAACCACACCCACCTCACAAACCCCGCCCCATTTTGTCCGAAACCCGCCCAGTCCACCCGTAACTCCACCAACCTCACAAACCCCCAAAGTTTCATTGACTTTGCTTCTAACTTCCACCCAGCCCTCAAATTCACTTGGTTCATCTCAGACACTTCTCTCCCCTTTCTCCCTTCGTCGCCATCTCTAGAGACAGACTGTCCACTGACACCTTCTACAAGCCCACTGACTCTCATAACTACCTCGACTATACCTCTTCCCACCCCACCACATGCAAAAATGCCATTCCCTATTCCCAATTCCTCCGTCTCCGCCGCATCTGCTCCCAGGATCAGGCTTTCCTTTCCAGGACATCTCAAATGTCCTCTTTCTTTAAGGATCGTGGTTTCCCTTCTACCGTCATCAGTGATGCCCTCACCCGCATCTCCTCCATTTCCCGCATTTCAGCCCTCACCCCATCCTCCCACAACCACAACAGGGACAGAGTTCCCCTTGTCCTCACCTACCACCCCACCAGCCTCCGGATCCAGCACATTATCCTCCACAATTTCCGTCACCTTCAATAGGACCCCACCACTAAGCACATCTTTCCCTCTCCACCCCTTTCCACTTTCCGCAGGGATCGTTCCCTCCGCAACTCCCTTATCTGCACGTCCATTCCCACGGATCTCCCACCCAGCACTTATCCCTGTAAGCATAAGTGCTACACCTGTCCCTACACCTCCTCATCTCTTGCCACCATTCAGGGTCCCAAACAGTCCTTCCAGGTGAGGCAACACTTCTCTTGTAAGTCTGTGGGGGTCATCTATTCGCGTCTGGTGCTCCCGGTGCGGCCTCCTCTACATCGGTGAAACCCGACGCAGATTGGGGGACCGCTTCATCAAGCACCTCCGCTCCATCCGCCACAACAGACAGGATCTCCCGGTTGCCACCCACTTCAACTCTGCTTCACATTCCCCTTCTGATATGTCCATACATGGCCTCCTCTACTGCCATGATGAGGCTAAACTCAGGTTGGAGGAGCAACACCTCATATACCTCTAGGTAGTCTCCAGCCCCTTGGTATGAACATAGAATTCTCCAACTTCCGGTAATTCCCTCCCCCTCCCTTCCCCCATCCCAGTTTCACTCTGCCCCCTCCCCCAGCTGCCTATCACCTCCCTCATGGTTCCTCCTTCTACTACCCATTGTGTTTCCCCTATTCCTTCTTCACCTTTCCTGCCTATCACCTCCCTGATTCCCCTCTCCTACCCCTTTATCTTTCCCCTGACTGGTTTTTCACCTGGAACTGACCAGCCTTCTCCTTCCCACCCTCCTCCCACCTTCTTTATAGGGCCTCTGCCCCTTCCCTCTACAGTCCTGATGAAAGGTTCCAGCCTGAAACATTGACTGATCGTTTCCACGGATGCTGCCCGACCTGCTGAGTTCCTCCAGCGTGTTGTGCGTGTTGCTTTGACCCCAGCATCTGCAGAGTATTTTGTGTTCACAAACCCCACCCCAGTCCACCCGTAACCCTGCCCACCTCCCAAACCCCGCCCCAGTCCACCTGTAACCCTGCCCACCTCACAAACCCCACCCCAGTCTATCCGTAACCCGCCCCATTACATCTATAACTCTGCCCACTTCACAAACCTGTCGTATTGCATTAGTAACCCCACCCACTTCACAAATTCCATCCCAAACCCCAACCTCCATTCTATCTGAAACTCCGCCCACATCACAAACCCCGCCCCATTCCATCCAAAACTCCGCCCACCTCACAAACCTCACCTTATTCTGTCTGTAACTCCGCCCACTTCTCAAACTCCTCTCATTATATTTATATCCATAGCCCTTACTTGGAACCCCGCCCTAATCCTGCCTACCCCACAAAGCAGGAGGTGAGGTGGGACTGGGATGTCAGGTGGATGAAGTGATGAGGAGGTGAGGGGGCACTATGAAGTGAGGAGGTTCGAAAAGGTGAGGGAGGATGAGATAAGGAGACGATGAGGTGAGGGGTTTGAGTGAAGTGAGGATGGACGAATTGAAGCAGCAGAGATGTGGTTTTTGAGGAGGATGCAAAGAATATCATGGACGAAACGAATATCTCACGAGGATGTCGTGAACAGAGCAAACACAAAAAGAGAAGTAATGTATGAGATCATGAAAAGGCAACGTAACTTCATTGGACATGTGATTAGGAAAGAGGAGTTAGAATGCACGGTAATTATGGGAAAGACTGAAGGAAGGAAAGCAAGAGGAAGACAATGAGAAATGATGATGGAGACAGCAGCCAGAGAACTGGAAATGAATACCAATGAATTGATCCACTTGACCCAAAACAGGAGTGTGTGGGCCATGGCAGTCAAAGCTCAGTCTGGGCATGGCACCTGATGATGATGATGATGATGATGAGGATGGATGAAGTGAAGAGGGATGAGATGAGGGAATGAGTTAAGGAGGGAGTGAGGTGAGGAGGGATGAAATGAGGAGGGATTGAAGTGAGGGAATGAGGTGAGGAGGGACGAGGTGAGGGAATGAAGTGAGTGTGGATGAGGTAAGGGTGTGAGATGAGGGAGTGAGGTGAGGAGGGATAAGGTGTGGAGAGAGTGGTGAGGATAGATGAAGTGAGGGTGGATGAGGTGAAGAGTGAGTGAAGTGAGGAGGGATTAGGTGAAGGAGTGAGGTGAGGAGGGAGAGGTGAAAAGGGAGTGGTGAGAATGGATGAAGTGAGGGAGAGAGGTGAGGGGGAGAGGTCAGGAAGGATGAGGTGAGGGTTGAAGAGAGGAGGGAGTGGTGAGGCTGGATGAGGTGAGGGAGAGAGTTGAGGGGTGAGGTGAGGGGGTGAGGTGAGGAGGGATGAGGTGAGGGAGTATGGTGAGGAGGGATGAGGTGAGGGAGAGAGATGAGGAGGGATGAGGTGAGGAGGGGGTGAATAGAGGGGGGAGTGGTGAGGATGGATGAGGTGAGGGGGTGAGGTGAGGATGGTTGAGGTGAGGGAGAGAGGTGAGGAGGGATGAGGTGAGGAGGGATGAGGTGAGGGGATAGTGGTGGGGATGGGTGAGGGGATAGTGGTGGGGATGGGTGAGGTGAGGAGGGATGAGGTGAGGGGATGAGGTGAGGAGAGATGAGGTGAGGTGGTAGTGGTGAGGATGGGTGAGGTGAGGAGGGAGTAGGGTGAGGGGTAGTGGTGAGGATGGGTGAGGTGAGGAGGGATGAGGTGAGGGGATAGTGGTGAGGATGGGTGAGGTGAGGATGGGTGAGGTGAGGAGGGATGAGGTGAGGGGATAGTGGTGAGGATGGGTGAGGTGAGGATGGGTGAGGTGAGGAGGGATGAGGTGAGGGGATAGTGGTGAGGATGGGTGAGGTGAGGATGGGTGAGGTGAGGAGGGATGAGGTGAGGGGATGAGGTGAGGGGATGAGGTGAGGGGTAGTGGTGAGGATGGGTGAGGTGTGGGGATGAGGTGAGGGGATGAGGTGAGGGGATGAGGTGAGGGGTAGTGGTGAGGATGGGTGAGGTGTGGAGGGATGAGGTGAGGGGGTGAGGTGAGGAGGGATGAGGTGAGGGGATAGTGGTGAGGATGGGTGAGGTGAGGAGGGATGAGGTGAGGGGATGAGGTGAGGGGATGAGGTGAGGGGTAGTGGTGAGGATGGGTGAGGTGTGGAGGGGATGAGGTGAGGAGTGACAATGTGATAACTTTGGGTAAGGTCCCACGCTGGGGGCTGGAGCCGGTGTGCTGGGGTAACGTAGTGTCAGGGACGGGGAACTGTTACCAACAGAGTGGGAGCTGGGGCTTGTTCAGGTTGAGGAGGACTGGCTGGTGGGTTCGGCAGGGACTGCGGTTTGGGACCCACCCATTGACAGACACATCAGTCGCTTGGCAGAAAGGAGCCAGCATCACCACCCAAAATCAGAATCACTGGCATATGTTGTTTTGTGGCAGCAGTACTCTGCAATACATACTGTAATAATGAAAAATATATAAATTACAGTATTTCTATACATATACAGTTTATAATTACATGAAGTAAGCAATGCAAAGAGAGAGTAAAAGAAGAAAAAATACTGAGGCAGTTTTCATGGGCTCATTATCCATTCAGAAACCCGACGGCAGAGAGCAAGATGCTGTACCTGAAATGTTGAGTGTGTGTCTCTGGTGTGTTACCTCCTCTCTGGTGGTAAAAATGAGAAGAGGTGAAAATCTAGGTGCTGGATGCTTCTCTTTTGAGGCATTGCCTTTTGAAGATGTCCTCACTGCTGGGGAGGCTGGTACCCAGGATGGATCTGGCTGAGTTCACAACTTTCTGCAGCGTTTTCCAATCCTGTGCAGTAGTCCCTCCGTACCAGACAGCGATGCAGCCAGCCAGAACACTCTCCGTGATACATCTGTAAAAAGTTACAAAAGTCTTTGAAGACATACCCAGTCTCCTCAAGCTCCCAATGAAACATAGCTACTGTCGTGCCTTCTGTGTACAGTAATTGCATCAGTATGTTGGGCCCGGGAGATGTTGGTGGCTGGTAATGGAGGGGCCAGTCACTGTTCCCTCTCAGCTGTGTGGGTGTGCGACTGAAATGCTCCTGTACACTAGCATTTGTTGCCGCACGGCTACAATAAAGACAGATGAGAAAATGTTTGCGAAACATGAAATTTTCTTTGTTGTACTGCATTTCACTGCACCCTTCAACGAATAAATAAAATCAAAAGTATGTGAGTTTTCAATGTTCATTCCAAGTATTCATAGTCTGCCTATTACAAAATTAACCACTGAAAGTGCCGTGCAGTTTTCAGGTCATGTTAAAATGTTCCTGCTCAGAGCAATGGTCAGTCTGCACAGCTGTAAAAAAAAATTAGAGGGAATGTTGGCACAAAAGCACAAAATTGGAAAAAAATTGCCAAGGCTTACAAAGTCAGCCCGCTCCACCATGGGTACCAGCCTGCCCAGCATCAAGGACATCTTCCAAAGGCGATGCCTCTAAAAGGCAGAATCCATTACTGTGTAAAGGACCCTCAGCATTCAGGACGTCCCCTCTTCTCATTGCTACCATCAGGGGAGGAGGTACGGGAGCCTGAAGACACACACTCAACATATTAGGAAGAATTTCTCCCCTCCTCCATCATATTTCTGAATGGTCCACAAATCGATGAGCTCCACCTATTTTGTTCTCTTAGAAAGAAACCATGGAAAGATTACAGCACAGAAACAGGCCCATTGGCCCTTCTTGGCTGTGCTAAACCATTTTTCTGCCTAGTCCCACTGACCTGCACCTGGACCAAAACAAACCATAGAAAGATTACAGCACAGAAACAGGCCCTTTGGCCTCTATTTGCACATTTTATTAAATATATATTCTTATTGGAATTTGAAGTAATTTTTATGTCTTGTACTGCACTGCTGCAGGAAGACAACAAATTTCACAACATACAGTATGTCAATGATAATAACCCTAATTCTGATTGCTGGCTGTTATCATGAGAGAGTTTGATTACAGAGCAAAGAAGGCATTCCCCTGATAGGGCCTGACATAGGATCTTATTGAATTCACAATTCTGGACTCATAAAAAACGGATTTGCTTGCTCTAGGTCAGTGGACAGACAGGGTTGGCAGGTTTGCAGCACAAGGGAGATGTGCACGTTCAGGGGACTTATTCCCATAGTGGAAACAGCTAATTAAAGGGGGGCATAATTTTAATATGATTGGAGAAAAATATAGGAGGGTATGAGAGGTAGGTTTTCTACAGAGTGGTGGATAGGTGGAACGCCCTGCCTGGGGTGGCGGTAGAGGCTGATGCTTTAGGAACATATCAGAGACTCTGAGAAAGGAAAATGGATGATAGAGAAATCGGCTGTGTGATGGAAGGGTTGGATTGATCTTAAAGTAGATGAAAAGGTCAGCACAACATTGTGGGCTGAAAGGCCTGAGTTGTGCTGTTCTGTTCTGTGTTCTGTGAATGAGAGGAGATCACACTGAAACTTCAGGTTGGATGCTGGGAGCATCTTAGCATAAGGGGTTGGCCACTCAGGATGGAGATGAGGGGAAATGTATTCACCCAGAGGATGGTGAATCTTAGGAATTCTCCAGTTGTGTTGGTTCAGCCATGGAGTTCAATCCAGGATCGATAGAACTCTAGACATCGTGGGAACTGAGGGGTGTGGGGATATTGAGGGAAGGTGGTGTTGAGGGAGAAGGTTAGCTGTGATACAAATGGGCGGTGGAGCAGGCAAAAGGAACTGATTCTTATGCACCAGGAGGTATCAGTGATCCCTGCTCTTACGCGTGTGCTGGTGTAGTCAGGGAACTTGTTGAGTTCCTCCAGCATTTTGTCTGTGCGGTGCTTTAGATTACAGGCATAGGGAAAGTCTGAACAGGCTTCAGTTCAACTGTGCTGGAACAGAAGCCTCGGCAGGAGAACGGACAGTGTGGTGGGACAGAGCTGGGCTGGCCAATCAAGACCTGCATTCGAAGGAGGAAGTCACAAAGAACACAGAGGAGTGTTCCAGACCATCTGACCATCTGGAATGGAGGGGCCACTGCACAGGATTGGAGAAAGCTACAGAAAGTTGCAAACACAAGGAGATCTGCAGATGCTGGAAATTCAAGCAACACACACACAAAATGCTGGTGAACGCAGCAGGCCAGGCAGCATCACTAGGAAGAGGTACAGTCGATGTTTCAGACTGAGACCCTTCATCAGGACTAACTGAAAGAAGAGATAGTAAGAGATTTGAAAGTGGGAGGGGGAGGGGGAGGGGGAGATCTGAAATGATAGGAGAAGACAGGAGGGGGAGGGATGCAAACTCAGCCAAACTCTGGCATCGGCTGGTCTCCCCAGCATCAAGGACATCATCAAAAGGCGATGATGCCTCATAAAGGTGGCATCCATCACTTAGGACTCCCATCACCCAGGACATGGCCTCTTCTCATCAGGGAGATTCTCAAATAGACAATGAACCCATAAACACTACCTCACTACTCCGTTTTTCTTATTTATGCCCTCTTTCTGCGCTAGTTATTTAATTTATACATACAGTATATGTACATTCTGGATTCTGGTGAATTAGGCCATCAGTTATTCAGGGAAGCAGCTTACGTGTGACAACTCTGAAAGAACAAAACCTAATTAATAAGATTGCTGGGACTTCCTTTCCTCACTTGGGACACTATGTCACCTAATTGGGACAGGAGACTGGCTGAACGGGTTCTGTCGCACACATCTGTGTGGCCGTTAGACACTACACCATGCCTGGAGTGAACAGATTGTAAGTAGTGCCAGTTGCGTCCTAAGCCGCAGTGATTTTTGTCACTGATAGTTGGCGAGAAGTAAGTGATAGACTGGTCGAAACGATTCTGATCACTGAGGTTTCAAACGCTCAGGCTTGGAGATGCCAGAAATGGCTGCGAGTGACTTCACTACTTCAACAAGTTAGGGCCTACGAAGAATTAGAAGGTATCGACAATCATCTTGAATGTTTCAATGAAACTGAAGATTTGGAGGCAATCCTTTGGGTGTAAAGCTGATTTTGTTCATTATGTGCACTGGGTGAATTCTTTCATTGATAACCATTAGGAACTAATATACAGTTTTATAGTACTGATGGTGATGTTCTAATTTGTTCCGTATTTCATGTAAATACATTCTTTGTTACTGTTTGTCTTTTTTTTCACCTTTTTAACTATTTCCATGAAGCTTTGGCTAATTGGGACAGCTGCTTAACTGGACCAAAATGTACTGATCCCAATGTGTCCCAATTAACTGAAACCCACTGGATATTGTACATTTCTGATTGTAATTTTAAAGTTTTAAACATTATGCATTGCACCGTACTGCAGCCACACAAAGATGCATTTCATGACAAGTGCCAGTGGTATTAGACCTTATTCCAATTCTGAGAAGCGGCTGAGGCTGGCACTCTGGTTAGGATCAGAGGAAGAGGAGGTCTGGGATACAAGCCCAGGGAACTTGACAGTGAAGAGGTAAATACAAAACGTGTAAGTGGTTTGCTGAGCTTCAAGTGCAAATATTGACACAGGATAATAACACACGATGATAAAACGTGACTCTACTCAGAATTCATTCCTGCAAACCCAGCCCAGTGTTAACAGGGTGGTTAACAATGCATGTGGGTGCTGGGTACCTGGGGTGTGGATGTTGCACCCTGGGGTGGAGGACACAGTGGTGTGGGTGCGGGGACCAATATCTTCCAAAATCTATCCCCACAGTCTAGAAGACCATAAAACATGGGAGCAGAATTAGGCCATTTGGCCCATCAAGTCTGCTCTGCTGATGTCTGCATGGCTGATATATTATCCCCCTCAACCCCACTCTCCTGCCTTCTCTAGTAAGCTTTGACACCCTTACAAATCGAGAACCTATCAACCTCCAGTTTAAATATACCCAATGACTTGTCCTCCACAGCCACCTGTGACAATGAATTCCCCAGATCCTCCACCCAAAGGGCTTCATTCCTCCTCATCTCTGTTCTAAATGGATATCTGAGGCTGTATGCTCTGTTCCCAGACTCCCTCTCTATTGCAAACATCCTCCGCACATCCACTCCATCTAGGCCTTTCAATATTCAATAGGTTTCCGTGAGATCCCCCCTTATTCCTCTAAACCCCAGGCCCGGAGCCATCAACTGCACCTCATACTTTAACCCTTTCATTCCCAGGATAATTCTCACAAACCTCCTCTAGACCGATACCGGCAAGCCCTTTCTGAGGGAAGGAGGCCAAGACTGCTCACAATACTTCGATTGCAGCCTGACCCACTCCTTATAAATCCTCAAACAGGAATTCTGCAGATGCTGGAAATTCAAGCAACACACATAAAAGTTGCTGGTGAACGCAGCAGGCCAGGCAGCATCTCTAGGAAGAGGTGCAGTCGACGTTTCAGGGTAGTCCTGACGAAGGGTCTCGGCCCGAAACGTTGACTGCACCTCTTCCTAGAGATGCTGCCTGGCCTGTTGCGTTCACCAGCAACTTTTATGTGTGTTGCCTTATAAATCCTCAGCAGGGCCTGACCCGGAATTCGCAGCTCGGTGTTAATTGAACGATTAGCGGCAGCTGTTAAAGGGAGCCCGCTGCCGGTGCATGCTTCACCGTGATACTGGGGGGGAGAGAGAGAGAGAGAGATAGGTGGGCCCGGACCGGACCGGAGGGAGCTCGGTTCGCTGTCCTCCCGCGCTCATGATGAGGTTTAGGGAAATGTTGGAGCGGGAACTGGACGCGGTCCTGCGGGTGGCCGAATGCGTTCCTCAGCAGACTGAACAAGGTGCTTGCTGTTTTCGAATGGGGGGCGGGGGGCTCTGAACACGAACTTCACTACTTTGCTTTCTTCTTGTACTTTATTTTTTTCATATTTATTGCAAGTCATGGTACTTTTCGTATCTTGCACTGTGCTGCCGCGACGTATTACGCTCAGTGGCCACTTTATTCGGTACCGGATCGAACCCGGAGTAGTTTTCCGCCGCTGTAGTCTTTCCACCGAGATCCGACGCTCTTCTGCACACCTCTATTGTCCCGTGTGGTTATCTGAATTACTGGCATTCTCCTGCCTGACCGTTCTCACCCGACCTCTCTCATTAACAAGCCATTCTCACCCACAGAACTGCCGCTCACTGGACGGTTTTTCTTGTTTCTTGCTTCTTGCACCACTCTCTGTAAACTCTAGAGACTGTTGTGTGTAAAAATCCCAGGTGGTCAGCAGTTTCTGAGGTCCTCAAACCACCCCATCTAGCACCAACAATCATTCCACATTGAAGTCACTTAGATCACATTTCTTCCTCCATTCTGACGTTCGGTCTGAACAACAACTGAACCTCTTGGTCATAGCCATACTTTATTGATCCTGGGGGAAATTGGTTTTCGTTACAGTTGCACCATAAATAATAAATAGTAATAGAAGTTGAAAGAGCTGGAGGCCAAGTGCCAGGCAAATAACCTCTTCCTTAATGTCAGCAGGACAAAGGAGATGGTTATCAACTTCAGGAGAACACATACCACTCCCACCCCTCTGTACCTCTGCGACCGGCAGTAGAAACAGGAGTGCACATCGCACACAACCTCTCAAGGTCCCAGAACACATCCTACACAGACAGAAAAGCTCACCGACACCTCTACTTTCTGAGGAGGCTGAAGGGAGCTGGACTAGGCACATCCACACTCCCGTCATTTTACAGACGTGCAGTAGAGAGCGTCCTGACGAGCTGCTCCACTGTTTGGTACGGAAGCTGCACTGCTGCGGGCAGGAAGGCTCTGCAGTGGGTAGTCAAAACTGCCCAATGCATCACGGGCACCAGCCTACCTGCCAGCGAGGACCTAGATACAGATAGGTGCTGGAAAAGGGCTGGTAACATGAAGGATCCCACCCAGCCTGCTCATGGGCAGTTCGTCCCACTCCGTTCAGGGAGGAGGCTACGTAACATCTACACCGGGACCAGCAGACTCAAAAACAGTTACTTTCCCCAAGCAGTACAGCTGCTCAACACCTCCACCCACTGACCCAGCCTCCACTTCACCCCACTCCCTTTATGGACATCCAGTCAATGTAATAAGTTATCTATGTATTTTTATTTGTTGTTTTTATTTTGTCCTTTATCATTTGTGATTTTTTTTTTGTGCATAGGATCTGGAGTAACAATTATTTTGTTCTGCTTTCCACTTGTTGACAGGAAATGACTTTAAACATTCTTGAGTCTTGATTTTTCTTCTACTGTGAATGCCTGCAAGAAAATGAATCTGAGGGTAGTATATGGTGACATAGGTACTTTGGTGATAGATTTACTTTGAATTTGAACTTTTATTCTTTGATGTACATGTGAAAAATGAGGCTAATTTTATCTAATCATCTCCTCCACCATCTGCTTGCTCTGTTACTGGACACAGACATGACGTTCCCTCCTCCTGTTGCCCTCTGAAGCCTCCGTCCCCGGCTTCTCACTCCACCTCCAGCAGTTATTTGCACACTGAGGCATGACGCTGCCTCCCTCAGCTTAACTCTAACTATTTTTCCCCACTGCCCCCACCCCCCACCCCCAACCCTCAAGACTCCCTCACCAGCCCAGTTCCTCGGTCCTGCTCTTGCCTGCTGTGGTTAGTTGTTTGATGACATCCTGAAGCAGACTGGCCATGTTAAAGACCCTAAGACATGGGAGCAGAATTGGGCCATTTGGCCCATCAAGTCTACTCTGCCATTCCATCATTCCTGATTTATTATCCCTCTCAACCCTACTTTCCTTTCTCCCGTAAGCTTTGACGCCTTTACTAATCGAGAACCTGTCAACCTCTGCTTTAAGTACACCCAATGACTTGGCCTCCACAGCCATCTGTGGCAATGAATTCCACAGATTCACTACCCACTGTTTAAAGAAATTCCTCCTCGTCTCTGTTGTAGAGAAATGTCGTTCTATTTTCAGGCTGTGCCCTCTGTTCCTAGACTCCTCTCATCCTTTCCACAACCATTCTATCCAGGCCTTTCAATATTCAATGGGATTCAATAAGATCACCCCTCATTCTTCTAAACTCCAGCGAGTACAGGCCCGAGCCATCAAACACTCCTCATAAATTAACCCTTTCATTCTTGGGAACATTCTCGTTAATGTCCTCTGGACCATCTCTTATGTTAGCACATTCATCCTTGGATAAGGGGCCCAAAACTGCTCACAATATACCAAGTGCGGTCTAACGAATGCCTTGTAAAGCCTCAACTTTACATCTTTGCTTTTATCTTCTCATCCCCCAGAAGTGAATGTTAACATTGTACTTGCCTTCCTTACCACCAACTCAACTGGCAAGTTAACCATTCCTGCACAAGGATGCCCAAGTCTCCTTGCACCTCTGATTTCAGAATTCTCTCCCCATTTGGAAAGTAGTCTCTGCCTTTATTCCTTCTAACAAAGTGTATGACCATATCCTTCCCAACACTATATTCCATCTGCCCTTTACCCATTCTCCCAATTTGTCTAAGATCTTCTTCAGACTCCCTGATTCCTCACTACTACTTCCCCTCCTCCTATCTTCGTATCATTCACAAACTTGGCCACAGAACTATCTGTTCCGTGCATGTGTCCATGGTGGAGCTGGGACAGGTCAGCTCTGGAATGTCTTGCCAAGTGTGAGGTGAAAATGCCCCTCTTGCCTTCCAGCTTTCTACCAGCTGGCTCTGAGCTTTGAGAGGTGCCGTAAGAAGTGGAAGGCGGCGGAGGAAGAACTGGCGGCCAGCCGGAACCTCCTGGCTGAGGTACAGCTGGAGAAGACGTCTCTGGAGATCCACCTCAAACATGCCCGACATCAGCTGGACATTGAGTTGAAGCGAAGGCAGAAGGCGGAGCTGGCTTGCGAGCAGCTGGTAAGGGGCGTCTGAGGAAGTCCATCACAGCAGCTGTAGAGAGGGGCTCCAGCCCAGTGGGGATGGGGATTGGCAAGTCCAATCAAATATTAGTATAAAACCGAGGAGCAAAATTAGGCCATTTGACCCATTGAGTCTACTCTGAATTCCACCATGGCTGATTTATTAGTCTCCTCAAGCGGCATAATTTTAAGGTGATTGTACGGGCGAGGGGGGAATTTCAGAGCTAAGTTTTTTACACGCAGATTGGTGGGTGCACGGAATGACTTGCCAGGGCAGTGGTAGAGTCAGATGCTTTAGGAATATTTAAGAGACTCTTGGGCACATGGGTAGTAGAAAAAAGGAAGATTCTGTGGGAGGGAAGGGTTAAATTGATCTTAGAGTAGATTAAAAGGTCGGCGCAACATCCTGGGCCAAAAGGCCTTACTGTTCTATGATCTGTGTTCCTCCCCAATTCTCTCTTCCCCATTCATCTCCCCTCCCACCCTGCACCCAGGAACGGCGTCTCCAGTTGGTCCATGACATGCTGAGTTCTGAGGGTCCAGCCTTGGGTCTGCAGGCTGAAGACCAGGAGAATATCCTGAATGTTCTGAACAGCCACTCGGGGGCCACCAGAAGCAGGTACCATGATACTGCGCTCCCCCCGCACTGACACTGGCACCAGCGGTCATTGCCATCGCTGACCACCTCAGAGATGGGGCTGAGCCACCGGGGGTCCACCAAGCCTCTGGGGAGGGGCATCCATAGTTTGAGCCAAGTGATAACGATGTGGGGGTATTTCCCAGTCGGGATGGTGTATGACCTCGAGGGGAGCTCGAGTGATCTGTGTCTTTGAGAGGTTGTGTTGGGAGAGAGTGAATCGCAGAACAGGCCCTTTGGCACACCATGTTTGTGCTTACTATGTCAAATTAAACTTCCCTTCCACCCGTGCACAATCCATACCACCTCCCCTCTCCCATTCCCTACCTGTTCATCTGTCCAAATACCACTTAAACACCTCTGTTGCATCCGTTCCAACGCTACCCCTGGCAGCTCTTCCCAGGCATACACACCGATTTATTTAAAAATACTTAGCCTGCATATCTTTAAACTTCCCCCATCACTTAAATGAAAGCCCTCTGGTGTTTGACATTTCTACACTGAGGAGATTCTGACTCCATCTTTGATTCTCATAATTTTAGAAACCTCTATCGGGTCTCCCTCAGCCTTCACCTCTCCAGAGAAAACAGCCCATGTTTGTCCAGTCTCTCCTTGTGGGCCACACTCTCTAATCCAGGCAGCATCCTGGTGAACCTCTTCTGCACCCTCCCCACATCCCTTCCTGTAATGTTTCATTCACCAGACCTGCAGTCCTATCCTGCTACTGCTGTGGGTGTGACAGACCATTTACAGACCAAAGTTGCATTGTGTCAATATGACATCTTGTGTTACACGAGTTGCTTCTGTGTCCCATCCTTGGCCAGGTGGTGCCTTTCCACAGGACCTTGGTGCAGTCTTGACCCCTGCCCCATTGGGCAGAAGACACAACAGCCATTCTGTCTAGAAAATGTACCCGAGCTTGCTTTGGTAACTGCAGAGAGTTGTGGCCCAGCCCAGCACATCATAGAAACCTGCCTCCCCTCCATGAACTCTGTCTGTGCTTCTTGCTGTCTCAGTAAGGTAGCCAGGATAATCAAAGACCCCATCCACCCTGGGCATTCTCTTCCTCCCCCCTCCAAAAAATCAGGCTGAAGATACAAAAGCCTGAAAGAACCTACCACAAGGCTCAAGGACTGCTTCAACCCCACAGTTGTATAACAATCGAACAGTGCCTTACTCTGACGAGATGGCCTCTAACCTCACAGTATACTACGTGTACCTCAGTGTCTAGTACCAGAGGGCATGCATTGAGGATGAGAGGGGTTAGTTTCAAGGGGGACGTGAGGGGTAACTTTTTTAATTCAGAGTCGTGGATGCCTGGAATGTGCTGGTATGGAGGTGGAGGCAAATACATTAGAGGCTATTCAGAGACGTTTGGATAGGCACATGGATGTGAGGAAAATGGAGGGATATGGTGTAGGTAGGAGGGATTAGTGTTTGGGTGTTTTTTTAGTTGGGTCAGCACAACACTGTGGGCCGAATGGCCTGCTCCTGTTCTATGTTCCATATTATGATCCTGCACTTCACTGTCTACCTGCACTGCGCTTTCCTCTGTGCCTATGACACGTCACTCTGCATCCTGTTCTGCCTTGTGTCTCAGTGCTCCTGCACCTTTCCTCTAATGGGGGTGACCAGCCTTGCACTGAACTCTTCATTCACAGATCTGCTGTCACTGCTCTGTGTCGTTCTGCCTGACGTGTAAATATCTGATTGTACAAACAGCACAGGAGACAAAGATTTTCACTATAATCTCGCAAAATGCGACCATAATAAGCCATTTCCAATCTTGCACCCCTCTGTGCTGAGCACACGCCATGTCCCTGGTCCTGCAGGGTGGGGGGAGGTGTCTGTGTCCAACTCTTCACCCATGGTCACTCAGACCCCGGTGGCCGGGCCGGAGAGGGAGTGCGCTCTCTTGAGCAGAAGTGTTGGGCTGGGAGCTGTGGGTGGAAGGTAGAGGGGTGTGTGAGGAGGGGGGTTTGTGAAACTGTTCCTGGAGGTGGGAAAGGGATGGATTAGGGACCCAGGGGGTGGGAATGAGGTCTTTTCACTGGCTCCATTCATCTGACATGGGACCATTGGAAGCTCAGGATTATTGCTGTGCTCCTGGGTCTGTCTCGTGTCCAAAGCCTTGACTCACTGGGTAATCCCCTCCGGACTGTCAGCACCCCCTCTCCACCGGAACAGGGTCACTCTTGCCATCTTCCCGCCCCCCCCCACCTTCCACAGACATGGGATGCTATCTAAATGTACTCCTCTACCCACAGGATCCCCACAGTGGAGGAGACTCTGTTGTCCAACCTGTCTCACTCGGGCATCAGCTACGACAGGACCAGTGACGAGATGTTGGTGGGTCAGGGTCAGGGTCACTGCTGGTGGGTTGACTGGTTGCGGGGGGTGGGGGGGGGCATATCTGGTGGGTTTGTGTGTCCTGACAGGAGTTGGTGTGGGAGAGGTGGTGGAGGATGGTAGGTACTGGTGTATGGAGGGTGGGTGAGGTACTGGCTGGGTTACTGAGGATAATTGTGCTTGGCCACTGAGGTTGGGGTAGGTGGGGAGATCTTGTTAAAACGTATTGAATATTGAAAGGCCTAGATTGAGTAGACACGAAGAGGGTATTTTCAATAGTGGGAGAGTCTAGGACCAGAGGGACATCCATTTCACTTACAACAGAGATGGACCATCCCTCATCTGTGAAGAGGGATTTCTTTAGCCAAAGGGAGATGAATCTGTGGAATTCATTGCCACAGATGACTATGGAAGCCAAGTCATTGGGTATATTTAAAGTGGAGGTCAATAGGTTCTTGATTAGTCAGGGTGTCAAAGATTACTGGGAGAAGTCAGGAGAATGAGGTTCAGGGGTATAGTGAATCAGCCATGATGGAATGGCAGAACAGAGTTAATGGGCCGAATGGTTCTCCTTTGTCTTGTGGAGCCGAGTACTGGTGGAAGTGGAGAAGGTATGAGGACAGGAACTCGGAGAAGGAAGGGCAGAGTCTCAGTGGGGGGGGAAGCAAAGTGGATTGTAGCAGGGGGTGGGGGCTTGTGAAGGGCTATGTCCTGGGTGTGGGGCTTGGGACTGCAGGGTGCTGGGGGCGCGGTGTGGGAGGGAGCAGAGAGGTGGGGTCTCGGTGGGGATATGGGTGGAGCTTGATGGGAGGGGGAGGGGGAAGGGCTTGGTGGTGGGAGGGGTTTGGTAACGGGTGGTGGGTGGTGTCCTGGTGGGGGACAGTGGGCTCATTGGGAAGGGTGTTAGAGTCTCAGTAAGTGGTCAGGTTGACTGGTGCCTCTGTCCTAGGTACCAGCGACGACCGGTAGAGTGACCAGGCCGAAGAACCGGGATAGGAGGGTAAGGAGATGTGGGTGGGGGGGGGTGTTGATGTCCCATGGAGGGAGGGCTTTCGTCAGCAGCTCCATTCAGGGGGTACTTGCTCTCTCCTGCAGTGCTCTGCGCGCATCCTGGTGGACGGTGTTCCCCTCAGTGCCCGCAGGTCCCGCTCTTCCTCCGAGCTGTTCCTGGACCCGGCCGGAAGCCCATCGGTGAGTAGGGGTAGTGAGAGAGAGGAGAACAGCTGCCTCCCTCACCTGTGGTGGGTTTGGGTCAGAGGGGGCCGCGTCGACGGAGGACCCTGGCAGACAGGATGCCACGCTGTCCAACATTGTGGGTGTTGTTTTTTTCTCTGAACACTGTGGGAACACTATGTTGGCACCAGAATGTCAGGCTGCCCCCAGCACATCCTTGGATTATATCACAGCACGTACAGGCCCTTCAGCCACAATGATGTGACTGCTCGTTAACCTCTAAGATGCATCTTGCCCTTCCCTCCCACATAGTCCTCCAGTTTTTTCCATCCATGTGCCTATCTAAATTTTGTAAATACCCCTAATGTATCTGGCTCTATCGCCACCCCTGGCAGGGCGTTCCACACACCCAGCACCCTGTTTCAGAACTTGCCTCACTATATTTTCCTCCAATCACTTTAAAATATGCCCTCTTGTGCTGTCTGTTTCCACTCTGGGGAAATGTCTCCGTCCACTCTCTGTGCCTCTTGTCATCTTGTACACCTCTATCAGGTCACCTCCTGTCCTCCTGCACTCCAAAGGGAAAAGCCCTAGCTTGCTCTACCTGTCCTTGTAAGACAAAGTTGTGTTCGTTGATGATGCAAACAACAGATTTCACTCCATGTGGTAAATAACCAAATCTGAATTGCACTGCTTTCTCACTGGATGGACAGAGTGGCCTTCCTGTGTCCAAACCTGTTCGACCGCTCACTCTCCCACTGCAGTCGGGATCTTGTGCGTCTGTACCCCTCAGCTGGGGCATCTGTTGTCTCACTCTGTTTTCCATCTCCAGGTCACACAGCCCACGGACAGGAGCCAGAGCCCCAACCACCCCAGGTCACCCCACCCAGTGGCTTCGCGGCGGAGACGCTCCCTTGTGCCAGGTGTGTGCCCGCGAGGCTGGGTGGGGGGTTTCCTGGATTGCCCCACACCTGGTCTCTGTGTCCGCACTCCTCACCCTGATGTCTGTCTCCCCTGCCGGTCTAACAGTGAGTGGCAAATGTCTCAGTAGCCAAGGACTCAGATTGGGTTTAATATCACTGGCATCTGCCGTGAAATTGGTTGTTTCGGGTAGCAGTGCATTGCAATGCAATGTTTAAAAAAACACTACAATATAAAATTAAGTAAATGGTGAGATAGGGCAATGAACCCATTAAAAATAATGAGAAACCTGATGGTAGAGGGGAAGAAGCCATTTCTGAGTGAGTGTCTTCAGAGTCCTGCACCACCCCCAGGGTGATAGCGACGAGAAGAGGGCGTGTCCTTGGGGACGGGGTGGATGATGGATGCTGCCTTTTTGTGTTTTTTGAGGCATTGCCCTTTGAAGGTGTCCTCACTGCTGGGGAGGCTAATGCATACAGACTTGGCTGTCACAGCTGCCTGTGGCAACGAATTCCACAGATTCACCATGCTGGCTAAAGAAATTCCTCCATATCTCTATTCTGAAAGGACGCCCCTCTATCCTGAGGCTGCGTCCTCTGGTCTTAGACTCTCCCACCATAGGAAACATTCTCTCCACATCCACACTATCAAGGCCTTTCACCATTCCATAGGTTTCAATGAGGTCACCCCTCATTCTTCTGAATTCCAGTGGATACGGGCCCAGAGCAGTTGAATGCTCTTCATATGACAAGCCATTCAATCCTGGAATCATTTTCATGAACCTCCTTTGAACCCTCTCCGGGGTCAGCACATCCTCTCTCAGATAAGGGGGGCCGTAACTGCTCATAATACTCCAAGTGAGGCCTCACCTGTGCTTTAAAATCTCAAAATTACATCCTTACTTTTTTTAATCCAGTCCTCTTGACATGAATGATAACATTGCATTTGCTTTCCTCACTAGACTCTACCTGCAAGTTAACCTTTAGGGAATCCTGCACAAGGACTCCCAAGTCCCTTTGTGCCTCAGTTTTTGTATTTTGTCTCCATCTGGAAAATAATCAACCCTTTTATTTTTTTTCTACCAAAAGGCATGACCATACACTTCCCAACACTGTATTCCATCTGCCATTCCTTTGCCCTTTCTCCTAATCTGTCTGTCCTTCTGTAGCCTCTCTACTTCCTCAAAACTACCTGTCCCTCCACCTATCTTCATATTGTCTGCAATCTTTGCAACAAAGCCATCAATTCCATCATCCCAATCATTGACATGTAACATAAAAGAATCGGTCCCAACACAGACCCCTGTGGAACATCACTAGTCACAGACAGCCAACCAGAAAAGGCTCCCTTTATTCCCACTCTTTGCCTCCTGCCAATCAGCCACTATCCATGCTAGAATCTTTCCTGTAATACCGTGGGCTTGTAATTTGTTAAACTGCCTCATGCGTGGCACCTTGTCAAAGGTTTTCTGAAAATCCAAGTACACAACATCAGCCAAATCTCCTTTGTCTATCCTGCTTGTTATTTCTTCAAAGAATTCCAACAGATTTATCAGGCAAGATTTTCCCTTGAGGAAGCCATGCTGACTATGGTCTATTTTATCATGTGCCTCCAAGTACCCTGAGACCTCAACCTTAATAATCAACTCCAACATCTTCCCAACCACTGAGGTCAGACTAACTGGCCTATAGTTTCATTTTATCTGCCTCTCTCCCTTCTTGAAGTGGAGTGAGATTTGCAATTTTCCAATCTTCCAGAGCCACATGGGAATCTTGTAGTTCTTTTAAGATCATTTCTAATGCCTCCACAATCTCTTCAGAACCCTGGGGTGTACTCCATCTGGTCCAGGTGACCTATCTACCTTCAGACCTTTCAGATTCCCAAGAACCTTCTCTCTAGTTATGGTAACTTCACAAACTTCATACTCCCGTTACCTGGAACTTCCACCATAGTGCTAGTGTCTTCTACAGTGAAAACATGCAAAATACTTATTCAGTTCATCTGCCATTTCATTCTCCCCCATTACTACCTCTCCAGCATTATTTTTCAGTGGTCTGATATCCACTCCTGCCTCCCTTTTACACTTTACATATTAGAAGAAATTTTGGTATCCTCTTTTATATTATTGGCTAGTTTACTTTTGTGTTCCATCTTTAATGATTTTTTTTAGTTGCCTTCTGTTTTTTAAAAGCTTTGAAATTCTTCAATTTCTGACTATTTTTTTGCACTGTTATATGCCCTCTCTTTGGCTTTGAATTCTCTTGTTAGCCACAGCTGTCATTTTTCCTTTAGAATCCTTCTTCCTCTTTGGGATGTATATACCCTGTGCCTTCCAAATTGCTTCTAGCAATTCCTGTCTGTCTGTCTGTCTATCATATAACTTCATAAAAATAATATGCCTTGTGCTGTGTGTGACTGTTGGGTCTGTGCTTTACACCTTGACCCCCAGAGGAACACTGTTTTATTTGTCTGTACTCATGGGTATTCATGTATGGTTGAATGACAATTAAACTTGAACTACACCACTCATAATTTGCCTGAGCAAGAACTGGTGCTCCGACGGGGAAACCATGAGGCAGAGTTGTGTGGATGGCGCATTCCCAGATGTGGACACACACCGGTAAAGGGAGAATGGGTGAGCACAAGGCAGCCCAAGTGACAGAACAGGAGCCGGCGAGGATGGAGTTCCCTGGGGAGTGTTGCCATAAATACCTTCCCGGGGAGTGGATCTGGCTCCAAGACCACAGCACCACTCAGCTGTGGGGCCACAGGGACAGGGGGTGAGAGGGAGAGGGCAGTCTCCATCATGGGCACTAGCCTCCCCACATCTTCAGAAGGCTATGACTCAGTCAGAATCCATCATTGATAATAGATCAAACGAACTCTTCCCTCCATTTTTCTCAGAGTAGGTTAAAAGGTTGGTACACATCATAGACTGAAGGGCTCTGACTATATTACCATGTAGAATATGCCCTCTTAAATAGTAAAAGAAAATTGGCTTTATGTGTCACACGTAAATCATGATATGCAGTGAAATGCATCATTTTGTGTTAATGACCAATTTTATATAGGATTCGTATGTCTATCAAATCTCCCCTTATTCTCCTACGCTCTAGGGAATGAAGTCTGAATCTATTCAACCTTCCCCTATAAAGTCAGGTCCTCAAGTCCTGACAACATCCTTGTAAATTTTCTCTGCACTCTTTCATTCTTTTTGACATCTTTCTAGAACTAGAGGTCATAGGTTAAGGCCGAAGGCCAAAATGTTTAAGGAACAGGAGGGGAACTTCTTCACATGGTGGTGGGGGCGCGGGGGTGAGAGTGTGGACTGAGCTGCCAGTGGGACTGGTGGGTGTGGGTTCAATTGTAACATTTAAGAGAAGTTTGAAAAAGTACATGGATGGGAGGGTGTGGAGGGCTGTGGTCTGGGGGTGGGAAAATGGGAGCTGGCAGAATTTGACACAGCCTAGATGGGCTGGAGGGTTTGTTTCTGTTCTATAGTGCTCCATGACTTCTATCATTTGCCTTGAATTTTTCTGAAGTCAAGTCACAATCCTGAGCCCTGAGGGCAGGCCAGCAGTGTGTTTGAGGTAGTGAGCCAGCCTCAGGGCAAGAAGTCGAGCGGAGTTTGGGTGGGGGAATGGTGGAGTGGTGGAGTGGGTGTTGCAGAGAACACGTCTCACCACTTTTCTTCTCCCACAGAGCTGGCTGATGGTGGTGTGAGAAACCAGCAGACACCACAGACCACTCCAGCGCCTCCAGCAGGGATCCTATTCTCACCGGGGGGATTATCCGGCCCTGAGAACAAGGCTCCATCCAGGCCCCACAACTTTGTCTCTAAAACGGTAAGAGGCCATGGTCTGAAATGGCGGCTTGGGTGGGCACTGCTGGGGAGAGACCCCACCCCCAAGGGAGAACAGACTCATCACCAGCAGGCTGGGGAGTGCAGGGCTCCAACCATCTGACCAGCAGAGTCTCAACACCGGAAGGCAGGATTTCCCAGTGGCCACCCACTTTAACTTAAATCCTCATTCCCATTCGGACACATCTGACCACGGCCGCCTCTACTACCACGATGATGTCACTCAGCTTGGAGGGTCAACACTTGAAGTACTGTCTGGGTAGCCTTCAAACTGATGGCATGAACATCAATTCCTCAAACTTCTGGTAATTTATCCCCTTCCCCCTTCTCTTTTCATTCCCCTTCTCACAATACCACCTGCTTCCTCTGGTTCCCCTCCTCTCCTTTCTCCCATGGTCTAATGTACTCTCCTTCAGCTTGTCACCTCTCTGATCTCTCACCTCCCAGCTTCCTGCTTCGTTCCCCTCCTGTACACCTCCCATCTCTTGTTCTGCTTTCTGCCCTCCTTCCTTTTCAATCCTGGTGAACATCGACTGTTTATTCCCCTCCATAGATGCTGCCTGACCTGCTGAGTTCCTCCAGCTTTTTGTGTTTCCAGCACCTGTAGAATCTCTTGTGTTTACAATAAACTTATTTCTGTTAATAACTATCACACGTAAAATGAGTTGGGGGCAGCCTGTGGGTGTTGTCACACATAGAGATGATGGGCCAAGGGGTCTGTAGGGGTGATTGACCCTGACTTGGTGACCCCCCCACATTGATCTGTGCAGTCTGCTCCTGCGTCACTGGGCCATGTACTCTCTGAACGATGTTTCCTTGTCCCTCAGATTATCCGTCCGGAATCCTGCCTTCCTTGCGGTAAACGGATCCGGTTTGGTAAGGTGGTGCTGAAGTGCCGTAGTTGCTGCCTGGTGTCTCACCCAGACTGCTGTAGACTGTGCCCCACCCTCTGCGCACCCAACTTCACCCTGACCTTGGTCAAAAATGGAGAGGTACGTACCCACCTGGAACAGCTCCCCGGGACCCCAGGGTCCCGCAGTCCACGTGGGGCAGTTGGTGTCTTCACAGAATCAGGATCCGGTTTAGCCTAGCGGGCCCATGTTGTGAAATTTGTTCTTTTGCAGCAGCACACATTGCAATACACATTAAGAAAAAAAACTATAGATTACAATAAAAAATTAAATAACTATTGGAAAAAGAGAGCAAAGAAAAAAGAAAAAAATCGGTGAGGTAGTGTTCATGGGGAGCCTGGGAAAGGGGGAGGCCACGTGACTACTGGTGGGCTGGTCGGTGCTTAGCAACAAGGTGAGGATGGATAACAGAGCGAGTGTGGGCAAACGAGGAGGCGAGGGTCAGAGGGAGAGGGAGAGGACAGGCTGCCCGCCAGCAACGGGTAGAATGTGGGCCAGGCTGAGTTTGGCCGGAATCGGAATCAGAGTCAGGTTTTTTATCGCTGTTGTGTTGTGAAGTTTGTCGTTTTGTGGCAGCAGTTCAGTGCAATACATAAAATCATTATAGATTACTGTAGATCGCAGACACACATTAAAAACCGCTGTATGCTACCTTGAGATTTGTTTCCTTGTGGGAACTTTCAGGAAAATAAAGAAATACACCAGAATTTACGGGAAAAAGACCCATAAATAACAAAGACTGACAACAACCAATGTGCAAAAGAGAACAAATAGTGCAAACGATAAAAACCCAGTCTGTCTATAACACTGAGTTGTCCGTATTAGAACTGATCCCACAGCCGACAGTCCAGACTCACTCTGTGTTGAGCTGGGTGAGTGAGGTTCAGCCAGTCGAGGAGTGGACAGCCGGGTTAGAGGGTGGTTAAGGGGGAGGGAGTGGAGGGGGGGGGTCGTGACAAAAGTTGTTTTAGAATTCATTGTGTTCTGTTCTGGAACTCGGTATTTGGATATGCATCCACAAACGTACAGCACTGAAAATTTTCAACCACAAGAAAACACTTTATTAGAGTGAGCGCAAATACAGTTCAGAAAGAGTAGTGGCAGGACAGAAATCAAATTAGTTCCCATCATACATTAACAAGTCAATGTCAGAGGGTAGCCACTGGCCTGTGATTTCTAGTACTCTCCCATCCCTCGGTGGTACCAGCTGTACACCTCTCCCCCCGGTCTCTTCTGACCAGCCCAGATAATGATTTTTTTTTTACCACTCTCCCCCATGTGGCCGCTGACTTGTTAGTCTGAAAACATTGCTGAGGACTTGTTCTCTCGTACTTTCTCAAAACAATCGCACTCCAAGCTAACACTTGTCTGACGGACTCCTGTTACTTTGGTGAGGGATCGCGTTTAACTCTTTCCTTGTGGGATTGGCTGGGTGCTGGGGTGGGGGTGGACAGGTGGTGCTGATGCTGTGGACGTGGTAGCTGAGCTTGGGGTGAAGGGTGGCTCAGTCACACGTCGCAGGGGGTTGTGACGGTCCTGGAGGTTGGGTTCTCGTCAGCTGGAGGTTATAGTCTTGTGAGACCATGGATCTGCGCCTGGAAAGTCTTCACTCTCCAGGGCGCAGGCCTGGGCAAGGTTGTATGGAAGACCAGCAGTTGCCCATGCTGCAAGTCTCCCCTCTCCACGACGCCAATATTGTCCAAGGGAAGGGCATTAGGACCCATACAGCTTGGCACCAGTGTCGTTGCAGAGCAATGTGTGATTAAGTGCCTTGCTCAAGGACACAACACGTTGCCTCGTCTGGGGCTCAAACTCACGACCTTCAGGTCGCTAGTCCAATGCCTTAACCACTTGGCCACGTGCCCACAACCGAGGTTATAGTAGGAGGTGGGGAATTGGTGTCAGTGTGTGGTTCTGATGAGATCTGACCCCCCTCCACCCCCCCCCAGGGAACTGTTGCTGACTTCGCTCCTCCAACAGCCCCCATGATACCATCGCTTGTCATTCATTGCATCAGCGAGATTGAACGACGGGGGTTAAAGGAGGTGAGGACAGAACCCGCCACCCTCGCACCCTCGCACCTAGTGAGCCCGGGCGGCCCAGTTACACCCTGTGACCAGTTTAAGCTACTAACTCGCACACCTTTGGGATGTAGGTGCAAATCGTATGGTATATTTAAAGCAGAGGTTGACAGGAACTTATGAGCCAAGGCCTCAGGTTACGGGGAGAAGGTAGGAGAAAGGGGGTGTGAGGGATAGTTAGTCATGGTGGAATGGCAGAGTAGACTTGATGGGCCAAATGGCCTAACTCTGCTCCTCTGTTTTCTGGTCCTGTGGAAGCCAGGGTTCCAGAGGATGCCCAGAGTCCTGGGGAGAATGTACAAACTGTTTACAGATGGCAGTGGGGAGTCAAACCTGGGTGATTGGAGCTGCAATACTTTTGCACTAACTGCTGTGCTGCCCCTCCCATTAAACCTGCACCCTCCAGGTTTTGATTTGCCCCTACCCTGTGACCTTGTCTATACCCCTCACCATCTCGTATAGCTGGGTAAGGTCAGCCCTCACTCCCTACACTCCGATCCTGTCCAGACTCTCCTCAACTCAAATGCCGCAGTCCTGGTAACATCCGTGAACGTTTCCTGCACCTTCTCCAGCTTACTGATATCTTCCCTACAGCAGGCTGACCAGAACGCCACACAATACTCCAAGTGTGGTTTCACTGGTGTCCTGTACAACTGCGACATAATGTCCCAACACTCAGGTGGTGATGTTCATTACTCGGTCCCCTGACTGGGGGCCAGCATTGCCAATGCCTTCCTCACCTTCCTGTCTACCAGTGACAGCACCTTCGGGAAACCACGATCCTGTACCCCTGGGTCCCTCTGCTCTACTCTCAGGTCTTCTGCTGGTCCCTTATCTTTTGAGGGTTTAAATTTAATTATCAGGTCAGCTTTTTTGAACCACGCTCCCAAACTGTAGAACTCATCAATACTTAAAACTCAGTTGACGCTTTTAAAATACCAGCTCAAACCTTATTTAACTTTGCTTTGAACTAACATTTTGTCTTTTATTTTCATGTTTATTTATATTTTATTTTCATGTTTGCACTTCTTCGCATTGGAATGCACTTCGTATGAAAAGTGTTCTATAAATAACGTTATTATTACTAAATGTTTATTTTTTCCCCTTGGCTCAAACTGATGAAACCTGAGTTGTGGCCATAGCATAGTATTGTGGCTTTCTGGAGATTGCCACAGAAATTGCTGTGTAGCCCTCACTGTTTAATGCTGTTGTGTAGTGACTCCGGGATGATGGATATTACTATTGGGATCGAAAACCCTGTTCATGCTCCATAGTCTTTCAATTTCCTCTTTTAATTTGACATTTCTGGTGTGTTACAACATTCCCCGCAGACCTACCACTCACTCTGTCCTGTCCTGGTTTAATGTTACGAAATCCACTGCCTCACACTTGGCTGAGTTAATCTTTTACCCAGGTCCTGTTGTAGCCTTAAACAGTAACAGTACGGTTACTCTATTTCCGGTATCTGCAGAATCTCTTGCAGATGGTTTGTAGTCTTTCTGTGTCCGCCACACTACCGTTTCGCATTTCAACTGTGAAGTTCCTACCAGGTTCCCAGGTCACTGGCTGGGATCTCCCTGGACCATGGGCAGAATTAGGCCAATCAGCCCATCGAGTCTGGTATGCCATTCCATCATAGGTGATTTATTATCTCTCTCAATCTCATTCTCCTGCCTTCTCCCGGTAACTTTTGATGTCCTGACTAATCAGAACCCAACCTCTCCTTTAAATATACTCAATAACCTGGCCTCCACAGCCGTATGTGCCAAAGAATTCCACAGATTCACCACCCTCTGGCTAAAGAAACTTCTCTTCATCTGTTCTAAATGGGCATCCTTCTGTCCTGAGGTGTGCCCTCTGGTCCTAGACTCACTCACTGTGGGGAAACATCCTTTACACATCCACTCAGTCTAGGCCTTTCAATATTCAACAGGTTGGAGTGGTTGGGTTGACTTGAGTTGGGTAATGGGTTGTTCAGACCCCATCTTCTCTGTGGAATAATGAGCCATGCTCTCTCTTTCTCTCCCCCCCCCCCACTGCATGCTTACCCAAGGATTTACTGTATTCCCTGTTCTCTGACCCCTCCCCTCCCCTGGATGGCTGGGGATTTACCGTGTCCCCATAGTCTGTCTCCTCTGCCCAGCCATCTGGGGATTGACTGTGGCCCTGTGATCCGTTTGCCTGAGTAATTAATGTTTCTGTTCTGTCAACACCGTTTCCTCAACCCCGCCCCCCCCCAACTTCCCGGCCAGCCGGGGATTTACCGCATTCCTGGCTGTGAGCGTACGGTGAGGGAGCTGAGGGAGCGCTACGTGCGAGGGAAGGGGCTGCCTGTGCTGAGCCGCGTTACGAACATCCATGTCATCTGCAGTCTGCTCAAGTACTTCCTGCATAAGCTGAAGGAGCCGGTGCTGACATTTGGACTCCAGCCGATGTTCCTGGCTGCTACCGGTACTGTGTCGGCCTCCGCGATTCTCCACTCTGTCCCTGGCCGCGGGAAAGGGGCTGGAGGGGCTGTGGGGAGGGCGGGGGGGGGTGAGGAAGATGGAACATGTGGCGTGCTATGGTGGTGTAGTGTTTACACTGTCAGCACCCCAGGTTCGATTCCCACCCCTGCCTCTGAGGCGTTTGTACTTTCTCCCCATGACCCTGTGGGTCTCCTGTTGGTGCCCTGGTTTCCTCCCACATTCCAAAGACCAAGGATCGAGGCGAGTCGTGGGCACGCTATGTTTGTGTCAGAAATATGGAGAGACTTGCGGGCTGACCCCAGCACATCGTCTGGCTGGTGCAATCAAAGCATCTCACTGAATGTTTCAACGCAGATAAATCTAATCTTAATAATCTGTGGATTAAGTTGCCGGTGGAGGTGGTGGATTTGGTTTGATTTCAAGGTTTAAGAGGCGTGTGGATAGGTACGTGGATGGGGGGATTATGGAGGCTGTGGTCCAGGTGCAGGTCAATGGGAGTAGGCAGATTAACAGTTCAGCACAGATTAGATGGGCTGAAGGGACTGTTCATGACTGTGTACAGACAGATCGGGTGGTGCTGATGTTCAGGAGGACTTGGGTGTCCCTGTATACTTATCACAGAGGCTCACTCCATGCGAGGGGAGTGGGGGGGGGGATGGTGTGAATCCTCTGGGGATCTGACTACAGCAGCAAAGATTGTCCACATGTACATCGAAACGTGGTGAAATGAACACGGCGGCGAAGATTGTCGCGTGTACGTGGTGAAATGAACACGGGCAGCGAAGATTGTCACGCGTACGTGGTGAAATGAACACAGCAGCGAAGATTGTCGCGTGTATATGGTGAAATGCCTTGTTTCCGTCAAATCGGTGAAGATTGTCGCGTGTACGTGGTGAAATGAACACGGCGGCGAAGATTGTCGCGTGTACGTGGTGAAATGCCTTGTTTCCGTCAAATCGGTGAAGATTGTCGCATGTATATGGTGAAATGCCTTGTTTCCGTCAAATCGGTGAAGATTGTCGCATGTACGTGGTGAAATGAACACGGCGGCGAAGATTGTCGTGTGTACGTGGTGAAATGAACATGGTGGCGAAGATTGTCGCATGTATATGGTGAAATGCCTTGTTTCCGTCAAATCGGTGAAGATTGTCGCATGTACGTGGTGAAATGAAC
This sequence comes from Mobula hypostoma, assembly GCF_963921235.1. NCBI lineage: Eukaryota > Metazoa > Chordata > Chondrichthyes > Myliobatiformes > Myliobatidae > Mobula > Mobula hypostoma. The sequence goes on along the minus strand of NC_086102.1, from coordinate 112,185,317 downwards.
ACGGCGGCGAAGATTGTCGTGTGTACGTGGTGAAATGAACATGTTTCCGTCAAATCGGCGAAGATTGTCGCATGTATATGGTGAAATGCCTTGTTTCCGTCAAATCGGTGAAGATTGTCGCATGTACGTGGTGAAATGAACACGGTGGTGAAGATTGTTGCGTGTATATGGTGAAATGCCTTGTTTCCGTCAAATCGGTGAAGATTGTGCTGGGTAGCCTGACAACTCTCTAACCCGAACTCGTAGGTCTTTGGAAGGTGGGAGGAAATCGGAGCCCCCTGGAGGAAACCCACGCCGTCTCGGAGAGAACGTACAAACTCCTTGCAGACAGCGGTAGGAATTGAATCCAGGTTTCTGGCACTGTGAAGCGTCACATTGATCGCAAGCAACACACACGGTGCTGGAGGAACTCAGCAGGTCAGGCAGCACCTACAAAGGGGAAAAACCAGCTGGCATTTCGGGCTGAGGCCCTTCAGCACTGGAAAGGATGGGGGAAGAAGTCAGAATAAGGAGGTGGGGGGTGTACAAGCTGGGGGGTGATGAGTGAGACCGAGTGAGGGGGAAGGTGGGTGGGTTGGGGAGGGAGAATGAAGTAAGAAGCTGAGAGGTGATTGGTGGAAAAGGTAAAGGGCTGGAGAAGAAGGAATCTTCCCCACCTCCTGGCATCTTCTGCCTTCCTTTCCAGGCCTGATGAAGGGTCTTGGCCTGAAACATCAACTGTTTATTCCTCTCCCTGGATGCTGCCCGACCTGCTGAGCTCCTCCAGCATTTTGTGTGCTACTCTGGATTTCCAGCATCTGCAAAATCTCTGATTTACACCAAACGCCACACTGCTGTGTCGCCCTGAACTGCGATTATGGAGACTGTGTTGGGTCTCTGCTGGGGAATGCTGGATGACTGTGGTGTCTGGACACGGGAAAGGATGTGCTCGTTACGGGAGGGTTCCCCAGGGATGGGGCGGGGAATGGGAATGTTGGGATTAACCTTGGGCAGTGTACGGCCTGGGACAGGTCTCTAGAGAGCCGAGGAGATCTCGTAGACCATTACGCAGTGACATGGGTGGGTGATCCCCAGGGTTCAGTGGGGAGGTACTGGAACCTCGTCCTGGGAGCATCAGGGGGTGAGGAGGGGGAGTTGGTGGGTGGGGGTCGGTAGGGGCTGAGGGGGTGGGTGGGGGTTGGTAGGAGCTGGGCTGGGTGGGGGTCGGTAGGGGCTGAAGGGGTGGGTGGGGGTCGGTAAGGGCTGACCAGTGACCAGTCAGTCCTGGTTCTGGGTAGAAATGGTGGCCGTGCTGGGCTGCATTTGATGTTGTCGCTGTTTTCACTGTTGGTGTTGTAAATACTTCCTTGGTGCCCATGGGGTGGGGAGTTGTGGAACTGGATGGGGGGTGAGGTTTGTGGGGAGGGGAGAGTGTGGACAGAGATCAGTGGTACGGTGTGTAAAGGAGGTGGATGACGGGCTGTGTCAATGTGGGATGGGAGGGGCGAGGAAAGGTAGATGTGAGTGCTTAACAACATGGTTTCTGTTTCTGCAGACCTCTCTGCCGAGCACAGCCAGGCGGAGCTGTGCCGAGCTCTGGCCACCCTTCCCCGCGCCAACCGCGAGACCCTGGCCTACCTCGTCACGCACCTGCACAGGTGAGTGGCCGCTCAGGCTCTCCAGCCGGCGGTAGTCCCATGGACCAGCAGGGGAGGGAAAGACCACTTAGCCGCCAACCCCTGGGATTTTATCCACATTTAGAGATGCAGCTCAGTAACCGGCCCTCCTGGCCCAACGAGACCACTCCACCCACGTGACCGATTAACCTACTAACCCGTATTCTTTGGACCGTGGGAGGAAACCAGAGCACCCAGAGGAAACCCATGCGGTCATGGGAAGAACGTACAAACTCATCACAGATAGTGGTGGGATTTGAACCCGGGTTGCTGGTAACGTTATAATGTCACACTGACCACTACACTACCGCGCCCTTTTGGCTTGGAACCTTTGTTCGGGCTGTGGGATCCCATCCGCATCCACCTGAGGTGGGAGAGGCCTATTTACCGCCCCCTTCTCCTGTCTGATTGCCCTTCGGTGAGGGGTAGAAGTGCTGGCGGTCTGAGCAGATTGCCTGGTGAAGTTTGGCCTTGTGACCTCCAGCACCCGTCCTGCCTGGGGTTGTGGGGAGGGAGTACCATTACTCTCTGATAGAGCACGGACCAGTACAGTACAGGAACTGGTCTCCCGGCCCACAGTGTTGTGTCGAGCCAAATAAATCGGTAATCGCTTGGCCAACTGAACTCCCTGTGCAATGTCCATATCCGTCTGTCTCTATCTTCCTCACATTCATGTGCCTATCTAAACGTGTCTTAAAAGTCCCTAATGGTCCTGCCTCTACTACTGGCCCTAGTAATACATTCCAGGCCCCCACCTCTGAACTAGCCCCCCTCAGACTGTGACATGCATACCCTCTGGTTTTGTACATTTCAACGTGGGGGTAAAAGAATAGACTGTCTGTCTAAACCTCTCATAATCTTAAACCTCCATCAGATCTCCTCTCAGCCTCCACCACTCCAGTAAAAACAACCCAAATTTGTCCACATGCCCTCTAATCCAGGCAAACATCTTTTGCACCTTCTCCAAAGCCTCGACATCCTTCCCTTAGAACTGTCCGCAATACTCCAGATGCGGCCGAACAAGTTTTATAAAGTTGCAACATATCTTCCTGACTTTTGAACTCAATATCTTGACTAATAAACGCAAGCACGCCCCAGTACACATTCCTGCAGAACACCACTAATCACTGACCTCCAGCTAGAATAAGACCTTTCAACCACTATGCTCCGTCTTCTATGGGCAAGCCAGTTCTGAATCCAAATGGCCAATTCACCACTGATCCCATGCATCTTAATCTTCTGGATGAGCCTCCCTTGAGGGACCTTGTCAAGTGCCTTAGCCATTCCATGTAGACAACATCTACAGCTCTACCTTCAATCACCATTGTAGCCTCATTTAAAAAAAAAACTCAAATCAAGTTAGTAAATATGACTTGCCCCACATAAAGCTATGCTGACTCTCCCTAATTAGGCCATGGTTTTCCCAATGTTCATAAATCCCATCCCTAGATTCTCTCCAGTAACTTCCCTACCACTGACGTGAGACCTATTGGTCAAAAGATTCCTGGATTATCCCTGGTTCCCTTGAATAATGGGACAACATGAGCTACTCGCCAGTCCTTCAGGACCTCACCTGTGGCCAGAGAGGACATGAAGATATTGGTCCTAGCTTCAGCAATCTTTTTTGCCGCTGTCAATGACCCTGTTGGTATTCTGCAGTTGTCTGGCTCCGGGAGTGTCCTGGCATGGTGTGGGTGGGGGTGGGGAATCTGGGACAGAGGTAGTGGACCTTGGATCAGATGTGATGCCCCCACACCCATCAGTCTAGTTCAGCTGCTGTTGGGTGGGGGAGACATCTGAACTAACTGAGCCCCCCCCCTCCCTGTGCTGTCTGACCCCTCCCTGCCTGTCTCCCCTGAGCAGGGTAATCAGCAGCCCAGCATGCAGGATGGATCAAAGGAATCTGGCCCGTGTCTTCGGCCCAACGCTGGTGGGACACGCCAAGCCCGACCCTCACCCGCGGGAGGTGTTTGAGGACATGAAACGACAGCCGGAGGTTGGTCCTGGGAATGCCTCGCTGCGGGGGTGGTGGAGTTGATTGGATTAGTCAGTACCAGGTCTTTGGCTGGGATTGTGGGGCTGCGTGTTCTGGGTGACTGAAGGGGTTCTGGACCCAGTGACCTGGTCCCTGTCACTCCCTTTTCTCCACACTAGGATTCAACTGTCAGCTCTCTCCCAGAACCTGACAATACTCCCCTTTTTCCCGTTTCCCATTCTGATTTCCCTCTCACACCTTCTCTTCTTACCTACCCATTTCCTCCCTCTAGATCCTCTCTCCTTCCCTTTCTCCTATAGTCCACTCCTCTCCTCTCCTCTCACTGTCCTCCTTCAGCCCTTGAGCTCTTCCAGCTTCTCACTTCTCCCCCACCCACCCATCCTCCTGGTCTCACCTATCACCTACCAGCTCCTCCTCCTCCTCCCCAACCCTGCCCACCCACCTTATTCTGGCTTCTGCCTTCCTTTCCACATCTGATGAAGGGTAGTCCTTGGAAGGTATTTGAAGGGACTAGAAATATAATATTTGGATGGATGGGGACTGATTAGTGACGGTCAACATGATTTTGTGTGTGGTAGGTCATGTCTAACCAATCTTGTTGTTTTTATGAGGAAGTTGCTAGGTAAGTTGAAGGCAAAGCAGTGGATGTTGTCTACTTGGACTTTAGCAAGGATTGACAAGGTCCTACATGGGAGTTGGTCAGGCAGGTTCAGTCGCTTGGCATTCAAGATGAAGTAGCAAATTGGTTTAGTCGTTGTCTTTGTGGAAAAAGCCAGAGAGTGGTAGTAGATGGTTGTTGCTTTGTCTGGAGGCCTGTGACTCGCAGAGTGCCGCAGGGATCGGTGCTGGATCTACTGTTTGTCATCTATATCAACGATCTGGATCTTTTTTTCCTCCAGACCTGATGAAGGGCCTGGCTCAAAACGTTGACTGTTTACTCTTTTCCACAGATGCTGCCTGGCCCGCTGGTGGGTGCGTGTGTGTGTGCTTTGGTTTATTGAGAACAGGAGTTGAAATGTTTTGCTGAATTTATACAAGACGTTGGTGAGGCCTCATTTGGAGTATTGTGAGCAGTTCTAGTCACCGGCCTACAGGAAAGGTATCAACAAGACTGAAGGAGAACAGAGAAAACCTACAAGGATGTTGCCTCGACTTGAGGATCCGAGTTGCAGGGAAAGGGTGAATAGTCCAGGTTCAGGTCGATGAACGTGGCAGGTTCATGGCTCAGCTTAGGTTCTATCACTGTAAGGTCTCGTCCTTTCAGTTCAGGTTTATTATGAATCCACTTTGCCTTACACAACTCCCTCCACGCCCCCCCCCCCCCCCCGGCCAGGTCTCGCACCATCCTGACACCTTGACTGGGAAATGCATCAATATCGTGTGTTTAAACGCAAACAACAGGAATTCTGCAGATGCTGGAAATTCAAGCAACACACATCAAAGTTGCTGGTGAACGCAGCAGGCCAGGCAGCATCTATAGGAAGAGGCGCAGTCGACGTTTCAGGCCGAGACCCTTCGTCCTGACTGCGCCTCTTCCTATAGATGCTGCCTGGCCTGCTGCGTTCACCAGCAACTTTGATGAATATCGTGTGTTGTTTGATATTCTCTGCTATGACTGGGTTTAAACGGCGGACTCCATCACCTTTCCCCAGAAATACAGGTGGTCAAGGTGATGGCTCCCCTCCCTCCCAGGGGCAGTCAGGGATGGACGACAAATGCTAGTAAATTTTACCAAATTCACTTTGCGAGCAGATTCCATAGATCGGAGCAGCCTGTGTTCACTTGGGGCCTGAGCGGTGGGAGAGGGGAAGGGAGAGGAGGATGGGGTGCGGTCACTGGGGTTGTCCAGGGTCAGAGCTGCTCTTCTCACCCTGTGCAGGGGTGAGCTGTCCTCACTGCAGAGAAGGAGCCACTGATGGACTGAGGGGCCACCGGCAGGAAGGGTGGGCAGGTGCCCAATGAAAGTTAATGCTGGGAGGTTTGAGGAAGGGGGGAGGTGAGTATTGGCGAGAGTCCGGGGCTTACCTGAGAGGGTGTGTTGGTGCAGAGGACCTGGATCCACGTGGATACAATTCCCTGAATATCGAGTGTGCTCAGTAAAGTGTAAAAGTTCAAAGTAAGTTTATTATCAAACTATATGTGTCGCCACGCCTTCACAGAAAAACAATTGAATCAATGAAGAACCTGACAAACAACATCTGAGTTATTCTGGGTCTGCAGAGCAGGGGTACTGTTGACCCACCAGCACACTCTGGGTCAGACAAGCTGGAGAACTGTCTGGTTCTGGTCACCACACCTCGGGAGGATGGGGAGGTCTCGGGGATGGGGTGGAAAAGATTCACTGAGATGGTTCAAGGGAGGGTTTCCAGCCCCAGGGTCAGAGTGGAGAAGCCCAAGGTGGTTCTCTTCGAGCAGAGAAGATTGGGAGGAGAGGTGGGATTGAGGTGGACTGTAAGACGTAGGAGCAGAATTGGACTATTCAGCCCATCGAGTCTGCTCTGCCATTCCATCATGGCTGATTTATTATCCTTTCAACCCCATTCTTCTGCCTTCTCCCTGTAACCTTTGAGCCTTTACTAAACAAGAACCTATCAACCTCTGCTTTAAATATATCCAATGACTTGGTTTCCACAGCCATCTGTGGCAATGAATTCCACAGATTCACCACAGTCTGGCTAAAGAAATTCCTCTCCATCTGTTCTAAATGGATGTTTTTGTATTCAGAGACTGCGGTCTGGTCCTAGAGTCTCCCACTATAGGAAACATCCTCTGCACATCCACTCTATCTAGGCCTTTCAATTTTCAGTAGGTTTCAATAAGATTCTTTCACCCCCCCCCCCACCCTCCATTCTTCTATGCTGTAGTGAGTACGGCCCCAGAGCCATCAAATACTCCTGAACAAGGCTGGGACAATGTATTGGGTTCCTATTGAAACCAAGTACACACAGCACTGGGCTCCCTGAGGGAGGCTGTTGCATTGAAAGTGGCTCCGAGAAGGTTTAGGGATTCCTTGGGGGAACCAGCTGAGCTTCCTAGAGAGGCTGGGCAGGCTTGGCTTGTACCTGCTGAATGTTGGAGTAAGGGGGCAGGGGACTTGAATGCAGTGGAAACACCCAAGGGGTCTTGGTAGGGTTGCTATGGGGACAATATTTCCTCTGAGGGGGTGAAATTTAGAAACAAGGGCCAGCGTTCATTAAACAAATGGTTTGTGTGCTTGGGAGAAATGAGATGTAATATTGGAGGTTGTCATACAGCTAGGAAACGGGTTCTTTGGCCCAGCTGGTCCATTCTGACCAAGACTGGCATCTAAGTGGTTTGGCCCATAATTCCTCTAAACCTTTCCTGTCCACATACCTGTCCAACTGCATTTTAAAGTTGAAGGTAGAACAATTATTGATAAAGAAGGGAATTAAAATGTTACTGGTGCTGAGAGAATAAAAGTTATGGGGGTTAGAGCATTGCAGAATCGGAGTTGCAATCGGATCTAGAACATAAAACAGCACAGTAAATGCCCTTTGGCCCACAATATAGTGCTTACCTGGTACCCTACTCTAATTTTTCTGTCATCCGTATTCCTATCCAAGTGTTTCTTAAATATCCCTAGTTGTATCCATCATTGTTAAACAGGATCAGACTGGAAGGGCTGAATGGTCTGGTGCTGTGAAATTTGGTGAGTCTGAGCTGCGGCTGTGGCCCCACTCTGCCCCCTGCTGCCCATGAGCTAAAACTGCAGCCAGTGTGTCAGATCCCTGATCCCTGTGGAGGGGATTTTCATAGGTTAAGCTGCTGGACATCAGGCCCTCAGGGGAAACAGGAATTCAAGGCATTCTCTGAAGGTGTTCAGGTTCTGAGAAAGCAGATTAGTGGGCTGAACACAAGAGATTCTGGAAGTCCAGAGAAACGTACACAATGCTGGAGAAACTCAGCAGGTTAGGTGAACTCCAGAAATGAATAAACAATCGATGTTTTAGGCCGAGACCCTTCAGCAAGCACTTTGGTAGGGTGAAGGAAGATGTACTCTGCTCCTGGAGTTGATGGATAGAAGATGTTCAAACCTTCGGGTAGAGGGGGGAGAGCATTTAGACATTTAACACTCTCAAATACAACACATTGCAGTAGGAAAGGTGATCAACCCAGGGGAAATTAAAGACTGTACTAAATGGAAGGAAATGACACTATTGACAGCTGATAGAGGCCTGAAGTTTGAACATGTGTCGTACAACAGGCTCTTTGGCCCACTGAGTGAATCTGGGAATGAAAGGGTTAATGTATGAGGAGATTTTGATGGCTCTGGGCCTGAATTCGCTGGAGTTTAGAAGAATGAGGGGGGAATTTCATTGAAACCTATTGAATATTGAAAGGCCTAGACAGTGGATGTGGAGAGGATGTTTCCTATAGTGGAGGAACGTAGGACCAGAGAGCACAGCCTCGGAATAGAAGGATGTCCTTTAGAACAGATGAGAAATTTATTTAGCCAGAGGGTGGTGAATCTGTGGAATTCATTGCCACAGATGGCTGTGGAGGCCAATTCATTGGGTATAAAGCGGAGGCAGATAGGTAGGTTCTTGATTTGTCAGGGTGTCAAGGGCTGAATGGCCTAATTCTGCTCCTAGGTCTTGTAATCTTGTGGATCATGATGCTGAATTAAACTAAACTTCCCCCATCACAGTCTATACCCTTCCCCCTGCCCCCATTGCCTCCACATTCATGTGTCTGCCAGCCTCTTAATTGTCATTATTGTATCTGCTTCCACTACCCCAGACACCCACCACTGGGTATTTAAAAATAAAGAACACAGTCCTCTCCTTTAAACTACCCCATTTAAAAATAAATAAATCAGCAGAAATGTACCCAAGGGGTAAAGAGGTGAGGCAGTGGGGAAGGGATTAGACTGAGTGTGAGGTGTTGCCAAGTGTGAGTCCTCAAGGATGCGTGCTTAGCCCACTGAACCTCTACACCCACGACAGCATGGCTCGATACAACTCAAACACCACCTATAAATCTGCTGATGACATGCAAACACTTCTGACCTCTGCTTTCTGGATGAGTGTAGGGAGGCTGGTTTCTGCCGATGCTATCAAATGAGCCCTCCTCCACCCCTTCACCACATATACAGCCCCCATCTTCCTCCTGTGTGTACTAGCCGTTGGGAGCATTTCTTACCCACAGTGCTCATACCTGCCAACTCCACCTTCACATCAGCCCTACCCCCAGGAACAACAACAGAGGGCTCACCCCCCCCCCGGAATTCCTTGTGAACCAGGGACTGGTGGAGTTGGCGTGGTGAGTATACCCTTCACTGTGAGGGTGGATTCTGACATCTCTGGTTCGAGGGGCTGACTGGGAGTTGGATCCTGAGAATGAGAGGGGCTGGTTGCTGTGTTGTCATCCTTGCCCAGTGTACCCATCTCTGAGGAGTCCTGGGTGGAGGGCTCCAGGGCTGTCTCAGTTGCCAGATCAAGGACAACTCCACCTTTGGGGAACACCTTCCTGTACACATTCCACCCACCACGCGTCTTGGGGCTGTATCCGAGAGTTCGGGTTTGGGGCTGACATCCCACTCCCCATTCCCCCACATCTACACTCTCTCCTATTGGGAAAGGAGCTCCTTCTCTTTGGGCTTTGGGAGCATGCAGGAACAGAGACTACGTGTACAGTGACACTCACCACTTCCATCAGCCCATCCTCCCACACATTTCCCTTGGCCTCCTGCTGACCGTCAGGGCAAGCAGGTTCCTTGGTATGAGGCACAGGGGTTGGTGTGAGCTCAGCATACTTCTTGGGGTGGGAGGCTTTCCCCCCAAGTGTTTGGACGACTTCTTCCTGCCCTGGGGAGTCTCCTCCCTGACCCTCCTCGCACTCGTGCTCCATGTAGCCTTGAGTTCCCCCACTGAAATTGCAGGGGCAGATGCAGCGGTAAATGATTAAGTAGGGGTAAAGGCAGGGGCAGCAGGGCAGAGGTGCCAGATGTGGAATCCTTAGTCCTGAGATTGGGACAGTTCCTTCCAAAGTGCCCCACCTCCCTACACACATGGCACAGTGGGTGCTCTGAGCTCCAATACACTTGGTAGTCTACTCCTTTGTGTCAAACAGTAAACAAACCCTGAGCATCCTCCTCCCACGCCAGCTGTATAAACAGCTGGAACCAGAAAGCGGTTACACTCTGAATGTTGCATCTGTGATCTCTGATCTTGTCCGAAGAGGGCTAGAAAGGGAAGGAGGACCTCAATGGGAATAAAGGGCTTGACATGCCAGAGGACTATCTGTTGCGTGGTAGCGATCACCAACTCCATCTGCACAAAGGTGTCTTCAACCATGATCACCCTACTGAGAGCCTGTTCCACCAACTTGTCAGTCCTTGAGTAGAACACTGCCTTCCCGAACTCTTTCTTGGAGGACAGAATACCACCTACTCCATCCAAGTCCTCCATGGTCTCTGAGCACTGCAGCAGAGTTATTCCCTTGTACCCCACGTCCATCCTCCACGTACTGAGACAGGGCGTTCTCTGAGGGTGGAGGGGCAGTCATAGACCCCCGGAGGTCAGTGACTCCCAGGAGACTGGTCCAACATAGTGGTATTGCAGTCCAAAATGAGAAACTAATCCAATAATCACTGCTACAATATAAGCAGCCATGTCCACTGATAAAGTCCTTGAGTGAGGAGTGTTCCTGGATGGAAAAGTTTTGGAACTCCTGGCAGTTTGCTTGCTCCTGCGATGTCAGCAGATCCCATGAGTTCGGCTGCCCAAAAGTTCTGGAGTCCCAAGAAGAACTGAAGCATGTTGTAGACAGTCCAGACCAGTCTGTTCTACTTAAACAGGAGGATGGAAGAGGCATTTTCTGTTGCCGGGCCAGTAGGAAGGTGCCCAGCACTTGACAGTCCCTTTTGGTACAGCACCAGAAATTCCAGTGGAGAACTCCCAGCCTGTCATTGCCTTGGCACCTACACTGACCGAGAAACATGACAATGCAGGAGGAAGGGGTGTTGGCCCGATGCTAACAGGAACAGTAGTGTTTCTCACTGCTTTCAGAGCAGAATGGCTTCCTGGTAAGTTGTCAGAGGCTGTAGTGAGAAGCTACACAGTTAGCAGCCTCCAGCAACATTGGTCCAAACTGGCAGGAAAACTCCAAATGGAGCCTCCACACTAAAACAGCCACTCACGCAGATGTTTAGATCTTCCACACCCTCTCCAATATATCTGGCAAACTTTATACAACAGTTTTCCTCAATTACTCTTTTCTCAATCAGAACAGCTCCACTGTGTCTTACACTGGGGGTGTGTGATGGGACAGTATGATAGAGGTAGTTTCACTCTGTGTCTGACCCAGGGAGTGTGTGATGGGACAGTATGGAGGGAGCTTCACTCTGTGTTTGACCCTGGGAGTGTGTGATGGGACGGTGTAGAGGTAGCTTCACTCTGTGTCTGACCCTGGGAGTGTGTGATGGGATGGTGTAGAGGGAGCTTCACTCTGTGTCTGACCCTGGGAGTGTGTGATGGGATGGTGTGGAGGGAGCTTTACTCTGTGTCTGACCCTGGGAGTGTGTGATGGGACGGTGTAGAGGGAGCTTCACTGTGTCTGACCCTGGGAGTGTGTGATGGGACAGTGTAGAGGGGGCTTCACTCTGTGTCTGACGCTGGGAGTGTGTGATGGGATGGTGTAGAGGGAGCTTCACTCTGTGTCTGACCCTGGGAGTGTGTGATGGGACGGTGTAGAGGGAGCTTCACTGTGTCTGACCCTGGGAGTGTGTGATGGGACAGTGTAGAGGGGGCTTCACTCTGTGTCTGACCCTGGGAGTGTGTGATGGGATGGTGTAGAGGGAGCTTCACTCTGTGTCTGAACCTGGGAGTGTGTGATGGGACGGTGTAGAGGGAGCTTCCCTCTGTGTGTGACCCTGGGAGTGTGTGATGGGACGGTGTAGAGGGAGCTTCACTGTGTCTGACCCTGGGAGTGTGTGATGGGACGGTGTAGAGGGAGCTTCCCTCTGTGTGTGACCCTGGGAGTGTGTGATGGGACGGTGTAGAGGGAGCTTCCCTCTGTGTGTGACCCTGGGAGTGTGTGATGGGACAGTGTAAAGGGAGCTTCACTCTGTGTTGGATGTCAGGAATGTGTGATGGGATGGTGTGGATGGGGCTTTGCGTAGTGTGGTGAGGGTTTGGAATGAGCAGTCAGGAAGTGGTGGAGGCAGGTGCAATAATACTCAAGAAGCAGTTGGGTAGGTGCAGTCTGAGGGATATGGGTCGAATGCTGGAAATTGGGTCTGTCTGGGTCAGCTCAATGGACTAGTTCAGCTGAAGGGCCTGTCTCTGCTGTGTTGTTCTATTGCTTGAGATTCCTTCAGGTCCTGAAGGGTCTTGGCCCTTGCTCAGCCGTGGTTCCACTTGCTGCTGTTCTTCCCTCCCACAGGTCGTGGAGCGTCTCCTCTCACTGCCCCCCGAAGTCTGGGGCCAGGTCGTGTCTAAGGCACCTACAGGAAGTGGGGCCAGTAAGCCTAGCCCTTTTGTGTATGGTGAGAAATGGGGATCTTCTTGATTTGGGCTGGAGGTGGACAGACGGCCTGTTGGTCAGGCAGGGGCTGTGTGATAGTGTGCGCAAGGGGGTTACTAGATATCCGTAAGGCTTGGGAGCAGAAGTGGGCCATTCAGCCCATCGAATCTGCTCTACTATTCCATATAACAATTACAGCATGGAAACAGGCCATCTCGGCCCTTCTAGTCCATCCCAAACTCTTACTCTCACCTCGTCCCACCAACCTGCATTCAGCCCATAACCCTCCATTCCTTTCCTGTCCATATATCTATCCAATTTAACTTTAAATGACAACATCGAACCTGCCTCAACCACTTCTGGAAGCTCATTCCACACAGCTACCACTGTCTGAGTAAAGAAGTTCCCCCTCATGTTACCCCTGAACTTTTGCCCTTTAACTCTCAACTCATGTCCTCTTGTTTGAATTTCCCCTACTCTCAATGGAAAAAGCCTATCCACGTCAACTCTATCAATCCCCCTCATAATTTTAAATACCTCTATCAAGTCCCCCCCACAACCTTCTATGCTCCAAAGAATAAAGACCCAACTTGTTCAACCTTTCTCTGTAACTTAGGAGATGAAACCCAGGTAACACTCTAGTAAATCTTCTCTGTACTCTCTCAATTCCATCATGGCTGATTTATTATCCCTTTCAACCCCATTCTCCCCTTAACCTTTGATGCCCTAACTAATCAAGAACCAATCAATCTCCACTTGACTTGGCCTCCACAGCTGTCTCTGGCAATGAATTCCACAGATTCACCACCCTCCTCATCCATTCTAAATGGATGTTCCTCTCTTTTGAGGCTTTGCCCTCTGGTCATAGACTCCCACACTATTGAAAACATTCAGTATCTAGGCCTTTCAATATTTTATAAGTTTCAATGAGATTTCCACCCCTCCCCCCATTCTTCTAAACTCCAGTGAGTACAGGCCTAGAGCTACCAAATGCTCCACGTGTTAACCCTTTCATTCCTGGAATCATTCCGGTGAACCCCCCTCTGGACCCTCTCCAATGCCAGCACATCTTTTCTTCGATAAGAGGCGTGAGACCATGGGAGAGGTCACCCAGTGAGGAACCTTGTCTCAAGACAATGTGAATCTGCTTAGATCCAGGCAGATGGAACCCTCCAACTTAAACCTCCCGTCAACCTTAAATACAAGAGATTCTAAAGTTCAACCTAAAATTGATTATTGAAGTACATACATGTCACCATATACAACCCTGAGATTCTTCTGCAGGCATACTTGGCAAATCTATAGAACAGTAACTGTAAACAGGATCAATGGACAAAAAAACTGTGCCAATATAATTAGCATTAAACAATGAACATGAAATAATGATATAGCAGAGTCCTTAAATGAGTGTAGCTATCCCCTTTTGTGCAAGAACCCAATGGTTGAGGGGTAGTAACTGTTCTTGAACCTGGCTGTGTGAGTCCTGATGCTCCTGTACCTTCTACCTGATGGCAGCAGCGAGAAAAGAGCATGGACTGGGTGGTGAGGATCTTTGAATGCTGCTTTACTATGGCAATATTTCATGTAGGTGTGCTCAATGGATGGGAGGGCTTTACCTGTGATATACTGGGCCAAATCTCAAAGACATTGGTGTTTCCATACCAGGCCATAATGTAACCAGTCACCACACATCTATAGAAGTTTGCCAAAGTTTTTGATGGCATGCCGATTTGATGAGATCCTGCAGATGCTGGAAATTCAGAGTAACACGCACACAGTTCTGCAGGAACTCAGCAGATCAGCTGGCATCTATGGAAATGAATAGTTGGTGTTTTGGGCTGTGTCCTGATGAAGGGTCTTGGCCTGAATTGCCAGTGGTTTATTACTCTCTATAGATGCTACCTGACCTGAATTCTTCCAGCATTTTGTGTCTGTCTGTCAACCTGGCATGTCCTGGTGTGAATACTGGAGAGGCAGTGAAGACTGAACTCCGGAAACATTTGGCAGGAGACATGGTAGAAGTGTTGAAGGCACTTGGATTTGTGGTATGGGCGATCCACAGATGCTGCATGAACTGTCAAGTGTTTCCAGAGTTTTGTTTCAGACTTTCGGTGTCTGCGGTATTTTGTGTTCAGAAATAGGGGAGAGGGAGTCAAATGCTGTCTGGGCTCAGTCCATTGGCCATAAAGATTCCAGCTGACCTCTGAAGCCTGATCATTCAGGTTGGTGGGTCATCAGAGATCGGACTTCACCAAAACTACAGCACGGCTCAGCCAGGACCCTGTCGCATCTGTCTGCCTGGGGAATGGCCGCTCGCTGGACCCAGCGCTCGGGGAGGAAACAACCTGCTCAATATCCGGAAGTGCACAAAGGAACCGTCACTGCTGTAATCTCAGCGTGGCAATAGTGGTGCTGATGTTAGAATTGTAGAATTATTACAGCATAGATGGGCTGAATGGTCTCGGTTCATGTCAGCTTGGGAAGTAATTGTACATCTCATCTCCTCTTAAACTTGTCCAGTCTCTCCTCCCAACCTTTTCTGTTTCACAAGAATCGCCCTGGGGCTGGAATCCCTTCTCCCTGGAACTGTCCCAGGGTATCTTTTCCAAACCTTCCTGTCCTCCTGGAGTGTGGTGAGCAGAACAGAGAGAGAACCCCAGCTGTATCTGGTCCAGGGTCTTGCTGGTTCAGCATCACCTCCCCGCTCCCTCCTACCCGAGTATTTGTGAATCTCTGGTCCTTTCCCATCTGTCAGGGTAGTCCGTGTGTACTCGCCTGTCCTGTAACGTTGATTAAACAATCTCTCCTTTCCCAGGAGTTGGTTAGAAATAAACATCACAGTGCAGTAAGGCCATTTGGCCCACAATGTTATGCCAACCTCTTAACCTACACTAAGATCAATCTAACCCTTCCCTCCCACATAGCCCTCCATGTTTCTTTCTTCCAGAGTTTCCTCACATGAAGACACACTTTTAATGAACAGCTTCATCAGATTTGTGAATGAACAATGAACCTGTGTACACTACCTCAATATTTTTTCTTGCTTTGGTCTTTTTGCACTCCTTATTTAGTTTAATTTTTAAAATCTACTTCTTTTTGAAATTTATGGTTTTTAAATTATTTGCAATGTATTGCTGCTGCAAAACAACACATTTCACAACATGTATACCAGTGATGTTCAACCTGATTCTGATTAAATGTACTTGCCAGCACTGTGGGCAGTGGGTTGCATGAACTCGCTGCTCTGTGTGTACGGGGGAAATACTTGCCTCTGACACCCCCCCCCAACATACTTTCCTCCAATCACCTTAAAATTATATCCCTCACGTTAGCCATTTCTGCCATGTGAGGAAATATCTCTGGCTATCCACTCACTGTATACCTTTAATGGTGTACACTTCCAAGTCACCGTTTCACTTTCACTTCACTTCAAAGAAAGAAAGAAGCCCCAGCTCACTCAACCTTTCCTCATAAGACATGCTTTCTAGTCCCAGTATCATCCTGGTAAATCTCATCTGCATCCCCTCTAAAGCTCTCACATCCTTCCTACAATGAGGTGACCGGATCTAACACAATATTCCAATATGCTCCATCTATAAAGTGACCAGACCAGTACTCCAAGTATACTGGGACACTGAAGAACTCTATTGCAATCCAAATACTGGCCTAAGAATTGTTTACTTCCAACTGGGGAACTAAACCTATGCAGGAGGATAAGATTAAGAAGGACTGGCAGAGCAGACTCAATGTCCGATGCTCCTGTGTCTGGATTTGCTTCCAGATAAGATCAGTGCCTTCTATGCTCGCTTTGACTGTCAAAACACAGAGGGACCTTTACAAACTCCCGCAGCACCTGATGATGCTGTGATTTCAGCCTCTGAGGCTGACATAAAAGCATCCTTCAGGAAGGTGAACCCATAGAAAGCATCGGGCCCAAATGGGGTACCTGACCGGGTACTAAAGACTTGTGATCTACTGTCTGGAATGTTCACCAATATCTTTAATCTCTTGCTCTGGGAGTCTGAGGTGCCTGCCTGCTTCAAGCAGGCTTCAATTATACCGATGTCTAAGAAGAACATGGCGACTTGCCTCAATGTCTATCATCTAGTAGCACTTGCATCTACTGTGAAGTGCTTTGAGGGGTTGGTGATGAAACATATCAACTGCCTGAGATGCGACTTGGATCTGCTCCAATTTGCCCACCAGCACAACAGATCCACAGCAGATGCCATTTCACTGGTTCCTCACTCAACTCTGCACAGGAAAGATGCATACATCATGATGCTCTTTATCAACTACAGCTCAGCATTAAATGCTATCATCCCCTCAAAACTAATCAATAAGCTTCAAGACATTGGCCTCAATACCTCCTTGTGCAATTGGATCCTCGATTTCCTCACTTACAGACACCAGTCAGTTTTGATTGGCAACGTCTCCTCCACAATCTCCGTCAGCACGGGTGCACCACAAGACTGTGTGCTTAGCCCCTGCCTTATTCGCTTTACACTTGTGACTGTGAGGCTAAGCACAGCTCCAGTGCCATATTTCAGTTTGGTGACGACACCATAATAGGCCGAATCAAAGATGGTGACAAATCAGCATGTAGGAGGGAGATTAAGTGACAGGTTGTCGCCATGGCACCACTCAGCCAGATCTTCAATGTCAGCAAGACCAAAGGAGCTGATTATTGACTTCAGGAGGAGGAAACCGATGGCCCATGAGCCAGTCCTCATTGGAGGATCAGAGGCAGAGAGGATCAGCAACATTAAATTACTCAGTGGTATCATTTCGGAGGATCTGTCCTGGGCCCAGAATACAAGTACAATGACAAAGAAACCTCTACTTCCTTAGAAGTTTGTGAAGATTCGGCATGACATCAAAACTTTGACAAACCTCTGGTTGTGCGGTGGAGAGTAAATTGACTGGCGGTTCATTGCTGGTATGGAAATACTAATGCCCTCGTATGGAAAAACCTATGAAAAGTAGTGGATACAGCCCAGTCCATCATGGGTAAAGCTGTTCCCACCACTGAGCACTTCTACATGGAGTGCTATCGCAGGAAAGCAGTGTCCATCAGGGAGCACCACGACTCTTCTTGCAGCTGCCATCAGGAAGAAGGTACAGGAGTCTCAGGACTCGCACCACCAAGTTCAGGAACAACTGCCCCATGCTCTTGAACTAGAGGGGATAACTTCATTCGCCCCTATCTCTGAACTGTTCCCACAACCTATGGCCTCACTTGAAAGGACTTGTCTCATGTTCTCAATATTTATTACTTTACTTTATTGCTTATTTAAATTCAAAGTTCTAAGTACATTTATCATCAAACTATGTATACAAACTTGAGATTGTTTTCTTGCAGGCAGCCATAAACCCATTCAAAGATAAGTACCACACAACAAGACTATCAAACATGCAAAAGAAAGCAAATCACGCAATCAACAAAAAATGAACAAATAAGTCTCAGAACATTAAACATCAAACCATAGAATCTGCAAAAGTGAGTCCACAGCCACAAACCACCGAGGTGATTGAAACCAGTCCAGGAGACAACGGCTGCAGCCACAGCCACCATATCTGTCATTACTGTTTTATTTCTTTAGTATTTGTACAATTTATTCTTTTTCACATTGGTTGTTTCTCTGTCCTGTTGGGTGTGGTTTTTTATTGATTATATTCAATTTCTTGGATTTACTTAGTTTGTCTGCAAGAAAATGAATTTCAGGGTTGCATACGGTGACATATATGGAATTTGATAATTCACTTTGACCTTTGAACTTAAGTGACAACTGAATGATCTGTGTTCCCTTGGAGCTGTTGGGAGTGTGGTCCGTACCCCTATCTGTGCCGCCTTGTGTGAAATGTGGGAGATTCCGGAATAGGAGAAGTATGCTTTTGGGGTGGGTGGGAAATCCTGCTGTGAGAAATAAAGCAGAAGCTTGTCTCTGCTTAGGATTCTGAAGTTGGGTGGGAATAGCTGATAGAAATTGGGTGGAAGGTTTCTGTGCGTTGGTCAGGCTCTGGGTTGGGTTAGGATGTTGGCTGGGTGCTTATGGTGTTATGGGGTCTGTGTGTGTTGGATGGGTAATGTTCGGGTGTTGTGTGGGGTGGTAGTGAAGCCTCTGGGTTGGGTTAGTGTGTTGGGTGTGCTACGGTTGTTGGTTGTGGTGGGTTTGAGTGTTTGGTGGGGTGGTAATGAAGACTTTGATTGGGTTTGGGACCTGATGCTGGGCCGACTCCCTCTATTTGGACTTCTTCCCCCTTCAGGGACTCTGTTCAAGCCACTGACCAGCCCTGATGCAGCCAAGATGGACCTTTCTCCTGGCTGCTGTCTGCCCCCCGGCTTGCTGTAAGTATCTGCGAGTGGATGGGCGAGGTGGGAGGAGTCGTGGGAACGACTGACGCCTGGTTTCACTGTCTCCCTCCAGAACTGGAACCTCCTACAAGTTATTCCCTTCACCAACCCCGAAATAAAGTGCCTGTGAGGAACCTCTGCAGAGAGAACCTTGTCCCAACAGACCCTGGCACATTCTGGATTCTTCATCTGTCCAGAGATTTGTGTTTCCTCTCGAGTTTTACTCCATGCTTTTCTGGGATGATTGGTCTCTGGAGACCTGTGTATAGATGGTGGGTGGGGAACAGTTACTCTGGTCAGTGTCGGACTGGATTTTGGATGGGGAGGGAGGGATTGCTTGTTGAAAGTTTATGCTCATTTTCACTGTCTAAGTGTAAAAAATAAAGTTTCATTCACTTTCTTTTCCCAGATCTCAGTTATGGGATAGCGGCAGGAGGGTGGGCTTTGTGTGAGTTTAGACCTATGCATGATAGCAAAGGGACTTGGGAGCCCTCAGGCACGATTCCCTAAAGGTAAACTTGCAGGTTGAGGTGATGGTAAAGAAGGTAAATGAAATGTTAGCAGTTATTTCAGGAGGGCAAGGCTGTAATGCTGAGGCTTTGTAAGGCATTGGTCAGACCGCACGGAGTATCGTGAGCAGTTTTGGGCCCCTTAGCCAAGAAAGGATGTGCTGGCATTGGAGAGGGTCCAGAGGAGTTTCATGAGAATGATTCCAGGAATGAAAAGGTTAATGCATGAGGAGTGTTTGATGGCTCTGGGACTGTATTCCCTGGAGTTCAGAACAATGAGGCGGGAAGGTGGAGGTGGGGGGTAACCTCATTGAAACCTATCGAATATTGAAAGGTCCCAATAGAGTGGATGTGGAGAAGACGCTTCCTATGCTGGGGTAGTCTTGGTCCAGAGGGCACTGCCTCAGAATAGAGGGATATCCATTTAGAATAGAGATGAGGAGAAATTTCTTTGCCAAAGATGGCTGGGCAGGCCAAGTCATTGGGTATATTTAAAGTGGAGGTTGATAGCTTCTCGATTAGTTAGGGCACCAAAGGTTCTGGAGAGAAGGCAGGAGAATGGGGTTGAGGGATAATAAATCAGCCATGATGGAATGGCGGAGTAGACTCGATGGGTTGAATGGCCTAATTCTGCTCCTATGTCTTATGAGTGGGCTCGACTGCTGTGGGACCGAGCAAGGGAAAAACTGAGACCTCACTCCTGGTGTGGGCTGAGCTCCAATGACAGGAAGTCCATCAGTGTACCCTGCAGTCACCTCTGGGCTGGGCTATTTCTCAGAGTACCCATGTAACCACTGGGGGGGGCGGGGAGCGGGTGGAGAATGGATTAAATATTCCACAGGGTTCGCTGGAGGGTCGATGCACCTCACCGTCTTTGTGTGGGTTTCTGCTCCTTCCACGCTCCAGTGATTCATCCAAACAGGACCCACTCCCATCAGGGAAGAGGCTATGTAGGATCCACACCAGGATCACCAGTCTCAGTTAGTTACCCCAAGCAGTAATGCTGATCAACACCTCCGCCCACTAACCCACCCCTCCACACCCTCAACCACCACCACTTTATCATTTCCCGTCAGTCACCTTGCGTAAACACTCCTGTACCTAGCGTCACCATGGATCGATCTGAATAACTTTGTTCCATGGGTAACAATCAGCCACAAACTCATACCTCAGTACCACAGCAGAATCTCAGACCTGGTGCGTGAGGATTCCCATCTTGCTTCAGTTATACAGCCATGAACCAGGCTTTTGGCCCAATGGGTAGTACCACCACTCATCTCATTTTCCAGCACGGTGCATAGCCAAGCCATGGCGATCCAGCCCGGCGTTCGGCCTTTAGGGTCACTGATTCCCTCCCCACAGGGCACCGTTCACTTTCTCAGTAGAACCAGTAATGTAACCACGTGCTGAGCTACAGACCCTGGTGAAGTTGCACTTGGTTGTTCTTTAGCTCTATATGGTTGGTTTCGGGGACGGGGAGGGAGTGAAGAGTCGTTGGGCTTCAGGGACAGGGATGTGAGGAATTGGAGGTCGCGCTGGAGTCTTGGCCTCCACTCTGTGGTCAAAGGCCAGTGACGTGGAATGCGATGAAGTTCACCCATAGGTGAATATCGGGCTGCTAGGTGAAGTGGCTGGATCATTAAGGTTGTGATGCTGGGATGAGTAGTGGGGACGAGCTCCCACTACGTATTATACACTTCCAATAGTGTGGATCCCAAACAGCCTCAAACAACCAACTCCTGCTCCTGCCCCTCACGTATGGCTTGGTTACTAAGCCCGGCAGAACCATTTCCATCAACAAGAAAAGGGGCAAAGACAGGTTATTGGCACCTTGAAACCAGTCACTCAGGGCAGTTGACGTTTGTTAGCTGTAGTTGGTGGCTGATCAAGGAGAAGGAAAACTGTTTTCAAAGCTCCACTGCCCTGCAGCTACACCCACTCATGGGAAAGGCTTTGGGAGTAAACCTAGAGGTGAAAAATCTGGAGCTGGAGTCCCTAAGGCAGACCTACGTTGAGTTTAGCACTGAGTGGCATCTGCTGTAACAATGCTGGTGCCGAACAGAATCGGTCTCCGCTGTTAATTTGTATTCATTCCCTGTGTGGAGAGGGGAAGCCTGTTTCATGGGGAACAATTTGCTCTCCATATCGTACTGCCCTGGCTTGTATATAGACTTCGACAGCTAGGATGCACTATTCATGATCGACCCTGATCATGAGGGCCTCAACGTAAATAAGCTGTCTTAAGTATTTATTTTGTTTTTCTTTAAATTATTGCTCTTTATCCTATGTTTTATGCTGCATCAGATCAAGAGTAACTATTATTTCATTCCCTTTTACACTTGTGTACTGGAAATGACATAAACAATCTTGAACCTTTAGGCATGAGTGACTCAGCCCTCGAACCTGATCCATCTGGGGACTCCAGCACTTGCTCACTCTCCTGACAGGTGCATTGCCTATTTCCATCTCCATCGTGTTCTGTCTGGTCACCCCATTATAGGAAGGACGTGGGAAAACAATCAGTTAATCTTCTGATTACAAGACCCTGTTAGACATTGGAATGACGCGAGTCAAGTTCACAGGTTTATTGGGAAGACGGGAGGTGGGGGAGCTGCGTGGCCTCAATTGTTGTATGGCCTCCCACGCTCACCCTGTGCTGTCACCTATTGCAGCTACCCAGAGGAGGATATGCCAGAGGCGGTGTGGGTAAAAGTCAAGGTGCGTCGGGTGAGCTGTAGTCTGTGCTGGGTTGGGGACTGGCCCCTCCATCAGTGCTGCTCTCCAGTATTCACTCAATGGAAGACTAGCTAGATTGTGTTCGTCTGCAGCTGCACTAGTGTGAGATAAGAAACTGCTGTGGCTTGTCCTTGCGGAAACGTGGCTTCAGGACAACATCCCATTTACCATCAATCTACAGGCTATGACACTCAGGGACTTGGGCTAGATATTTTATGATACTGTGTTTTCCTGCTATTATAACTATGTGCTATGTGTGACTGTTGGTACTGTGTTTTGCACCTTGGCCCTGGAGGAACGTTTTCACTTGGCTGTATTTTTATGTGTGGTTGAATGAACATGGAACTGAAATTTGGTGTGGAAGAGATTTATCAGGGTGCTGCTCAGATTAGAAAGCATGTCTTGTGAGCGAGTTGAGCAAGCTAAGGTTTTTCTCTTTGGAGTGAAAAAGGATGAGTTGACTTGATAGAGGTACACAAGATAACAAGTGGCATTGATAGTGGACCGCCAGACATTTTTTTTTCCCCAGGGTGTAAATAGCTAATACCAGAGGGCATAATTTTAAGGTGATTGAACTATAGGGGGGAAAAGTCCGAGGTAAGTTATTTTTTAAACAGCAGTGGGAACGTGGAATGCGCTTCCAGGGGTGGTGATAGAGGCAGATAAATTAGGGACATATAAGAGACTCATGGCCCTCCATTTTTTCCGACATCCATGTGCCTGTGGTAGGGAAGGGTTGGATTGATCACAGAATCTAGAGATAGGGTAGTGTAACACCCTGGTTAAGATTTTTACTGCTGTGCTGTAGGTATTTCACTTTAGCAGTTCTGTAAGAGCTGTCTGTTCTGCGTTTAGCACGTTTGGGTTTGAGCTAAAGATGAGGAGCTGTGTTCAACTTAGTAATGTTGTGTCAGCCAGTCAGGATAGTGGAGTTGGGGGGGGGGGTGGGAGGTATTTGTGACGGACACTGGTGTGAGTTGCGGTCTTTTTGGTGGGAGCTGGGAGAAGACAGGAGGGAAGATAGCTGAGGATGCCATCCCTGTTTCACAAGGTGCTTTGTACAGATGAATGGCTTCAAGGAGGAAGGACCAGTACTTCCGTGGGGGAGCCCGGTTGTTTGAGGTGGATTTTGAGTGACATTCGAAAGGTGATGTGTGCTTTCATGCAGACTGTGGATCCAGATTAAAAGGTCAAAGTCTGTCACTAGCATTGTGGCCCATCAGGACGGTGCTTATGCCGGTTTCCGTGGCGTGAAGCGACTGAGAGTACGAGAATGGCACGGCAGTTTGACTGAACGGCGGGTAAAGATGTTTTAGTTGAGCCTGGCAATGATGTGATGAGAGTGGATCTGCCTCATACGACTGAGGTACCTGGAGAAGTGGGGCCATGCTCCGTCCGTACTTTGAGGACGGAGCAAGTTCTGAAGGATGTGTTGTCACATGATGTGACTGCTCTATGTATTCGAATGACCCACAGGATGTGCCCTCCTCCATCTTCTACCGAGTCTCTCAGATGTTAGAGAGGAGGAAAACGCAATGGAGGAGTGGGAGGCCTCCCTCAGCAGGGCAAAGTCCTCAGTAGCAGCTTCTGTTGCCGAAGCAACCCGATGCCACAAGTGGGGGTTTTGCAGGACGGCGGGAAAGATCTGAGGGTCGAAGTATTTCAGATGATATTGGTTGGTACTGCCACCAGGCCTGACAAGGCTAATAGGAAGCCGGACCCACTGTGGGACATACCCAGCCAAGGCCTGCTACTGAGCGGGGCCCCTTGACCAAGGAAGTGACTAGTATTTTCTGTTACAACTGTGGAGGTGGACACTTTAAGCAGGAATGAGGAGGACAGGAAAACCTTCGGAAAGTAAATCAGCAGTTAATCAAACGGGGAAAAAAAAGTAAAACTACGGAGGGACCCAGTAAAGGAACAGGCTGACATTTCAGAGAGGATACATTCCTATCAGTGCATCAAGGGCAATGCTAAACTACCAAACTTTATTCCTGAAGGTTTAGTGGGACCAAGCTCTGCTGTATCTATACGGATTGAATGTGTTTATGCTAGAGCCATACTTGACACAGATTCTCAAGTTACTTAGCTTTATAGATCCTTTTACAACCAGTATTTGACCCATTTACCATTGACGCCACTCAGTGCCCTTGAGATTCAGGAGCTTAGTGCTGATGAATATCCAGACAATCGTTACTGTCATTGAAACTGGAGTGTTTGGAATCAGATGTTGGAGTAACTGGGTCAATTGACCCAGTGTTGGTCTGCCTGGATCCGGATGAAAAGGGTGGAGCTTCCATTCTTGTGGGAACAAACACTGCTGTTGTGAGAAGGCTGCTGGGAGCATAAAGGAGAGAACATTTCTGAAAGCCTTGTCCATCCACTTGTGTTCAGAGCCGTGTTACACCCCAGAGGAGTAGCTCGACTGGCAGGAACCCCTAAATTTGCTGGAATGTCCGAGTAAAGGAAAAGGGGATTAACTGAGAAGATGTTGGGACGCAAAGGTGTATTTTCTACTGTCGAGTCTGATGCTGGTTACTCCACTACTTGCCACACTATTGGAGCAACTGAAGACACCCCTTTCTGAGAGAGCGCTCATCTGTTAGCAACAGTAGAGATTGAAGATGCTTGGCAGCACCTGCTTAAACTGAAGGAAATTGAGTTTGGTCATGGACCGGGGGACCTCAGCCACTGGAAGACATGAGTGATAGATATGAGGAGGCACTCTTTGGTAGACAGGAAGTGTCTAAGGGGTGGTTGAACTTGGAGGAGCCGAAGATGGGATAAGGGGGTCTCAAAGAATCGAGAAACCGCCATGTAGGCTGTCCTATGATGCACTGGGAGAACTGTGTTGCATCTATCCCCCAGTGAGATATGTCGCTACCCTTTACAAATGGATTAGAGGTCATTACATCACAAAATTCCTTTGAAAACTGTTGCTAATGATGGGTCGCTATGCTGTAGGTATTTCATTTGACCAGTTCTCTAAGAGCAGTCTGTTCTGCTTTGAGCATGTTTGGGTTTAAGCTAAAGATAAGGGACTATGTTGTTCACCTTGGGAATGTTGTCAGCCAATCAGGATGGTGGAATTGGGAGAGGGTTCTAGAGAATGCTGGGTGGAGAGGTATTCGTGATGGACACTGGTGTGTGTCGGTCTTTTTGGTGGGAACTGAGAGAAAACAGGAGGGAAGATGGCTGAGGATGCCATCTCTGTTTCACAAGGTGCTTTGTACAGATGAATGGCTTCGAGGAAGGACCAATACTCCCGTGGGGGAGCCCGTTTGTTTGAGGTGGATTTCTAGCAGCATTCGGAAGGCGGTGTGTGCTTTCGTGCACACTTGTGGGTCCAGCACGTGAGTTAAAGACAACTTTAAGCTGAGCTCCAAACTTGTGCACACATTTGGACTGGGTTAACTGTAATGGGCCCTTTTTATTTTGTCCTTTAATTTTTCCTACTAACTGTTCGATAATGCTGACATTTGTAAATATACTTACTTTATAATTGTATACAGTCTGTCATTGCTGCCGGGCAATTGCAAGGGACCAGTAGTTACACAATATTCACACAGAGTGGGGTTTGGGTGAGCGAGACATCCCAGTGCCCTTGGGTTTGGTGGGATCATACTGACCCTAGACAGAGTCTGATAAAGGTGAGGGGCTAACGAGCCACATCTCTGGAGATGCCAGTTTAAAAAAGAAGTTTCAGTACATTAAAAGAGCAATCAAATATGTCCTGAAAGTCGAATGGGCACAGAAACAGGCTGATTGGCCAACTGGTCCTTGCTGTGCAAGATTCCTGATATATTTTTTTTAAACTTTCAATGTACACCACACCACTAATCTCATTTTCCAGCACGGTGCATAGTCAAGCCATGGCGATCCAGCCCGGTGTTTGAACTTTGGAGTCACTGATTCCCTCCCCACAGGTTACATCACTTTCTCAGTAATGTAACCAGCCGCTGAGCTACAGACCCTGGTGAAGTTGCACTTGGTTGTTCTTTAGCTCTACTGGAGACAGTGGGGGCATGGGGGGTCAAGTTGGGGTTTAGGGACAGAGACATAAAGAGTTAGAGGTCGTGCTGGAGTCTTGGCCTCCACTCTGTGGTCAAAGGCCAGTGACGTGGAATGCGATGAAGTTCACCCGTAGGTGAATATCGGGCTGCTAAGTGAAGTGGCTGGATCATTAAGGTTGTGATGCTGGGACGAGTAGTGGGGACGAGCTCCCACTACGTATTATACACTTCCAATAGTGTGGATCCCAAATAGCCTCAAACAACCAGCTCCTGCTCCTGCCCCTCACGTATGGCTTGGTTACTAAGCCTGGCAGAACCATTTCCATCAACAAGAAAAGGGGCAAAGACAGGTTATTGGCACCTTGAAACCAGTCACTCAGGGCAGTTGATGTTCGTTAGCTGTGGTTGGCGGCTCATCTAGGAGAAGGAAAACTGTTTTCAAAGCTCCACTGCCCTGCAGCTACACCCACTCATGGGAAAGGCTTTGGGAGTAAACCTAGAGGTGAAAAATCTGGAGCTGGAGTCCCTAAGGCAGACCTACGTTGAATTTAGCACTGAGTGGCATCTGCTGTGACAACCATGGGTAACAACTTGTTCTCCAGATTGTAGTGCCCTGGCTTGCATTTGGACGTTGATGTAGATAGCTGGGTTGCCATGTTCACGGTCAGCCCCAACTGACGGAGGCCCAGTTAAAAACCAAAATAAAACCCGGGGATCGGAGAGCATGAGTGAGGCTGACCCTGTAGCTATGTGTGTCCATGAGTACGGAATTCAGCGTCCCATCGTCGGCGAGCCCTGGGGTTGATGAATGAGCAAGTCGAGGCCCGATGGACAAAGCCCTGGCATTGCGAGGCCACTGGGGAAATCAGAAGGCTACTGTCTGCGGGTCCACTGGAGGCCTGTCTGTCTATGTGAATTGCAGGGTAGGAGGGAGGTGAGGGGCTTCTTCTCCTGTTGTTGCTGAACATGGTGGGCGTGCTACGTTGGCACCAGGATGTGCGGCCACACTTGCGGGCTGCCCCCAGCACATCCTCAGGTCGTTTGTTAACACAAGTGATGTATTGATATATGATAATTGAACAAATCTGAATCTAACGTCAGAGTGGGATTCAGACAGGCAGGCGAACTGTGCTCAAAGGGAAAATCTCTTTATTTACGATTCAGTAGTCACGCCACAGCCATCATCCTCTTTGACAGCGAGAGGGATGGGTGGCTGTGTCTGGACACACGGATCAGGGCATTAGTGGGCCTGAACTCGCATGTCCCTAACACAGTGGTCTGGTGCACACGGTGGGGCAGCGGTATGTGCAGAGCAGAGATACAGTCCAAACTCCCATGGTGTGTGGACATTCATGGGCTGGAGAGAGCTGAGAGGACTGATTAAACCTGGAACACAGCGAGGGGAAGGTGACGAGTAGATGGTATGACAGAACAGCTGGCCCCACCTGTGCATCCCACAGCAAGTGAGCCAGCGGCAGCCTCCTCAGTCCTGGGGGTCTGCCCCCGCCCTCGTCACAGGATGATCTGGTTCTTGAAGCTGCGGTTCAGTTCTTTGTGTGGGAGTACGATGGAGTTCAGAATGATCACCTCAGCGGGAATACTGACGTTACAGCCTGCGGGGAGCAAACAGCAGCTGAAATGACACCCCGGCATCAGTCAAAGTCCCAGCGCACCAGCCCTACCCCCATGGAATATGGACTCTGGCTCCAGTGCAGCAGTAACATTTGCAACTCTGCTAATCTGCTCCACTAGACCCTTCGGCCCATCTTGTCTGTGCTGATATCTACGCAACATCGTGGACTGCAAAGCCTTGCTTGTACGTTCTATGTCCTTATTGAATGTGTGTGTGATCTGAGATACAGGTACGTACACGGAGGCTTATGTCCATTCAGTTCTTACCGAGGATGGTGATGGAGGGGTTGAGTTTGCCGTCACTGAAGAGCGTTTCACTGTCGATCTTTGCGTAGGGGTCGTTTGGATTCGGGTCACTGGGGGTGCCTTCTACCCGAGACCACTTGCCAACAGCGCTGTCCCAGCCCACGATGCAGTTCAACACACAGCAGTGGTCCTGTACAACAGAGATGGCCAATTAGAACCGGAAAGCAGCTGTGGGGGCAGGCCATTCGGCCCCTTGAACCTGCTCTATCCCACGAAATCACAACTATTCTGACTGGACTCTTGCTCGACTTATAAAAACGAGATTCGGCAAATGATGGAAATGGTGAACACACAGTACTGGAGGAACTCAACAGTTGAGGCAGAATCTATGCTTTAGCCGGGATAAACAGTTGACGACTGACAGAAAGGTGTCAGAAAAGGGCCAGTAACGTGAAGGATCCCACCCACACAGTGCTCATGGACTGTTTATCCCACTCCCATCAGGGAGGATGCTACGTAGGCACTTGATCAGGACTGATGAAGGGTCTTGGCCCGAACGTCAGCTGCTTATTCAGCTCTACTTACCTGCCTGTAGCTGGGAACTCCCTTGGGTTGCACGTCTGCCTGCCTGGGCTGAATCTGAATCGCAATCTCACAGACACACCTTGGGACCCAGGGAAGAATAGGTCTTTGACAGTTGCTAACACACAAGTTGGGAGTAGATCACTGGTCTCTCGAGCTGACACCGCCACTTTACAATGTGATTTCTTATCTACCATGATACAACTCTCCATCCTGCACATCCCTGGTAAATGCTCATCGTGCTGACCCAATATCCCTACCTTTGCTGTAAAAGTGACATGAAAGGTCTTGTTGAGCAATTCTCTCCCAAGGCCTCAGCAGCTGATTCCCAGACTCCGTCTACAATTCTAGCTGCCTGGGTAAAGCAGCCAGCATCATCAAGGACTCCAGCCGTCCCAGACAGACTCCGTCCTCCCCTCTCCCATTGGGCACCAGGCTCAAGAACAGGTTATCAGACTCTGGTATGCTAAGATGGAATCTTGACCTCACAATCTACCTCATTATGACCTTGCACATTACTGTTTACCTGCACTCCACCTTCTTTTTAACTGTTACACTTTATTCTGCACTGCTAGTATTTCACTTTGTTTTACCTCAATGATAAAAAAAAAATACAGCACAAAACAGGCCCTTCAGCCCATCTAGCCCATGCTGAAACATTTAAACTGTCTACTCCTATCGACCTGCAGTGGAATCATAGCCCTCCATAGGCCGACCATCCACGTACCTATCCAAACTCTTAAACATTGAAATCAAACTTGCACCCACCATTTGCACTGGCAGCTTGTTCTACACTCTCACTACCCTCTGAGTGAAGATCTATCAAAATTAACCTTTCTCCAATTTAGAGTCTCAACCTGTGGTCCAGACCTATCTTTTTCTATATTTCCTTTGAAACTAATGGCATTATAATCACTTGATGCAAAGTATTCCCTCACACAAACTTCTGTCACCTGCCCTGTCTCATTCCCTAATAGCAGATCAAGTATCATGCTCTCTCGTTGGAACTTCTATGTACTAATTAAGGAAATTTTCTGAACACATTGACAAACTCTTTCCCATCCTTTTACATCCTTTACAATATTGAAATCCCAGTCAACATACGGAAAATTAAAATCACCTACTATAACAACCTTGCGTTTCTCGCAACAGTCTGCAATCTCTCTACAAATTTTTTCCTCAGTCCTATGGAGAATTGGGTTGTCTATAATATAGCCCCATCAACATGGTCATATCCATCTTATTCCTCAGTTCTACCCATAAAGTCTCATCAGATGAGTTCTCCAGCCTGTCCTCACGGAGCACTGCTGTGACATTTTCCATGGCTAGTAACTCCACCCCTCCTCCTTTAATCCCCCCTGCTTTAGGCATGACAAAGAACAGAACCCCGGAATATTGGGCTGCCCCTCCTGCAACCAAGTCTCACTAATGGCTACAATATCATAATTCCACGTGTTGATCCATGCTGAGCTCAGCTGCCTTTCCTATGTTGCTTCTTGCATTGAAATATACACAGCTCAGGGCATTAGTCACACCATGATCAACCTTTTGATTCCTGACCTTGTCTGCGGTTTTATCAACATCTGTCTCCACTATCTGTTCTGGCACTCAGGTTCCCATCCCCTGCAACTCTAGTTTAAACTCACAACCCTCTATGCAGCACTGGAAAACCTTCCTGCTAGGATAATAGTCCCACTCTAGTTTAAGTGCAAGCTCTCCCTTATGTACAGTCCCACCTTCCCTGGAAGAGAGCATAATGATCCCTCCGTCCTGCACCAACTCCTTAGCCACGTGTTAACCTGTATGATTTTCTTATTTCTGACCACACAAGCATGTGGCACGGGTAGCAAGCCTGAGGTCACAACCCTGGAGGTCCTGCCCTTTAACTTAGCACCTAACTCCCTGAACTCCCTAAGCAGAAAGTTGTCAGTCTTCCTACCCATATCATTGGTACCTACATGCACCATGACCTCTAGCTGCTCACCCTCCCACTTAAGAATCCTGAGGACTTGATCCAAGTCATCCCAGACCCTGGAAGCACTAAGTAACATACCATCCAGGAATCTTGTTCTCATCCACAGAATCTTCTTTCTGTTCCCCTATCACCACAGCTCCCCTCTTCTGCCTTTCTCTCCTGAGTGACAGAGCTAGTATGAAAGACAAGCGTTTCACTGTACCTCAGTACAGGTGACATTAATAAACAAATATCATCTCCTGGTCAACCACTTGTTGTACTCCTAACAGTGGGGACTGTTTACCTCCCATTGTTGTAAGCACCCAAAGGCATCAACTGTTTTGGCATGTCTTTGAAAGTTCTGGGGTCTGCA
This sequence comes from Mobula hypostoma, assembly GCF_963921235.1. Classification (NCBI taxonomy): domain Eukaryota; kingdom Metazoa; phylum Chordata; class Chondrichthyes; order Myliobatiformes; family Myliobatidae; genus Mobula; species Mobula hypostoma. Next base: position 112,154,779 of record NC_086102.1, on the reverse strand, counting down.
CTACTTGCATTAATATCCTGCCCGGACTGGAATGCGCGGTCCCGGGGGCGAGGCCCTGCCCGGACTGGGATGCGCGGTACCGAGGGGGGGGGGGGGGGGCGAGGCCCTGCCGGACTGGGATGCGCGGTCCCGGGGGGGGGTGGGGGGGGGTGCGAGGCCCTGCCCGGACTGGGATGTGCGTACCTGCAGCAAGGCTCCGTGTAAGATGATGGATTCCCGCACTCGAACACCAGCACCGATGGTCACTCCCATGCTGATGGTGACATTGGGACCCAGCTGTGCATAAAGATGAGAAATAAAACACTAGACCTGATGGAAATATATAAATTTCTGAGGCACGGATAGTCAGCACAGAAATATTGAAAGGCACACATTTCAGGTGACAAGATCACAGCCACAGGAGACACTCATTCCCTCTGCCATCAGTTTTACAGCAGCGGTACACTGCAATATATAATTGAAAAAAACTAACCAACAATAAGGAATGTGTATATAAAATTACACGAGTATGCAAAAGAAGAAAAAAAACTAGAGGTGTTGTTCGTGGGTTAATTATCAATTCAGAAATCTGATGGCAGAGGGGAAGAGTGTGTCTTCAAACTCCTGTGAGACCACCTTGATGGTAGCAATGAGATGAAGGCATGGTCCTGGTGGATGGGTGTCCTGAAAGACGGAAACTGCCTTTTTGAGACATCACCTTATGAAAATGTCCTCAATGCTGGGGGGGCTATTGCCCAGGATGGAGCTGGCGGAGTGAGCAACTTTCTACAGCCTTTTCTGATCCTGTCCAAACCTGACAGTTCAAACCAGAGAGGGGGAAAGTTTAACAATGGTGCGTGGGGCATTTTGTTTTTAAACTGGCGGGTGCTGGAATGGGCTGCCTGGTGTAGTGGTGGGGCTATATGATGTATGTATTTAAGAGGCTCTTGGACAGACAGATGAATGTGCAGAAAATTAAAGGAGCCATCTCCCTGACCCTACACTCATCTCTGGAGCATCTGAACAGTAAAAACATCTGCATTAGAATATTGTTTATTGACGAAAGCTCTGCTTCAATACTATAATTCGAAGCAAACTCACCACCAAGCTCCTAGAGCTGGGACACCAGACCTTCCTTTGCAATGGATCCTGACTTCAGTAAGGATAGGCAATAATGCCTCTGGTATGATTATTCTCCACACTGGTGTCCTCAGTCCATTAGACATAAAAACAGAATTAGGCCATTCCACCATGGCTTGTTTATTATCCCTCTCAACTCCATTCTCCTGCCTTCGCCCCATAACATTTGACGCCATGATTAATCAAGAACCTATCAACCTCTGTCTTAAGTATACCCAATGACTTGGCCTGCTCAGCTGCCTGTGGCAATGAATTCCAGAGATTCACCAGCCTCTGACTAAAGAAATGCTTCCTTATCTCTGTTCTAAATTAACATCCCTCAATTCTGAGGTGCTTCCCTCTGGCTCTAGACTTCCCCATTATAGGAAATATCCTTTCTTCATCGACTTTATCTAAACCTTTCAATATTCGATAGATTGCAATGAGACTCCATTCTTCAAAACTCCAGCAAGTACAGGCCCAGAGCTATCAAAAGTGCCTCATGTGTTAACCCTTTCATTCCTGGAACATTCTCATCAATCTCCTCTGGACCCTCTCCAATGCCAGCACATCTTTTCTATAAAGATGCAAAACTGCTCACAATATTCCATGTGTGGTCTGACCAAGGCCTTATAAAGCCTCAGCATTATATCCTTGCTTTTATATTCTTGTCATCTCAAAATGAATGCTAACATTGCATTTGCCTTCCTCACTACTGACAACCTGCAAGTTAAACTTTCCTGTAATACCATGAGCTCTACTTCATTAAGCAGCCTTTGAACTTTGAACCAAGCAGCCTCATGCACGGCACCTTGTCAAAGGCCTTCTGAAAATCCAAATAAACAACATCCACTGACTCTCTTTGTCCATCCTGCTTGTTATTTCCTCAAAGAATTCCAACAGGTTAGTCAGGTAAGATTTTCCCTTTGGGAAAACCATGCTGAATTTGGCCTATTTGATCATGTATCTCCAAGTACCCTGAAACCTCATCCTTGAAAATTATCTCCAATATCTTCCCAACTACTGAAGTCAGGCTAACCAGTTTTTTAATTTTCTTTTATCTGTCTCCTTTCAGATTTTTCAGATATATTAAGTGTAAAAGAGAAGAGTGGATATCGAACTGCTGGAAAATGACACTGGAGAGGTAGAAATGGGGACAAAGAAATGGTGGACAAACTTAGTAAGTATTTTGCGTCAGCCTTCACTGTGGAAGACACCAGCAGAATGCCAGAAATGCGAGAGTGTCAGGGAGCAGAAATGAGTGCAGCTTCCCAAGCATCTTCTCCTTAGTAATAGCAATGACAAAGTCACCTGGACCAGATGGACTACACCCCAGGGTTCTGAAAGAGGTAGCTGTAAAGATTGTAGAGGCATTAGTAAAGCTTTTTCAAGGATGACAGTTTCTGGTTCCTGAGGACCAGAAAATTGCAAAAGTCTCTCCATTTGTCCCCATTTCTACCTCTCCAGTGTCATTTTCCAGCAGTTCGATATCCACTCATCTCCTTTACACTTAATATTTCTGAAAAATCTTTTTGTATCCTCTTTTATTATTGGCTAAATAACATAGAACATCTGACATAGAAATCTACAGCACATTACAGGCTCTTCGGCCCACAATGTTGTGCCGACCATGTAACCTACTCAAGAAACTACCAAGAATTTCCCTACCGCAAAGCCCTCTATTTTTCTAAGCTCTATGTACCCACCTAAGAGTCTCTTCAAAGACCCTATCGCCAGCAGCCCATTCCATGCACCCACCACTCTGTGTAGAAAAACTTACCCGTGACATCCCCTCCATATCTACTTCCGAGCACCTTAAAACTGTGCCCCTTTGTTTTAGCCATTTCAGCCCTGGGAAAAAAGCCTCTGACTATCCACACGATCAATGCCTCTCATCACCTTATACACCTCTATCAGGTCACCTCTCATCCTCCGTCGCTCTAAGGAGAAAAGGCCAAGTTCACTCAACCTATTCTCATAAGGCACGCTCTCCAATCCAGGCAACATCCTTGTAAATCTCCTCTGCACCCTTTCTATAGTTTCCACACCCTTCCTGTAGTGACCAGAACTGAGCACAGAACTACAAGTGGGGTCTGACCAGAGTCTTGATTTTATGCTGTCTTTACCTTCCCTTGTCAGACACAGTGGTCTCATCCTTCCTTTAGAACACTTCATCTTTGGGATCTGCACCTCCCAAATTTCCCCCATAAACACCAGCCATTGCTGTTCAGTTGTCATCCCTGCCAGTGTCCCCTTCCAATCAGCTTCGGCCAGCTCCTCTCTCGTGACTCTGTAATTCCCTTTACTCCATGTAATACTGATACATTGGATTTTATCTTCTCCTTGTCAAACTGCAGGGTGAATTCTACCATATTATGATCACTGTCTCTGACTGTACACCCTGTGTAGTAATGACCGCATGGCCAGGTCCTGCTCCAACACCATCTACAAGTTTGCAGACAGTATCACTGTAGTGGGCTCTATGTCAAATCATAAATTGTTGTAAAAGAAGAAAGAGCTTAGTGACATGGTGTCATGTCTACATTTTGCTCAATGTCAACAAAACAAAAGAGCTGGTCATTGACTTTAGGAGGGGGCAGGTATTGGTGGTGCACATGCTCCTGTTTGCTGAGGGAGACTTGTTGAGAGTTAAGTTCCTTGGACTGAACATCACCAATAGTCTGTCCTGGTCCAACCACTGGAGCCCAATCACAGCCACAAGAAAGCTCACCAATGCCTTTACTGCCTCAGGCTGCTAAGGAAATTGGGCACATCCCCTTTGACCCTCACAAATATTTTATCTGGATGCTCGACAGCTTGGTGTACAACTGCTCTGTCCATGACTGCAAGAAAGTGCAGAGGAATAAAGGGTACGAGCCTGACCTGCTGAGTTCCCCCAGCAGTTTGGGTTTGTTACTCTGGATTTTCAGCATCTGCAGGCTCTCTTCTGTTGACGAAACTGCAGAGTTGTGAGCCTAGCTCAGCACAGCCTCCCCTCCACACTCCCCTCTACACTCCCCGCTGCCTCAGCCTATCATGGAAACCAGCCTCCCCTCCGCACTCCCCTCTACACTCCCCGCTGCCTCAGCCTATCATGGAAACCAGCCTCCCCTCCGCACTCCCCTCTACACTCCCCGCTGCCTCAGCCTATCATGGAAACCAGCCTCCCCTCCACACTCCCCTCCGCACTCCCCTCTACACTCCCCGCTGCCTCTGCCTGTCACGGAAACCAGCCTCCCCTCTACACTCCCCTCCACACTCCCCTCCGCACTCCCCTCCACACTCCCCTCCACACTCCCCTCTACACTCCCCGCTGCCTCAGCCTATCATGGAAACCAGCCTCCCCTCCGCACTCCCCTCCACACTCCCCGCTGCCTCTGCCTGTCACGAAAACCAGCCTCCCCTCTACACTCCCCGCTGCCTCTGCCTGTCACGGAAACCAGCCTCCCCTCTACACTCCCCTCCGCACTCTCCTCTACACTCCCCGCTGCCTCAGCCTATCATGGAAACCAGCCTCCCCTCCACACTCCCCTCCGCACTCCCCTCTACACTCTCCTCTACACTCCCCGCTGCCTCTGCCTGTCACGGAAACCAGCCTCCCCTCTACACTCCCCTCCGCACTCTCCTCTACACTCCCCTCCACACTCCCCTCTACACTCCCCACTGCCTCAGCCTATCATGGAAACCAGCCTCCCCTCCGCACTCCCCGCTGCCTCAGCCTATCATGGAAACCAGCCTCCCCTCCACACTCCCCTCTACACTCCCCGCTGCCTCAGCCTATCATGGAAACCAGCCTCCCCTCCACACTCCCCGCTGCCTCTGCCTGTCACGGAAACCAGCCTCCCTTCTACACTCCCCTCCACACTCTCCTCTACACTCCCCTCCACACTCCCCGCTGCCTCTGCCTGTCACGGAAACCAGCCTCCCCTCTACACTCCCCTCCGCACTCCCCTCGACACTCCCCTCCACACTCTCCTCTACACTCCCCTCCACACTCCCCGCTGCCTCAGCCTATCATGGAAACCAGCCTCCCCTCCGCACTCCCCTCGACACTCCCCTCCACACTCTCCTCTACACTCCCCTCCACACTCCCCGCTGCCTCTGCCTGTCACGGAAACCAGCCTCCCCTCTACACTCCCCTCCACACTCTCCTCTACACTCCCTGCTGCCTCAGCCTATCATGGAAACCAGCCTCCCCTCCGCACTCCCCTCTACACTCTCCTCTACACTCCCCGCTGCCTCTGCCTGTCACGGAAACCAGCCTCCCCTCTACACTCCCCGCTGCCTCTGCCTGTCACGGAAACCAGCCTCCCCTCTACACTCCCCTCCGCACTCCCCTCTACACTCCCCTCCGTACTCCCTCCGCACTCCCCTCTACAATCCCCTCCACACTCCCCTCCACACTCCCCTCCACACTCCCCTCCACACTCTCCTCTACACTCTCCTCTACACTCTCCTCTACACTCTCCTCTACACTCCCCTCTACACTCCCCTCTACACTCCCCGCTGCCTCAGCCTATCATGGAAACCAGCCTCCCCTCCGCACTCCCCTCTACACTCCCCGCTGCCTCTGCCTGTCACGGAAACCAGCCTCCCCTCTACACTCCCCTCCGCACTCTCCTCCACACTCCCCTCCACACTCTCCTCTACACTCCCCTCCGCACTCCCCGCTGCCTCAGCCTATCATGGAAACCAGCCTCCCCTCCGCACTCCCCTCTACACTCCCCGCTGCCTCTGCCTGTCACGGAAACCAGCCTCCCCTCTACACTCCCCTCCGCACTCCCCTCCACACTCCCCTCTACACTCCCCTCCACACTCTCCTCCGCACTCTCCTCTACACTCCCCTCCGCTCTCCCCTCCCCGCTGCCTCTGTCACGGAAACCAGCCTCCCCTCTACACTCCCCTCCGCACTCTCCTCTACACTCCCCTCCGCACTCCCCTGTACACTCCCCGCTGCCTCAGCCTATCATGGAAACCAGCCTCCCCTCCACACTCCCCTCTACACTCCCCTCCGCACTCTCCTCTACACTCCCCTCCGCACTCCCCGCTGCCTCAGCCTATCATGGAAACCAGCCTCCCCTCCGCACTCCCCTCTACACTCCCCTCCACACTCCCCTCTACACTCCCCTCCGCACTCTCCTCTACACTCCCCTCCACACTCCCCTCTACACTCCCCTCCGCACTCCCCGCTGCCTCAGCCTATCACGGAAACCAGCCTCCCCTCCACACTTCCCTCTACACTCCCCTCCACACTTCCCTCCACACTCCCCGCTGCCGCTGCCTCACTGAAGCAGCCAGAGTACTGAAGTCCCCAACCACCCCGGACATTCTCTCTCCTTCCCTCACCCATCGGGCAGAAGACACAAAAGTTTGAAAGCACGTATCACTAGGCTCAAGGACAGCTTCTACCCTGCTGTTATAAGAACTGTTCCCCAGTACAATTAAATGGGCTGTTAACTTCACAATCTATCTCACTACGACCTTGCACCTTGCTGTCTGCCTGCACTGCACTTTTTCTGTAACTGATGCACTTTAAATGTAACACTGCATTCTGTACTTGTTTTACTGTGTTCTACCTGAATGCACTGTGTAACCATTTGATCTGTATGAACAGTATGCAAGATAAGCTTTTCACTCTATCTTGGTTCAGGTGACTATTTGCCAAATTTACCAATTTGTGTACAGGCAGCTTAATTTGGTGTTTTGTTCAGCACAGAGATTGTGGGCTGAAGGGCCTGTTTCTGTAGTACAGTTCCATGGCTTAAACATCCTGAACTGGGAAACAACCTGGAGCTGGAGATTCAGTGATCAAAGGACTCAGAGTGAGGGGTGTTGGTTGAATATAATCAGAGTAGGAGTTAGGAACGGGATTACTTTTTGTCCCTGAGCTGCTGTCTTATTGGTCAGTGACGGCAGACTTGATCAGAGGTTTCGGAAGGCAATTGTGACACCGCATGCAGAGTCTCCGATACCTTAGGGGAAATTGTTTGTGGACATGAGGAAGGAACAGGGGATTAGGACAAAAGTCGATCTCTCCTACAGAACCAGCACAGGCACATCACGCAGACCAGCCTCCTCAGTTTCATGTTGTATACTATAGTCTTGTAACTCAGATAAAGAAATATTAGCTTTATTGTTACATGTACATTGAAACATCAAAACATACAGTGAAATGTGTTGTTTGCGTCTGAGGATGTGCTGGGGTCTTCACCATGCACCAACACAGCACGGCTATAACTCATCAACTCTAACCTGTCTGTCTTTGGACTGCAGGAGGAGAGCACAGCACCCAGGGATAACCCACACAGTTACAGGGGGGAGGATACAAACTCCTTACAATGACTGAATTGAACACCAATCACTGGGGCTGTAAAGTGCTGCACTAACCACTACGATACCGTGCTGGCCCTCAAGATATAAGAGCTGAGGAGTCAGGTTACCATTTTGTTAAGCCACATTGGAGCATTGCGTACAGTTCTGGTCGCCAGACTACAGGATGTGACTGCACTGGAGAGTCGCCAGGATGCTGCCTGGGACAGAGTGTTATAGGTACAAGAGAGACTGAAGAGGCTGAGATATTTAAACAAATTATGGGAAGACAGAGTAGAGAGAAAATGTCTTTTCCCAATGGTGGGGTATTTACACAAGGCAGAGGTATCATAGAACAGGATGGTGCCAGGACATGTGGACCTGATTTATAGGGAGAGATTGAATAGATTATGATTTTATTCCCTGGAGTGTAGGATAATGAGGAGAGATTTGATAGAGGGATCCAAAATGTTAAGGGGTATAGATAGGGTCAGTGCAAGCAGGCTTTTTCCACTGTGGTTGGGTGAGGCTAGAACTAGTGGTCATGGGTTAAGGGTGAAAGGTAAAATGTTTAAGGGGAACCTGAGGGGGATCTTCAATCGAGAGTGGTGAGAGTGTGGAACGAGCTGCCAGCGGAAGTATAGGATATGGGTTTGGTTTCAATGTTTAAGAGAAGTTTGGATAAGAACATGGATGGGAGGGTATGGAGGGATATGGACCGGGTGCAGGTCAGTGTGTCTATGCAGAATAACAAGTCAGCACAGACTAAATGGACCAAAAGGCCTGTTCCTGTGCTGCGGTGCCCTATGACTAGAACATCAAAGAAGCATATGGGATCGCCCAAGCACAGGTGCTTCTGGGCCTAATGCTTTTGAATGGAAAGAGTGTAGGCAGGTACATGGGGCTGAAAGGCCATCACAGTGTTGGACGACTGTAAACTCACCACTGCTGTGGGGTCAATTGTTGCTGTCGGGTGGATGTAAACATTGCCTGTCAGGGATTAAGCACAGAATTACAACCAGAATCCAGACACTTCCCAGCATCAACTCTCCCATCCCATCACCCCAACCTGTCACCCCCATATTGTCACAGCTCCCTCCCCCTCACCCCAACCTGTCACCCCCAGATTGTCACAGCTCCTTCCCCCTCACCTCTCCCACTGCGCCCCACACCCACTAACATCATTTACAGACCTGCAGGCATTGCTCCCCCAGAGATCTGAAGACACACTACAACAAAAATTGAAAAAGGTAAACAGATCTCGGATCCACGGCACCCACTACAGCATCATGTGCCAATTTCCAACCGCCGAAAATCAGGGAAAAGCTTTGCTACAGTGGAGTAACTACCGCACGGAACATCCCCCCAAACATACAGGATTGACCGCTGGCAACAAACAGAAGCCAGAACCCTACCAAACAATACAGTGCAAGACCCTACAGAAACGTTACCAGACGGGGCACTGCTTGACAGATGCAAATGGTACACGCTCAACAGAGCGACAGTGGGAGTTTGTAGGATGGGAGACAATATGGTGAAGTGGGGTTTAAGGACCAGCGAATCCCGTGAGTGTGGCGAAAGGGTGCAGAACATCGAACACGTTCTGCGCAAGTGCCCACTCTCACCTGATTTAGCTGACAGTGACCTGCTCAACATCAACCAACAACACTAGAGTGGCTGGCTGTCTGGTGTGACAAGCTATGATGATGACCCCTCCCACCCTGTCACCCCCCCATATAGTTACAGCTCCCTCCCCCTCACCCCTCTCCCACCCCCTCACCCCTCTCCCACCCCCTCACCCCTCCCACCCCCATATCATTACAGCTCGCTCCCCCTCACCCCTCCTACCCCATATTGTCACAGCTCCCTCCCCCTCACCCCCAATATCGTCACAGCTTCCTCCCCCTCACCCCTCCTACCCCCATATCATCATAGCTCCCTCCCCCTCACCCCTCCTACCCCCATATCATCACAGCTCCCACCCCCTCACCCCTCCTACCCCCATATCATCATAGCTCCCTCCCCCTCACCCCTCCTACCCCCATATCATCATAGCTCCCTCCCCCTCACCCCTCCTACCCCCATATCATCACAGCTCCCTCCCCCTCACCCCCTCCTACCCCCAATATCGTCATAGCTCCCTCCCCCTCACCCGTCCCACCCCCATATCGTCACAGCTCCTTCCCCCTCACCCCTATCTATTTCTCTGACGGTAATTTACAGTAATATTAATATATATTGCAATGTACTGCTGCCACAAAAACAACAAATCTCACGACATAAGCCGGTGATATTAAACCTGACTCTTGATTCTCCCGGGCACTCATCGCTGAACCCTCTGAGGGGGCTGTTGGTCACCTGCCTCCCTACTGCCTGACATTGGACAGCTGCTCCCATGTGGGACCCTGTTATTTTTACTGCACTGGAGGGGCGACAGGAACGCAACTGTTGTTGCTGAGCACACACCGATGATCCTGGGGCCACCCTGTTCACTGCTGGCCAGGCGGTCTGGGTGACTCCTCTCGTACTGGTTCAGGTACAGGCGGTTGGCGTAGATGGCAGAACTGGGGAGAAACCAAGAGCCTCAGTGAGACAAGGTTTCCAAGTTCAAAGTTAATTTATTATCAAAATACATATAGGTTATCATAAACCACCCTGAGATTCATTTTCCTGTGGGCATACACAGTAAATACAAAGAAACATAACAGAATCAGTGAAAAACTGCATCCAACAGGGATTGCAAACAACCAAACAACAAAAGACAACAAACTCTGCAACTACAAAAAATGAGAATAATAATAAATAAATAAATAAATATCAAGAACATGAGATGAAGAGTCCTTGAATGTGAGTCCATAGGTTGTGGGAAGTTCAGTGAAGTTGAGTGAAGTTATCTCCTCTGGTTCAACAGCCTGATGGTTGAGGGGTAGTAACTGTTCCTGAACGTGGTGGTGTGAGTCCTGAGGCTCCTGTACCACCTTCCTGATGGCAGCAGCGAGAGGAGAGTATGGCCTGACTGCTGGGGTCCCTGATGGTGGATGCTGCTTTCCTGCGACAGTACTCCATGTAGATGTGCTCAATGGTGGGGAGGGCTGGAGACTGCTCCACCCTACAGCCTCCCCCTCTACTCAGGGATCACCCAGTGGTCGGTTCTGGTTGCCTCATTGTAGGAGGAATGTGGGAACTTTAGAGAGGGGCAGAGGAGAATTATCAGGATACTGCCTAGGCTAGTGGGGATGTCTGATAAGGAAAGGTTAAGTGGGCCAGGGCCTTTCTCTTTGGAGAAAAGGAGGAGCAAAGATGAGAAGCATTTAAGGATCTCTTAGAAGATACATTAGGGCACTTAATGAACTCTCAGATAAGCACATGGATGATGAGAAATGGAGGGCCATGTAGGAGAGAAGGGTTAGATTGATCTAGGAGTAGGTTAAAGGATTAGCACAACGTTAAGGGTCAATGAGCCTGTGCTGTGCTTTACTGTCACAAAGAAGAGAAAATCTGAGGACACCCCCCCCCCCCACCTTCACCATTCCCCATTTCCCTCTCTCACCTAATTTCCTTACCTGGCCGTCACCTCCCTCTGGTGCTCCTTCCCCTCCCCTTTCTTCCATGTCCTTCTGTCCTCTCCTACCAGATTCTCCCTTCTCCAGCCCTGTATCTCTTTCACCAAACAACTTCCCAGCTCTTTACCTCACCCCTCCCCCTCCCGGTTTCACCTATCGCCTACTACCCTGTACTTCTTCCTCCCCTCCCCCACCTTCTTACTCTGAAGCCTCGTCTTTTTTCTCCAGTCCAGATGAAGGGTCTCAGCCCGATACGTCGACTGTTTACTCTTTTCCATAGATGCTTACTGGGTTCCTCCAGCACTTTGTGTGTTGCTGTGCTGTGTGGCTCTATGCTCTATGGGTTGGTAGAGGTACACAAGATGCTAAGAGGCATAGATAGAGTGCACCTTTTCTCAAGGTGGAAGTGGCTAATGTGATGGAGAGTGCAGCAAAGTATAGGGGGGATGTCAGAGGTTGGGTTTTAATTTATTTTTACACAGAGTGGTGGGTGTGTGGAAAGTCCTGCTGGGGTGGTGGTGGTGCAGGCAGATATGTTAGGAACAGTTAAGAGACTCTTAGATAGGCGTATAGAATGAAGACAAACGGAGGGCATGTGCCACGGAAGAGATCTTGGGTTGATCTTGGATGAGTGATACTGTGCTGTACCCCTCTATGTTCGTAAACACAAAATAATCTGCAGATGCTGGGGTCAAAGCAACACTCGCAACACATTGGAGGAACTCAGCAGGTTGGGCAGCATCCGTGGAAAAGATCAGTTGACGTTTCGGGAAGGGTTCCAGCCCGCAACATTGACTCATCGTTTCCACGGATGCTGCCCAACCTGCTGAGTTCCTCCAGCGTGTTGTGAGTGTTCCTCAATGTTCAATATTCATACAGAAATGTAGAACATAGAACAGGACAGCACTGGACAGGCCACTTGACCCACAATATTGTGCTGATCTTGATGCCAGTTTATACTATATTCTCTTATGTTTCATCCATATCCCTCCATTCATGTGTCTCTCTAAAAGCCTTTTAAACTCCACCAAACTGCCTGTTGCACAGTTGCCCCGGTAACTCGTTTCAGACACCTACTACTCTCCGTGTAAAAATACATGCATGTCACATCGCCTTTAAACTTCCCTCCCAATCATAAAAGTGTATGATGGTAGTGTAGCAGTTAGCATAGAGTTTGATTCCCACCACTGTTTGTACGTTCTCCCTGTGACTGCATGACTTTCCTCCAAGCGCTCCAGTTTCCTTCCACATTCCAAACACGTACGAGTTGGGGTTAGTGAGTTCTGGGTGTGCTGTGTCACGCCGGAAGCATGGCGACACTCGTGGGCTGCCCCCATCCCATCCTCGGACTGTGTTGGTCTTTGACGCAAATGAAACATCTCACTGTGTGTTTCCATGTTTCAATACACAGTACATTGTACAAATAAAGCTCAAGTTTAATGTACCTTGATGTCTGACATTTCTGCCCTGGGGTAGAGATTCCAGCTGTCTATTGCCCCTCATAATCTAAAAAATGTTTATAATTCTCTCCTTGAACTCTGATGCTCCAGGGAAAAACAACTTGTTTGTCCAACCTCTCCATATGGATTATACCTTCTAATTTTAGCATTCTGGTAAGCCTCTTCTGTACCCTCACCACAGTCTCCACGTCATTCCTGTAATAGGGAGACCAGAACTGCATACAACTCTTCAAATGCAGAATGACCTCCTCACTCTTCTATTCAGCACCACTACCAATGAAGGCAAGTAGGCCATAAGCCTTCTTTAGCATATTATCCACTTGTGTAGTCACTTTCAATGAACTACGGACCTAGACCACAACATCCCTGTGCCCTTATCTATGTACTTTCTCCTTCAGTGGGTGCAGGAGTTGAATCCTGCCTTTCACCACCTCCCACTCCACCTACATTCTCTGGGCTCCAATCAGGAGTGGGAAACCTGGATTTTCTTGTCAGTGGGAAAGAGTGGTGCCCAGCTCGGGAGCTAGGTATCTCTCACCCCTCCCATGTCTTCCCCCGATCCTCATCCTCCTGATCCTCAACATCATGTCTCATGCTTTGTCATTTCACCGCCCCCGAACCCAGTGCACCATCCAATCCAGAAACCAACCCTCCACCTCCCTCCTGCTCCAATTCAAGGGTCTTACTCAGCTCTCCCATCTCCCCCTTGGTGACCAACTCCCCAACACGTACCCAGCTGACTTGATCTGACTCCAGAAGCCATCGGTTTTGTAGACGTAGAGGGAGCCACGGCCGGCAATGGTGGTGAAGATGTCCTGTTCCAGCCGGATGACCTCGGCTCGCTGCCAGCCGTTGGAGTTCTCCTCTCTGTAACACAAAGAATCATCATGCCCCGGTTCCCCCTTGCAGCAGGGAATAGCCTGGCACAGTGCCACCTCACCAGCACCATGGGATCTGATCGGAACCTCACCCCTTCCACACAAACACTCCCACAACTACTCCCAATCCAACATCCGACCAAACTCTGCCAACCAAACTTCCGACCAAATTCTCCCAACTGAACATCTGATTGAACTCTCCCAACAAAATATCCCATCGAATTCTCCAAAACAACATCTAATCAAACTCTCCCAACCCAACATCCAACCGAACTTTCCGAACCCAACATCCAATCGAGCTCTCCCAGACCAACATCCCATTAACCTCTTCAAAATTCTCCCAATCAAACATCTGATCAAATTCTCCCAACCCAACATCTGACTAAACTCTTCCAACCCAACATCTGACTGAACTCTCCAAACTCACATCCGATTGAACTCTCCAAAACAATATCTGATCGAACTCTCCCAACCCAACATCGATCATACTCTCCAAAGCAACATCTGATTGAACTCTCCCAACCCAACACCTGACTGAAATCTTCCAACCCAACATCCGATGAAACTCTCCCAACTCAACATCCAACCAAACTCTCCCAACTGACATCCAAACAAATGCTCCCAACCCAACATTTGACTGAACTCCCCCAACCCAGCATCCAACCAAACTCATCCAAGCCAACATCCAGTCGAGCTCTCCCAACTCATCACCCACCCACCTCTCTGATCCCAACACACCACCCACCCTCCCACCACTCCCAAACCAATACACACCCATCCAGCTTTCCTAACCCAACAATAATCACTTCCAACCCAACATCCACCCACACCCCCCCCAACCCAGTGTCCACCCAATCCAACACTCTACCTCCACAGTCTCCCAAAACCACTCGCAAGCGAACACCCAGCTTACAGAAATAGCCCCTGGGGTTCTTCACATTTCTATTGATGGGAGTGATCGCTGGAGGGTGGGCTTCAGTCATCGAGATACATGACCACCCACCTCCCACCCCTGACCCAACATTCCAGTCTCAGTCTGCTGCATCGCCCCGGCAGCTCAGATCAGGAGGACTGTCTGCAGTGCCTGGCCGGTGCAGGGTGATCTCAGGCCTGAGAGCCTGTGATTCCTGCTTCCCAGCTGCAGGGGGCAGACATGGCTAGGGGAAGGAGCACTGGTGAGATAGGGGAATGGAAATCCAGTGAACGCATACAAACATACACAAGCACGGACACACACACACACACATTCAAATACACATAGAGAGAGCCAGACACACTCTCTCTCTCACACACACACATTCAAATACACATAGAAAGAGACAGACACACTCACACACACACACACTCACACATAGGCACAGACACACTCTCTCAGTTCACACTCTCTCTCTCACACACACACACACTCACTCCATGGTGCACTCACACCAGCCTCTAGAACCTGCCAGGGACACAAGTGTGACCCCTCTGACACTCCGACCTTTGTGACCCTGAGCTGTGTGCCACACTTGGGACCTCAGAAATGCTCTCTGTTCCCTCTCAGAAATGCACACACCTCATTTCAGTTCCAGTTCTCTCTCACCTTGCACCAGCAGGCACTACCCACATTCACCCACAGTCAGACTCCACCCCCACCCCCACTCCCCCGCCATTCTCTGCCATGACGACCCTCACAGCAACAGAAAGGTCTCTATTCCGTCATGCACAGCATGCAACAGCTGTACTTAGCAAGGTTCCCATCCAGGAGCAGCCGAGGGTTAGGGGGAGGCAGGCAAGGTTTTACTGAATGAGTTTAGTGAGAGAGTGAGGAGAGAGGCAGATTAGAGAGACTGAGAGGGAGAGAGCTGGACAGCCAGTGAGTGAGAGAGAAAGAAAAAATGAGAGAGAATGAGAATGGGACGAGAGCACGTGACTGAAGCTATGGGTCCTACTCCAGAGAAACTATCACTGTTGACAATGCAGCCAGTCAAATCGTTCCACCAGTCCACAAGGTTACAGTTTATCTCAGCTTTAACTCCCCAAACTACCTCAGCTTGCAATCAAACATATAGAAATCTATGGCCACAAGTTTCACTGTCCGGGGAGACTCCGAGACTTCAGCTGCCTGGAGTGAGGAGTTGCTTATCAACATCGTCCCAAAGAGTTGGCTCTCATCTCATAGCGGGACTCCTCAAGCACCTAAGGAAGTGCCTTTTGTGTTTGTTTTGCTCAAGATTTCCAGCATCTGCAGAATCCCTTGTGTCCTCGGGGAAAAAACTACTCCTTTTCCTCCTCATTTACCCCTTCAATCAACTTCCATCCCCAACCCCTCCACCCCTTCACTCCCCTGAATCCTGTCCATTCCCCTTAATCCCCTCCGTTCCCCCGAATCCCGCCATCACTGCTTCTGCTCCCCATCATTTAACAATTTTTGGCCGCTCCCTTCAATGAATCCCTGCAGTGATGGAAATGAAAGCCTCTCTGTGCAACCTGTCCTCACACCTTTTATCTGTAGCTCTCTGCTGGTCGCCCTTCTAGTGTGTCTGGCTGGAGAGCCCCCAGCTAAGGCCAGCGGGCTATCAGAATCACAGATGGCCAAATCCGATTACTGAAGATGCTGCAGATCTGAGGTAAAAAACCACAGACCAAGAAGCATCTGTGGGAAGGGGAACTGGATTAAGCTTTAGCTCACTGATGAGTCACAGGAAATTCTCTCCCCATCACTCCTGCACAACTCGCTTAAGATACCCAGAATTACTTCAGGAACAGCTCCTTCCCCCTGCCATCAGATTACTGAATAGTCCATGAACATGTCAACACCACCTTAACTTTTCTCTTTTGTTCTATTTATTTATTTTGTATCTTAGACTAAATTTTATGCCTTGCACTGTACTGATGCCATAAAACAAGCTTCTCAGTGTATGTCAGTATATAGTAACACTGATTCTGTAGTTTTTTCATTCACTTACATTTTTAACCTGAATCTCCACACTCCATTAAGAACATAGAACATGGTACAGCCCTTTAGCCCATGATGTTGTGCTGACCACTTAACCTTCTCTAAGAACAATCTAACCCTTCCTTCCTATATAGCCTTCTATTTTCCTATCATCCATATGTCTATCCAAGAGCTTCCTAAATGTCCCCAGTCTATTTGCCTCTATGCACCCACCACTCTCTATGACTTCCCACATTTATTTTCCACCAATCACCTTAAAATTATGCCCCTTCATACAACATAACTTCTGAATAATGCTGTGGCAGACGGGACAGTGGCTCGCCTCTACGGTAACTTGATCTACTCAAAGATAGGTGGTGCAGTGCCCGTTCTGGATGGGAATGCGTTAGGATTAGCAAGCCCTTCAGACCACACTGCACTCACGTAGCCACTTACCCATTGCTACAATACCTGAGGGTAGGGCAAAGGCAGGACCATGAAAGAAAGAGAGAGATGAGAGTGAGAGGTGGCTGTTGTGTGGGACAAGCTACCTGTGCCAGTTGCCCGAGAACAACAGGCAGGACTGAGAGTCAAACCTCATGCTGACCAGAGCAATGGCTACAACCTTGGCTGTGAAGGAACTGTAGGCCAGTACATTACCTTTGACTCAGAGCTGTCCTACTGTCACCTCACATCCCTGAAGGAATGGCTAGCAATGATGAGATGAAGGGTCAAGAGACCTCCTTCCATGGGTCACACCACTGAGAGCCAATGGCAGAGCTAGGTGCCCACAGAGTGCCAGACGGACAAGGCGTGAGGCCCAAATGGAATCCACACCCCAACGCCCAACTCAACACCCACCCACTGCTCCCCAACCTGGCACCCTCAGGTGTCCCAGCTCAAGCCCACCCCCATGGATTCAGCTCTTCTGATGTGATTTATGTACCACCAGCCCACAACCATCATCATGTTTAAGGGTTAGGCAGTACTTCCCAGTAACCCCACTCTCCATCACTGATGGAAATCTCCATTCATCACAGAGTGATGTTGTGACATTTTAACCCTCCCTTAAGATCATTCTAATCCTTCCCTCCCTCCCACATAGCCCTTCATTTTTCTATCATGTATGTACCTATCTAAGAATTTCTTAAATGCCTCTAACTTACTTGCTTCGACCACCAACCCTGGCAGTATATTCCACACACCCAGTACTCTGTGTAAAAAAAACCTACCTCTGACATCTCCCCATACCTTCCGCCAAATACTTTAAAATTATGCCCCCTGGCATTAGCCACTTCAGCCCTGGGGAAAAAAGTCTCTGACTGTCCATGCTATGTCTTATACAATTCTATCAAGTCACCTCTCATCCTCCTTTGTTTCAAACAGAAAAGCCCTAGCTCACTCACTCAGTCCTCATAAGACAAGCTCTCGATACCAGGCAGCATCCTGGTAAATCCTCGACATTGTCTCCAAAGTCTTCACATCCTTCCTATAATGAGCTAACAGAACTGAATACAACACTCCAAGTGTGGTCTAACCAGGGTTTTACAGAGCTGCAACATTGGCTCGCAGCTCCTGGACTCAATCTCCCGACTAATGAAGGCCAACAACCCTATCAATTTGTGTGGCAATATTGAGGGATTTATGGACCCTCCTGTTCCTCCACACCGTTCAGAATCCCGCCATTATCCCTGTACTCTACCGTCAAGTTTGACCTTCCAAAGTGAATCACTTCTCACTTCCCCCGGATGAACTCCAACTGCCTCTATTCAGGCTGTGAAGTGTCGAGAAAGAGACTGTGAGCCATTCTGTGTGTGGGGAGTGTGAGACCCCAGCTGCTGTTGATGGTATCAGTGGGGGTGGGCACGGGAGAGTGGAGACGGAGAGCAGGCATCCATCTACTCACATGGCCAGGTCCTGCTGGTTTTTCCGGAACACCTCCCCAATGTACTGGAAAATGTTGGGTGTGAAGAGGTACACACCACAGTTTATGATGTCACTGACGAAGGTGCTGGGCTTCTCCACGTAGTGAAGAACCTGCAGGAGGATGATGTTATTACTCAGCATGGACTTCCCTGGGACCGGCCGTTGCCTTTGTGCACTGCACGGAGCTGGGCACCACTCTGAGCAGAGCTGCCCAAGATACCCCACCATGTAACACCCTCACATCATATACCCCACCCTGTAACACCCCCATCATATACCCCACCCTGTAACACCCCCATCATATACCCACCCTGTAACACCCCCATCATATACCCCACCCTGTAACACCCCATCTATACCCAACCCTATAACACCCCCATCGTATACAGCACCCTGTAACACCCCCATCCTATACCCCACCCTGTAACATCCCCATTCTATACCCCACCCTGTAACACCCCTCGTATACCCCACCAAGTAACACTGCCATCATGTATCCCACCCTGTAACACCCCCCATCATATACCACACCCTGTAACACCACATCATATACCCCACCGTCATACCCCATCATCATATACCCCACCCTGTAACACCCCCATCCTATACCCCACCCTGTAACACCCCATCATATACCCCACCCCGTAACACCCCTTCGTATACCCCACCCTGTAACACCCTCACATCATATCCCCCACCCTGTAACACCCCCATCATATACCCACCCTGTAACACCCCCATCATATACCCCACCCTGTAACACATCATATATCCCACCCTGTAACACCATCATATACCCCACCCTGTAACACCCCCATCATACACCTCAACATGTAACACCCCATCATATACCCCACCCTGTAGCATCCCATCATATACCCCACCCTGTAACACCATCATATACCCCACCCTATAACACCCCATCATATACCTCACCCTGTAACATCCCCATCATATACCCCACCCTGTAACACCCCATCATATACCCCAACCTGTAACACCACATCATATACCCCACCCTGTAACACCCCATCATATACCCCAACCTGTAACACCACATCATATACCCCACCCTGTAACACCCCATCATATACCCCACCCTGTAGCATCCCATCATATACCCCACCCTGTAACACCATCATATACCCCACCCTATAACACCCCATCATATACCCCACCCTGTAACATCCCCATCATATACCCCACCCTATAACACCCCATCATATACCCCACCCTGTAACATCCCCATCATATACCCCACCCTGTAACACCCCATCATATACCCCAACCTGTAACACCACATCATATACCCCACCCTGTAACACCCCATCATATACCCCACCCTGTAACACCCCCATCATATACCCCACCCTATAACACCCCATCATATACCCCACCCTGTAACATCCCCATCATATACCCCACCCTATAACACCCCATCATATACCCCACCCTGTAACATCCCCATCATATACCCCACCCTGTAACACCCCATCATATACCCCAACCTGTAACACCACATCATATACCCCACCCTGTAACACCCCATCATATACCCCACCCTGTAACACCCCCATCATATACCCCACCCTGTAACGCCCCATCATATACCCCACCGTCATACCCCATCATATACCCCACCCTGTAATACCCCCATCATATACCCCACCCAGTAACACCATCATATACCCCACCCTGTAACACCCCATCGTATACCCCACCATGTAACACCCCATCGTATACCCCACCCTATCATATACTCCACCCTGTAACACCCCCATCATACACCTCACCCTGTAACATCCCCATCATATACCCCACCCTGTAACACCCCATCATATACCCCACCTTGTAACACCCCATCACATACCCCACCCTGTAACACCCCCATCATATACCCCAACATGTAACACCCCTCGTATACCCCACCCTGTAACACTCCATCATCATATACCCCACCCTGTAACATCCCATCACATACCCCACCCTGTAACACCCCCATCATATACCCCACCCTGTAACACCCCCACATCACATATCCCACCCTGTAACACCCCCACATCACGTACCCCAGCCTGTAACACCCCATCATATACCCCACCCTGTAACACCCCATCATATACCCCACCCTGGAACACCCCCATCATGTACCCCACCCTGTAACACCATCATATACCCCACCCTGTAACACCCCCATCATGCACCTCAACATGTAACACCCCATCATATACCCCACCCTGTAGCATCCCATCATATACCCCACCCTGTAACACCATCATATATCCCACCCTATAACACCCCATCATATACCCCACCCTGTAACACCCCAACATATACCCCACATTGGAACACCTCATTGTATACCCCACCCTGTAACACCCCCATCATATACCCCACCCTGTAACACCCCCATCATATACCCCACCCTGTAACACCCCAACATATACCCCACATTGGAACACCTCATTGTATACCCCACCCTGTAACACCCCCATCATATACCCCACCCTGTAACACCCCCGTCATATACCCCACCCTGGAACACCCTATCGTATACCCCACCCCGTAACACCCCCATCGTATACGCACCCTGTAACACCCCCCACATCATATATCCGTCACTCCACTTCTGATTTGATTTGCCACTTCTCAGCTGAGCTATGCATCCTGTCAATGTCCTGTCACAACCTACAACACTACTGCACACTATCCACAACTCCATCAGCCTTTGTGTCATCAGCAAACTTACTAACCCTCCCTAACTTACTTCTGCTTTTTCAAGTTATTTACATAAATGACAAAGTGCAGGCGTCCCTCCAGAACACCACTAGTCACCAGTCACTGACTTCCAGGCAGAATACTGTCCATCTATAACGACCCACTGCAAACCAATTTTGTATCCACATCAATTCAATTCTGTATTCCATAGGCCTAAACTAGGAGCTTCCTAAATGTCATTAATGTATCTGCCTCTACCACCCCTCACGTTCCACACACCCACCACTCTCTGTGTAAATGACGTACCTCTGACGTCCCCCCTATACTTTGCTCCAATCACCTTCTAATAATGCCCCTCTGGCACTAGCCATTTGCACCCTGGGAAAAGGTCTCTGGGTGTCCACTTGACCTATGCCTCTTACCTTCTGCTACACAGACAGCTGTGGGTGCCCAGAATGCACTACCCGGGTGGTGGTGGAGAGACATACTTAAGAGGCCTTAGACAGGCATATAAATATGCCGAGGTTGGAGGGGTAAGGACCAAGTGCAGACAGAAGGGATTTTGCGTCATTAGCTTAATTAGTTTGGCACAACATCAAGGGATGAGGGGTCTGTTCCTGTATTGTGCTGTCCTGACAGCCTGGAAATATTAAATTATTGTCATTAACTGTTAAAAGGCAGCAATCCCTGTCCACATGCATAACTCAGCTTGTCTCAAATGATTTACTTCTACTTGTCTTGTATTGATCTTCACCTTTGTCTGGTCATGAGCAGATGCTCAGCAGACTGATTTCTGGAATGACAGGGCTGATATATGAAGAGAGAGTGGCTTATTCAAGCTCCTGTTCACTAGAGTTAGAAGACAGAGTCCCCATCCTTCGAAGCCTTGTCGAGGTGACTAAGTAGCTGTGAACCACAGCAATAGTATCTGACTCCACCACGTCCCGTAACAGCAAGTTCCAGACATCAAACACTCTGTGTAAAAGAAACCTGCTTTGCCAATCCCCTTTAAATTTCCCTCTCTCACCCTAAGCCTATGCTCTCATATTTTGGATATGGCCAACTCTGGAGAAGAGGTTCTGACTATCTACCCTAAGGTTGTCAAAGCTGGGGAGGGGGCAGGGGGATGAGCTCCCACTTCCTATTAAATGCGCCCAACGGCGGTGTCTCAAATAGCCTCTGACAACCAAGTCCAGCTCCTGGCTTTCATGTGTGGTTTGGCTACTATGTCCAGTGGAACCATTTCCACTGATAGAAGGGGCAAACGCAACTGGTGCCTTAAAACTATTCACTTCGGGCAGATGGGGCTCGTCAGCCATGGTTGGCAGCTCATCTGGCAGAAAGAAAACTCTGATCTCAAGCTTCCGCTGCCTTGCGGTTCTACCCACTCATGGGGAAGGCTTCGGGAGTAAACCCCGAGGGAAAAATCCAGAGCTGAAGTCCCTGAGGCAGTCCTTGTTGAATTCAACGTGACTGGCAACTCCTGCGATGTCGCTGGTGCCAAGTTGTATCGGTCTCTGCCATTCTTTGGACTCATCAGCAACGTGGACAAGGGAAGCCTGGTGCATGGACCACAGCTCTCCATATTGTACTGTCATGGCCCTTGTAGGACAGCTAGGACACAACATCCATTGTTGACCCTGACCAACGGAGGTCTCGTATTCTACCCTATCCACGCCTCACATCTGATTTCAGATGCCTCTCAGCTTCCATCACTCCAAGGATAACTCCAAGACCACACTTGGAGTATTGTGTTCAGTTCTGTTCCGCTCATTAAGCTGTATTCAGCTCTGGTTGCCTCATGTTTCTAAAACTCTAGGTCCACTACGTAGGAGGGAAGACATGTGGTACAACGGGGACACAAGAGACAGCAGATGCTGAGATCTGGAGCAAAGACAAACTGGAGGAGGAACTCAGTGGGTCAGGTCACCTCTGTGGAGTGAAAAGGAATAACACAGAGGGAGGTTATAGATGGAGCATATTGGAATAGTGTGCTCAGTTCTGGTCACCTCATTATTGGAAGAATCTGGAAACTTAGAAAAACCATAAGATATAGGAGCAGAATTAGGCTATTTGACCCATGGCTGATCCACTTCCGTCTCAGCCCCAATATCCTGCCTTCTCCCCGTAACCCTCATGCCCTGACTAATCAAGCGTTATCCTGCCTTTGGAATACTCTTTCTTCTTCTTTGGGATGTATTTATCCTGTACCTTCTGAATTGTTCCCAGAAGCTCCAGCCATTGCTGCTCTGCTGTCATCCCTGCCAGTGTCCCCTTCCAATCAATTTTGGCCTGCTCCGTAACACTCTTTACTCCATTGTAATACTGAAACATCTGACTGTAGCTTCTCCATCTCAAGTTGCAGGATGGAGTCTATCATATTATGACCACTGACCCCTAAGGCTTCCTTTACCTTAAGCTCTCTAATCAATTCCAGTTCATTGCAGAACACCCAGTCCAGAACATCTGATCGCCAGTAGGCTCAACCATGCAATACCTACCTGTCCTTTCGATACAATGTGTATCCTTTCTGCCTATCTGTCCTTTCAATACAATGTGTATCCTTGCAATACCTACCTGTCCTTTCGATACAATGTGCATCCTTTCTGCCTACCTGTCCTTTCGATACAATGTGTATCCTTTCTCCCTACCTGTCCTTTCGATACAATGTGTATCCTTTCTGCCTACCTGCCTGTCCTTTCGATACAATGTGTATCCTTGCAATACCTACCTGTCCTTTCGATACAATGTGTATCCTTGCAATACCTACCTGTCCTTTCGATACAATGTGTATCCTTTCTGCCTACCTACCTGTCCTTTCGATACAATGTGTATCCTTGCAATACCTACCTGTGTTTTCGATACAATGTGTATCCTTTCTGCCTACCTGCCTGTCCTTTCGATACAATGTGTATCCTTGGATGTTAAGCTCCCAGCTATAACCTTCTTTCAGCCAAGATTCAGCGACGCCCACAGCATCATGCATGACAATCTGTGACTGTGCTTTAAGTTCATCTACCTTATTTCCTATACTGCGCACATTCAAATATAACACCTTCAGTCCTGTATTCAACACCCTTTTCAATTTTGTCCCCTTGTACACTGTAACTCATCCTATTGACTGCAAGTTTGTCTGATCATCAGCCCATCCTTGCTAACGTCTCACTACACTGCAGCGGAGATATACCAGGACGCTGCCTGGATTCAAGAGGATGTAATCATGTTTTATGAGGGGAGGCTGAGTGAGCTAGTGCTTTTCTCTTTGGAGCAAAGGAGAACGAGAGGTGACTTGATAGAGATGCACAAAATGCTAAAGAGGCATAGACAGAGTGGACAGTCAGAATCTTTCTCCCAAGGTGGAAATGGCTGATACAAAGGTGTATAATTTTAAGACGATTGGAGGAAAGTATAGGGTATGATGTCAGAGGTAGGTTTTTACACAGAGAGTGATGGGTGCATAAAACACCTTGCCAGGAGTGGTGGTAGAAGCTCATACATTAGGAACATTTCAGAGACCCTAGATAGGCACATGAATGAAAGAAAAATGGAGGAATATGCAGGAGGGAAGGGTTGGATCGATCTCAAAGTAGGTTAAAAGTACAGCACAATACTGTGGGCCCGAAGGGCCTGTACTCTGCCGTAATGGCTTATATTCTAAGCTCTAGTACTGTACAGACTGAGTTTGGGAAGCACGGAGTTTGTTGGGAATTTACACACTGGGTTTGGGAAGCAAATATCTAACCCTGTAAGGCATGATTTAAAGTGAGAGGGAGTAATTTCAAAGGAGATGTACAGGGCAAGCTATTGTATTCGCAAAGAAAGTAGTGGGTAGGTGGGATGTGCCACCAGTGATGGTGGTGGAGGCAACATGATCGAGGCTCTCTCAGATGGGCACTAGATGTACAGAGAATGGAGGGCCATGGATTTGTGCAGACAGAGGAAATTAGTTTAGCTAGACATTTAATTACTAGTTTGTCACAACTTTGTAAGCCAAAGGGCCTGTTTTTGAGCTGTACTGGTCCGTGTTCTAGATGTGGGTCAAAGGGCCCTTTCCTGAGCTGTACTGGTCTATGTTCTAGATGTGGGGAAAAGGGCCCTTTCCTGAGCTGTACTGGTCTGTGTTCCAGATGTAGATCAAAGGGCCTTTTCCTGAGCTATACTGGTCTGTGTTCTAGATGTGGGTCAAAGAACCTTTTCCTGAGCTGAACTGGTCTATGTTCTAGATGTGGGTCAAAGGGCCTTTTCCTGAGCTGTACTGGTCTGTGTTCTAGATGTGGGTCAAAGGGCCTTTTCCTGAGCTGTACTGTCTATGTTCTAGATGTGGGAAAAGGGCCTTTTCCTGAGCTGTAGTGGTCTATGTTCTAGATATGGGAAAAGGGCTTTTTCCTGAGCTGTACTGGTCTATGTTCTAGATATGGCAAAAGGGCTTTTTCCTGAGCTGTACTGGTCTGTGTTCTAGATGTGGGTCAAAGGGCCTTTTCCTGAGCTGTACTGGTCTGTGTTCTAGATGTGGGTCAAAGGGCCTTTTCCTGAGCTGTACTGGTCTGTGTTCTAGATGTGGGTCAAAGGGCCTTTTCCTGAGCTGTACTGGTCTGTGTTCTAGATGTGGGTCAAAGGGCCTTTTCCTGAGCTGTACTGGTCTGTGTTCTAGATGTGGGTCAAAGGGCCTTTTCCTGAGCTGTACTGGTCTGTGTTCTAGATGTGGGGAAAAGGGCCTTTTCCTGAGCTGTACTGGTCTGTGTTCTAGATGTGGGGAAAAGGGCCTTTTCCTGAGCTGTACTGGTCTGTGTTCTAGATGTGGGTCAAAGGGCCTTTTCCTGAGCTGTACTGGTCTGTGTTCTAGATGTGGGGAAAAGGGCCTTTTCCTGAGGTGTACTGGTCTGTGTTCTAGATGTGGGGAAAAGGGCCTTTTCCTGAGCTGTACTGGTCTGTGTTCTAGATGTGGGGGAAAGGGCCTTTTCCTGAGCTGTACTGGTCTGTGTTCTAGATGTGGGTCAAAGGGCCTTTTCCTGAGCTGTACTGGTCTGTGTTCTAGATGTGGGGAAAAGGGCCTTTTCCTGAGCTGTACTGGTCTATGTTCTAGATGTGGGGGAAAGGGCCTTTTCCTGAGCTGTAGCAGACGATGCTCTAGATGTGGGTGGGAGGGCCTGTGAGCACAAACTGCAGCATGGAGTAGCCCCTTGCTGTGTGATAGGTGGGGTGTCAGAGTTCAGCAGATTGCATACCCATCCCCGTGCCGGACACATGCTAGCTCACTCACCTCATGGCTTTGCTCATTCTCCACAATGCAGCCATAATTCATCGACTGTCTCCTGTTGGCCTGTTCCGAAACACCACCAGAATGGTTAGACATCACCCAGCCTCCATCCCTTCAGCCCCCCCACCCACACACACCCCACCTTCCTGCTGCGTCCTCCCAATTCCCCCGAGACTCCACCCAGGAGCCACACAGATCCACTCTCCCTCTACACTCCCCGCACCCAATGGAGTTTAACTCAGATACATGTGAGGTGGTTCATTTTGGTAAGTCAAATATGATGGCAGAATATAGTATTAATGATAAGACTCTTGGCAGTGTGGAGGATCAGAGGGATCATGGGGTCTGAGTCCATAGGACACTCAAAGCTGCTGCGCAGGTTGACTCTGTGGTTAAAAAAGCATATGGTGTATTGGCCTTCATCAATCATCAGACTGAATTTAAGAGCCGAGAGGTAATATAGGACCCTGGTCAGGCCCCACTTGGAGTACTGTGCTCAGTTCTGGTCGCCTCACTATAGGAAGGACGCGGAAACCATAGAAAAGGTGCAGAGGAGATTTACAAGGATGTTGCCTGGATTGGGGAGCATGCCTTATGAGAATAGGTTGAGTGAACTCGGCCTTTTCTCCTTGGAGCGACGGAGGATGAGAGGTGACCTGATAGAGGAGTACAAGATAATGACAGGCATTGATCATGTGGATAGTCAGAGGCTTTTTCCCCAGGGCTGAAATGGCTAGCATGAGCGGGCATAGTTTTAAGGTGCCTGGAAGTAGTTACAGAGGAGATGTCAGTGTAAGTTTTTTATGCAGAGAGTGGTGAGTGCGTGGAATGGGCAGCTGGCAGCAGTGATGGAGGCGGAAACGATAGGGTCTTTTAAGAGATTCCTGGATGGCTACATGGAGCTTAGAAAAATAGAGGGCTATGGGTAAGCCTAGGTAGTTCTAAGGTAGGGACATGTTCGGCACAGCTTTGTGGGTCGAAGGGCCTGTATTGTGCTGTAGGTTTTCTATGTTTGAGCCTCAGTTTCCTAACCGTTGTTCCCAACATGACAAAAGAGTCGGCCTGCTCCTTCTGGAATTCAACCATCTCCGTCAGGGGAAATTCGCAGCAGACGTCTGCGTTCATGACGAAGAACAGGTCAGGTTTTCCTGACAGGATCTGATCTCGAAAGTGATACAGGCCTCCGCCGGTTCCCAGAGCGACATATTCCTGAAGGTATCTGTGAACACAAGAGCAGCAAGGCCCACATTAACCTTTTATTGGGAACCCAACTAGGTTTCAAGCTTCAGAGGGGCAAATAATCAACAAATATCAAAGCATGAGGGAATTCAGCCCATCCACCCTGTGCTGGCCCTAACAGTTGCTACCAACTTGCCCCAACTCCAGTCTCAGTCTCCATATCCCAGAAGATACGGGACATAGAACATGGAACGTTGGAGCACAGTACAGACACTTCAGCCACCATGTTGTGCTGAGTTTTAAACCTACTCCAAAATCTATCTCACCCCTCCCTCCCACACAGCCCTCCATTTTCCTGCCATCCATGTGCCAAAGTAAGAGTTTTTTAGATGTCCCTAAATTACCTGCCTCTACCACCACCCTGAGAGGTGCTGGGGGGGTGGGGTAGGGGGGAGATTCCATGAAAACACCACTCTGTGTGTAAGAAACCTACCTCGGACAACATCCCCCCATACATTCCTCCAAACACCTTAAAATTTCACCTCCCCCCCCTGCCACCCCCCATATTAGCCAATTCCACTCTGGGACAAATAATCAGCAAATCTTGAAGTACAAAGATGGAGTTCGGCCCCTCTAAATGGAGACACAGTCCAACAGTTCTCCTCTCCTCCCTGATTCAGGATTTCAACCCAAACTTCGATAATACTCTTCCTCCTACAGATGCTGCTCGGCCCTCTGAGTGCCTCCTGCAGACTGAATTGGTGGAATCCATTACCAGTTGCTGAGGAGGCAAGTCATTGAATATAATGCAGAAATCCACTGAGATTGTGTGAGACTAGGTCATAGGTTAAGGTTGAGAGGTGAAAGGGGACTTCTCCTCTCAGAGAGGGTGAGAGTGTGGAACGAGCTGACAGCGGAACTGGTGGATGTGGGTTTGATTTCAATATTTGAGAGAAGTTTGTGTAGGTACGTGGATGGGATGGACGGCCATGGTTCAGGTGCAGGTCGATGGGTCTAGGCAGAACACAGTTCGGCACAAACTAGAGAGGCTGTTTCTCTGCTATAGTGTTCTATAACTTTATACTTAAAGCGAAGGTTGATAGGTTCTTGATTAATCAGGAAGTCCAAGGTTACAGCAAGAAGGCAGGAGAAGGAGGTTAAGTGGATGGTCGAACGGTGGAGCAGACTGGATAGGCCAAATGGCCTGATTCTGCCCCATGTCTTATGGAGTCTTGTGGCTCTCTTGCCAAACCCCCTCACACCATGTCCACTGCTCTCTGACCTTCTATAATATTGGGATGTTATTAAATCTTCAGTACCTTGGCTCTGGGGTCACTGTCACACTTCCTAGTCCAAGGTCATGAGTTCAAATGTCAGTCAGGAGACCTGTGTCTAAAGTTCCTGCGTCCTTCCTATGAGGCAACAGAATGTGAATACAATATTCCACGTTCTCCAACAATCAGCTAGTTGCTCATGCCCGCCGTAACGCCAGTGATGTTGTGGGGATGGAACTGGACTCTCTCACGGTGGTGTCTGAAAAGAGGATGCTCTCCAAGTAGCATGCCATCTTGGACAATGTCTCCCATCCACTACATAATGTACTGGGTGGGCACAGGAGTACATTCAGCCAGAGACTCATTCCACCGAGATGCAGCACAGAGCGTTATAGGAAGTCATTCCTGCCTGTGGCCATCAAACTTTACAACTCCTCCCTTGGAGGGTCAGACACCCTGAGCCGATAGGCTGGTCCTGGACTTATTTCATAATTTACTGGCATAATTTACATAGTACTATTTAACTATTTATGGTTCTATTACTATTTATTATTTATGGAGCAACTGTAACGAAAACCAATTTCCCCCGGGATTAATAAAGTATGACTATGACTATGGCTACGTGTCTAAAAACAGAGATCTGGGGGTACTGTTGAGAGTGGCAGGGTAGGTCAAGGGCGAGGCGAGGGAAGCAGGGAATACAGGGGCACTGAGATGTGAACTGGGAACACACTGATTCAACCGGTGGGGAAGTTGCGGCAAGGCAAAGGTTAAAGCAACGTCCAGGTAAGCTAGACTGTAGGCAGAGTGCAGACAGCCAAGGCAAGAAAGAGCATAGCAGCCATTTCACTTACTGGAGACGAGATTAGGATGTGATGGAAGGATTCCAAACACGCACACCGGTGAAGGGACAGCTTCAAAGTATCACCGGTTGTCAGCTTGAAGTTTCTATTGACTGTTAACACCTCTGTTGTGAACGGCGATTGATCTTGCCAGTAAAAATTCAAACATACACAATTTACCAAATGGTCACTATCGTAACTGCCAGTCAATTCTGTATAGAAATCTGTTCCAACTTCAGAACAGATTGGTGACAGGGTCCGGGCTGTTCTCCTTGTGCACCAGTAAATAAAGTGTGACTGATAAACAGGTATGGGTCATCACAAAGTGTAGTTCGTCGACGCCAACAATACGACCAAGTCTTCAGTAAGCAGCATGCGCTCTGGGGCTGTGTCAGAGAGGAGAACGATGTGATGTTCTACAGGGAGCTACAGGAAAATAACCCACAGGGGTATGAGGAGAGGGTGGGGCAAGGGGACCGGCAGGACTGTACTTGCAGAGGACCAGGATGGACTAGATGGAACAAATGGCCTCCTGCCCTGCTGAAACCATTCTATGCTAAAACAAGACAGCAGAATTTCAAGATGTGTTTGGGGTGGTGGAGGATGTCAGAGGTAGGGTTTGCTACACAGAGTGGTGGGTGCATGAAGCACCCGGTCAGGGGTGGTGGAGGCAGCTACATCAGGGACATTTAAGAAACTCACGGCGAGGCACACAGATGATGGAGAAATGGAAGGCTAATTAGGAGGGAAGGGTTAGATTGATCTCGGAGTAGGTTAAAAGGTTAGCACAGCACTGTGCTGTACTATTCAATGTTCTAAGATTCTGCGACATTTATGTTGTTCGATGCCGTCCCTTCCGTACGCACAAAGGCACATCAAAAGCCATTCAGCTCATCGAGTCCATGCTGACCATTAACCACCTAATTATACTGATCCCAATTCCCACCCAGTCACCCCACCCCAGATCCTTCCCCTGACTTCTGCACACACCATAGCTAAGCTCTCAATAAGAACTTCACTGGGCTTTTCGTTACCTAATGCAGATCTTGAATTCTTGCTGCGCAGTCAGAAGGAACCGATTGATTTCGTCGCTTGGCTGGTAAAACCCAATCAGCAAGATCTCTTTCAAGTTTGGAACCTGCGCAGAGTGAAGGAGGGAAGGAAGGTGACAGAGAAAAGGGTGATGAAGGAGGGAAAAAGTAAGGCACCATAAAGATTGAAGATTAGCTTTTATCGGTCACATATACAGTCGATTCCAGTTAATTGGGCCATCAGTTAGTCAGGACAGCCGCTTATTTGGGACAACTGTTAAAGAACAAAAACTAATCAAGAAAATACCCAAGATTCCCATCATTTATTTGGAACACTATGCTGTTTAATTGGGATAGGAGATTTTTGCCAGTATCTAACTAGTGTTGGACACTTAGAGCGAACAGTTTTTAAACAGTGCCATTTACATGTGTTTGTGTTCAAAAAGCAGTGATTTTTGTCACTGATAGTTGGTGTGTAACAAGCAGCAAGACAATTCAGGACCGTTTTGCTCACGGCAGTTTCAAGCATCCAGGCCAACTTTAACAAATTGGGAACGATGAACAATTTGAAGGTATCAACATCATTTTGAATGTTACAATGAAAATGAAGATTCGGA
Organism: Mobula hypostoma; assembly: GCF_963921235.1. Taxonomy (NCBI): domain Eukaryota; kingdom Metazoa; phylum Chordata; class Chondrichthyes; order Myliobatiformes; family Myliobatidae; genus Mobula; species Mobula hypostoma. The sequence continues at coordinate 112,123,710 of NC_086102.1, read as the reverse complement.
GGATACAGTCATTTAAAGCAACGTATGAAGGCGGAACATTAACTGCATAAGAGGTCCGTGCTGATTTTGTTCATATACAGTCAATCTGTTGATAACTATTAGGAATTAATACACAGTTTTATAATACTGTAGTAGTTTTGGTAGTGTTCTAATTTGTTCTGTATTTCTTTTAAATGTGTAATTTTTTACTTAAATAGTTGTTTGTCTTTTTTATATGTGTGGGAACGTGGCCAAGTGGTTAAGGCATTGGACTAGCGACCTGAAGGTCGTGAGTTCCAGCCCCAGCCGAGGGAATGTGTTATATCCTTGAGCAAGGCACTTAATCACACATTGCTCTGCGACGACACTGCTGAAAGCTGTATGGGTCCTAATGCCCTTTCCTTGGACAACTGGTGTCGTGGAGAGGGGAGACTTGCAGCATGGGCAACTGCTGGTCTTCCATACAACCTTGCCCAGGCTTGTGCCCTGGAGAGTGAAGACTTTCCAGGCGCAGATTCATGGTCTCACAAGACTAACAGATGCCTTTTTTATACATGTTTAACTATTTTCATGAAGCGGGCTAATTAGGGCAGCCGCTTAATTGGGCCAAAATGTACTGGTCCCGATGTGTTGTAATTGTCCGGAATCCACTGTACATCAAAACCTCAACATACAGCGAAATGCATTGTTTACATCGACAACCAACACAGACCAAGGATGTTGGGGTTGAAAGGGATAATAAATCAGCCATGGTGGAATAGCAAGCAGACACAATGGACCGAATGGCCTACGTCTTTGTGGTAAAGGCAACACACCAAGTGTTGCCACACTTCCAGCACCTTCATAGCATGCCCACAACTCACTCACCCTAACCCGTGCGTCCTTGGAAACCAGAGCACCCAGAGGAAACCCACACTGTCATGGGGACAAAGTCTCACAGACAGCAACGGGAATTGAAGCCCGATCAGTGATCACTGGCACTGTAAACCAACGCTGTGAGTGCTATGCCTCCATAACCGGAGGAAGTCAACACTCACCATGACAGCCTCGGTCCCCTCCCTGATCTAATATCTCCCTGAGCGGGTTGTAAAGAGAGCTTATGACACATTGCCTTCATATTGAGTAAAATAGTTGTGATGTTATGTTGAAGTTGTAGAAGACTTTGGTAAGGCCTAATTTGGAGTATGGTGTATAGTTTTGGTCCCCTACCTATAGGAAAGACGTCAATAAGATTGACAGAGTGCTGAAAAAATTTACAAGGATGTTGCCACGACTTGAGGACCTGAGTTATAGGAAAAGGTTGAACAGGTTAGAACTTCATTCCCTGGAGTGTAGGAGAATGAGGAGAGATTTGATAGAAGTATATACAATTATGGGGGGTATGGACAGGGTAAATACAAGCAGACTTGTTACCCTGACGTTGGCTGAGATTAGAACTAGAGGTCAAAGGATAAGGGTGAAAGGTGCAATATTTAAAGCGAACCTTGGGGGGGAGATCTTCTTCATTCAGAGGGTGGTGCAAGTGTAGAACGAGCTGTCAGTGGGAGTGGTGGATGTGGGTTTGATTGTAACATTTAAGAGAAGTTTAGATAAGTACATGGAAGGAAGGGGTATGCAGTGCTACAGCTGAGGAGTGAGCAAGGCAGAAAACCAGACTGACGGGAATCGACAGGCCAAAGGGCCCGTTTCGGGGCTCTAGTCGATCACTTCAGCTGACAGGCTGAGTCTGAGCGTGTGAGAGCCCGAGGGTGAGATCAGCGTGAGCCCGAGAGTGGGATCAAGGTGAGCACCAGGGTGAGATCAGGGTGAGCCGGAGAGTGAGATCAGGGTGAGCCCGAGAGTGGGATCAGTGTGAGCCCCAGGGTGAGAACAGCGTGAGCCCGAGAGTGGGATCAGGGTGGGCCCGAGGGTGAGCTCAGCGGGAGCCCCAGGGTGAGATCAGCGTGAGCCCAAGAGTGGGATCAGTGTGAGCCCCAGGGTGAGATCAGAGTGAGATCAGCGTGAGCCCCAGGGTGAGAGCAGGCTGAACCCCAGGGTGAGATCAGGGTGAGCCCAAGAGTGAGATCAGCGTCAGCCCCAGGGTGAGATCAGGCTGAGTCCGAGGGTGAGATCAGCGTGAGCCCCAGGGTGAGATCAGGCTGAGTCCGAGGGTGAGATCAGGGTGAGGCCCAGGGTGAGATCAGCGTGAGCCCCAGAGTGAGATCAGGGTGAGATCAGGGTGAGCCCGAGGCGGAGATCAGTGTGAGCCCGACAGTGAGATCAGCGTGAGCCCCAGGGTGAGATCAGGCTGAGTCCGAGGGTGAGATCAGGGTGAGGCCCAGGGTGAGATCAGCGTCAGCCCCAGAGTGAGATCAGGGTGAGATCAGGGTGAGCCCAAGGGTGAGATCAGTGTGAGCCCCAGGGTGAGATCAGAGTGAGATCAGCGTGAGCCCCAGGGTGAGATCAGGCTGAGCCCCAGGGTGAGATCAGGGCAGCCCCAGGGTGAGATCAGGGTGAGCCCAAGAGTGAGATTAGTGTGAGCCCCAGGGTGAGATCAGGGTGAGCCCGATAGTGGGATCAGCGTGAGCCCCAGGGTGAGAACAGCGTGAGCCCGAGGGTGAGATCAGGGTGAGCCCGAGAGTGGGATCAGGGTGAGCCCGAGGGTGAGATCAGCATGAGCCCCAGGGTGAGATCAGGGTGAGATCAGGGTGAGCCCGAGGGTGAGATCAGTGTGAGCCCCAGGGTGAGATCAGCGTGAGCCCCAGGGTGAGATCAGGCTGAGTCCGAGGGTGAGATCAGGGTGAGGCCCAGGGTGAGATCAGCGTGAGCCCCAGGGTGAGATCAGGGTGAGCCCGAGGGTGAGATCAGCGTGAGCCCGAGGGTGAGATCAGGGTGAGCCCGAGAGTGAGTTCAGCATGAGCCCCAGGGTGAGATCAGTGTGAGCCACAGGGTGAGATCAGCGTGAGCCCCAGGGTGAGATCAAGCTGAGATCAGGGTGAGCCCGAGGGTGAGATCAGGCTGAGATCAGGGTGAGCCCGAGGGTGAGATCAGCATGAGGCCCAGGAGGAGATCAGCATGAGCCTGAGAGTGACATCAGAGTGAGGTCAGCGTGAGCCCGAGAGTGAGATCAGGGTGAGCCCCAGGGTGAGATCAGCGTGAGCCCCAGGGTGAGATCAGGGTGAGCCCGAGAGTGAGATCAGTGTGAGACCCAGGGTGAGATCAGGGTGAGCCCCAGGGTAGGATCAGCGTGAGCCCCAGGGTGAGATCAGCGTGAGCCACAGGGTGAGATCAGCCTGAGCCCGAGGGTGAGATCAGGGTGTGCCCCACGCTGAGATCAGGGTGAGCCCCAGGGTGAGATCAGCGTGAAATCAGAGTGAGATCAGCGTTAGCCCGACGGTGAGATCAGCGTGAGCCCCAGGGTGCGATCAGGCTGAGTCCGAGGGTGAGATCAGGGCAGCCCCAGGGTGAGATCAGGGTGAGGCCAAAAGTGAGATCAGCGTGAAGCCCAGGGTGAGATCAGGGTGAGCCCGAGAGTGAGATCAAGGTGAGCCCGAGAGTGAGATCAGTGTGAGCCCCAGGCTGAGATCAGCGTGAGCCCGAGGGTGAGATCAGGGTGAGCCCCAGGGTGAGATCAGCGTTAGCCCCAGGGTGAGATCAGTGTGAGCCCCAAGGTGAGCTCAGCATGAGCCCGAGAGTGAGGTCAGGGTGAACCCCAGGGTAAGATCAGGGTGAGCCCAAGGGTGAGATCAGCGTGAAGCCCAGGGTGAGATCAGGGTGAGCCCGAGAGTGAGATCAAGGTGAGCCCGAGAGTGAGATCAGTGTGAGCCCCAGGCTGAGATCAGCGTAAGCCCGAGGGTGAGATCAGGGTGAGCCCCAGGGTGAGATCAGCGTTAGCCCCAGGGTGAGATCAGTGTGAGCCCCAAGGTGAGCTCAGCATGAGCCCGAGAGTGAGGTCAGGGTGAACCCCAGGGTGAGGTCAGGGTGACCCCGAGAGTGAGGTCAATGTGAGCCCCAGGGTGGGATCAGGGTGAGCCCGAGAGTGAGATCAAGGTGAGCCCGAGAGTGAGATCAGTGTGAGCCCCAAGCTGAGATCAGCGTGAGCCCGAGGGTGAGATCAGGGTGAGCCCCAGGGTGAGATCAGCGTTAGCCCCAGGGTGAGATCAGTGTGAGCCCCAAGGTGAGCTCAGCATGAGCCCGAGAGTGAGGTCAGGGTGAGCCCGAGAGTGAGGTCAGGGTGAACCCCAGGGTGAGGTCAGGGTGACCCCGAGAGTGAGGTCAACGTGAGCCCCAGGGTGAGGTCAGGGTGAGCCCGAGGGTGAGAGCAGGGTGAGCCGCAGGGTGAGGTCAGCATGAGCCCCAGGGTGAGATCAGGGTGAGCCCAAGGGTGAGATCAGGGTGAGCCCGAGGAAGAGATTAGGGTCAGCCTGAGAGTGAGATCAACGTGAGCCCGGCAGTGGGATCAGGGTGAGATCAGCGTGAGCCCGAGAGTGAGATCAACGTGAGCCCAAGGGTGAGATCAGGGTGAGCCCCAGGGTTTGATCAGGGTGAACCCGAGGGTGAGATCAGCGTGAGCCCGAGGGTGAGATCAGGCTGAGCCCGAGGGAGAGATCAAGCTGAGCCCCAAGGTGAGATCAGGGTAGCCCCAGGGTGAGATCAGGGTGAGCCCGAGAGTGAGATTAGTGTGAGCCCCAGGGTGAGATCAGGGTGAGCCCGATAGTGGGATCAGCGTGAGCCCCAGGGTGAGAACAGCGTGAGCCCGAGGGTGAGATCAGGGTGAGCCCGAGAGTGGGATCAGGGTGAGCCCGAGGGTGAGATCAGCATGAGCCCCAGGGTGAGATCAGGGTGAGATCAGGGTGAGCCCGAGGGTGAGATCAGTGTGAGCCCCAGGGTGAGATCAGCGTGAGCCCCAGGGTGAGATCAGAGTGAGATCAGCGTGAGCCCCAGGGTGAGATCAAGCTGAGCCCCAAGGTGAGATCAGGGTAGCCCCAGGGTGAGATCAGGGTGAGCCCGAGAGTGAGATTAGTGTGAGCCCCAGGGTGAGATCAGGGTGAGCCCGATAGTGGGATCAGCGTGAGCCCCAGGGTGAGAACAGCGTGAGCCCGAGGGTGAGATCAGGGTGAGCCCGAGAGTGGGATCAGGGTGAGCCCGAGGGTGAGATCAGCATGAGCCCCAGGGTGAGATCAGGGTGCGATCAGGGTGAGCCCGAGGGTGAGATCAGTGTGAGCCCCAGGGTGAGATCAGCGTGAGCCCCAGGGTGAGATCAGGCTGAGTCCGAGGGTGAGATCAGGGTGAGGCCCAGGGTGAGATCAGCGTGAGCCCCAGGGTGAGATCAGGGTGAGCCCGAGGGTGAGATCAGCGTGAGCCCGAGGGTGAGATCAGGGTGAGCCCGAGAGTGAGTTCAGCATGAGCCCCAGGGTGAGATCAGCGTGAGCCCCAGGGTGAGATCAGTGTGAGCCACAGGGTGAGATCAGCGTGAGCCCCAGGGTGAGATCAAGCTGAGATCAGGGTGAGCCCGAGGGTGAGATCAGGTGAGGCCCAGGGTGAGATCAGGGTGAGCCCGAGGGTGAGATCAGCATGAGGCCCAGGAGGAGATCAGCATGAGCCTGAGAGTGACATCAGGGTGAGGTCAGCGTGAGCCCGAGAGTGAGATCAGGGTGAGCCCCAGGGTGAGATCAGCGTGAGCCCCAGGGTGAGATCAGGGTGAGCCCGAGAGTGAGATCAGTGTGAGACCCAGGGTGAGATCAGGGTGAGCCCCAGGGTAGGATCAGCGTGAGCCCCAGGGTGAGATCAGCGTGAGCCACAGGGTGAGATCAGCCTGAGCCCGAGGGTGAGATCAGGGTGAGCCCCATGCTGAGATCAGGGTGAGCCCGAGGGTGAGATCAGTGTGAGATCAGAGTGAGATCAGCGTTAGCCCGAGGGTGAGATCAGTGTGAGCCCCAGGGTGAGATCAGGCTGAGCCCGAGGCTGAGATCAGGCTGAGCCCCAGGGTAAGATCAGGGTGAGCCCAAGGGTGAGATCAGCGTGAAGCCCAGGGTGAGATCAGGGTGAGCCCGAGAGTGAGATCAAGGTGAGCCCGAGAGTGAGATCAGTGTGAGCCCCAGGCTGAGATCAGCGTGAGCCCGAGGGTGAGATCAGGGTGAGCCCCAGGGTGAGATCAGCGTTAGCCCCAGGGTGAGATCAGTGTGAGCCCCAAGGTGAGCTCAGCATGAGCCCGAGAGTGAGGTCAGGGTGAACCCCAGGGTAAGATCAGGGTGAGCCCAAGGGTGAGATCAGCGTGAAGCCCAGGGTGAGATCAGGGTGAGCCCGAGAGTGAGATCAAGGTGAGCCCGAGAGTGAGATCAGCGTGAGCCTCAGGATGAGATCAGCGTAAGCCCGAGGGTGAGATCAGCGTGTGCCCCAAGGAGAGATCAGCGTGAGCCCCAGGGTGAGATCAGTGTGAGCACCAGGGTGAGATCAGCGTGAGCCCGAGGGTGAGATCAGGGTGAGCCCCAGGGTGAGGTCAGGGTGACCCCGAGAGTGAGGTCAATGTGAGCCCCAGGGTGGGATCAGGGTGAGCCCGAGAGTGAGATCAAGGTGAGCCCGAGAGTGAGATCAGTGTGAGCCCCAAGCTGAGATCAGCGTGAGCCCGAGGGTGAGATCAGGGTGAGCCCCAGGGTGAGATCAGCGTTAGCCCCAGAGTGAGATCAGTGTGAGCCCCAGGGTGAGCTCAGCATGAGCCCGAGAGTGAGATCAGCGTGAGCCGAGAGTGAGACCAACGTGAGCCCGAGAGTGAGATCAGCGTGAGCCCCAGCGTGAGGTCAGGGTGAGCCCAAGGGTGAGATCAGGGTGAGCCCCAGGGTGAGATCACGGTGAGCCCCAGGGTGAGATCAGGGTGAGCCCGAGGGTGAGATCAGGGTGAGCCCGAGGGTGAGATCAGGGTGAGCCCGAGAGTGAGATCAGCGTGAGCCTCAGGATGAGATCAGCGTGAGCCCGAGGGTGAGATCAGCGTGAGCCCCAGGGAGAGATCAGGGTGAGCCCCAGGGTTTGATCAGGGTGAACCCGAGGGTGAGATCAGCGTGAGCCCGAGGGTGAGATCAGGCTGAGCCCGAGGGAGAGATCAGAGTGAGCCCCAGGGTGAGATCAGGGTGAGATCAGGGTGAGCCCGAGAGTGAGATCAGCGTGAGCCCCAGGGTGAGATCAGGCTGAGTCCGAGGGTGAGATCAGGGTGAGATCAGCGTGAGCCCCAGAGTGAGATCAGGGTGAGATCAGGGTGAGCCCCAGGGTGAGATCAGAGTGAGATCAGCATGAGCCCCAGGGTGAGATCAGGCTGAGATCAGGGTGAGCCCGAGGGTGAGATCAGGGTGAGCCCGAGGGTGAGATCAGCATGAGCCCCAGGGTGAGATCAGGGTGAGCCCCAGCGTTAGATCAGGGTGAGATCAGCGTGAGCCCGAGGGTGAGATCAGCGTGAGCCCGAGAGTGGGATCAGTGTGAGCCCCAGGGTGAGATCAATGTGAGATCAACGTGAACTGAGGGTGAGATCAGCGTGAGCCCGACAGTGAGATCAGCGTGAGCCCCATGGTGATATCAGGCTGAGTCCGAGGGTGAGATCAGAGTGAGATCAGCATGAGCCCCAGGGTGAGATGAGGGTAGCCCCAGGGTGAGATCAGGGTGAGCCCAAGAGTGAGAACAGCGTGAGCCCGAGGGTGAGATCAGGGTGAGCCCGAGGGTGAGATCAGCATGAGCCCCAGGGTGAGATCAGGGTGAGCCCCAGCGTGAGATCAGGGTGAGATCAGGGTGAGCCCGAGGGTGAGATCAGTGTGAGCCCGAGGGTGAGATCAGGGTGAGCCCGAGGGTGAGATCAGCATGAGCCCCAGGGTGAGATCAGGGTGAGCCCCAGCGTGAGATCAGGGTGAGATCAGGCTGAGTCCGAGGGTGAGATCAGGGTGAGCCCGAGGGTGAGATCAGCATGAGCCCCAGGGTGAGATCAGGGTGAGCCCCAGCGTGAGATCAGGGTGAGATCAGGCTGAGTCCGAGGGTGAGATCAGGGTGAGGCCCAGGGTGAGATCAGCGTGAGCCCCAGAGTGAGATCAGGGTGAGCCCGAGGGTGAGATCAGTGTGAGCCCCAGGGTGAGATCAGGGTGAGCCCCAGCGTGAGATCAGGGTGAGATCAGGGTGAGCCCGAGGGTGAGATCAGTGTGAGCCCGAGGGTGAGATCAGGGTGAGCCCGAGGGTGAGATCAGCATGAGCCCCAGGGTGAGATCAGGGTGAGCCCCAGCGTGAGATCAGGGTGAGATCAGGCTGAGTCCGAGGGTGAGATCAGGGTGAGCCCGAGGGTGAGATCAGCATGAGCCCCAGGGTGAGATCAGGGTGAGCCCCAGGGTGAGATCAGAGTGAGATCAGCGTGAGCCCCAGGGTGAGATCAGGCTGAGCCCCAGGGTGAGATCAAGGTGAGCCCGAGAGTGAGATCAGCGTGAGCCCCAGGGTGAGATCAGGGTGAGCCCCAGGGTGAGATCAGGGTGAGCCCGAGGGTGAGATCAGCGTGAGCCCCAGGGTGAGATCAGGCTGAGCCCGAGGGTGAGATCAGGGTGAGCCCCAGGGTGAGATCAGCGTGAGCCCCAGAGTGAGATCAGGGTGAGATCAGGGTGAGCCCGAGTGTGAGATCAGGGTGAGATCAGGGTGAGATCAGCGTGAGCCACAGGGTGAGATCAGGCTGAGCCCGAGGGTGAGATCAGGGTGAGCCCCAGGGTGAGATCAGCGTGAGCCCCAGGGTGAGATCAGGGTAAGCCCCAGCGTGAGATCAGGGTGAGCCCGAGGGTGAGATCAGTGTGAGCCCCAGGGTGAGATCAGAGTGAGATCAGCGTGAGCCCCAGGGTGAGATCAGGCTGAGCCCCAGGGTGAGATCAGGGTGAGCCCCAGGGTGAGATCAGGGTGAGCCCAAGAGTGAGATTAGTGTGAGCCCCAGGGTGAGATCAGGGTGAGCCCGATAGTGGGATCAGCGTGAGCCCCAGGGTGAGAACAGCGTGAGCCCGAGGGTGAGATCAGGGTGAGCCCGAGGGTGAGATCAGGGTGAGCCCCAGGGTGAGATCAGGGTGAGCCCCAGGGTGAGATCAGGGTGAGCCCGAGGGTGAGATCAGTGTGAGCCCCAGGGTGAGATCAGCGTGAGCCCCAGGGTGAGATCAGCGTGAGCCCGAGGGTGAGATCAGGGTGAGCCCCAGGGTGAGATCAGCGTGAGCCCCAGGGTGAGATCAGGGTGAGCCCGAGGGTGAGATCAGCGTGAGCCCGAGGGTGAGATCAGGGTGAGCCCGAGAGTGAGATCAGCGTGAGCCCCAGGGTGAGATCAGGGTGAGCCCCAGGGTGAGATCAGCGTGAGCCCCAGGGTGAGATCAAGCTGAGATCAGGGTGAGCCCGAGGGTGAGATCAGGCTGAGATCAGGGTGAGCCCGAGGGTGAGATCAGCATGAGGCCCAGGAGGAGATCAGCATGAGCCTGAGAGTGACATCAGGGTGAGTTCAGCGTGAGCCCGAGAGTGGGATCAGAGTGAGCCCGAGGGTGAGATCAGCGTGAGCCCCAGGGTGAGATCAGGGTGAGCCCGAGGGTGAGATCAGCGTGAGCCCCAGGGTGAGATCAGGGTGAGCCCCAGGGTGAGATCAGCGTGAGCCCCAGGGTGAGATCAGCGTGAGCCACAGGGTGAGATCAGCCTGAGCCCGAGGGTGAGATCAGGGTGAGCCCCAGGGTGAGATCAGGGTGAGCTCAAGGGTGAGATCAGTGTGAGATCAGAGTGAGATCAGTGTGAACCCGAGGGTGAGATCAGTGTGAGCCCCAGGGTGAGATCAGGCTGAGATCAGGGTGAGATCAGGGTGAGCCCGAGGGTGAGATCAGCTTGAGCCCCAGGGTGAGATCAGGGTGAGCCCCAGGGTGAGCTCAGCATGAGCCCGAGAGTGAGATCAGCGTGAGCCGAGAGTGAGACCAACGTGAGCCCGAGAGTGAGATCAGCGTGAGCCCCAGGGTGAGATCAGGGTGAGCCCCAGGGTGAGATCAGGGTGAGCCCGAGAGTGAGATCAGCGTGAGCCCCAGGATGAGATCAGCGTGAGCCCGAGGGTGAGATCAGGGTGAGCCCCAGGGTGAGATCAGCGTGAGCCCCAGGGTGAGATCAGTGTGAGCCCCAGGGTGAGCTCAGCATGAGCCCGAGAGTGAGATCAGCGTGAGCCCGAGAGTGAGACCAACGTGAGCCCGAGAGTGAGATCAGGGTGAGCCCCAGGGTGAGATCAGGGTGAGCCCGAGGGTGAGATCAGGGTGAGCCCGAGAGTGAGATCAGTGTGAGCCCCAGGGTGAGATCAGCGTGAGCCCGAGGGTGAGATCAGGGTGAGCCCCAGGGTGAGATCAGCGTGAGCCCCAGGGTGAGATCAGTGTGAGCCCCAGGGTGAGCTCAGCATGAGCCCGAGAGTGAGATCAGCGTGAGCCGAGAGTGAGACCAACGTGAGCCCGAGAGTGAGATCAGGGTGAGCCCCAGGGTGAGATCAGGGTGAGCCCGAGGGTGAGATCAGGGTGAGCCCGAGGGTGAGATCAGCATGAGCCCCAGGGTGAGATCAGGGTGAGCCCCAGCGTGAGGTCAGGGTGAGCCCGAGGGTGAGATCAGGGTGAGCCCGAGAGTGAGATCAGCGTGAGCCTCAGAGGGTGAGATCAGCGTGAGCCCGAGAGTGAGATCAGCGTGAGCCCCAGGGTGAGATCAGGGTGAGCCCCAGGGTGAGATCAGGGTGAGCCCGAGGGTGAGATCAGCGTGAGCCCGAGGGTGAGATCAGGCTGAGCCCGAGGGTGAGATCAGGGTGAGCCCCAGGGTGAGATCAGCGTGAGCCCCAGGGTGAGATCAGGGTGAGCCCGAGAGTGAGATCAGGGTGAGCCCCAGGGTGAGATCAGGCTGAGCCCGAGGGTGAGATCAGGGTGAGCCCCAGGGTGAGATCAGCGTGAGCCCCAGGGTGAGATCAGGGTGAGATCAGGGTGAGCCCCAGGGTGAGATCAGCGTGAGCCCCAGGGTGAGATCAGGGTGAGCCCGAGGGTGAGATCAGGGTGAGCCCCAGGGTGAGATCAGGGTGAGCCCGAGAGTGAGATCAGCGTGAGCCCCAGGATGAGATCAGCGTGAGCCCGAGGGTGAGATCAGGGTGAGCCCCAGGGTGAGATCAGCGTGAGCCCCAGGGTGAGATCAGGGTGAGCCCCAGGGTGAGATCAGGGTGAGCCCGAGGGTGAGATCAGGGTGAGCCCGAGAGTGAGATCAGCGTGAGCCCGAGAGTGAGATCAGGGTGAGCCCCAGGGTGAGATCAACGTGAGCCCGAGAGTGAGATCAGCGTGAGCCCCAGGGTGAGATCAGGGTGAGCCCCAGGGTGAGATCAGGGTGAGCCCGAGGGTGAGATCAGCGTGAGCCCGAGGGTGAGATCAGGGTGAGCCCGAGGGTGAGATCAGCATGAGCCCCAGGGTGAGATCAGGGTGAGCCCCAGGGTGAGATCAGGGTGAGCCCGAGAGTGAGGTCAGGGTGAGCCCCAGGGTGAGATCAGCGTGAGCCCGAGGGTGAGATCAGCGTGAGCCCCAGGGTGAGATCAGCGTGAGCCCGAGGGTGAGATCAGGGTGAGCCCGAGGGTGAGATCAGGGTGAGCCCGAGGGTGAGATCAGCGTGAGCCCCAGGGTGAGATCAGGGTGAGCCCGAGGGTGAGATCAGTGTGAGCCCCAGGGTGAGATCAGCGTGAGCCCCAGGGTGAGATCAGAGTGAGATCAGCGTGAGCCCCAGGGTGAGATCAGGGTGAGCCCCAGGGTGAGATCAGGGTGAGCCCCAGGGTGAGATCAGGGTGAGCCCAAGAGTGAGATCAGTGTGAGCCCCAGGGTGAGATCAGGGTGAGCCCGATAGTGAGATCAGCGTGAGCCCCAGGGTGAGATCAGGGTGAGCCCGAGGGTGAGATCAGGGTGAGCCCGAGAGTGAGATCAGGGTGAGCCCGAGGGTGAGATCAGCATGAGCCCCAGGGTGAGATCAGGGTGAGCCCCAGGGTGAGGTCAGGGTGAGCCCGAGGGTGAGATCAGTGTGAGCCTCAGGGTGAGATCAGCGTGAGCCACAGGGTGAGATCAGGCTGAGCCTGAGGGTGAGATCAGGGTGACCCGAGGGTGAGATCAGCGTGAGCCCCAGGGTGAGATCAGGGTGAGCCCGAGGGTGAGATCAGCGTGAGCCGGAGGGTGAGATCAGGGTGAGCCCGAGGGTGAGATCAGGGTGAGCCCCAGGGTGAGATCAGCGTGAGCCCCAGGGTGAGATCAGTGTGAGCCACAGGGTGAGATCAGCGTGAGCCCCAGGGTGAGATCAGCGTGAGCCCGAGGGTGAGATCAGGGTGAGCCCGAGGGTGAGATCAGGGTGAGATCAGGGTGAGCCCGAGGGTGAGATCAGCGTGAGCCCCAGGGTGAGATCAGGGTGAGCCCGAGGGTGAGATCAGTGTGAGCCCCAGGGTGAGATCAGCGTGAGCCCGAGGGTGAGATCAGGGTGAGCCCCAGGGTGAGATCAGCGTGAGCCCCAGGGTGAGATCAGGGTGAGCCCCAGGGTGAGATCAGGGTGAGCCCCAGGGTGAGATCAGGGTGAGCCCCAGGGTGAGATCAGCGTGAGCCCCAGGGTGAGATCAGGGTGAGCCCCAGGGTGAGATCAGCGTGAGCCACAGGGTGAGATCAGCGTGAGCCCGAGGGTGAGATCAGCGTGAGCCCCAGGGTGAGATCAGGGTGAGCCCGAGGGTGAGATCAGTGTGAGATCAGAGTGAGATCAGCGTGAGCCCGAGGGTGAGATCAGTGTGAGCCCCAGGGTGAGATCAGGCTGAGCCCCAGGGTGAGATCAGGCTGAGCCCCAGGGTGAGATCAGGGTGAGCCCAAGGGTGAGATCAGCGTGAGCCCCAGGGTGAGATCAGGGTGAGCCCGAAGAGTGAGATCAAGGTGAGCCCGAGAGTGAGATCAGTGTGAGCCCCAGGCTGAGATCAGCGTGAGCCCGAGGGTGAGATCAGGGTGAGCCCCAGGGTGAGATCAGCGTGAGCCCCAGGGTGAGATCAGGGTGAGCCCAAGAGTGAGATCAGGGTGAGCCCCAGGGTGAGGTCAGGGTGAGCCCGAGGGTGAGATCAGGGTGAGCCCCAGGGTGAGATCAGCGTGAGCCACAGGGTGAGAGAGTGAGATCAGCGTTAGCCCCAGTGTGAGATCAGGCTGAGCCCGAGGCTGAGATCAGGCTGAGCCCCAGTGAGAGATCAGGGTGAGCCCAAGGGTGAGATCAGCGTGAGCCCCAGGGTGAGATCAGGGTGAGCCCGAGAGTGAGATCAGTGTGAGCCCCAGGGTGAGATCAGCGTGAGCCCCAGGGTGGGATCAGGGTGAGCCCGAGGGTGAGATCAGGGTGAGCCCCAGGGTGAGATCAGCGTGAGCTGAGGGTGAGTATCAATATGAGTGGGGCTCTGACTGCAAGTGAAATAAGGGAGAGAGTGAGTGTGAGTTTACGAGGCAGTGGGAGCAGGTCAATGCCAGGGACCCACCCACCACATGAGCTATTGCCAGATTACAGGCAATAACACTCATTACACTTACACAAACAACTGGCAGGTAGAAGTTACCTTTGCACAAGCCTCAATATGATGCTGGATCATTGGGACACCCGCCACCGGGAACAACGGCTTCGGAACCTCGAAGGACAGAGGCCGGAACCTTGTGCCTGAGGAAAAAGCAGGAACTCTCAATACTGTCCTATCACACTCCCAGGGTCAGACACAGAGTGAAGCTCCCTCTACACCGTCCCATCACACACTCCCAGGGTCAGACACAGAGTGAAGCTCCCTCTACACCGTCCCATCACACACTCCCACGGTCAGACACAGAGTGAAGCTCCATCTACACTGTCCCATCACACACTCCCAGGGTCAGACACAGAGTGAAGCTCCCTCTACACCATCCCATCACACACTCCCAGGGTCAGACACAGAGTGAAGCTCCCTCTACACCATCCCATCACACACTCCCAGGGTCAGACACAGAGTGAAGCTCCCTCTACACCATCCCATCACACACTCCCAGGGTCAGACATAGAGTGAAGCTCCCTCTACACCATCCCATCACACACTCCCAGGGTCAGACACAGAGTGAAGCTCCATCTACACCGTCCCATCACACACTCCCAGGGTCAGACACAGAGTGAAGCTCCCTCTACACCGTCCCATTACTCACTCCCGGGGTCAGACACAGAGTGAAGCTCCCTCTACACCATCCCATCACACACTCCCAGGGTCAGACACAGAGTGAAGCTCCCTCTACACCGTCCCATCACACACTCCCACGGTCAGACACAGAGTGAAGCTCCCTCTACACTGTCTCATCACACACTCCCAGGGTCAGACACAGAGTGAAGCTCCCTCCACACTGTCCCATCATGCGCGACTGCGATGAAGCACAGAACGAAGTTCCCTCCACACCAAAACAACAATATATATAAATTTAATTAAATAAGTAACACCGAAAGAGAGCAAACAGAAGTGAGAGGTTTATGGATTCATTGTCCATTATCCAGCATGAGCACGGCAATGGAGCTGATATTAGACTGCTGTGATCTGAGTCAGCAGGAACAATGGCCCGAATGGCCTCTTCCACCTGCTTCATAACCAACTCCTTTGATCGATCCTGACCCCTCCACAGAGCTGACCAATCAGCCTAGTTTCTTTCAATATGTTTATTCGTTTCTACATGGAAGAATACAGAGTACAAGAAAGTATATATAAAGGTCAAGAAAAACAACTAGCAACTGCATTACATCTGTTCATAGTAACAAGCTCATTACCCCGTATTCATGTTGGTTAGTCAAAGTTATAGTGAAATATACTAATTTATTACAAAAATAGAGTGCAACCCCTACCAAGACTGAAGCTGTTTATTAAGGAGAAAAAAAAGGTAAAATACGAATTGAGGGTTATTGAAAGTTTTGAAAATAATTCAGAAAGGGTCCCCACTGCCTGGTTTCCTTCTATCTTCCACTCCACCCTCTCACAGCCCTGCCCATCACACCCTTTCCTGTCCATCACCTTAACCACACCCTTCCTGCAATTACCCTAACCACACCTTCTCCAGTGCATCCCCATAACCACAATCACTCCTGTCTGTCACCTTTACCACTTCCCCTTCTGTCCATAAATCTAACCACACCCTGTCCTATCACTCTAACCACACCCCTTCATGTCACTCTAACCACACCCCCTCTTATCAATCAGTCTAACCACACCCCTCCTGTCCATCACTCTAACCACACCCCTCCTGTCCATCACTCTAACCACACCCCCTCCTATCAATCAGTCTAACCACACCCCCTCCTGTCCATCACTCTAACCACACCCCCTCCTATCAATCAGTCTAACCACACCCCCTCCTGTCCATCACTCTAACCACACCCAATCCTATCAATCAGTCTAACCACACCCCCTCCTGTCCATCACTCTAACCACACCCCCTCCTATCAATCAGTCTAACCACACCCCCTCCTGTCCATCACTCTAACCACACCCCCTCCTATCAATCAGTCTAACCACACCCCCTCCTGTCCATCACTCTAACCACACCCCCTCCTATCAATCAGTCTAACCACACCCCCTCCTGTCCATCACTCTAACCACACCCCCTCCTATCAATCAGTCTAACCACACCCCCTCCTGTCCATCACTCTAACCACACCCCCTCCTATCAATCAGTCTAACCACACCCCCTCCTGTCCATCACTCTAACCACACCCCCTCCTATCAATCAGTCTAACCACACCCCCTCCTGTCCATCACTCTAACCACACCCCCTCCTATCAATCAGTCTAACCACACCCCCTCCTGTCCATCACTCTAACCCCACCCCTCCTATCCATCACTCTAACCACACCCCTTCTATCCATCACTCTAACTACACCCCCTGTCCATCACCCTAACCACACCCCTCCTGTCAATCAGTCTAACCACACACCCTCCTGTCCGTCACTCTAATCACACCCCATCCTGTCCATCACCCTAACCACACACCCTCCTATCCATCACCCTAACCACACCCCCTCCTATCAATCACCCTAACCACACCCCTCCTGTCAATCAGTCTAACCATACACCCTCCTGTCCATCGCTCTAATCACACCCCGTCCTGTCCATCACCCTAACCACACACCCTCCTATCCATCACCCTAACCACACCCCCTCCTATCAATCACCCTAAACACACCCCCTCCTATCAATCAGTCTAATCACACCCCCTGCTATCCATCATTCTAATCACACCCCCTCCTATCCATCACTCTAACCACACACCCTCCTATTCATCACCCTAACCACACCCCCTCCTATCAATCACCCTAACCACACCCCTCCTGTCAATCAGTCTAACCATACACCCTCCTGTCCATCGCTCTAATCACACCCCGTCCTGTCCATCACCCTAACCACACACCCTCCTATCCATCACCCTAACCACACCCCCTCCTATCAATCACCCTAAACACACCCCCTCCTATCAATCAGTCTAATCACACCCCCTGCTATCCATCATTCTAATCACACCCCCTCCTATCCATCACTCTAACCACACCCCTCCTGTCCATCACCCTAACCACACCCCCTCCTATCCATCACTCTGACCACACCCCCTCCTGTCCATCACTCTAACCACACCCCTCCTATCCATCACCCTAACCACACCCCCTCCTGTCCATCACCCTAACCACACCCCTCCTATCCATCACTCTGACCACACCCCTCCTGTCCATCACTCTAACCACACCCCTCCTGTCCATCACCCTAACCACACCCCGTCCTGTCCATCACCCTAACCACACCCCTCCTGTCAATCAGTCCAACCACACACCCTCCTGTCCATCACTCTAACCACACCCCCTCCTGTCCATCACTCTAACCACACCCCTCCTATCCATCACTCTAACTACACCCCATCCTGTCCATCACCCTAACCACACCCCTCCTGTCAATCAGTCTAACCATACACCCTCCTGTCCATCACTCTAATCACACCCCGTCCTGTCCATCACTCTAACTACACCCCGTCCTGTCCATCACTCTAACCACACCCCCTCCTGTCCATCACCCTAACCACACCCCCTCCTATCAATCAGTCTAACCACACCCCTCCTGTCCATCACCCTAACCACACCCCCTCCTGTCCATCACCCTAACCACACCCCTCCTGTCAATCAGTCTAACCATACACCCTCCTGTCCATCACTCTAATCACACCCCGTCCTGTCCATCACTCTAACCACACCCCCTCCTGTCCATCACTCTAACCACACCCCTCCTGTCCATCACTCTATCCACACCCCTCCTGTCCATCACTCTAACCACACCCCTCCTGTCCATCACTCTAACCACACCCCCTCCTGTCCATCACCCTAACCACACCCCCTCCTATCAATCAGTCTAACCACACCCCTCCTGTCCATCACCCTAACCACACCCCCTCCTGTCCATCACTCTAATCACACCCCCTCCTGTCCATCACTCTAACCACACCCCCTCCTGTCCATCACTCTAACCACACCCCCTCCTGTCCATCACCCTAACCACACCCCCTCCTATCAATCACCCTAACCACACCCCTCCTATCAATCAGTCTAACCATACACCCTCCTGTCCATCACTCTAATCACACCCCGTCCTGTCCATCACTCTAACTACACCCCGTCCTGTCCATCACTCTAACCACACCCCCTCCTGTCCATCACCCTAACCACACCCCTCCTATCCATCACTCTAACTACACCCCGTCCTGTCCATCACTCTAACTACACCCCGTCCTGTCCATCACTCTAACCACACCCCTCCTGTCCATCACCCTAACCACACCCCCTCCTGTCCATCACTCTAATCACACCCCCTCCTGTCCATCACTCTAACCACACCCCCTCCTGTCCATCACTCTAACCACACCCCCTCCTGTCCATCACTCTAACCACACCCCCTCCTGTCCATCACTCTATCCACACCCCTCCTGTCCATCACCCTAACCACACCCCCTCCTGTCCATCACTCTAATCACGCCCCTTCATGGCAATCACTCTAACCACGCCCCTGGTGACCATCAAACTCTCCTAGCAAACATCCACGCTGCTGACCTGCCGCTCCGAGAGCCCCGCCGCTCTCTTCCTGTCCCCCAGACTTCGTCCTTTTGTCTATGACCCTAACCACAACGCCGGTTTCCATATTAAACCTTCCGACTACCAGCCCCGCCCCCTCCAACAACCCCGCCCCTGCCGTCCACCGGCCCGCTCTCCGAACCTTTCTGGGAGCCTCCGATCAGAATCACGGCCTTCAGCATCGCGGCTGCGGCTGCGGCTCCGGCTCCGGCTTGGGGTCGGGGCTGAGGTCAGAAGTCAGAAGTCGCCGGTCCTGGGTCAGGGAATGACAGCTGTGCGCGTTGGCACTGACGTCAACAGCGACATATGCGTGGCGACGCAAGCTGATGACGTCCAAAAGGCGACCAACACGTGATCTCTTGTCCGCGTGGCCGCAGAGGAGTGGTGCACCGGAACTTCCGTGATCGGCAAAATCCTAGAGCGCTCCCTCACCACCCCTCCCACACCGGGACGCTCCTTCACCACCCCTTCACAGTGAGACGCTCCCTCATCGCCCCTGCACAGTGAGACGCTCCCTCACCACCCCCACAGCGGGTGTTCCCTCGCAACCCCTTCTACCATGAGATGCTCCCTTACCACCCCCCCCCCCACAGTACGGCCCACCTCATGACCTTTGAATGACCCTGTCAGGGGCTTATCTGCAGATCAGCTGAAAAGTCAACTGTTCATTCCTCTCTGTCCTCCAAATGCTCCCCCAGTGAATCTTCAACCAGCTGGCCAAGTTCATTGCTTAACACAAGCTCCCATCCGTCGTTGGATTATTCAGTACAGGAAATCCTCCTGGATGCACCTAATAAATTTCGCACCATCTAATTCCCTGGTATTAAGGGAACCCCAATCACTATTGGAGAAATTAAGATACTGCAGGCATATCTCTTCTGGCTGTATATAACCCTTTCCTATCCCGAGTTCTACTACATTATCTCAGTGAATGAGCCACCTAGGTTGTCCTCTCTGAGTGTAGCTGTAAGTCTTTCACTCAGTGCATGTATCAGCCCTCCTCTTCTGCACATCTCTCACACGCGCCCGCCTCACCAGCATCGAGGACACCTTTGAAAGGCGATGTCTCAGAAAGGGGCTCTTCATCATTTCAGACCCCGTCGTCCAGGAGGCAAGGGAGCCTGAAGACACACACTCTGTTCTTCAAACAGCTTCCGTCCAACCCCCCAATCAGATTCCTGAACAGACAATGAACACAACCTCACTGTACTGTTCTCTCTTTTTGCACTAATTTGTTTTTACTTCTTAATATAATCGATAGTTATCATTATGTATTGCAATGTACTGCTGCCTGCAAAACAACAAACTTCATGACATGTCAATGATCTTGAGCCTGATTCTCGAACATTCATACCCTGGCACTTTCAGCCATAAAAACAGCAGGATTGTAGTTCTATGTAGTAATCAGGTGTCTGAGACCACCTTCCTTCCCCGTGTATGAAAATAAATTCACTTAAGCCCATCAGTCCCACCATGTTCACAACTGCAGAGAGCTGCGCATTCAACCCAGCACATCAGCATACAACCCAGTACATCAGTAAACAACTCAGTACACCAGCGTACAACCCAGTACATCAGTAAACAACCCAGTACATCAGTACACAACCCAGTACATCAGTAAACAACTCAGTACACCAGCGTACAACCCAGTACATCAGTATACAACCCAGTACATCAGTATACAACCCAATACATCAGTATACAACTCTGAACATCAGTATACAACTCAGTACATCAGTATACAACCCAGTACATCAGCGTACAACTCAGTACATCAGCGAACAACCCAGTATATCAGCATACAACCAAGTACATCAGTATACAACTCAGTACATCAGTATACAACCCAGTACATCAGTATACAACCCAATACATCAGTATACAACTCTGAACATCAGTATACAACTCAGTACATCAGTATACAACCCAGTACATCAGCGTACAACTCAGTACATCAGCGAACAACCCAGTATATCAGCATACAACCAAGTACATCAGTATACAACTCAGTACATCAGTATACAACTCAGTACATCAGTATAGAAACATAGAAAATAGGTGCAGGAGTAGGCCATTCGGCCCTTCGAGCCTGCACCGCCATTTATTATGATCATGGCTGATCATCCAACTCAGAACCCAGCCTTCCCTCCATACCCCCTGACCCCTGTAGCCACAAGGGCCATATCTAACTTCCTTTTAAACATAGCTAATGAACTGGCCTCAACAGTTTGCTGTGGCAGAGAATTCCACAGATTCACCACTCTCTGTGTGAAGAAGTTTTTCCTAACCTCGGTCCTAAAAGGCTTCCCCTCTATCCTCAAACTGTGACCCCTCGTTCTACGAGTACAAGCCCAGTTCATCCAGTCTTTCTTCATATGAAAGACCTGCCATCCCAGGAATCAATCTGGTGAACCTTCTTTGTACTCCCTCTATGGCAAAGATGTCTTTCCTCAGGTTAGGGGACCAAAACTGCACACAATACTCCAGGTGTGGTCTCACCAAGGCCTTGTACAACTGCAGTAGTACCTCCCTGCTCCTGTACTCGAATCCTCTCGCTATAAATGCCAGCATACCGTTCGCCTTTTTCACCGCCTGCTGTACCTGCATGCCCACTTTCAATGACTGGTGTATAATGACACCCAGGTCTCGTTGCACCTCCCCTTTTTCTAATCAGCCACCATTCAGATAATAATCTGTTTTCCTATTTTTGCCACCAAAGTGGATAACTTCACATTTATCCACATTAAATTGCATCTGCCATGAGTACAGTATAATCAGATTTTTTTCTTTTCTCACATATCTAAACTGTGGCATGTTATGTTAACAGATTTTAACAATGCTTGTGTTGTTTTATAATCTTTTCAGAAAACAGAGATTTTCAACCTATTAATTGCTGCCAGTGGCAGGCAGGTCCAGCTCCTGGCCTTGCGGAACCATTTCTACTGACAGGAGAAGGGGGCAAAGGTGGGTTACTGGCACATTAAAACTGGTCGCTTCAGGCAGGTGGGGCTCATCAGCTGACATTGGCAGCTCATCTAGGAGAATGAAGAATCTTGATTTCAAACCTCCGCTGCCTTGTGTCTATAACCAGTCAAGGGGGAGGCTTCGGGAGTAAACCCCAAGGAAACATCCGGAGCTGGAGTCCCTAAGACAGTCCCACATTGAGTTCAGTGCTGACTCCTGTAACCCTACTGGTACCAAACTATATTGGTGTCTGCCGTTCCTTTATGTTCATCATCTGCATGGGCAACAGCTTGCTCTATGTATCATGCTGCCTCAGCTTGCGTATCACGTAGATAGTTGGGACGCAGCATCCATGGTTGACCCTAACAAATGGAGGTACAACTCAGTACGTCAGTATACAACCCAGTACATCAGTATACAACTCAGTATATCAGTATACAACCCATTACATCAGTGTACAACTGTACATCAGTATACAACTCAGTACATCAGTATACAACTCAGTACATCAGTATACAACTCAGTACATCAGCGTACAACTCAGTACATCAGTATACAACTCAGTACATCAGCGTACAACTCAGTACATCAGTATACAACTCAGTACATCAGTATACAACTCAGTACATCAGTATACAACTCAGTACATCAGCGTACAACTCAGTACATCAGTGTACAACTCAGTACATCAGTATACAACTCAGTACATCAGCATACAACTCAGTACATCAGCGTACAACTCAGTACATCAGCGTACAACCCAGTACATCAGCGTACAACTCAGTACATCAGCGTACAACTCAGTACATCAGTGTACAACTCAGTACATCAGTATACAACTCAGTACATCAGTATACAACTCAGTACATCAGCGTACAACTCAGTACATCAGCGTACAACTCAGTACATCAGTATACAACCCAGTACATCAGTATACAACTCAGTACATCAGCGTACAACTCAGTACATCAGTATACAACTCAGTACATCAGTATACAACTCAGTACATCAGTATACAACTCAGTACATCAGTATACAACTCAGTACATCAGTATACAACCCAGTACATCAGTATACAACTCAGTACATCAGTATACAACTCAGTACATCAGCGTACAACTCAGTACATCAGCGTACAACTCAGTACATCAGTATACAACCCAGTACATCAGCGTACAACTCAGTACATCAGCGTACAACTCAGTACATCAGCGTACAACTCAGTACATCAGTATACAACTCAGTACATCAGCATACAACTCAGTACATCAGTATACAACTCAGTACATCAGTATACAACCCAGTACATCAGTATACAACTCAGTACATCAGTGTACAACCCAGTACATCAGCGTACAACCCAGTACATCAGCGTACAACTCAGTACATCAGCGTACAACTCAGTACATCAGCGTACAACTCAGTACATCAGTGTACAACCCAGTACATCAGCATACAACTCAGTACATCAGCGTACAACTCAGTACATCAGCATACAACTCAGTACATCAGCGTACAACTCAGTACATCAGTATACAACTCAGTACATCAGCATACAACTCAGTACATCAGTATACAACTCAGTACGTCAGTATACAACCCAGTACGTCAGTAAACAACTCAGTACGTCAGTAAACAACTCAGTACGTCAGTAAACAACTCAGTACGTCAGCGTACAACTCAGTACATCAGTATACAACTCAGTACATCAGCGTACAACTCAGTACATCAGTATACAACTCAGTACATCAGTGTACAACCCAGTACATCAGTGTACAACCCAGTACATCAGTATACAACCCAGTACATCAGTATACAACTCAGTACATCAGTATACAACCCAGTACATCAGTATACAACTCAGTACATCAGTATACAACTCAGTACATCAGTATACAACTCAGTACATCAGTATACAACTCAGTACATCAGTATACAACCCAGTACATCAGTATACAACTCAGTACATCAGTATACAACTCAGTACATCAGTATACAACCCAGTACATCAGTATACAACTCAGTACATCAGTATACAACTCAGTACATCAGTATACAACTCAGTACATCAGTATACAACTCAGTACATCAGTATGCAACTCAGTACATCAGCGTACAACTCAGTACATCAGTATACAACCCAGTACATCAGTATACAACTCAGTACATCAGTATACAACTCAGTACATCAGCATACAACTCAGTACATCAGTATACAACTCAGTACATCAGCGTACAACTCAGTACATCAGTATACAACTCAGTACATCAGTATACAACTCAGTACGTCAGTATACAACTCAGTACGTCAGTATACAACCCAGTACGTCAGTAAACAAATCAGTACGTCAGCGTACAACTCAGTCCGTCAGTATACAACTCAGTACATCAGCATACAACTCAGTACATCAGCGTACAACTCAGTACATCAGTGTACAACTCAGTACATCAGTATACAACTCAGTACATCAGCATACAACTCAGTACATCAGCATACAACTCAGTACATCAGCATACAACTCAGTACATCAGTATACAACCCAGTACGTCAGTATACAACTCAGTACATCAGTATACAACTCAGTACATCAGTATACAACCCAGTACATCAGTATACAACTCAGTACATCAGTATACAACTCAGTACATCAGTATACAACCCAGTACATCAGTATACAACTCAGTACATCAGTGTACAACCCAGTACATCAGTATACAACTCAGTACATCAGTATACAACTCAGTACATCAGTATACAACTCAGTACATCAGCGTACAACTCAGTACATCAGTGTACAACTCAGTACATCAGTATACAACTCAGTACATCAGCGTACAACCCAGTACATCAGCGTACAACTCAGTACATCGGCGTACAACTCAGTACATCAGCATACAATACAACTCAGTACATCAGTATACAACTCAGTACATCAGTATACAACTCAGTACATCAGTATACAACTCAGTACATCAGTGTACAACCCAGTACATCAGTATACAACTCAGTACATCAGTATACAACTCAGTACATCAGCATACAACTCAGTACATCAGCATACAACTCAGTACATCAGTATACAACTCAGTACATCAGTATACAACTCAGTACATCAGTATACAACCCAGTACATCAGTATACAACTCAGTACATCAGTATACAACTCAGTACATCAGTATACAACTCAGTACATCAGCATACAACTCAGTACATCAGCGTACAACTCAGTACATCAGTATACAACTCAGTACATCAGCGTACAACTCAGTACATCAGTATACAACTCAGTACATCAGTATACAACTCAGTACATCAGTATACAACTCAGTACATCAGTATACAACTCAGTACATCAGTGTACAACTCAGTACATCAGTATACAACTCAGTACATCAGCGTACAACTCAGTACATCAGTATACAACTCAGTACATCAGTATACAACTCAGTACATCAGTATACAACTCAGTACATCAGCGTACAACTCAGTACATCAGCGTACAACTCAGTACATCAGTATACAACTCAGTACATCAGTATACAACTCAGTACATCAGCATACAACTCAGTACATCAGCGTACAACTCAGTACATCAGCATACAACTCAGTACATCAGTGTACAACCCAGTACATCAGTATACAACTCAGTACATCAGTATACAACTCAGTACATCAGTATACAACTCAGTACATCAGTATACAACTCAGTACATCAGTATACAACTCAGTACATCAGTATACAACTCAGTACATCAGTGTACAACTCAGTACATCAGTATACAACTCAGTACATCAGTATACAACTCAGTACATCAGTATACAACTCAGTACATCAGTATACAACTCAGTACATCAGTATACAACTCAGTACATCAGTATACAACTCAGTACATCAGTATACAACTCAGTACATCAGCGTACAACTCAGTACATCAGCGTACAACTCAGTACATCAGCGTACAACTCAGTACATCAGCGTACAACTCAGTACATCAGTGTACAACTCAGTACATCAGTATACAACCCAGTACATCAGTATACAACTCAGTACATCAGCATACAACTCAGTACATCAGCGTACAACTCAGTACATCAGTATACAACTCAGTACATCAGTATACAACCCAGTACATCAGCATACAACTCAGTACATCAGCGTACAACTCAGTACATCAGCGTACAACTCAGTACATCAGTGTACAACTCAGTACATCAGCGTACAACTCAGTACATCAGCGTACAACTCAGTACATCAGTATACAACCCAGTACATCAGTATACAACTCAGTACATCAGTATACAACTCAGTACATCAGTATACAACTCAGTACATCAGTATACAACTCAGTACATCAGTATACAACTCAGTACATCAGTATACAACTCAGTACATCAGTATACAACTCAGTACATCAGTATACAACTCAGTACATCAGTATACAACTCAGTACATCAGCGTACAACTCAGTACATCAGTATACAACTCAGTACATCAGTATACAACTCAGTACATCAGCATACAACTCAGTACATCAGTGTACAACCCAGTACATCAGTATACAACCCAGTACGTCAGTATACAACTCAGTACATCAGTATACAACTCAGTACATCAGCATACAACTCAGTACATCAGTGTACAACTCAGTACATCAGTATACAACCCAGTACATCAGTATACAACTCAGTACATCAGTATACAACCCAGTACATCAGTATACAACTCAGTACATCAGTATACAACTCAGTACATCAGTATACAACTCAGTACATCAGTATACAACTCAGTACATCAGTATACAACTCAGTACATCAGTATACAACCCAGTACATCAGTATACAACTCAGTACATCAGTATACAACTCAGTACATCAGTATACAACTCAGTACATCAGTATACAACTCAGTACATCAGTATACAACTCAGTACATCAGTATACAACTCAGTACATCAGTATACAACTCAGTACATCAGCGTACAACTCAGTACATCAGTATACAACCCAGTACATCAGTATACAACCCAGTACATCAGTGTACAACTCAGTACATCAGTATACAACTCAGTACATCAGTATACAACTCAGTACATCAGTATACAACCCAGTACATCAGTATACAACTCAGTACATCAGCGTACAACTCAGTACATCAGTATACAACCCAGTACATCAGTATACAACTCAGTACATCAGCGTACAACTCAGTACATCAGCATACAACTCAGTACATCAGCATACAACTCAGTACATCAGTATACAACTCAGTACATCAGTATACAACTCAGTACATCAGTATACAACCCAGTACATCAGTATACAACCCAGTACATCAGTATACAACTCAGTACATCAGTATACAACTCAGTACATCAGTATACAACTCAGTACATCAGTATACAACTCAGTACATCAGTATACAACCCAGTACATCAGTATACAACTCAGTACATCAGTATACAACTCAGTACATCAGTATACAACTCAGTACATCAGTATACAACTCAGTACATCAGCGTACAACTCAGTACATCAGTATACAACTCAGTACATCAGTATACAACCCAGTACATCAGTATACAACTCAGTACATCAGTATACAACTCAGTACATCAGCATACAACTCAGTACATCAGTATACAACTCAGTACGTCAGTATACAACTCAGTACGTCAGTAAACAAATCAGTACGTCAGCGTACAACTCAGTACGTCAGTATACAACTCAGTACATCAGTATACAACTCAGTACATCAGTATACAACTCAGTACATCAGTATACAACTCAGTACATCAGCATACAACTCAGTACATCAGTATACAACTCAGTACATCAGTATACAACTCAGTACATCAGCGTACAACTCAGTACATCAGTGTACAACTCAGTACATCAGTGTACAACTCAGTACATCAGCATACAACTCAGTACATCAGCGTACAACTCAGTACATCAGTATACAACTCAGTACATCAGTATACAACCCAGTACATCAGTATACAACCCAGTACATCAGTATACAACTCAGTACATCAGTATACAACTCAGTACATCAGTATACAACTCAGTACATCAGTATACAACTCAGTACATCAGTATACAACTCAGTACATCAGTATACAACTCAGTACATCAGTATACAACTCAGTACATCAGTATACAACTCAGTACATCAGTATACAACTCAGTACATCAGTATACAACCCAGTACATCAGTATACAACTCAGTACATCAGTATACAACTCAGTACGTCAGTATACAACTCAGTACGTCAGTATACAACTCAGTACATCAGTATACAACTCAGTACATCAGTATACAACTCAGTACATCAGTATACAACTCAGTACATCAGTATACAACTCAGTACATCAGCATACAACTCAGTACATCAGCGTACAACTCAGTACATCAGTATACAACTCAGTACATCAGTATACAACTCAGTACATCAGTATACAACTCAGTACATCAGTATACAACTCAGTACATCAGTATACAACTCAGTACATCAGTATACAACTCAGTACATCAGTATACAACTCAGTACATCAGTATACAACCCAGTACATCAGTATACAACTCAGTACATCAGTATACAACTCAGTACATCAGTATACAACTCAGTACATCAGTATACAACTCAGTACATCAGTATACAACCCAGTACATCAGTATACAACCCAGTACATCAGTATACAACTCAGTACATCAGCATACAACTCAGTACATCAGCATACAACTCAGTACATCAGTATACAACTCAGTACATCAGTATACAACCCAGTACATCAGTATACAACTCAGTACATCAGCGTACAACTCAGTACATCAGTATACAACTCAGTACATCAGCATACAACTCAGTACATCAGCGTACAACTCAGTACATCAGTGTACAACCCAGTACATCAGTATACAACTCAGTACATCAGTATACAACTCAGTACATCAGTATACAACTCAGTACATCAGTATACAACTCAGTACATCAGTATACAACTCAGTACATCAGTATACAACTCAGTACATCAGTATACAACTCAGTACATCAGTATACAACTCAGTACATCAGTATACAACTCAGTACATCAGTATACAACTCAGTACATCAGTATACAACCCAGTACATCAGTATACAACTCAGTACATCAGTATACAACTCAGTACATCAGTATACAACTCAGTACATCAGTATACAACTCAGTACATCAGTGTACAACTCAGTACATCAGTATACAACTCAGTACATCAGTATACAACTCAGTACATCAGTATACAACTCAGTACATCAGCGTACAACTCAGTACATCAGTATACAAATCAGTACATCAGTATACAACTCAGTACATCAGCGTACAACTCAGTACATCAGCGTACAACTCAGTACATCAGTATACAACTCAGTACATCAGTATACAACTCAGTACATCAGTATACAACTCAGTACATCAGCATACAACTCAGTACATCAGTATACAACTCAGTACATCAGTATACAACTCAGTACATCAGTATACAACTCAGTACATCAGTATACAACTCAGTACATCAGTATACAACCCAGTACATCAGTATACAACTCAGTACATCAGTATACAACTCAGTACATCAGTATACAACTCAGTACATCAGTGTACAACTCAGTACATCAGTATACAACTCAGTACATCAGTATACAACTCAGTACATCAGTATACAACCCAGTACATCAGCATACAACTCAGTACATCAGTATACAACTCAGTACATCAGTATACAACTCAGTACATCAGTATACAACTCAGTACATCAGTATACAACTCAGTACATCAGCGTACAACTCAGTACATCAGTATACAACTCAGTACATCAGCGTACAACTCAGTACATCAGTATACAACTCAGTACATCAGTGTACAACTCAGTACATCAGTGTACAACTCAGTACATCAGTGTACAACTCAGTACATCAGCATACAACTCAGTACATCAGCGTACAACTCAGTACATCAGCGTACAACTCAGTACATCAGCGTACAACCCAGTACATCAGCGTACAACCCAGTACATCAGTATACAACTCAGTACATCAGCGTACAACTCAGTACATCAGCGTACAACTCAGTACATCAGTATACAACTCAGTACATCAGCGTACAACTCAGTACGTCAGTATACAACTCAGTACGTCAGTATACAACTCAGTACGTCAGTATACAACTCAGTACATCAGTATACAACTCAGTACATCAGTATACAACTCAGTACATCAGTATACAACTCAGTACATCAGTATACAACTCAGTACATCAGTATACAACTCAGTACATCAGTATACAACTCAGTACATCAGTATACAACTCAGTACATCAGTATACAACTCAGTACATCAGCGTACAACTCAGTACATCAGTATACAACTCAGTACATCAGTATACAACTCAGTACATCAGCATACAACTCAGTACATCAGCGTACAACTCAGTACATCAGTGTACAACTCAGTACATCAGTATACAACTCAGTACATCAGCAAACAACTCAGTACATCAGTATACAACTCAGTACATCAGTATACAACTCAGTACATCAGTATACAACTCAGTACATCAGTATACAACTCAGTACATCAGTATACAACTCAGTACATCAGTATACAACTCAGTACATCAGTATACAACTCAGTACATCAGTATACAACTCAGTACATCAGTGTACAACTCAGTACATCAGTATACAACTCAGTACATCAGTATACAACTCAGTACATCAGTATACAACTCAGTACATCAGTATACAACTCAGTACATCAGTATACAACTCAGTACATCAGTATACAACTCAGTACATCAGTATACAACTCAGTACATCAGTATACAACTCAGTACATCAGCGTACAACTCAGTACATCAGTATACAACTCAGTACATCAGTATACAACCCAGTACATCAGTATACAACTCAGTACATCAGTATACAACTCAGTACATCAGTATACAACTCAGTACGTCAGTATACAACCCAGTACGTCAGTAAACAAATCAGTACGTCAGCGTACAACTCAGTCCGTCAGTATACAACTCAGTACATCAGCATACAACTCAGTACATCAGCGTACAACTCAGTACATCAGCATACAACTCAGTACATCAGCATACAACTCAGTACATCAGTATACAACTCAGTACATCAGTATACAACTCAGTACATCAGTATACAACCCAGTACATCAGTATACAACTCAGTACATCAGTATACAACTCAGTACATCAGTATACAACTCAGTACATCAGTATACAACTCAGTACATCAGTATACAACTCAGTACATCAGTATACAACCCAGTACATCAGTATACAACTCAGTACATCAGTATACAACTCAGTACATCAGTATACAACTCAGTACATCAGTATACAACTCAGTACATCAGCGTACAACTCAGTACATCAGTATACAACTCAGTACATCAGTATACAACCCAGTACGTCAGTATACAACTCAGTACATCAGTATACAACTCAGTACATCAGCGTACAACTCAGTACATCAGTGTACAACTCAGTACATCAGTATACAACTCAGTACATCAGCATACAAATCAGTACATCAGCGTACAACTCAGTACATCAGTATACAACTCAGTACATCAGTATACAACTCAGTACATCAGTATACAACTCAGTACATCAGTATACAACTCAGTACATCAGCATACAACTCAGTACATCAGTATACAACTCAGTACATCAGTATACAACTCAGTACATCAGCGTACAACTCAGTACATCAGTGTACAACTCAGTACATCAGTATACAACTCAGTACATCAGCATACAACTCAGTACATCAGCGTACAACTCAGTACATCAGTATACAACCCAGTACATCAGTATACAACCCAGTACATCAGTATACAACTCAGTACATCAGTATACAACTCAGTACATCAGTATACAACTCAGTACATCAGTATACAACTCAGTACATCAGTATACAACTCAGTACATCAGTATACAACTCAGTACATCAGTATACAACTCAGTACATCAGTATACAACTCAGTACATCAGTATACAACTCAGTACATCAGATACAACTCAGTACATCAGTATACAACTCAGTACATCAGTATACAACTCAGTACATCAGTATACAACTCAGTACATCAGTATACAACTCAGTACATCAGTATACAACTCAGTACATCAGTATACAACTCAGTACATCAGTATACAACTCAGTACATCAGTATACAACTCAGTACATCAGTATACAACTCAGTACATCAGCATACAACTCAGTACATCAGCGTACAACTCAGTACATCAGTATACAACTCAGTACATCAGTATACAACTCAGTACATCAGTATACAACTCAGTACATCAGTATACAACTCAGTACATCAGTATACAACTCAGTACATCAGTATACAACTCAGTACATCAGTATACAACTCAGTACATCAGTATACAACTCAGTACATCAGTATACAACTCAGTACATCAGTATACAACTCAGTACATCAGTATACAACTCAGTACATCAGTATACAACTCAGTACATCAGTATACAACTCAGTACATCAGTATACAACCCAGTACATCAGTATACAACTCAGTACATCAGTATACAACTCAGTACATCAGCATACAACTCAGTACATCAGTATACAACTCAGTACATCAGTATACAACCCAGTACATCAGTATACAACTCAGTACATCAGCGTACAACTCAGTACATCAGTATACAACTCAGTACATCAGCATACAACTCAGTACATCAGCGTACAACTCAGTACATCAGTATACAACCCAGTACATCAGTATACAACCCAGTACATCAGTATACAACTCAGTACATCAGTATACAACTCAGTACATCAGTATACAACTCAGTACATCAGTATACAACTCAGTACATCAGTATACAACCCAGTACATCAGTATACAACTCAGTACATCAGTATACAACTCAGTACATCAGTATACAACTCAGTACATCAGTATACAACTCAGTACATCAGTATACAACTCAGTACATCAGCATACAACTCAGTACATCAGCGTACAACTCAGTACATCAGTATACAACTCAGTACATCAGTATACAACTCAGTACATCAGTATACAACTCAGTACATCAGTATACAACTCAGTACATCAGTATACAACTCAGTACATCAGTATACAACTCAGTACATCAGTATACAACTCAGTACATCAGTGTACAACTCAGTACATCAGTATACAACTCAGTACATCAGTATACAACTCAGTACATCAGTATACAACTCAGTACATCAGCGTACAACTCAGTACATCAGTATACAACTCAGTACATCAGTATACAACTCAGTACATCAGCGTACAACTCAGTACATCAGCGTACAACTCAGTACATCAGTGTACAACTCAGTACATCAGTATACAACTCAGTACATCAGTATACAACTCAGTACATCAGTATACAACTCAGTACATCAGTATACAACTCAGTACATCAGTATACAACTCAGTACATCAGTATACAACTCAGTACATCAGTATACAACCCAGTACATCAGTATACAACTCAGTACATCAGTATACAACTCAGTACATCAGTATACAACTCAGTACATCAGTATACAACTCAGTACATCAGTATACAACTCAGTACATCAGTATACAACTCAGTACATCAGTATACAACTCAGTACATCAGTATACAACTCAGTACATCAGCGTACAACTCAGTACATCAGTATACAACTCAGTACATCAGCGTACAACTCAGTACATCAGTATACAACTCAGTACATCAGCGTACAACTCAGTACATCAGTATACAACTCAGTACATCAGTATACAACTCAGTACATCAGCATACAACTCAGTACATCAGCATACAGATCAGTACATCAGCATACAACTCAGTACATCAGCATACAACTCAGTACATCAGCGTACAACTCAGTACATCAGCGTACAACTCAGTACATCAGTGTACAACCCAGTACATCAGTGTACAACTCAGTACATCAGTATACAACCCAGTACATCAGCGTACAACTCAGTACATCAGCGTACAACTCAGTACATCAGCGTACAACTCAGTACATCAGTGTACAACCCAGTACATCAGTATACAACCCAGTACATCAGTATACAACCCAGTACATCAGTATACAACTCAGTACATCAGTATACAACTCAGTACATCAGTATACAACTCAGTACATCAGCGTACAACTCAGTACATCAGTGTACAACTCAGTACATCAGCGTACAACTCAGTACATCAGTGTACAACTCAGTACATCAGTATACAACTCAGTACATCAGTATACAACTCAGTACATCAGTGTACCACTCAGTACATCAGTATACAATTCAGTTGATCGGCATACAATTCAGTGCATCACAAAGACCAGACTGCTCTCAGTGGACTCTGCCCATGCCCGTAGTTCTTACTGTCTCAGTAAAGCAGGCAACCTCATCAGAGATCTCGCCTACCCTTGACAAACTCTCTTTATCCCTCTCGCATCGGGCAGAAGATAGTAAAGCCGGAATGCTTGTACTATAAGGCCGAAGGATTCCTTCTAGCCCGCTGTTATAAGACTACTGAACAGTCCCCTTGTAAGATGTTGGACTCTTGACCTCACAATCTGCCTTGTTGTTACGTTGCACTTTATTATTTACCTGCACTGCGCTGTTTCTCGAGCTTTTACTCTTACTTTGCATTCTGCTGCTGTTTCATGTTGTGCTTTCTCAATGCATTGTATGATAATTATTGAGGCAGCACCAGGTAAAACAACTGTTTGATGTGGTGAGTGAGAGAGAGACATTGTTCATGGTGGGAGTTATTTGAAAAGATCAAATCTCATCAGGACACCAAATGCAGCAGGTACTCAGCAGGCCAGGCAGCATCTATGGAAAAAGAGTACAATCACATGGGTCTCTGGTCATCGTGGGTCAAGCCTTCTCCACCATTGGGCACATCTACATGGAGTGCTCCTAGCGGAGTAAAGCTTGTAGAGGCCAGAGACACGAAACCCAGAGCAGGCCAGGGCCTCAGCCTCAGCTCAGCGAAGAGCAGAGTAAACGTTGTGGAGCACTGAGGGAACCAGCCTGACTCTCAGCTCTTGCCCCAACACCCTGCCTTTTCAATTCTTCTGGCACGGCGTTTAAATAGTTTGGCAGGGGATGGGAACCAGAGCACCAGGTAAGAAAGTGGAGGGGTGGAGAGGAAGGTGGATGTCAGGGCCAGTAAAAACAGGCAGGAGCAAAGTAATGGATACAATGGGATGGATAGTCTGTAGTGTGTGTATTTTAATGTAAGTAGTATTATGGGTAAAGGAGATGAGCTTAGAGCATGGATCAGTACATGGAACTATGAAGCTGTGGCTATTACAGAGACTTGGTTAAAAGAGAGACAAAAATGGGTGCTTAATGTCCCAGATTTTGCTATTTTAGAAAAGATAGAGATGGAGAAAAACGTGTGGGGTGGGGGAGTTGCACTATTAATCAGGGACTATCACAGCTGCACGCAGATGGGACATTTCAGAGGGCTCGTCCACCGAGTCTGTATGGGCAGATCTCAAAAACAGGAAAGGTGCAATCACTCTGATGGAATTCTACTACAGACCTCCCGAAAGCCACTGGGACATTGAGGAAAAGATATGCAGGCAGATTGAGGAAAACAATAGGGTTAGTCTCGCAGGGGACTTCAACTTCCCTGATGTAAAGTGGGGCCTCCTGAGTGCAAGAGACTTGGATGGCAGGGTTTCTTCGATCAATATATAGATAGTGCAACGAGAGGAGGAGCTGTATGGATCTGATGTTGGGTAATGAGCCTGGCCAGCTGACCGACCTTTCAGCGGGTGAGCAGATAGAGAACAGTAACCACAACTGTTTAAGTTTTAAGATAGCTGTAGATAAGGATAATTATTTACAGTCCAAAATGTATTTATTACCATAGTACATATAAGATACCATATACAACCTTGATTTCATTTGCCTGCGGGCATGCTCAGTAAATCCAGGAAACATAACAGAATCAATGAAAGACCACACCCAGCAGGAGGGTCAAACAACCAAAGCGCAAATACAAAAGAAAAAATAAATTATAGTAAAAATAAACAATAAATATTGAGAACATGAGATGAAGAGTCCCTGAAAGTGAGTCCAGAGGTTGTGGGAACAGTTCAGTGATGGGGTGAGTGAAGTTGAGTAAGTGACCCTCTCTGGTTCAGGAGCCTGATGTTTGACGGGTAATAACTGTTCCTGAGCCTGGTGCTGGGGGTCATGAGGCTCCTGTACCTTCTTCCTGATGGCTGCAGTGTAAAGAATGCACGGCTTGGATGATGGACGCTGTTGCCCTGTGACAGCATTCCATGCAGATGTGCTCAGTGGTGGAGAGGGCTTTATCCACGATGAACTGGACTGTATCCACTTTGCAGAATATTACCGGAGAAGATTAAACTGAAGCAGGGCAAATTACAGGAGCATGAGGCGGGAACTCGGGAGAGTTAATTAGGAACAGCTGTTTTTCAGCAAGTCCACTTCCGACATGTGGACGGTGTGTAAAGACAAACTTCACAGACTGCAGAAGGACAAGGATGGCAAGATAGGAGAACTATGGATGTAGAGAGAGGTGAAGAATTTAGTCAAGAAGGAAAAGGGAAGCTTAGGAAGCTGGCATCAAACAGAGCCCTTGAGGATTATAAAGAAGCCAGAAAAGAACTCAGGAAGGGAATTAGGAAAGCCAGAAGGGGCCATGAAAAGTCCTTGGCAAGTAGGATTAAAGGCACTCTATAAATACAGGAAGATCAAAAGGATTACTAGGGAAAGTGTCGGATAACTCAAGGATAAAGTGGGGAACATTTGCTTGCATGTGGAGAATGTGTGTGAGTTTAATGAGTACTTTACACCAGTATTTACCAAGGAGAGGGATGTGGAGGATAGGGAGATCAGTGCTGAACGTATTGATATTTCGAAGTAAAGGAGTGGATAGTTTTGAGTCTCTGAAAGAGCATTAAGGTGGATAAGTCCACGGAACGGGGGATATACTCCCGGTAGCTAATGTTCCATTATTCAAGGGAACCAAGGGTAATCCTGGAATCTATAGTCCGGTCAGTCTCATGTCATTTGCAGAGAAGTTATTGGAAGAATTCTTAGGGATAGGATCTATCAGCATTTGTAAAATCATGGCCAAATTAAGGAGAAACAGCATGCTTTTGTGTGGGTTAAGTCGTGCCTTACTAACTTGGTTAGTTTTTGATGAGGTGACGAGAGGAGTTGATGAAGGTAGAGCTGTAGGTGTTGTCTACACGGAACGTCTAAAGCATTTGACGAGGTCCCTCATGGGAGACTCATCCGGAAGATTAAGATACTCGGGATCCATGGTGAATTGGGTGTTTGGATTCGGAACTGGTTTGCCCATAGAAGACAAGCAGTTGGAGTTGAAGGGACTTATCTAGCTGTTGGTCTGTGATTAGTGGTGTTGCGCAGGGATCCGTACTGGGCACTCTGCTGTTTTGTGATATGCGCAGTCACATAGATGAAAATGCAGATGGGTTGGTTAGTAGGTTTGCAGATGACACAGAGATTGGTGATGTGGTTAGCATGGAAGTGTGGCAAGCAATACGATGGGATATAGATCTGTTGCAGATATGGGCAGAGAGATGGCAGATGGAGATTAACCCGGTCAGGATGTGAAGTGTTGCACATTGGTAGGGGAAATGTAAAGATTCAGCACACCATTAAGGGCAAGACCCTTAACAGAGTAGATAAGTGGAGGAATCTTGGAACCGAAGTTCATAGCTTCCTGAGTGGTTAAGAAGGCATATGGCATTGCTTGCCTTTGTTAGTCAAGGCACTGAGTTCAAAATCAGCATGTTATGTTGCAGCTTTATAAAACTCCAGTTAGGCCGCATCTGGAGTGTTACACACAGTTCTGGTCGCCCCATTGTAGGGAGGATGCCGAGGTTTTGGAGAGGGTGCAGAAGAGTTTTACCAGGATGTTGCCTGGTTTAGAGGGCATGTGCTATCTCGAGAGGCTGGATAAACTTGGGTTGTTTTCTCTGGAGAGATGGAGTCTGAGGGGAGATCTGATAGAGGTTTATAAGATTATGAGGGGCATAGATAGAGTAGACAGACAGTATTGTTTTCCCAGGGTTGAAATATTCAGGACCAGAGGGCATGCATTTTAAGTGAGAGGGGTAATTTGAAAGGAGATGTGAGGGGTAAGTTTTTACCCAGAGTGGTGGGTGAGGCAGGAACATTACAGACTGTTAATAGATGTTTAGATAGGCACATGAAAGTGAGGAAAATAGAAGGATATGACATTGTGTAGGCAGAAGAGATTAGCAATTTGTATATTAATTTAGTAGGCTCTGCACAGCATTGCAGACCGAAGGGCCTGTTGCTGTGTTGTACTGTCCTATGTCCTATGTTCCATGCAAGTTTGTCAACAACATCAAACAGGATAGCAAAACTCTTTTTTCAGATATGTAAAGAGAATAAGAGAGGTGAAAGTAGATATTGGACTGCTGGAAAATGATGCTGGAGAGGTAGTAATGGGGGACAAAGAAATGGCAGATGAACTTAACAGGTATTTTGCATCAGTCTTCACTGTGGAAGACACAAACTGTGTGGCAGAAATTCGGGAGTGTCAGGGGCACAGTGTGTGTAGTTGCTATTACTAAAGGGAAGGTGTTTGTGAAACTGTAAGGTCTGTATGCAGATATATCACCTCGACCAGATGGACTACACCCCAGAGTTCTGAACGAGGTAGCTGAAGAGATTGTGGAGGTGTGGAGGCATTAGTCATAGAGTCAATGAATACCGCAGTGCAGAAACAGGCCCTTCTGCCCATCTAGTCCATGCCAAACTATTAATCTACCTCGTCATATCGAGCTGGACCTGGAGCAGAGCTCATCCATGTATCTATCCAAACTCCTCTTAATGCTGTAATTGAACTCACATCCACCACCTCCACTGGCATCTCATTCCACACTCTCACCACCCTCTGTGTGAAGTTCCCCCTAATGTTCCCCTTAAACATTTCACCTTTCACCCTTAACCCATGTCTTCTAGTTCTAGTCTCACCCCACCTCAGTAGAAAAAGCCTGCTTGCATTTACCCTGTCTATACCCCTCATATACCTCTATCAAATCTCTCCTCATTCTCCTACACTCCAGAGAATAAAGTCCCAACCTGTTCAACCTTTATCCATAACTCGGGTCCTCAAGTCCTGGCAACATTCTTGTAAATTTTCTCTGCACTCCTTCAATCTTATCAACATCTTTCTTGCTGGTAGTTAACCAAAATTCCACGCAATATTCCAAATTAAGCCTCATCAAAGTCTTCTACAACTTCAAAATAACATCCCAACACCTGAACTCAATACAAAGTCCAATGTGCCAGAAGCTCTCTTTATGACCCTGTATACCTGTGACGCCACTTCCATGGGATTATGACTTTGTATTCCCAGATCCCTCTGTTCTACCACACTCCCCAAAACTCGATCATTCACTATATAAGTCCTATCCTGGTTTGTCCTCCCAAAGTACATCTTGTTTGCACTAAGTTCCATCTGCCACCTTTTAGTACATTTTCCAGCTGGTCCAGATCCCACTGCAAGCTTCGATAGTTTTCTTCACTGTCCACTACCTCCAGTTTTGGTGTCATCCACAAATCTGCTGATCCAGTTTATCGCATTATCATCCGGATCATTGATGTAGACGTCAAACAACAACGGACCCAGCAGCGATCCCTGTGTCACACCCTGTGTCAGACAGGCCTCCAGTCTGAGAGGCAACCATCCGCTACCACTCTGGAGGACTGGAAAATGACAAATGTCACTCTACTGTTTAAGAAGGGAAGGAGGCAGGAGAAAGGAAGTTATAGTCCAGTTAGTTTGATCTCAGTTGTTGGGAAGTTATTGGAGTCCATTATCAAGATTAAGTTTTGGGGTACTTGGAGGTACGTGGTAAAATAGGCCAAAGTCAGCATGGTTTCCTTAAAGGGAAATTTTTGTTGGAATTTTTTGAGGAAGTAATACGCAGGATGGACAAAGGAGAGTCAGTGGGCGTTGTTGCCTTCAGACGTTCAGAAGGCTTTTAACAAGGTGCTGCACATGAGGCTGCTCTACAAGAAAAGAGTCTATGGTATTACAGGAAAGATACCGGCATGGATCGACGATTGGCTGACTGGCAGAAGGGAAAGAATGGGAATAAGATGGCCTTTTCAGGTTACTAGTGCTGCCGGTGATGAGTGGCGTTCTGCAGGGGTTGGTGTTGGGACTACTTCTTTTTACATCATATGTTAATGATTTGGATGGTGGAACCGATGTCTTTGTGGCCACGTTTGTAGACAATATGAAGCTAGGTGGAAGGGTAGGTAGTGTTGAGGAAGCAGAGAGTCTGCAGGACTGAGACAGATTGGGAAAGTGGGCAAAGAAGTGGCCGATGGAAAGTGCTGTAGGTAAGTGTGTGATCATACACTGTGGTGGAAGGAATAAAGGTGTAGACTTTTTTCTAAACAGGAAGAAAATTCAGAAGTCAGAGGTGCGAAGGGACTTAAGGATCCTCGTGAAGGATTCCCTAAAGATTAACTTGCTGGAAGGCAAATCCAATGTTAGCATTCATTTCAAGAGGACTAGGATATAAAATCACGGATGCAATGGGGAGGCTTTGTATAACCACAGGACACAACAGCAGGATTAGCCCCTTCGGCAGTCCAAGGGTGTGCTGGGGTCAGGCCGTAAGTGTCACAAGCTTCTACGCCCAACGTAGCGTGCCCACAACTTACTAATCCTGACCCGTACACCTTTCGAGTGTGGGAGGAAACCGGAGCACCCGCAGGAAACCCACGTGGTCACCAGACGTAGCTACGATCTCCTTACAGACCGCAGAAGGAACTGAATCTGTAAAGCTAACTGCTTCACTACCGTACGGCACAAACAGATCGATTCAGTACACAGTGCATTGAGGTAGAACACAGGATGCAGTAACACACCGCAGAATAAAGTGGAACAGTTAGAGAGAAAGTACAGGCAGACAGTAAGGTGCAAGACCGTAATGAGTTAGTTGTATTGTGATCACTCGAGTCGAGTGTGATGTTCTCCGAAGGGGGTGTCTATTGGTGGGTCCTCAGCTGGCTGAAAAGGCTCATCTGGAATCCACACACTCACACACAGACACACACTCACACACAGATACATACACACCCTCACACACAGACACATACACACCCTCACACACAGACACATACACACACATGGACACACACACGGACACACACATGGACACACACACGGACTCACACACGGACACACACACATGGACACACTCACACTCTCACACTCACACACAGACACATACATATGGACACTCAATTTCTCACATATATACATTCTATATACATACACACCCCATGCACACTCTCTCTCACTCTTACACACACACACACACACACACTTGTTCATTCTCACTCTTTCACTCCCACAGACACACTCACAAATGCTCTTTCTCACTCTCTCTCTCCCTCTCACACACACTCACACTCTCTCACTCTCTGTCTCTCTGTCACACACAGTGTCATACACTCTCTCACTCACAGTCTCTCTCAACACACTCTCTCACACACACTCACCATCTCTCTCACACGCACTCTCACTTTCTGTCTCTCCCTGACACACTCACTCATACTCTCTCTCTCACACACACTCTCACTCTCTCTCTCACACACTCTCTCACTCTCTGTCTCTCTGTCACACACAGTGTCATACACTCTCTCTCTCACACACACTCTCACTTTCTGTCTCTCCCTGACACACACACTCATACTCTCTCCCTCACACACACACTCACTCTCTCTCTCACACACTCTCTCACTCTCTGTCTCTCTGTCACACACAGTGTCATACACTCTCTCTCACACACACACTCTCACTTTCTGTCTCTCCCTGACACACACACTCATACTCTCTCCCTCACACACACACTCACTCCCTGTCTCTCCCACACACTGTCACTCTCTGTCTCTCCCTCACACACACACACTCATACTCTCTCTCTCACACACACTGTCACTTTCTGTCTCTCTTCACACACACACTCATACTCTCTCTCACACACACTGTCACTTTCTGTCTCTCTTCACACACACACTCATACTCTCTCCCTCACACACACTGTCACTCTCTGTCTCTCCCTCACACACACACTCATACTCTCTCCCTCACACACACTGTCACTCTCTGTCTCTCCCTCACACACACACTCATACTCTCTCCCTCACACACACTGTCACTCTCTGTCTCTCCCTCACACACACACTCATACTCTCTCCCTCACACACACACTCACTCCCTGTCTCTCCCACACACTGTCACTCTCTGTCTCTCCCACACACTGTCACTTTCTGTCTCTCTTCACACACACACTCATACTCTCTCCCTCACACACACTGTCACTTTCTGTCTCTCTTCACACACACACTCATACTCTCTCCCTCACACACACTGTCACTCTCTGTCTCTCCCTCACACACACACTCATACTCTCTCCCTCACACACACACTCATACTCTCTCCCTCACACACACTGTCACTCTCTGTCTCTCCCTCACACACTGTCACTTTCTGTCTCTCTTCACACACACACTCATACTCTCTCCCTCACACACACTGTCACTCTCTGTCTCTCCCTCACACACACACTCATACTCTCTCCCTCACACACACACTCACTCCCTGTCTCTCCCACACACTGTCACTCTCTGTCTCTCCCACACACTGTCACTTTCTGTCTCTCTTCACACACACACTCATACTCTCTCCCTCACACACACTGTCACTCTCTGTCTCTCCCTCACACACACACTCATACTCTCTCCCTCACACACACTGTCACTCTCTGTCTCTCCCTCACACACACACTCATACTCTCTCCCTCACACACACACTCATACTCTCTCTCTCACACACACTCTCACTCCCTGTCTCTCCCACACACTGTCACTCTCTGTCTCTCCCTCACACACACACACTCATACTCTCTCTCTCACACACACTGTCACTTTCTGTCTCTCTTCACACACACACTCATACTCTCTCTCTCTCACACACACTGTCACTTTCTGTCTCTCCCTCACACACACACTCATACTCTCTCTCACACACACACACTCACTCTCTCCCACACACTCTCACTCTCTGTCTCTCCCTCACACACACATACTCTCGTACGTGTTGATCTCTGTAGTTATGTTCCTGCTGTTGCAGCCGAGTGCTGGATTTTCGGTCTTTAGTGCGCTGGGAGTAGACCAGCCGGGCCACCAGGCGGCTTCTGTCACAGCACTCAAGCTGAGTGAATGAGCAAGGGCAGGGTGTCAGGCTCCAGGCAGGCCTGCCCCGGGGCTACATCCAACGCAGGACAAGAAGGGATTGGGAGCTCAAAGTGAAAGAATATCCCATCATTTCCTCTGGAAGTGTTACTGGAAGCAAGTCCCAGGGAGAGGGCAGAGGGGGAGGAGGCAACTGAGCTGGAGTCATAGAGCATTATAGTGCAGAAACAGGCCCTTTGGCCCATCTAGTCCATGCTGAACTGTTACTCTACCTAGTCCCATTGACATACACCTGGACCATAGACCTCTCTAACTCTCCGATCCAAGTTCCTATCCGAACGTTTCTTAAATGGTGCAGTTGAACCCACGTCCATCACTTCTGCTGATAGCTCATTCCACACGCTCACCACTCTGTGAGTGCAGAAGCTCCCCATCACGGTGGAAAAAGTGGAAAAAGCCTGCTTGTATTTCGCCTGTCCAGGTCCCTCGTGACTCTGCGGATGTGAGAGAGACGCCTAGATGGTATGTTGCTCACCACCCAGGTGCGGTGGTCAGAGCTGTCTCGGATCGGGCCCACAGCATTCTTAAAGGGGAGAGTGAGCAGTGTGTCTTGTGGTACACATTGGTACCAGCAACATAGGTAGGAAAAGGAGGGGAGGAGGCCCTGAAGAGAGAATACTGGGAGTTAGGTAGAAAGCTGAAAAGCAGGACCTCAAGGGTAGTAATCTCTGGATAGCTGCCTCTGTCACGTGTCAGTGAGGGTAAGAATAGAATGTGTGGCTGGGGAATTGTACAGCATTTCAGATTTTGGGATCATCGGGATCTCTTTTGGGGAGGGAATGACCTGTACAAAAAGGATGGGTTACTCCTGAACTCGAAGGCACCAATATCCTTGTGAACCATTAGGGAGGATTTAAACTAATCTGGCAGGGGAATGAAAACTGGAGTGATAGGGCTAAGGACTGGGCAGTTAGTATACAAGTCGATACGGTGTTAGTGAGACTGTCAGGTAGATGATAGGGCAAAACTGCAGTCAGTGGGATGAGCTGAAGGCATGGGGGCAAAATCGAAAAGGGTGACGATACAGGAAAAAGGGTTTCATGTTTGAATATGGAATAAGGGAGGTGATCTTGTTGTGTGGTTAGATTGGCAGGTATGACATGGTGGGCATCTCTGAGTCACAACTGAAAGCAGATCATAGTTGTGAGCTTAACATCCAAGGACCCACGTTGTATCGAAAGGACAGGCAGGTAGGCAGAGGGGTTGGGGTGGCTCTGTTAGTAAAAACTGAAATCAAATCCTCAGAGAGAGGTGACATAGGATAAGAAGATGTAGAATAGTTGAGGGTAGAGATAAGAAACCGCGGGGATAAAAAGACCCTGATGAGGTTTGCTATATTTTGTAACTCCAAACATAAGACTAACCTAAAGAAAACAACAGAGTCTGGGACGCTTCATTTTAACTTTAGTGGGGTGTGTATGTACGATGTGGTGGTGTGATGACGTATGATATTCATGTACATCAGGGAGAATCCCCACTGTGTGGGAGAGTGATCCAGTTCTGTCCTTATTCATTTCAAGTATCCACTTTTGATCGCCTCTGTTATCCTTCTCCAGAACTGCTTGTCCAGGAGTGAAACGTTGAACCTCTTTGTTTGAGGAGTCCTCAGTTTCTCTCACCTGTTTGTCCTGTATACTCCTTCTGAGATAGGATTTGAGGAGATCCAAGCGTGAACTGAAGGGACGACCCAGTAACTGCAT
Organism: Mobula hypostoma; assembly: GCF_963921235.1. Lineage (NCBI taxonomy): Eukaryota > Metazoa > Chordata > Chondrichthyes > Myliobatiformes > Myliobatidae > Mobula > Mobula hypostoma. Next base: position 112,079,571 of record NC_086102.1, on the reverse strand, counting down.
AGCTGGTCAGTTGTTGGTTGTGGAGTGAGCTGCATTGTGATATGCAAGGAGGAAACTGATGAGCTTCTGATTCAGTGTCACTGTAGTGTGTTCTACTGACATTGCTCACAGTGTGTTCTTTAGACCCTGGACAAACCTTTGTACCTAGCCATTTGTAGCAGGGTAGTATGGTGCAGATGTAATATGTCTTATTCTATTCCTTTTCAGGAATGACTGAAATTGTTTTGTAACAAACTGCGGTCCATTGTCACTGACTAGGTGTTCTAGAACACCAGTCCTTCAGAAGAGGTTTCTCAAACAATCATCAGTGTGTGAGGCTGTAGTGGAGGCTGTTGTTCGAAGATTCAAAATACATTTACTATCAAAGTATGTTACAGAAAACACCTCTGAGATTCGTCTCCCACAGGCAGCCGCAAAACAAAGAGACACCACAGAACCCGTTCAAGAAAACATCAAACAGCCAATGTGTGAGAAAAGAACAGATTGCACAAATGGCAAAAAGCACGTGGACCACACATTGAATGTCAAACATCAAACCAAAAATCCAGTGTAATTCAGCTAAATTCGGTTCAGCTCCGCGCCGCAGCCAACCGCAGGCCGCAGAACCATTCTTTGCCGAAGCACCCCAGTCCGCACCAATCAAACCGCTCAAAAGTGGCAAAGAAGAGGGCAACCAGAATCCAGGGACACATGCAACATGAACCTCACAGTCCTCCAATTTAATCCACGGCCTCTCCAATCGATCCTCGAGATGTCGATCCCAAGGCTCTTGCTCTGTCCTCTGACAGCAGCTGGCGAGAGGGAGAGGGAGTCCGGTCAAATGTCGGCAGATGGTCCCAAACACCCGCCCATCTTCATCGACATCAACCTTGCTCAACGCCTGAATTGGAGAGAAGCGACGGAGTTCATCATTGTCTAAAGACCATGCATCCAGACATGCAGGCTGCACTAAACCTTACCAAGCTCCCTTGGAAACAGAAAAGTGCCAGATCGCTCAGTTAGCCCAGAAACATACCAAAATGTAAATCGCAGATTCCAATCTCATGCAGCTTAGTAGTGGAATCACATTTGAAAGAAGTTGTTTCGTAAACTGCTGGACATCGCCATTGGTCACGTTGTTGACTAGCACTATCTTGAAGAAGATGGGAACACTTCTGGCCACTTCGTAGCTTCATTTACTACCACCAAGAAATTTGTGCCCATGAATGGTTCAGCAAAATCCACACGAATCCTCTGCCAGGGCAATGCAAGCCATTCTCTGGGATGGAGAGGTACTGCTCGTGGCATCTTCTGGACACATTGGCATCCCGAACAGTGCATGGCAAGCTGCTCGATCTGATGATCGATCCCAGGCCACCAGGCAAAGCTTTGAGCCAACGCTTTCATTCTGACCACACCTTGAAGACCGGGTGGAATGACTGAAACAGCCAAGCCAATGTCCAATTCCATTTTAATTACTTTGTACTCTACCTCCTAAAACACTTCTGCTCTCAGCTTGGTTGGTACAACAACTCTCAATCTCCACATAAGGCAACCCCCGTCACTGGTAAAAATGAGGAAAATCAAACTTCTGCTGCGCATTCCAACTATTTTTGATTGCCATGTAGATGTGAGACAGTGAGGGATCTTTTCTGGTTTCCCTTTGGATCATCTCTGTCATAATAGGGAGACTTTCGATTTGCATTGGGGAGAATATGTCAAGAGGAGTGTCCTCTTTTGTAAATTTTTCAGGTGTAAAGGGGTTTTGACTTTTATGTTACTGCGGAGGCTAATTAAAATGGCGTCTTTGTTATGTTAATCTGGGGAATGCGGCTTTGTTGTGTTAAGCGCTGAGAAAGTTTGCGCTAGCGGTTTATTTTGGTTTAGAGGGTGATAAGAGAGTGCTATTAACCAATTGGGATAGTCGTTATGGTTTTGGTGTATTTGAAGATACTGTATGCGCAGGGTTTTGGGGCAGAAGGCGGGAGAGCGAGACAGAGGATGGACGAGGTGCTGTGAGTCCGCTAACGGGGTCGGACCCCGAGCGGGACGTTCGGCGAGGAGACGGAGACGGACTCGTGTAGAGCGTCTGGTCGACCACCGTTGTTGGTCCCAGGCGGCCGGTCGAGGTGGTCCGAGGGGTCGCAGGGTGAAGAAGAAGGTCCTTGAGCTCCAATGGTTTTTTTTGTGCATGAAGAGATTGAACTTTGATAAGTGTGACGCCTTTTATTTTCCTTTTATATTTTATTCTCTTTTAATTATATAGTTCCAGTAATATCTATAAACTGTAAATCATTTAATCGTATCTGGTGTATTGTCTGTTATTTGGGCGGGGTGGGGTACCTCACACAGCATCCACACAAACTAATTACTCAGTTTGGCGGGGACGAAGCTGTTTCCCTGGACGAGAGCGAGCCGAGCGACCCTGAGGGTGGCCGGGGGGCTACATTGTGGGGGCTCGTCCGGGATTGAGTCTGCTGGTATGCTGTGTGGGTGCCCTGTTTAAATCTGTACTGTGTGTCTCTGTGGGTTATTTGCTGGTGATTGCTGTATGCGTTGTGGATGCGGTCTTTGTTCGAGTTCAGACTGGCATTGACGAGTTAGAGATGGCACTTGGGGCTGTCCATGCGGTTGGGAGAGAGAGGAAAGAGTGGTCTGATTTGTAGGTAGGGTCTGCGAATAAATGTTCTAGCTCTGGCAGGCTCCACCTGGCACTTGGGATAGTGTCCACCCCAAGAGGGGCGGAGGTGTGCGACCAAAGCGAAGTGTCAAATGTGGAGGAGTTTTTGGCCGGAGAAGTTTGGTGCAATGTGAGGAAAATGGCCCGACATACCAGTTGAACTTCCTGGTGTTGGGACAGACGGTGGTGGACCGGGGGATGGAAACCCAGGTCCTCAATCTGAATGAGACACAGGAGGGAGAGAGGGGATTTGCACCGCTGAACTGAGTGCTCAGAAATGCCGGCCGGAGACTGAGTGTTGCACCTGTGGGACGACCATTGTAGACTTGGAATTCACACTCATCAACGTGGAGAAGAAGCAATGGAATTCCGAGCCGACACTGCGGTCATGTGCTGATGAATTAATCCAGAAAGAAGAAACAATGACCCACCCTCGAAGGGATCAGCAGAAACTCAAGACGTCGATTCAGAACAGATTGGAAGACTTGCAAGTTGGGGAAGATCAAGGAAGTGTTCTGACTAAGATCAACAGAAAACCGAGAGCCCGGGGAGGGGAGTTTGACTACAATCCCGAGGAGGTAAAGAAATGGAGGACAGATCTCGGAAAAGGGAGGCGGACGCTTGAAAGGAACCTGAAGATGACTATCGCGAGTTTAAATGAAGTGAAAAAACTGAAGATTGACCTGGAAGACGTCCTCAGGAAGAAACAACCGGTGGCTGAACATTCTTTAACCGCTGCTTTTCAGGTCAGGGTGGAAGAAGCTGGTGGGGTAACTGTGTCCCAGATTGAGATGGCCAAGAACTGTGAGTCAGAACTGCTGAGGCTGTGGCGAGAGTTGAAGGAGTCCCCGAAGAGGGTGACGTGTCGACTGCAGGAGGCTGAAGGGGTAGCCCCGGCTAAATGTTTCAGTTTGGAGAAACTTAAACAGCAGCTACCGATCGAGGGTATGAGGAAGGATACGGATTCGAAAGATGATGCGCTGCACATGTGGAACATGCTGCCTTTCGCTAACTTCCACGTGATTGAGGACGAGACCTTTGGCCCTTCTCCCACTGAGTCAGGTGTCGTGGGGCGGGCTAGCTGTGGGCAGTCTGAGTTACGGCAGGATCAGGAAGGAAAAGAAGCGAGGCCCCGGACACGGGACGGGGGGCTCCGAGGTGTAGTGGTGGCCTCAGTGAGAGAGGAGTTGGCAAGCAGGCCCGAGGTATCCCCAGTAGTGTCTGAGCCTTTTGGGTTTAGGTGAGGGGGTACGGAGGTCTCGGAGGGTTAAGAAGCTCCCAGATAGGTTGGCCTATGTAGCGCCCGTGGGACGGGAGTAAGGTTCACTGTTTGGGGAGCACCGTCAGTGTGTGTATTTGTGTATGTGTGTGTTGTGTGTCTGCAGGACTGGTTGGCGAGTTATTTAGAAGTCATGAGGACATGACTTTATTTGGTGGAGGGAGAGTGTAAGGGGGTTTCGTCTTTTATGTTACTGCGGAGGCTAATTAAAATGGCATCTTTGTTATGTTAATCTGGGGAATGCGGCTTTGTTGTGTTAAACGCTGAGAAAGTTTGCGCTAGCAGCTTATTTTGGTTTAGAGGGTGATAAGAGAGTGCTATTAACCAATTAGGATAGTTGTTATGGTTTTGGTGTATTTGAAGATATTGTTTGCGAGGGGGTTTTGGGGGGAGAAGGCGGGAGAGCGAGACAGAGGATGGACGAGGTGCTGTGAGTCCGCTAACGGGGTCGGACCCCGAGCGGGACGTTCGGCGAGGAGACGGAGATGGACTCGTGTAGAGCGTCTGGTTGACCACCATTGTTGGTCCCAGGCGGCTGGTCGAGGTGGTCCGAGGGGGGTCGCAGGGTGAAGAAGAAGGTCCTTGAGCTCCAACGGTTTTTGTGCATGAAGAGATTGAACTTTGATAAGTGTGGCGCCTTTTATTTTCCTTTCATATTTTATTCTCTTTTAATTATATAGGTCCAGTAATATCTATAAACTGTAAATCATTTAATTGCATCTGGTAGTTGGGCGGGGTGGGGTACCTCACACAGCATCCACACAAACGAATTACCCAGTTTGCCGGGGCCGAGGCTGTTTCCCGAGACGACAGTGAGCCGAGCGACCCTGAGGGTGGCCGGGGGGGGGGGGGACTGCTACCCAGGTATTTTCATTTCCAAGGGTAAACAGGTCAATTCATCAGCATTTCCATGATCAGTTGTCATCTTGAATTCGATCTTGTAATTGTGTCCTGCAAGGAACAGAGCCTATCTCTGCGTTCTCCACAGTTGTTAGTGGAACACCCCTTCTGTGGGTGGAAAATGGGCACTGGTGGCTTTGGGCAACACACACAAAATGCTGGAGGAACTCAGCAGGCCAGGCAGCATCTGTGGAAAGGAATAAACAATTGGCGTTCTGAGCCAAGACTCTTCATCAGGACTGGAGAAAAAGATGAGAAGTCAGAGTAGGAAGGTGGTTGAGGATAGGAAGAAGTACAGGGTGATAGGGGAACCTGGGAGAGTGGTCGGGGTGAAGTAAAGAGCTGGGAAGTTGCTTGGTGACAGAGGTAAAGGGCTGGAGGAGGGGAAATCTGACAGGAGAGGGTAGAAGGCCGTGGAAGAAAGGGAAGGAGGAGAAGCACTGGAGGGTGGGGAGTGGTGGGCTGGTAACAAAAAGGTGAGAGAGAAAAACATGAATGGGAAATGATGAAGGAGGGGAGGCATTTACGGGAAGTTTGAGAAATTGATGTTCATGCCATCAGGTTGGAGGCTACCCAGACAGAATATAAGGTGTTGCTCCTCCAACCTGAGTGTGGCCTGATCATGACAGTAGAGGAGGCCATAGACTGACATGTCAGAATGGGAATAGGATGTGGAATTAAAATGGGTGGTTAATGGGAGAGCCCGCTTTTTCTGGGAGGGAAGGATGTGCTTGGTGGTGGGATCCCTTTGGAGACGGTGGAGGTTACGGAGAATATGTGTTGGACATAAAGGCTGGTGGGGTGGTAGGTGAGGACAAGAGGAACCCTGTCCCTGGTATTGCAGTGGGAGGATGGGGTGCGGGCAGCCATGCCCGAAATGGAAGAGATGTGGGTGAGAGCAGCATTGATGGTGGAGGGAGGAAAGACCCTTTCTTTGAAGAAGGACACCTCATTAGTTCTGGAATGAAAAGCCTCATCCTTAGAGCAGTGAGATGGAGAAACTGAGAGAAGGGGGTGGCATTTTTACAAGTGACAGGGTGGGAAGAGGTATACTTCAGGTAGCTGTGAAAGTCAGTGAGTTTATAAAAGGTATTGGTGGATAGACTGTCTCCAGAGATAGATCGAGAGATCGAGAAAGGGAAGGGAGGTGTCAAAAATGGACCAAGTAAATCTGAGGGCAGGGTGGAAGTTGGAGCCACCCATTTCTCCATCTGCTTTAGCAAAGTCCAGTTTGCTGAAGTGTTTTCCTCCAGAAAGGTTTGCAAAGTTATCCTCTATCTTGGGCAGAGAGTATTGATCTACTTTCAGTACTGGGTTGATGGCGGCCTTAAACCACAGATCATGACAGACCCATCCTTCTTGGGTACTAGGACCACTAGCTTTGCCACGGGCTCCACTCAACCTTGGAAAGAATTGCTTCAGTCTCCATGCGATAGAGTTCAACTGGCTACTTTATCACAGATGTTATATGGATCCAGAGGGACTTTATAAAATTTGGGTGTGGCTTTTTTATTTAACACTATTTTACCCTTGATATGTTTGTTTTCCAAAGCTGTCCTAGAACACTGCTGTGGCATCATACAGCACCTTTCTTAATTCGCTTTCAGTTGACTCTGTTGCAGGGGGTGAGGCATGGATGATGGCTGGATCTCCAATCAAGTTGCAGTTGTCTCAGCCAGTCATGGCCCCACAATACTAACCCTCCAGTTTTTAGCACCTGCATGCCTAATGTTGTTTGCTTATTATTTTATTTCACTGTTAAGAACCTCATTTCCACAGAAGTTATCTTTTCTCCAGTATATGAGGGGTGATTGATAAGTTCGTGGCCTGGGGTAGAAGGAGATGAGGAGAAACTTCAAACTTTCTGCATTTTCACTCAAAGAGTTGAACTACACGTGCATGTAACAAGAGATGTATAACACATCTCCTTCCACCTTAGGCCACGAAATTATCAATCACCCCTGCTGTGGACCACTTCTACAAAGAAGGGATCCGTATGCTCCACAACTGCTGGACTAAGTGTGTACATGTAGGAGGGGACTATGTTGAAAAATAAATGTGCTAGGTTTTCTAAAGTTGACTCCTTCTACCTTAGGCCACAAACTTATCAATCACCCCTTGTAAGCTGCATATCTGCAGGCTTCAGTTTAATAACCTTGAAATGCCATTCAAACTCATTTTATGGAATGACTGAAACAGCCTAGCCAGTGTCCAATTCTGTTTTAATTAACTTGCCATTCACTTCTGGTGTAAACCAAGTTGCTTGTCTATGGTTAATTTTCACAATGTGAATCTCAAGGCTATTCAGTCCTGTGTCACTCTCATCATTATAATGTAATGCTCAGTTATATTGGCTCGTATACATCTAGGGGAAATCCCACCCAGCACCTGACTCAACGCTTCCCACAGGGTCGGTCGCCGCCCGAATCAATCCCAAACATCAATCATCAGCCAGCACACCCAGTAAATTTTAACAAGTACACTTTATAGATATTACTAATTCTATGACATCAATATAAATTCGATACAGAAAGGGAAGTAATGGAAAAAAAAGGCGCCAACACTCATCAAAGTCCAAGTTCTTCATGCACAACTGTTGGAGCTCAATCGATTCCAGACGACCACCCGAATCCTGTCGACTCACGGCTCGGGACCACCCGGAGTGATCGACCAGAGCCTCTCCGCACGTCCGCGGTCCTCCCCATCTCTCCTCCGACTCCCCGTCTCTCCTCCGACTCCCCGCCAAAACCCCGTCCACCGTCCTCCCCGTCTCTCCTCCGACTCCCTGCTAAAAACTCCCACACGTCCACCGTCCTCCCCGTCTCTTCTCCGACTCCTCGTCTCTCCTCCGACTCCCCGCCAAAAACCCATCTGCCGTCCTCCCCGTCTCTCCTCCGACTCCCGTCAAAACCCCGCCCACCGTCCTCCCCGTCTCTCCTCCGACTCCCCGTCAAAACCCCGTCCACCGTCCTCCCCGTCTCTCCTCCGACTCCCCGTCAAAACCCTGTCCACTGTCCTCCCCGTCTCTCCGCCGACTCCCCGTCAAAAACCCCCGCACGTCCACCGTCCTCCCCGTCTCTCCTCCGACTCCCCGTCAAAAACCCCATCCGCTGTCCTCCCCGTCTCTCCTCCAAATCCCCGTCTCTCCACCATCCTCCTCGTCTCTCCTCCGACTCCCTGTCTCTCCTCCGACTCCCTGTCTCTCTACCGTCCTCCTCGTCTCTCCATCGTCCTCCCCGTCTCTCCTCCAACTCCCCGTCAAAAACCCCCGCACGTCCACCATCCTCCCTGTCTCTCCTCCGACTGCCCGTCTGTCCTCCGACTCCCCCCAAAAACCCCACACATCTGCCGTCCTCCCCATCTCTCCTCTGACTCCCCCCAAAAACCTCGTCTCTCCTCCAACTCCCCGCCTCTCCACCGTCCTCCCCGTCTCTCCTCCGACTCCCCCAAAAACCCCGTCCACCGTCCTCCCCGTCTCTCCTCCGACTCCCCGTCTCTCCTCCGACTCCCTGCTAAAAACTCCCACACGTCCACCGTCCTCCCCGTCTCTCCTCTGACTCCTCGTCTCTCCTCCGACTCCCCGCCAAAAACCCATCTGCCGTCCTCCCCGTCTCTCCTCCGACTCCCGTCAAAACCCCATCCACTGTCCTCCCCGTCTCTCCTCCGACTCCCCGTCAAAACCCCGTCCACCGTCCTCCCCGTCTCTCCTCCGACTCCCCGTCAAAACCCCGTCCACCGTCCTCCCCGTCTCTCCGCCGACTCCCTGTCAAAAACCCCCGCACGTCCACCGTCCTCCCCGTCTCTCCTCCGACTCCCCGTCAAAAACCCCGTCCACTGTCCTCCTCGTCTCTCCTCCGACTCCCCATCTCTCCACCGTCCTCCTCATCTCTCCACCGTCCTCCCCGTCTCTCCTCTGACCCCATCAAAAACCCCGTCCACCATCCTCCTCCTCTCTCCTCCAACTGCCCGTCTGTCCTCCAACTCCCCCCAAAAACCCCCACACATCCGCCGTCCTCTCCGTCTCTCTTCCGACTCCCCGTCTCTCCACTGTCCTCCTTGTCTCTCCTCCAACTCCCCGTCTCTCCTCCAACTCCCTGTCTCTCCACCGTCCTCCTCGTCTCTCCTCCGACTCCCCCCCAAAACCCCATCCGCCGTCCTCGCCGTCTCTCCTCCGACTCCCCGCCAAAACCCCGTCTGCCATCCTCCTCGTCTCTCCTCCGACTCCCCGTCAAAAACCCCGTCCACCATCCTCCTCGCCTCTCCTCCGACTCCCCCACAAAAACCCCGTCCACCATCCTCCTCATCTCTCCTCCGACTCCCTGTCTCCCCTCCGACTCCTCGTCTCTCCTCTGTCCTCCCCGTCTCTCCTCCGACTCCCCGACAAAACCCTGTCCACCATCCTCCTCGTCTCTCCCCCGCTCCCCGCCAAAAATCCCGTCCACAGTCATATGATACAGCATGGTATCCGAAAACGATACATGACCACCTATTGGTCAATAGCACCCTGCTATCTCTAATAACCCAAGCAACTGTCTAGTTAGAGACTGTCTCAGCATTCCCCAGTATAACATAACAAAGAAGCCATTTTAAATTTAACATAAAAGACCCCGTACATAAGGTTTTTCATCAACAGCATGCAGATTAGTGCTCTTTTTGAACTTGCAACTTGACTTTTTATCTTTTTCTCTTCCCTGTGCCGCCTTTTTTTTTGTCTTCCTGACATGCTCTTAGTATGTGTTGTACTTTGTTGCATTTTCTGCAAGTTTCACCTTTAAATCTACATTGGTCTGTTGTATGTGAGCCCCTGCCACAACAGTAACACGATTTGTCTGGCCAGGCCTGTTTCTATTTATACGTTGCAATTTTGGTCACACTCACTTTTGTTCCTGAGTGCAACTCAATTGCATCTCTGTTTGCTGTTTCCATTGATACAGCAATTTCAACTGCTCTTTAAAATGCGAGTTGTGCTTCAGTTAGGAGTCATTTTTAAACGCTTTCTTGTAAGATTTCACAAGCTAAACAATCTTGCAGTGCATAATTAACCCCATCATTGAACTTACAATGTTCAGACAATCTCTTCAATTCAGCCGCGTATACTGAAATAGACTCCCCTTCTTTTTTAATTCTACTTATGAAACTTAAAGCATTCTTCATTCAATAATGGTTTCATATTTTTCTTGGCTGAAAAAAATCCCAGCTCATTTCAGCTGGTTTGATTGGAGCAGTCAAACGTCTAAGCTGACTGTACGCTGTGGCACCTATTACACGCAGCAAAAGTGGCACTCATTTCTCATTGCCTATTCCATTATTCCATTTGCTTTAAAATGCTGTTCAATTTGTTCAATTATCTGTTGTGCAATCAAACACATCTATCTTCTGATATAGCCAGCCATTTGTTTTTTAATTTTTATTCATATTATCAATCAGTATTCACTGTTTATGAAACAGTGAACTTTGGCCATTTTCTGTCTTTTTTTAACTGGAATACCTTTCTCCCCTTCCAAAGAAAAAAAGTGCTGGGCTTTTTTTTTAATGTATACTTGAATATCTCTCTCCCTCCCATTCCAAAGAGAAATTTACTGCACTTTTTTTTTAAAAAACTTGAAAATCTTGCTATGCTTCAACAGATGGGCAGCTGTCTCAGTTTTGTTTTAAAACTTACTTGTCACCATTGTTATGTTTTGTAACAACAAACACAAAACTAACTGAAATAAAAATATGGAAAACTGGGACACGCATTATCTTCACTTTAGGGAGGCATGCACTGATGACGTGGTGATGTAACGATGTATGCCATTCACATACTTTTATATATAACCCGTAATGAATTATGTAAAATTCATCCACAGCATCCACAGAATGCTTAATCAAACAATATATTTACAATATTACACAACATCATTAGAACATTAAATACACAACAGGAGTTATATGTAGACTTTTGAACAGTAATGAGGATGTGGGTTACAAATTTACCATGGGAGATAGGAAGTGCATGTGAAAAGAGCAATGTTACAAGAGTCATGGGGGATTTCAATAGGCAGGTGATGCTGTATCCCAAGAGAAGGAATCGGTAGAAGGCCTATGAGATGGGTTTTTAGAGCAGCTCGTGGTTGAGCCCACTAGGGGAAAGGCAGTTCTGGATTTGGTGTTCTGTAATGAGCTAGAGTTGATTAGGGAGCTTAAGGGAAAGGAACCTTTAGGAAGGCAGTGATAAAATGATAAATGTTCACTCTGCGGTGAGAGGGAAATTTGAGGAGTTTTTTGGATAGTCTCAGCATTATGTTTAGTTGGAATCCCTTCTGATATCCTATCGGGGCCTCTGGCCTCTCTGGGTCCTTACAAAGGTTAAATTGTTTGTCTTTTATCTTTTTTTTAATACAATCGCAGGACATTGATGGATATTAAGAATGTCAAGTACTATAGGTCTACCCTACCAATGAGTTGCTCGATAGCAATGAGTTTGGACTTGTTGTGATCTATGTTGCAGCCTGTTACGGGGGTGGGGGGGGCACTTTAGAGGCAGTGCATTGGGGGGTGCATGGTCTAACAAACAGTGTGAGTGATTGTCTTGAACATGTTTCTTGTGATCACAAGAGCCCGGTTCACTGGCTCATAGCACAGACCAGGCCCTCATGTCATGGGGTTTACCGGATGCAGCTGCCCAGGGGAGGAGATCCAGAAGTGGGTGTCCATGCTGGGTTGGGGCTGGCCTCCAGGGTTCACTCTGTAGAAGGCAAGCTCGATTACATTCATCTGTGGCTGCACCCATGCAGGATGATTGGACTGGATTGGTGTGGGCTGAGGAGGGTAAAGGGAGGGGAGAGGGGGATGGAGAGAGGTAGAGGGGGTAGAAGGGAGGGAGAGGGAGAAAGGGAGAGAGGGAGGGAAAGGGAGAGAGAGGAGGTCAGGGAGTGGGATGGAGAGAGAGAAAGAGGAGCAGAGAAAAGGTGGGGGAGAGAGAGACAGACAGACACAGAGGTGGGTAGAGGGAGGGTGAGATAGAAAGTAGAAGAGAGGGATTGGGAGTGGGAGGGAGGGGAGAGGAAGAGGAGAGAGAGGGTGTGTGTGTATGAGGGAGATTATATGTCTGTGTATATAAAACATAGAACAGTACAGTACAGGCCCTTCAGCAAACATTATACTGACCTTTTAACTTACCGTAAGATCAATTTAACCATTTTATCTTTCATCCATGTACTTATCTAAGAGTTTCTTTTAAATCCCTAATGTATCTGCCTCTCCCACCACACCTGGCAGAGCGTTCCACACACCCACCACTACTCTTGTATATCTCACAGTGTATGTATGTGAGATTGTCTGTGTATGTGATTGTGCAAGTGAGGGTGTAGAGTATATATGTATTTGAGCGTGTGTAAGACAGAGTGTCTGCATTTATGTGACTGCGTGTGTATGCATGCGTGCATGTGTCCCATAGTGTCATACAACACGGAAACAGGCCCTTTGACAGAAAGGTGTTCCCTAGCATCTTTTGAGAGGCTGGTGCAGAAACTGCAGGGGCCCAGCTGAGATATTTAAAAAGGCCTTAGACACATGAGGTGTGGAGGACACGATGATAGCTTATCATTGTTTAAGAAAAACTCTAAGAATTAGAGTTGTGTGGATGCGCATGGATCTCGGCAGCTTTAGGCCGACCACTGTGGGATTGATTACCCTTTCAACCTTGAATGGTCCCAGGAAACGAGGGGTGAGTTTTCTATGTTCGTTCTTGAGCGGGATGTCCTTGGAGGCCAGCCACACCATCTGCCCAGGTTGGTACTCCGGCGCTGTGATGCAGTGTCGGTCGGCTGTCTTCTTATTTCGATTTGTTGAGTTGAGTAGGGCCGTGCGTGTCTCCTCCCAAATCCTAAGGCACTGATTAATATGGTCCTGAACCGACGGTACTGCAATCTCTTCTTGCGCGGGGAACAGCGGGGGTTGGTACCCAAGGGAGCACTCGAACGGAGACCTCCCAATGGCAGAACTCACCAGAGAGTTGTGGGCGTACTCAACCCACGGGAGGTGGTCGCTCCAGGTCGATGGGTTGTTTGCCGTTACACAACTTAGCGTCACCTCCAGGTCTTGGTTTGCCCGTTCCGTCTGTCCGTTCGTCTGGGGGTGGAAGCCGGATGACAGGCTGACTGATGCGCCCAAGGCTTGGCAGAACGCCTTCCATACTTGCGAGACAAACTGGGGACCTCGATCGGAGACGATGTCCGCGGGGATTCCGTGGAGGCAGAAGACGTGGCGGACGAGAAAATCTGCAGTTTCCTGAGAGGAAGGGAGTTTGGGGAGAGCCACAAAGTGCACCGCCTTGGAGAATCGGTCTACCACGGTGAGGACTGTGGTGTTTCCGTGGGAAGGGGGTAGACCGGTGACGAAGTCTAAGGCGATGTGTGACCAGGGGCGACCAGGTAGAGGACGAAGTAGCCCCTCAGCTGGTTGATGAGAGACTTTTCCCCGGGTACAGATGGAACAAGCTGAGACATAAGAACGGGTGTCCCCCACCATGGACGGCCACCAAAAGTGCTTCCTCAGGAGAGCCAGGGTCCGATCACTCCCGGGGTGGCAGGCGAACCGGGATGTGTGCCCCCATTGGAGAACCTGAGACCTGACAGAAACGGCACGTACAGGCGATTGCCGGGTCCATTGCCCCGGTCGGGGTCGTCCCGCTGGGCTTCCTTTACTTTAGCCTCGATCTCCCAAGTGAGGGTGGCAACCACGCAGGAGGGTGGGAGGATAGTCTCGGGACCGGAGGTGTCATCCTTGGAGTCATGCTGGCAGGACAGTGTGTCCGGCTTCCAGTTCGTGGATCCTGGACGGTACGTGAGGGTAAACTTTATCCGACCAAAAAACAATGCCCAACGGGCCGGGCGGGAGTCCAATCGCTTGGCGGTCTGAATATACCCCAGGTTCTTATGATCAGTCCACACCACAAACGGGTGTTCTGCCCCCTCCAACCAGTGCCTCCATTCTTCCAGCGCTAGTCTGACCGCCAGCAGTTCCTGATTCTCCACGTTGTAATTCTGCTCGGCGGGGGACAGTCAGCGAGAGTAGAAGGCGCAGGGGTGAAGCTTTTCGTCCGACCTTGACTGCTGGGATAGGACCGCTCCTACCCCGGAGTCAGAGGCGTCCACCTCAACGATGAATTGGCATGATGGGTCCGGATGGACCAGGACGGGTGCGGTGGTGAAACGCCTCTTCAGGTCGGTGAATGCTGAGTCCGCTCCGGAGTCCCAGCAAAACGGTGTGGTAGGCGAGGTAAGCCGGGTCAGGGGTGCCGCCACTCGACTGTAGTCTCCGATGAATCTACGAAAGAAGTTTGCAAAGCCCAGGAACCATTGAAGTTGTTTACGTGTCGTGGGTCGAGGCTATTCTTCCACTGCCCAGATCTTCTCCGGGTCTGCTTTTCACTGACCTTCTGTACATTCGTGGACAGTGTCCGAAGGTTTTCTGTGATCTCTCGAAATAGTTGGTCGTGGGTAGCCCTGGCTGGCCAGGCCCTGTTGTGCGGGGTCCAAGTCCGCTGGGTTCACGCGTGGCCAGTTCATTCTGTTGCAAGGACGTGGCTGGGGACGAACCCAAGTGCAGGACACAGATGCTGAGGCGGAGTCGTTAGGCGCAGCACCACCGCGAACGGGGAGCCGATATCCAGGAGACGATGCGAAGCTTAGAACTAACAGTTCTCAGGAATAAGGAAACAAGGTTTACTCTCACAAGAGTCGACCAACGAACCGGCGGCTTCTTGCTGTGGTCACAGGGTTTTTATCCTGCCGTTTCTGATGGGAAGCAGGCACGTGTAGTTAGTGGAACCTGGGAATGACTGGAATCTAAATGAGGTGATTGAGGCCCAATTCTTGAGGCAAATGGCAAGGTGGGGGATTGCCAGATGGGACCATGACATAATGTGGTTAACTGGATCAGCAAATCTGCAGATGACACCATGACTGAGGGTAGAGTAGTCAGCGAGGAAGACGATCAAAGCCTGCAGTGGGATCTGGACCAGCTGGATAAATGGGCTGAAAAATGTCAGATGGAGTTTAATGCAGACAAGTGTGAGGTGTTGCACTTTGGGAGGACACACCAGGGTTGGACTTACACAGTGAAAAATAGGGCACTGTTCAGTGCAGCAGAAGAGAGGGATCAGGGAATACAGATCCATTCCTTCAACTGCATCTCAGTGAGGTTTGTGATGGCCAAAGTGCTGAGCTCTTCTTCCATCGCCTCCATTTTTGAGCTCCCCACATCATACCAAAGACCCCTTCTCCCATTCCAACCCTCCTCTTCTTCTTGGACGCTCCGCTCTGGTTCTCTGATTGGTCTGCGTCTTTTCATCTCAAATTGCTGATGAGACATCAACCAGTTCAGCTTCAGCACTCCGCTCTTCTCCTTGAACCTAACCGTCCAGAACGCACTGCCCTCCACTCTCTCCACACCAATCCCAACCTCACCATCAAACACGCAGTCAAAGGGGGAGCTGTTGTAGTGTGGCGGACTGACCTCTACCTTGCTGTGGCCTGGCAGCTACTCTCAGACACCGCCTCATACTTAGCTCTTGAAAAGGACCCCACTCCGGACCATCAGAAAACTGTTTCCTGCACAATCACTAACCTCATCAACTCTGGGAAACTCCCATCCACTGTCACCAAGCTCATAGTTCCCTTACCACACACTGCTCGTTTCTACCTCCTACTCCAGATCCACAAACTTAACTGCCTGGGCAGGCCCATTGTCTCTGCCTGCTCCTGCCCCACTGAACTCACGTCCCCATAGCTCAACTCCATTCTCTCCACCTTTGGTTGAGTCCCTTCCCACCTCCATCTATGATACTTCGCAAGCTCTTGATCTCCTCACTGGCTTTCAGCTCCCAGGCTCTGACTGCCTCATTTTCACCATGGATGTCCAGTCCTTCTACACTTCTATCCCCCATTGAGAAGGCCTAAAACTCTCCACTTCTTTCTTGACAAAAGTGCCAACCAGTTTCCCTCCACCACCACCGTCCTCCATCTGGCATAACTGGACTACACCCTCAACAATTTCTCCTCTGGATCCTCCTATCTTCTCCAAGCTTGAGGGGCAGCCATGGGCACCTGTCTGCCCTTTTGTTGGCTATAATCCAAGCTGTCCCTAGTTAGGCTCCCAAACTCTCCCTCCGCTACAGTGACAACTGCATTGGTGCTGCTTCCTACACCTGTGCTGAGCTCATCAATTTCATCAACTTTGCCTCCAACTTCCACCCTGCCCCTACTTCCACTTGGTCCATTTCTGACACCTCTCTCCCTTTTATTGATCTCTCTGTCTCCCTTTCTGGAGCCAAACTGTTTACCAACATCTTTTATAAACCTACACATTCCCACGGCTATCTTGACTATATGTCTTCCCACCCTGTCTCTTTTCCTCAGTTCCTTCATCTCTGCTAACCTTTCCAGGACATCAGAGATGTTCTCCTTCTTCAAAGAGCTTGATTTCCCTTCCTTCACCAGTGATGCTGCCCTCACCCACTTCTCCTCCATTTCCTGAATATCTGTGTTCACCCCATCTTCCCACCTCTTCTCCTTATGTACAACCCCGTGTCCCTCTGCATCCAACACAACATTCCCTGCAATTTCCATCTCCTTCAGCGGGATCCTAACACCAAACACATCTTTACCTTCCCCCCTCTCCACTTTCTGCAGAGGTCGCTCCCTCCGCGATTCCCTTGTCCATTCATCCCTCCCCACTAATTTCCCTCCTGGCACATGTCCCCACGAGCGACAGAAATTCTACACCTGCCTGCTCGCCTCCTCCCTCGCTTCCATTCAGGGCTCCAGGTGAGGCAACACTTCACCTGTGAGTCGGCTGGGACTGTTTATTGTATCCGGTGCTCCCGGTGTACCTCCTCCACACTGGTGAGAGCTGACGTAACTTGGGGGAACGCTTTGTCGAGCACCTCTGCCTCATCCACCAAAAGTGGAATTTCCCGGTGGCCAAACATTTTAATTCCTACATGTCTCCTCTTCTGCCATGATGAGGCCACTCTCAGGTTGGAGGAACAACACCTCATGCGCCTCCAACCTGATGGCACAAACAACAATTTCTCCTTCTGGTAATTTTTTTTCCTTTTCTCCTCCATCTTCCCTCTTTTTCCATTCCCCACTCTGGCCTTTTACCTCTTCTGATCACCTCCCCCTGGTGTCTTCCATCTTCCATTTCTCCCATGGTCCACTCTCCCTTCCTATCATATTCCTTCTTCTCCAGCCCTTGACCTTTCCCACCCACCTGGCTTCACCTAGCAGCTTCCAGCTTGTCCTTCTTCCGCACCCTATCATTTTATTCCAGCATCCTGCCCCTTCCTCTCCCATCCTGACAAAGACTCTCGGCCTGTAATGTTGACTGTCCATTCATTTACATGGATGCTGCCTGACCTGCTGAGTTCCTCCAGCGTTTTGTGTGTGTTGCTCCGCACTTCCAGCATCTACAGAATCTCTTCTTACAGATCCATAATTCTTTGAAAATGGTGTCACAAATATATAGGGTCATAAAGAGAGTTTTTGGCACATTGACCTTCATAAATCAAAGTATTGAGCATAGAAACATAGAAACATAGAAAATAGGTGCAGGAGTAGGCCATTCGGCCCTTCGAGCCTGCACCGCCATTTATTATGATCATGGCTGATCCTCCAACTCAGAACCCTGCACCAGCCTTCCCTCCATACCCCCTGACCCCCGTAGCCACAAGGGCCATATCTAACTCCCTCTTAAATATAGCCAATGAACTGGCCTCAACTGTTTCCTGTGGCAGAGAATTCCACAGATTCACCACTCTCTGTGTGAAGAAGTTTTTCCTAATCTCGGTCCTAAAAGGCTTCTCCTTTATCCTCAAACTGTGACCCCTTGTTCTGGACTTCCCCAACATCGGGAACAATCTTCCTGCATCTAGCCTGTCCAATCCCTTTAGGATTTTATACGTTTCAATCAGATCCCCCCTCAATCTTCTAAATTCCAACGAGTACAAGCCCAGTTCATCCAGTCTTTCTTCATATGAAAGTCCTGCCATCCCAGGAATCAATCTGGTGAACCTTCTTTTTTACTCCCTCTATGGCAAGGATGTCTTTCCTCAGACTAGGGGACCAAAACTGCACACAATACTCCAGGTGTGGTCTCACCAAGGCCTTGTACAACTGCAGTAGTACCTCCCTGCTCCTGTACTCGAATCCTCTTGCCATGAATGCCAGCATACCGTTCGCCTTTTTCACCGCCTGCTGTACCTGCATGCCCACTTTCAATGACTGGTGTATAATGACACCCAGGTCTCGTTGCACCTCCCCTTTTCCTAATCGGCCACCATTCAGATAATAATCTGTTTACCTGTTTTTGCCACCAAAGTGGATAACTTCACATTTATCCACATTAAATTGCATCTGCCATGAATTTGCCCACTCACCCAACCTATCCAAGTCACCCTGCATCCTCTTAGCATCCTCCTCACAGCTAACACTGCCACCCAGCTTCGTGTCATCCGCAAACTTGGAGATGCTGCATTTAATTCCCTCATCCAAGTCATTAATATATATTGTAAACAACTGGGGTCCCAGCACTGAGCCTTGCAGTACCCCACTAGTCACCGCCTGCCATTCTGAAAAGGTCCCGTTTATTCCCACTCTTTGCTTCCTGTCTGCTAACCAATTCTCCACCCACACCAATACCTTACCCCCAATACCGTGTGCTTTAAGTTTGCACACTAATCTCCTGTGTGGGACCTTGTCAAAAGCCTTTTGAAAATCCAAATATACCACATCCACTGGTTCTCAGTAAATATAGTAAATATAGGACTTGGGATGTTACGTTGAAGTTGTATAAGACATTGGCGAGGCCTAATTTAGAGTACTGTGTGCCCACCTACAGGAAATATATCAATAAGATTGAAAGATTGAAGAGAAAATGAGCAAGGATTTTGCTGGGACTTAAGAACCCGATTTATAGGGAAAAGTTGAATAGGTTAAGACTTCATTCCCTAGAGTGTGGGAGAATGAGGGGAGATTTGAAGGGAAGTACACAAAATTCTGAGGGGTATCGATAGGGTAAGTGCTAGCAGGCTTTTTCCACTGAGGTCATGGGTTAATAGATCCTGAGGGAGGACTTCGCCACACACAGGATGGTGAGAGTGTGCAATGAGCTTTACTTTACTTTATTGTCGCCAAACAATTGATACTAGAGCATACAATCATCACAGCGATATTTGATTCTGCGCTTCACACTCCCTGGAGTACAAATCGATAGTAAATATTAAAAATTTAAATTATAAATCATAAATAGAAAATAGAAAAGGGAAAGTAAGGTAGCGCAAAAAAACCGAGAGGCAGGTCCAGATATTTGGAGGATCCGTTCAGCAGTCTTATCACAGTGGGAAAGAAGCTGTTCCCAAATCTGGCTGTACGAGTCTTCAAGCTCCTGAGCCTTCTCCCGGAAGGAAGCAGGACGAAAAGTGTGTTGGCTGGTTGGGTCGTGTCCTTGATTATCCTGGCAGCACTGCTCCGACAGCGTGCGGTGTAAAGTGAGTCCAAGGACGGAAGATTGGTTTGTGTGACGTGCTGCACTGTGTTCACGATCTTCTGCAGCTTCTTCCGGTCTTGGACAGGACAACTTCCATACCAGGTCGTGATGCACCCTAGAAGAATGCTTTCTACGGTGCATCTATAAAAATTAGGGAGGGTTTTAGGGGACAGGCCAAATTTCTTTAGTTTTCTCAGGAAACAAAGATGCTGGTGGGCCTTCTTGGCAGTGGACTCTGCTTGGTTGGACCAAGTCAGGTCATTTGTGATATTGACCCCGAGGAACTTAAAGCTTTTGACCTGTTCCACTTGCGCACCACCGAAGTCAACAACCAATTCCTTTGTCTTGCTGACGTTGAGGGATAGGTTGTTGTCTTCGCACCATGCCACCAGGTTCTTAATTTCCTCTCTGTACTCAAACTCACCATTACCCGAGATATGGCCTACAATTGTGGTGTCATCAGCAAACTTATATATTGAGCTGCCAGAGTAATTGGTAGATGCAGGCTGGATTGCAAAATTTATGAGAAATTTGGATAAGAAAATGGATGGGAGGGGTATGGGGGTGCTACGATCCAGGTGCAGATCGATGGGACTAGGCAGAATAATGGTTTGGCACTGACTAGATGGGCTGAAGGGCCTGTTTCTGTACTGTAGTGTTCTATGAGGATATGACATGACTCAGAAAGCAGAGTGAGACAGATGCAGTGTGAGAGAGGACACCCTCACCTCATTAACCTGTGCTTGGCTCTAATAGATTCCCAGAGAGGGGAGAGAGAGAGAGAGAGAGAGAGAGAGAGAGAGAGAGAGCATAGCGAAGACACTGCGACACATCGTGTCCCTGACAAAATCAAATTAATCTGTCGCAGAGCCCAAGTGCCGTCTCTAATCAATTTGCTTTATCTGCGGCAGTTAGTGCTGCCAGCAATCTGGGTTAATTGGACCGACAGTTCAGTGTGCTTATTCACTGTGTGTGTCCCTGGGGACAGAGGCAGTGGCCACTCAGTGACACACGGCAGCTCCTCCAGGTACCGCCTGCGTTGCAGACTCTCTGCCTAATCATGAAGACGCCATCTCTTTATTCCCTTCCATAGATGCTGACCGACATGCTGAGTTCCTCCAGCATTTTGTGCGTGAGACTGTCTGCTGCGCTTTCAGGGAGAACAAGCAGTGGAACGTACAGAGCGATCGTGGGATGCAAGTACACAGCTCCCTGAAAGGAGACACGAAGTCAAAGACGGCTCACAACACGAAACATGAAACACGGCACAGTACAGGCCCTTTGGCCTATATTGCTGTGACAACCATTTATCTCCTCCAACATCAATCTAACTCTTCTCTTCCCACAAAGTCCAACATTTTTCTATCATCCACGTGCCTACCTAAGAGGCTCTTACATGTCCCTAATGTATCTGCCTCTACCACTTGCCCTGGCAGGTGGCTCCCATGCTCCGACCACTCTCTGTGAAAAAGCTACCTCTGAGATACGTTCCACCTATCACCTTAAAATGATGCCCTCTCGTATTGCCCGTTCTTGCCCTGGGAAAGAGTCCCTGGCTGTCCACTCTATCATCTTGTACACCTCTGTAACTGGGATTTGGTTACACTGGCTGCTGAGGTGTCTAAAATGGCTTCATTGTATGTTACATAAAATGGCTTTTCTGTAATAATAACTGCAATGTAAGGAGTTCTTCCTCTCTGCTTGTTTGGGTTATATTATTGATAAGAGGAAGAACGAACCAATGAGTGTCCATGTTATTCTTTTTGTGGGTGATACTCTGTCTCATATGGGTGTGTACCGTGTGGTTTGGCGGGCTTTCGGGAGGAGACCTGAAGAGGAAGGATGTGCTGGACATGCTCTGGTCGACCACCATGGTTGGTCCCAGGTGGTGGGTCGCGGAGGTTGGAGATCGAATGGTGGAAAGAAGACCTGGTTAATTGAGCTCCACAGTTGTGCATAAAGTGGTTGAAGTCTGATAAGTTTGGCACCTTTTACTTTCCTTTTATATTGTATCTCTATTAATTATATAGTTCCAATAAAATCTATAAAGTGTAATCTGTAAATCGTACATTGTGTGCTGTCTGATATTTGAGGTGTGAGTTCGAACCAGGGTGAATTACACAGCAACTACACAAACGTGAGACATGGATTGGCGGGCAGACGGGGTTTCCCCTAGGTAAACACGAGCCGACAGCCCTGAGCATTACACCTCTATCAAGTCACTTCTCATCTTCCTTTGCTCCAAAGAGAAAAGCCCAAGCTCGCTTAACCTATCCTCATTAGACATGTACTCTTATCATACTGCATCCTGGTAAATCCCCTCTGCACCCTCTTTGAAGTTTCCACATCCTTCCTGCAATGAGGATGACCACAACTGAACACAATACTTTTTAACCACAGATTTATAGAGCTGCATCATTACCTCGCAGATCTTGAATGTAGTCCCCGACTAATGAAGGCTAACACACCAAACACCTTCTTAGCAACCCTGTCAATTTGTGCGGCAGGTTTGAGGGATCTATGGATGTGTATCCCTAGTTCACTCTGTTCCTCCACACTGCGAAGAATCCTGCCCTTAACCTTGTACTCTGCCTTCAAATTCGACCTTCCAAAGTGAATCACTTCACACTTTTCCAAATTGAATTCCATCTGCCACTTCTCAGCCCACCCCTGCATCCTGTTAATGTCCTATGGTAACCTGGCAACCTCCTACACTCTCCACAACTCTACCAAACTTCATAACATCTGCAAACTTACTAATCCAGCCTTCCACTTCCCATCCAAGTCACTTATAAAAATCACAAAGAGCAGGGGTCTCAGAACCGACCCCCAGGCAGAGTACGCTCCATCTACAACCACCCCCTGCCTTCTGTGGGCAAGCCAAGATTTCCTGAATCCCATGCCTCCTGACTTTCTGAATGAGCCTACAATGGGAACCCTTGTCAAACCCCTTACTAAAACCCCAAGACATGTGCCAGTGATATTAAACCTGATTCTATGTTCCACACACTCACCACTCTGTGTAAAAAAAAGAACCTCTGACATGGTCTTTGTACCTTCCTCCAACCCTCTGTTCTGTTTATTCCCCCCATAGACGCTGCTTGACCTGCTGAGTGCCTCCAGCAACTTGTGCGTGTTGCTCAAGATTGTCAGCGTCTGCACGGTCTCCTTTGTTAATGAAATGACTTGCATGAGTGGCGTGCAAAGCGAAGTTTCTCACTGTGCCTCAGTACATGTGACAATCATAAACCAATTTACCCGTTCGTGGACAGGTGGTTGGGATTATGGGGATGCATTGTGCTGTGAGACTGTGAGGCAGAAGAAAGGGCAAAATTACTGTCAGTGGGGCGAGTTGAGTTGTAAACACAAAATAATCTGCAGATGCTGGGGTCAAAGTAACACTCACAACACGCTGGAGGAACTCAGCAGGCCGGGCAGCATCCGTGGAAAAGAGGTCCTGACGAAGGGTTCCGGCCCGAAACGTCCACCGATCTTTTCCACGGATGCTGCCCGGCCTGCAGAGTTCCTCCAGCGTGTTGTGAGTGTTGAGTTGAATTGTAACATGGGGGCAAAGTTGAAAAGAGTGATGAATACAGGACTGAAGGTGTTATATTTGAATGCTCGCAGTATACGGAATAAGGTAGATGATCTCGCTGTGTAGTTAGACATTGGCAGGTGAGATGTCGTGAGCATCACTGAGTCGTGGATGAAAACTGAGAGCTTAACTGGAGAGGTAGGAGTGGCCATTGTGTGAGTGGGCCAGTGTTAGAGTGGTCAGGTTTTGGATCAACAGGCTTAAGCAAGAATGGGCGGAGACTTTAAGTAAGTTCCCAGTAAGTTTTTTTTTCTCTTTCTTTGTCTATTAGAATGCTCTGGGAAGTGCTCTAAGTTGCAGCTCCTTACGGAACAGGCTGTGTGTAGAGAGACTGTACTCACTGGAACTCAGAAGAATGAGGAGGGGATCTCATTGAATATTGAAAGGCGTAGATAAAGTAGATGTGGAGAGATTCCTATAGTCGGGGAGTCTCAGACCAGAGGGCAGTCTCAAAGTAGAGGGATGTCTCTTTAGAACAGAGATGAGGGGGAACTTGTTCAGTCAAAGGGTGCTGAATATGTCATAGTCATTGTCATACTTTATTGAAAATTGTTGTCACAGATGGCAGTAGAGGCCAAGTCATTGAGTATATTTAAAGAAGAGGTTGATAGCTTCTTGATTAGACTATAAGACCATAAGTCATAGGAGGAGAATTAGGCCAATCAGCCCATCAAATCTGCCCCACCATTTCATCACTGCTTTTCTCAGAGAGTGGTGAATCTGTGGAATTCTCTGCCCAATGAAGCAGTGGAGGTTACCTCAGTAAATATATTTAAGATAAGGTTGGATAGATTTTTGCATAGTAGGGGAATTAAGGGTTATGGGGAAAAGGCAGGTAGGTGAGATGGTCAGATCAGCCGTAACCTTATTGAATGGCGAAGCAGGCTCGTCGGGCCAGATGGCCTACTCCTGCTCCTATTTATTATCTTATTATATTCTTATGACCCATTTCACTCTCAACCCCATTCTCCTGCCTTTTCCCCTTAACCTTTCACACCCTGACTAATCAAGAAACTATCAACCGCCACCTTAAATAACCCAATGACTTGGCCTCCATGGCAGCCTGTGGCAATGAATTCCACAGATTCACCACAGTCTGGCTAACAAAATTCCTCCTCACCTCTGTTCTAGGTGGGTGTCCCTTTATTTTGAGGCTGTGCTCTCTGGTCCTAGACTCACCCACTATAGTGCACAACCTCTCCACATCCACTGTATCTAGGCCAGTCAACATCTGATAGGTTTCATTGAGATCCCCCTTCTATCTAAGTTCCAGTGAGTACAGTCCGAGAGCCAGCAATTGCTCGTCATACAATAAGCCTTTCATTCCCGCAATCCTTCTCGTGAACCTCCTCTGAACCCTCTCCAATGTCAACACATCCTTTCTTAGATAAGGGGCCCAAAACTGCTCACAATACTCCAAGTGAGGCCTAACCAGTGCCTTACAAAGCCTCAGCATTATGTCCTTGCTCTTATATTCTAGTCCTCTTAAAACTGAATGCTAACATTATATTTGCCTTCCTCGTCACTGACGCAACCTGCACGTTAATCTTTATGGAACCTTGCACAAGGATGTAGTAAGGGCGTCAAAGGTTTCGAGGAGAAGGCAGGAGAATTAGTTTGGGGGGATAGTAAATCAGCCGTGATGAAATGGTTTGCAGACTTGATGGGCTGAATGGCCTCATTCTGCTCCTGTGTCTTATAGTCTTATGACTGATCGTACATGAGCCAGAATGTATTCGATGGGCTGAATGGTAAGAGGCATGAGGTAAGGCAGGGAGACGGGGTGCATCTCTGAGTGATATGGGGTACCAGCGGTGCCAGAATTCACGGAAGCAGTTGGGGGGGGTGTTTTACTTTGCCCCTCCCGGACACACAGAGCGACACCAGCCCACTCGACACAGCAGAGTAACAGCACAAACGGAGGGAGAGGGGTGGGAGAACAGGGGAGGCTGGGGCTGAGGGAGACACTGAGGTGTCATCAATGGGGAGGAAGGTGGGGGAGGGGATTTGGAGGTTACGGAGGAGATGTGAATTGGCAGCAAGGTGGAGCGGATGCCATAGAGGGTGGGGATGAGGGAGACTCTCAGGGGTTGTGAGTGGGAAGAGAGGTGCAGGTGCGTACAGGACCCTGGGACAATGGGGGAAAATGTCCGCCTGCACGGACAGGGAGATAGCCGGGGGAAAATGGGTACATGGAGTCTGACAGGGCCTCCTGCCCCTGAGAATGGGAGCGCGGTCCCAGGTGGTTCTCTGGTCTGGAGGGGAGGGTGGCTGTGGGATTTATGTGCTCCTTTAAAGATGAAAAGATCAGCTTTATTCGTCACGTGTACATCAGAACATCGAAACATCTATCGACAGTGAAATTTGCCATTTGTGTTAATGAACACCACAGTCTCAGCATGCTCCCTGGGCAGCCAGCAAATGACACCATGCTTCCAGTACCAGCATAGCATGTCCACGGTTCACTAGCCCTAACCCGTACGTATTTGGAATGTGGGAGGAAACCAGAGCACCTGGAGGAAACCCACACGGTCATGGGGAGAAGGTACAAACTCCTTACAGGTGATGGCGGGGATTGATCGCTGGCGCTGTGAAGCGTCGTGCTAACAGCCACATTATCGTGCTCCTTCACATCTCCATCCTGCTTAGCGCCTCTCTCCTCCTGTCCCGTGCCCGTGTGGGGCTGCGGTACGTGACAAACGCAGGGCGGCGCCTGGATGATTTATGGCGGGGACGGTCAGAGATCAGCGAGCTGATTAAATTGAGCTGAGGTTATTAGATGAGAGTTTGGCAGCGAGCTGAGTTCAATCAGTGGTAGTGCTGTGGGGGAAGTCTGCCCACCGTCCATCAATCCCACAGCGCTGGCAGACACGACATTAACCCTCTGCGGCCCGGACTCATCGTTGTGACAGCACTCAGTCAACAGCAGGAGGAAGCCACTCTACATCCCCGTCCCACCGTTCGATGTGCTCACGGCTGGCCAGTGCCTCTCTGCCACGTCTCCCAGCAGCCTCAATCTCTCAATCTTCCTCCCTCTCCGCGTTAAACTGGAATTGGAATTGTTTTTATCAGCAGCAGTAACCACCGTGCTGTCACGGCCAAGGAAGCCCACCAGTGCTTCTACTTCCTCAGGAGGCCGAAGGGAACCAGTACAGAAAATGGTGGGGGATTTCAGCAGGCCAGGCAGCATCCATGGTAAAGAGTACAGTCGACACGCCTCCAGCATTCTGTGTCTGTTGCTCGGATTTCCAGCTTCCGTTGCTCTTCTTTGTAAAGAAGTCCAGATTTATTTATCATGTGTTCATCGAAACTTGCGAGACGGGTCATTTGCGTTGACAGCTCAGGGGTGCGCCACGGGCAGCCTGCGAGTGGTGCCACGTACTCTGATGCCAGCACAGCGTGCCCACAGAACAGCTCAACCAGCAACAGCAGTGAAACAAGCCCCCTTCCTCCCTCCCACCCATCCAGCTGCTCCCACACACAGACAGGCCTAAGGCCCCAGTACAGGCCGCCTCTCGCCTTTATCCTCCTGTGGAGCCACGGACCTGCGGATCCAGGACTTCGACCATCGGGCCTTGACTTCTGAAGTTTGATCTTCGGTGTATACCCAGGACTCGCTGATAAAGGGACTTCAATCTTCAGACTCACCGAAGACAGGACACCAAGCTGACTAGGGGGTCAGTGGCCCTGTTAATGCTTGCCAATTTTTATCAATGCACCGTAGAAAGCATTCTTTTACCTTATCATTCACCTACGCTGCTCTTTCACTTTAGCTGTTTCACTTTATTCTGCATTCTGTTATTGTTTTACCTTGTTAACATAGAAACAAAAAAATCTGCAGCACATTACAGGCCCTTCAGCCCACAATGCTGTGCCGACCATGTGACCTACTCTAGCGGCTGCCTGGAATTTCCCTACCACATGGCCCTCTATTTTCGACCTCAATGCACTGTGTAATGGTCTGATCTGTATGGACAGTGTGCAAGACAAGCTCTTCACTGTGACCATAATTAACCAGTGGCAACCTGCTGAGATACTTGTCTTACATCCTGTTCATACAGATCAACTCAGGCTCCTGCATCTTCTGCCCGATGGGAGAGGAGGAAGGGATGGGTGGTTTACTGAGGCAGTGTGAAGTGTAGACAGAGTCTGGGGAGAGGAGGCTGGTTTCTGTGATGTTGCGAGCTGGGTCTACAACTGCGTTTTTTTCTGGTCACCTGCAGCGGAGTTGCCTGCGATGCATCCTGACAGGATGATTTCTGTGGTGCTTTGAGAAAAGCTGGCAAGGGTCAAACGGGACATCCCAGATTTCTTTATTTAACGAGTGTGAGTAATGATAGTCACAGACTGCTGCAATCCCCACCTCAGCGTAGCAGCACACTAAGCAGACTGCACTGCAATACCTTGTTTTCTTTTGTTCTACTTGTGCTCTTTCCTTTCTAATTGTGTAGAATTTACATGTAATTTTTTTGTGTGAAATCAGCTTATCTGATGCATGGTGCAAAGGGTTTCTACACAGAGAGTGGTGGGTGTGTGGAACGTGCTGCCAGGGTGGTGGGAGAGGCTGATACATTAGGGGCATTTAAGAGACTCTTAGATAGGCACGTGGATAGTAGAAAAATGGAGGGTTATGTGGAAGGAAGGGTTAGATTGGTCTTGGGTTAGGGACAACATCATGGGTCGAAGGGCCTGTACGGTGCTGTTAATCTTTTACATCCTGTGCTCTTGAAATAAGGTTTTCATTACATTCATTCACAATCAGACTTGTGCACATGTCAGTAAACGCAGCAATATACTCCACTTGGTTCCTTTAGCCGGGGGTGGGGAGGTGGTAATGGGAACAAGCTCCCGCCATCTATTAAATGCTGCCAGTGGTGTGTGTCTCAAGTAATTTCCTACAACCAAGTCCAGCTCCTGGCATGCGGTGTGCGGCTTAACGACTAAGCCCGGCAGAGTGGTTTCTACTGACTGGAGAAGGGGCGGAGGCGGGTACCTGGCGCCTTAAAACCAGTCACTTCGGGCAGTTGTGGTTGACAGCTCACCTAGGAAAAACCAAACCCCGATCTCAAGCCTCTGCTGCCTTGCATGGGGAAGACTTTGGGAGTAAATCCCGAGGGAAAATCCGGAGCTTGAGTCCCTAGGCAGTCCTATGTTGAGTTCAACGCTGACTGGTAACCCCTGCGACGATGCTGGTGCCAGACTGTATCCATCTCTGCCGTTCCTTTGGATTCATCAGCTGCGTGGAGAGGGGGAGCCTGCAGTGTGGGTAACCGCTTGCTCTCCGTATCGTACTGCCCGGGCTCGCACCTCAACCTCAACGGGACGCCACATCCACTGTCAACCCCTGACCAGTGGAGGGCCACTGCCAAACTTGACTTTGAAATGAGACTGGATTGGAGAGGCCCCTTGGTTGGGCCGAATGGCCTGTTCCATACTGTATAACTCTGTGACTCCCTGACTCCTCTGAGTTCACTGCAGCCCTCCATAAGAGCAGATTTACCCTTTTCTCCTGGTCCAGCCTGGATGTGACTCCGTTCCACGGTGTGACGGACGGTCTAGTGCCCAGTGGCCCAGTGAGCCCGTCAGCCCAAGAGCAGCCAGGGATGGGTCTAGAGTCACAGAGCTACCCAGAAGCTTTGGCCCATCGAGTCCATTCCGACCATGGTGCCCACCCAGCAAGTCCAAACCCAGTCCCTCCGTCTGCCTATCCAAATGCTCCTTGAATGAAACTATTGTGCCTCCCTCCACCACTTCCTCTGGCAGCTCGTTCCACACCCTCTGTATGAAAAAGTCACACCTCAGGTCCCTTTAAAATCTCTTATTCCGAATCTGTGCCCCTTAGTTTTGGACTCCCCTACCCTGGGGAAAAGATTGTTCCCACCAAGCTTGTCTAAGCTTCTAATTATCTTAAACACTTCTATCAGGTCATCCGTCATTCTCCTATGTTCTAAGCAATAAAGACCTAGCCTGGCCAATCTCTCCCTATAACCCAGGCCCTCGAGTCCTGGCAACATCCTCGTAAATCTTCTCTGCATCCTTTTTGTCACAGAGTTATGGGGCAAAGTCACTGAGCATATTTAAAGCGGAGGTTAATAGGTTCTTGTTTAGTCAGGGTAGAAGGCAGGAGAATGAGATGAGAGGGATAATAAATCAGCCATGATGAAATGGCAGAACAGTTTTGATGGGCCAAGTGGCCTAATTCTGCTCAATGGTCTTATGGTCTTACTTTCTGTAACCACATCTTTCCTAAAACAGGGCGACCAAAACTGTACACATACTTCAAGTGTGGCCTCATCAATGACTTATACAGCTAGAACAGAGTGTGTGTGTGTGTGGAAAGGGGTTTGTTTTGCTGCTGTTTTGTTGCTTGCTGTGTTCTGTGTTGTCGCGTTACTCTATGGAACACTGTGGGCATGCCGTACTGGTGCCGGAATGCGTGGTGAGCTAGCGGGCTGCCCCCAGCACATCCTTCGGTTGTGTTGGTTGTTAACACACTTCACTGTCATATCCATTTACACGTGATAAATTAGTGATAACGAAATTTAATCAATCAATAAGTGGCGTTACAGGTAGACTGGGTCGTAAAGAGAGCTTTTGGCACATTGGCCGTCATATATCAAAGTACTGAGTGCAGGAGTTGGGATGTTACCTTGAAATTGTATAACATGTTGGTGAGATCTAATCTGAGCATTGTTGCAGTCCTGGTCACCATCCTACAGGGTTGAAAGAATACAGAGAAAATTCACAAGGATGTTGCCTGGAATGGAGGACCTGAGTTACAGGGAGAGGTTGAATAGGTAAGGACCTTGTTCCCCAGAACGGAGGGGAATGAGGGGAGACTTGAGGTTGGTTGAGACAAGAACCAGAGGTCAAGGGTTAATGGTGAAAGGTGAAATGTTTAAGGGGACTCTAAGGGGCAACTTCTTCTCTCAGAGGGTACTGCAACTGTGGAAAGAGCTGCCAGTGACAGTAGTGATTGTGGGTTCAATTTCAACCGTTAAGGAAGTACATGGATGAAAAAAAAATGGTCCGGGTATGGGTCGATGGGACGAGGCAGATTAATGGGCTGAAGGGCCTGTTTCTGTGCTGTATGACTTGATGTGTCCAGATAAATCTGAATTTGAACATAATGCTCCACTCCTGTTCTCAGTGACTGTTGAAGGCCAGCGTGTTAACTGCCCAGACAAGGCCGGGAATACACACTGTCTTTACCAAATTGGAGGATATAAATAAATAAGAGTAAATAATTAGCTGGTATTTCTCTGAATTATGGGCTTCCCTTCATTGCCCTCCACCCTGGGGAATATAGGGAATTGTTTACTGAGTATTAAGTGCCATTTCTGTGGGAGCCCCCTCCCCACCGACTGAATTGGCAAGCTGCGTCTGTTTCCCATCGGGACCTCATCTTGTGGTCTGGGGAATTCGACAGAGGGCAATCACTCAAATTGCTTCCTGTAAATTAAATGGTTGGCTTCATTCTCTGTTGACACAGCTCAGTCTGAGCAGGCAAAGTCAGACCCAGGGCTACAACCCTTGCACATCCTTGTTTGAACGATATAGCACATGACCCGCCCTTCGATCCGCCCTGCTGTGCTGAAATAATTAAGTTAGTGATTAAAGACCTCAAGGATTAGCTCGATTTGTCACATGTTCAAAGTTGAAAATAAATTTATTGTCAAAGTACATACATGTCACCCTAAGATTCATTTTTTGTGGGCATTCACAGTAAATACAAGAAACACAATAGAATCAGTGAAAGACCGTACCCAGCAACACAGTGAAACAATCAAAGTGCAAATGACAAGAAACTGTGCAAGTACAAAAAAGATTGAAATAATAATAATACAATTCCAACAACATCTGGTGAAGCATTGCCATACTATAATCAGCCTATCTATTAACAGCCAAAAATGAACAACCACCGCTATCAAAATAAACCGAGGCAGTTTCCAGGGCGACTCTCTCAGGCCTCCATGGTTCTGTTTAGCTTTAAACCCACTCTCCAATTTACTGAATCAGATGAAAATTGGGTATCAAATCAGAAACAATGAAATGAGCTATACCTTAACTCACCTTCTATACTTGGACAATTTGAAATGATACCCTCCTTCATCAGAAAAGCTAAAGCAATCCAAACAGTAAAACTATTTTCTAAAGATATAAACATGAACTGTGGACTGGATAAATGCAGAACATTAAAGGTGCAATAGAGCTAATAGAATATAAAACAGGGCATCAGGAGACAATAAAACTGATGGATGAATATAAAACATATAAGTATCTGGGAAATCAACACGGAAAGAAAATAGATTATAGTGTGATAAAGGGAAAACTTTTGACAGAATTTACTTCAAGGCTTAAGAAAATCTACCAAACCGAGCACAACGTTTACAAAGAAAAGTAAGAACTGAAATGACAAATTTCAGAAAACATTGTGAACATTCAAATGCATTTAGATTAACACTATCTAGGACAGAAGGAGAAAGAGGAATAACAAACTTCAAAAATCTACACAACGGTCAGAATAGTTACATCAATGAAAATAGGATTCTGCACTCCACACAAGCATATGCAATTCTGATAAGAAGCACACACCACTAAACTTAAATGAGAGCACAACCCAGAAAAATGAAGAAATTATCACTATTGATAAGAAGTTAACCAATGGAAGAGCATGACCCTCCATGGAAGACATCCCCATGATCTGAGCAGACTAGATGTTGACAAGGAATCGTTGAACGCCTGGCTCAGAGTTGGAGACCTCTACCCAGAAACAGAAGGTTCCTTGTGGCAATACAGGACCAGGTGGTAAACACAAAAATGATCAGAAATACATAATAAAAGACCAACAATTCAAGATGATAACTGCAGAAAATGCCAAAAGAAACCAGAAACAATCCAACACATTACAGGATCCTGTAGCAGTTTAACTCAATCTGATCACTTACACAGGCACAATCAAGTGGTAAACACCATTCATTGAAATCTTGCTTTAAAATACAAACTCTATGCTACTGTGCTGCCAAACCAAACTAATGCCATGTGCCTGCATAGTGTATGTGTCACTCCATTCTCTGCACATTCCTGTGCCTAAGAGCCTCTTGAACGTCTCTCTCGTATCTGCCTCTACCATCACCCCTGCCAGCACATTCCAGGCACACACCACTCTCTGTGTAAAGAGCATGCCCCTCACATCGCCTTTGAAAAGTGGTAGCAATCCAGAAGATGAAGTAAAAGTGGGTACAGTAACACTTAGAACATAGAACAATACAACACAGTGTAGGCCCTTTGGCCCACGATGTTGTGCTGACCCTTTAACCTACACTAGAATCAATTTAGCCCTTCCTCTGACAAAACTTTCCTCCAATCACCTTAAAGTTATGGCCCCTTGTATTTCTTTTGCCCCGAAGAGAAAAGCCCTAGATCACTTGCTCGTTTAAGGGGCATTTGGGTAGGCACCTGACTAGTCACTGAAAAATGAATCTTGTCCTAAAGCAGCCAAGTGGGGTTACTGTGGAAGGGCAGAAAGGATCAGCGTGAACTTGGTGTTTAACAGTCCTAGTAATGGATAAACTCTTCTTGGGCTTCCAGCCGGGCACAGGGATCAGAATTTGGGCTAAAATCGATAGCCAAACCCTGCTGGCTGGAAGCCCAAGAAGAGTTTATTTATCCTACACGCTGGGAAAGCACGAGATCCTTTTCAGTCCTAGTAGTGTTCTGCACAGCTCCTTGAGCATGGCGCCCTGTCCCAGAACGGGCTGTGATGATGTCAGGTCAACTCAGGCTAAAGTTAGAGGAGACAGAACGAGGAATGGATTTTGTTGAAGACACACTAGAGGGGCCGGCCGGGGTCTCTGCTGGTCGGGTCAACGATGGATGTTGTGCCCTCGCTATCTACGTAATTGATGCGCAAGCAAGGGACGTACAATATGGAGAGTAACGTGTAGCAGGCTCCCCCTCTCCACGCAGCTGATGAATCCAAACGAAGGGCAGAGACCGATACAGTTTGGCCCCAGCGGCACCGCGGGACTTGCCTGTCAGCAGTGAACTCAACGTAGGACTCCAGCTCCGGACTTTCATTTGGTGTTTACCCCGAAGCCTGCCCCATGAATGGGAATAGGCAGCGGAGGTTAGCGATGAGAGTTTTTCTTCTCCCAGACGAGCTGCCAACTAGATTATGAGAACACTGAGTCCTCTTTTATTGTCATTTAGAAATGCATACATGCATTAAGAAATGACGCAATGTTTCTCCAGAGTGATATCACAGAAAACAGGACAAACCAAAGACTAACACTGACAGAACCACATAATTATAACATATAGTTACAGCAGTGCAAAGCAATACCATAATTTGATAAAGAACAGACCATGGGCACGGTAAAAAGAAGTTTCAAGTCCCGATCGACTCCCGAGTCCCCATAGCAGGCGACAAAAGGGAGGAACTCCCTGCCACAAACCTCCAGGCACCGACAACTGCCGATGCCTTGGAAGCAGCCGACCACAGCTGACACCAAGTCAGTCCATCCGAAAACTTCAAGCCCTCCGACCAGCCCCTCCGATACAGCCTCCCGAGCGCCATCCTCTGCTGAGCGCCTTTGACCTCGCCCCGGCTGCCAAAACAAGCAAAGCCGAGGATCCGGGGCCTTCTGCTCTGGAGATTCTGGTTAACACACAGTAGCAGCAGCAGCGAAGCAGGCATTTCAGAAGTTTTCCAGATGTTCCTCCATACTCTCACGTCTGTGTCCATCAAATCAGAATTGTGCTGATGAGCCCCATCTACCCCAAGCAACTGGTTTGAAGGCGCCAGTAACCTGCCTTTGCCCTTACTCCTGTCAGTAGAAACGGTTTTGCCGGGTTTTGAGCCAAGCCACACGTAGAGGTAAGGAGCTGGTCGTGGTTGTCAGAGGCTATTTGAGACACTGCCATTAGGAGCATTTAATAGACAGTGGGAGCTTATCCCCACTAACCCACCACCCCCGCCCCCCCCCCCCACCCGGGCTGTGGCAACCTTAAGGAAGCAGACACACTAACAGAATTGAATTCAGTAATCAGAGCTGCAAAGAGACCTGGGAGTCCTCGTGCGGGTTAACTTTAGGGAATCAAGAACAAGGATTCCTAAGTCCCTTTGCACCTCTGATCTCTGAATTTTCTTCTTGTTTAGAAGATAGTCTACACCTTTGTTCTTTCTTTCAAAGTGCATGACCATACACTTCCCCCTTCCCCCCACAGTATTCTATCTGCCACTTCTTTGTCCTTTCTCCTACACTGTCTAAGTCCTTCTGTAGCCTCCCTTCTTCCTCAAACTTTCCTGCCCCTCCATCTATCTTCGTATCGTTTGCAAACTTTGCCACAAAGCCACCAATTTCATCATCCAAGTCATTGCCATTGTCATAAGGTGGTGGCTGCGGACGGACCCAAGTGCAAGACACAAACACTGAAGTACTAGGGACAGGACTAGGATACAGGGTGAGGGCAAGGACATGGACATGAAAACTGGGAACCCGGAACAGGACTGGACAAGACAGCTAGGAACCCGGGCTTGGACTCCGAGCCAGAGACTGGACAAGAACCCAGAACCCGGGTCTTGCCTCTGGCTCGGACCCCAGAACTAAGCAAGGACGTGACTTGGCTGGCAGGCAGGACGAGGCTGGAGTCTTCAAGCTTGAGGCGAGGCAAGGCTGGAGACCTGAGGCGGGGCTTGGCTGGAGACCTGAGGCGGGGCTTGGCTGGAGACCTGAGGCGGGGCAAGGCTGGAGACCTGAGGCGGGGCTTAGCTGGAGACCTGAGGCGGGGCTTGGCTGGAGACCAGAGGCGGGGCAAGGCTGGAGACCAGAGGCGGGGCTTAGCTGGAGACCTGAGGCGGGGCTTGGCTGGAGACCTGAGGCGGGGCTTGGCAGGAGACCTGAGGCGGGGCTTGGCTGGGGACCTGAGGCGGGGCTTGGCTGGAGACCTGAGGCGGGGCTTGGCTGGGGACCAGAGGCGGGGCTTGGCTGGAGACCTGAGTCGAGACTGGAGACCAGAGGCTTGAGACTAGAGACTTGAGGTGAGGCTTGAGACTAGAGGCTTGGCTTGGGGCAAGGCTTGAGGCTTGGGGTCTTGAAGCTCCTCCTTGGCAGGGCGTGGTACTCCTGGGCAGGGCGTGGATCTCCATGCGACGGAGGCAAGGGACAGGAAGGGACAGAACCCACCGCAGGGTAATGGCAATCTGGCCTGACTTACCCGACGGAGGTAAGGGACAGGAAGGGACAGAACCCACCGCAGGGTAACGGCAATCTGGCCTGGCTTACCCGACGGAGGCAAGGGACAGGAAGGGACCTAGGTTCAGGGTGGCTCCAAGACAAGACTTCAGGCGAGACAAGGCAAGAGTTACCAGCAAGACAAGGCAAGGCTTCAGGCAATGCAAGGCGAGACAAGAACTTCAGGCGAGGCGAGAGTTACCGGAAAGACAAGGCAAGGCTTCAAGTGAGGAAACAGAAGGCAGGGGAAGGGATACAAGGAGTAAGGACAAGAACAATCCAGCAGCCACTCCCTGGTCTCTGGAGGTATTTATGCAGCCAGCCCCAACAAGCATCAGCTGCCTCAATTAGTGCTCAACAGGAACAGAAACAGGGTAGACAGGAAAACCTGGAGCAAGGGTCGATGGACCGGACTGTGAACCGGAATGTGGACTTCACGGACCTGACCATGACAGTACCCCTCCCCCCCCCCCTACGGGAGCCTCCTGGCGACCAAACACGCTATCCAGACTATGGACAACCCGGGCGGGTCAGAGGGTATTTAACAGAAGGGAACCCTGGGTGGCAAGAGGAAACCGACAGTGTCTGTGTTGCTGGGTCCATGGTTGGCTGGATTGTTCTGTCATAAGGTGGTGGCTGCGGACGGACCCAAGTGCAAGACAAAGACACTGAAGTACTAAAGACAGGACTAGGATACAGGGTGAAGGCAAGGACATGGACACGAAAACCGGGAACCTGGAACAGGACTGGACAAGAGAGCTAGGAGCCCAGGCTTGGACTCTGAGCCAGAGACTGGACAAGGACCCAAAACCTGGGTCTTGCCTCTGGCTTGGACTCCAGAACTAGGCAAGGAGGAGACTTGGCTGGCAGGCAGGACGAGGCTGGAGTCTTCAGGCTTGAGGCGAGGCAAGGCTGGAGACCTGAGGCGAGGCTTGAGACTTGAGGCAAGGGTTGAGACTAGAGGTTTGAGGCTTGGGATCTTGAATCTTGGCTTAGGGTGAGGCTCGAGGCTTGGGGTCTTGAAGCTCCTCCTGGGCAGGGCATGGTACTTCTGGGCAGGGCGCGGTACTCCTGGGCAGGGCACGTATCACCTGGGCAGGGTGTGGATCTCCACCCGACAGAGGCAAGGGACAGGAAGGGACAGAACAAACCATTGGGTAACGGCAAGACATCTGACTTACCCAGCAGAGGCAAGGGACAGGAAGGGAGCTAGGTACAGGGTGGCTCCAAGACAAGACTACAGGTGAGGTGAGGCGAGAGTTACCGGCAAGACAAGGCAGGGCTTCAGGCCAGGAAACAGAAGGCAGAGGCAGGGATACAAGGAGTAAGGACAAGAACAATCCAGCAGCCACGCCCTGGTCTCTGAAGGTATTTATGCAGCCAGCCCCAACACCTCAATTAGTGCTCAACAGGAACAGAAACAGGGTAGACAGAAAAACCTGGAGCAAGGGTCGATGGACCGGACTGTGAACCAGAATGCGGACTTCACGGACTGGACCATGACAGACATGTAACGTAAAAAGAAGCGGTCCCAACACAGACTCCTGTGGAACACCACTAGTCACCAGCAGCCAGCCAGAAAAGGCTCCCTTTATTCCCACTCTTTGCCTCCTGCCAATCAGCCACTGCTCTATCCATGCTAGAATCTTTCCTGTAATACAATGAGCTCTTAATTTGTTAAGCAGCCTCATGTGTAGCACCTTGTCAAAGGCTTTCTGAAAATCCAAATACATGACATTCACTCATTTTCCTTTCTCTATTCTGCTTGCTATTTCTTCAAAGAATTCCGACATACTTGTCAGGCAAGAATTTCCTCTGAGGAAACAATGTTGACTATAGCCTATTTTATCATGTGCCTCCAAGTATCCCAAAACCACATTCTTAACAATTGATTCTAATATTTTCCAACCACTGAAGTCAGACTAACTGGCCTATAGTTTCCTTTCTTCTGCCTCTCTCTCTTCTTGAAGAATGGAGTGACATTTCAATTTTCCATTCTTCCAGAACCATGCCAAAATCAATTGATTCTTGAAAGATTATTAATGCCTCCACAATTTCTTCAGTCACCTCTTTCAGAACTCTGAGGTGTATACCATCTGGTCCAGGTGACTTATCTACCTTCAGATATTTCATTTTCCCAAGAACCTTCTCCCTGATAATGACAACTTCACACACTTCTGCCCCAACACTCTCAAACTTCCAGCATACTGCAGTGAATACTAATACCAAATACTTATTCAGTTCAACTGCCATTTCCTTGTCCCCCATTACTACCTCTCCAGCATCATTTTCCAGTGATCTAATATCCACCCTTGCCTCTTGTTTACACTTTTTTGCATCTGAAGAAACCTTCAGTATCTGTTTTAATGTTATTGACTAGCTTACCTTCGTATTCCATCTTTTTCTTCTTAATGACATTTTTAGTTGCCTTCGGTTAGTTTTTTAAAAGTTTCCCAATCCTCTAACTTCTCACTAATCTTTGCTCTATTATATGCCCTGTCCTTGGCTTTGACTTCTCTTGTTAGCCATGTTTGTGTCATCTTGTCTTTAGGATACTTCTTCCTCTTTGGGATGTATATATCCTGTGCTTCCAAATTGCTTTTGGAAATTTCAGCCTTGCTGCTTTGCCATCATCCCTGCCAATGTTCTTTAATCAACTTTGGCCAGTTTCTCTCTTATGCCTCTGTAATTCCCTTTACTGATACATCTGACTTTAACTTCTCCACCTCAAATTGCAGAGTGAATTCTATCATATTGTGATAACTGCCTCCAAAGGGTTCCTTTACCTTAAGCTCTCAATTCAATTCTGGTTCATTGCACAACACCCAATCCAGACTAACTGATCCCCTAGTGGGCTCAATCATGAGCTGTTTGAAAAAGCCATTTCATAGACATTCTAGAAAATTCTCCTCTTGGGATCCAGAATCAACCTGATTTACTCAATCTACCTGCATTTTGAAATCCCCCATGACGATTGTAACATTGCCATTATGGCATGAATTTTCTATCTCCCATTGTAATTTGTAGACCACATCCTTACTACCATTGGAGGTCTGTATACAATTCCTATCAGGGTCTTTTTACCCTTGCAGTTCCTTAGCTCCACCCACAATGATTTAACACCTTCTGACCCTATGTCACCTCTTTCCAATGATTTGATTTCAGTTTTTACCAACAGAGCCACGCCACCCCCTCTGCCTACCAGCCTGTCCTTTCGATACAATGTGTATCCTTGGACGTTAAACTCCTGGCTATAATCTTCTTTCAGCCACAATTCAGTGATGCCTACAATATCATACTTGTCAGTCTGTAACCAGTCTGTAGATGCCAGTTCATCTACCCTTTTCTGCACACTGCGTGAATTCAAGTATAACACTTTCAGTCCTGTATTCACCCTTTTCAATTTTGTCCGCCTTTTATGTTGCAACTCATCCTGTTGACTGGAATATTTTCCTGTCACCACCCTCTCCTTGCTCGGAGTCTCACTACACACCGCCTCTGTTTGTAAACCAACTACCTCATCCTCAGCACCATCACTCCAGTTCCCATCCCGCTGCCATTTTAGTTTAAATTCTCTCAAACAACTCAGGTGTAACCTGTCCCTTTTGCACAGTTCGTAATGATCCATAAATCTGAATTCCAGCGCCCTGCACCAGTTCCTCAGCCACACATTCATCTGCTAAAACATCCTATTCTTATCCTTACTGGCACGTGGCACAGGCAGAAATCCAAAGATTACTACCCTGGAGGTCCTGTTCTTCAGATTTCTACCCTGCTCACTAAAATCTCTCTTCAGGCCCTCCTCACCTTGTCTATCAATGTCATTGGTGCCAACATGTGTACCAAGACCTCTGGCTGCTCACCCTCCCCCTTTGGAAGGCTGTGGACTCAATCTGAGACAGCCCTGACCCTGGCATCTGGGAGGCAACATATTGCATGGGTGTCTCTATTGACTCTACACTCAGAGTGCCATCTCGGTTTCTCTGACTGAGGAATCTCCTAACAAAACTGCAGCCCACTTCATCCCTCTTCTCTTCTGAGCCCCAGCAGCAGACACAGTGCCAGAGACCTGGTCACTGAGGTAGACCCTGGTAGGTTGCCCCACTCAACAGTTGTATACTTATTACTGGGGAGAACAGCCACAGGGGTACTCTGCACTGGCTGTGCATTTCCCGTCCTTTTCCTGACCGTCACCCTAGTTACCTCACACAAAATGCTGGAGGAACTCAGCAGACCTGGCAGCATCTAGGAAAAGAGTAAACAGTTGACATTTCAGGCCAAAATCCTTTTTCTGGACTGGAGCAAAAAAATCTGAGGAGTAGATTTAAAAGGTGGAGGGAGGGGAGAGAGAAACACAAGGTGGTGGGTGAAACTTGGAGGGGAGGGATGAAGTAAAGAGCTGGGAATTTGACTGGTGAAAGAGACAGAAGGCCATGGAAGAAAGAAAAGGGAGGAGGAGCACCAGAGGGAGGCGATAGACAGGCAAGGAGATGATGTGAGAGAGGGAAAAGGGGATGGGAAATGGTGAAGGAGGGGCGTGGGGATATTCCTAGAAGTTTGAGAAGTCAATGTTCATGCGATCAGGTTGGAAGCTATCCAGACGGAATATGACGTGTTGTTCCTCTAACCTGAGTGTAGCTTCATCGTAACAGTGGAGGAGGCCATGGATTGGCATGTCAGAATGGGAATGGGAAGTGGAATTAAAATGGGTGGCCACTGGGAGATCCCATTTCTTCTGGTGGGCGGAGTGTAGGTGCTCAGCGAAGCGGTCTCCCAGTCTACGTCGGGGGTCGCCAATGGACAGGAGGCCTCACTGGGAGCACCGAACACAGTAGGTGACCCCAAAAGACCCACAGGTGAAGTGTCACCTCACCTGGAAGGACTATTTGGGGCCCTGAATGGTGGTGAGGGAGGAGGTGTAGGGGCAGGTGTGGCACTTGTTCCGCTTGCTAGGGTAAGTACCACGTGGGAGATCAGTGGGGAGGGACGAATGGACAGGGAGTTGCATCGGGAGCAATCCCCGTGGAAAGCTGAACCTGCCTCCTGAAATTTAGGGATGACTACCTTCCTGTCACTCCTATCTATCACCTCCTCATTCTCCCGTATAAGTCGAAGGTCATCGAGCTGCAGCTCCAGTTCCCTAACGTGTTCGCCCAGGAGCTGTATCTCGGTGCACCTGGTGCAGATGTGTTTATCCGGGAGACTGGAGGTCTCCCAGCATTCCCATGTCCCACAAACAGTACAAAACACCGCCCCTGGAGCCATTCTCGCCGCACTGATTGTGCCCTAACAGATGAAGAATGAAGAATTAGGAACAAAAAGAGAACTTTACTTCGTGCAAGCTTGATGTGCCAAAGTCACTCCAGACACAGACCCAGTTCCAACAATGGCTGCCCTGCCAGCACATGCATTATTTTCATTCTCCCTTTCTAATGCATCCCACTCAGTTGTTGTCCAATTCCAAAAAGCTGCCGCAAAGCTCTGCCTTTTTAATCTTGAGTGCGACATGATTGAAAAGGTAGCTCTCTTCACATAGTCATGCTCAGTGATCGGTCGCAGTCTAATCGATGCTGCCCTCTCCTGCATCTTCTCCATTTCCCGTACATCCACACTCACATCGTCTTCCCGATGCCGTAACAGTGGTAGAGTTCCTCTTGTCTTCACCTACCATCTTTTTAGCCTCCACATCCAACACATCAACCTCCACAACATCTGCCATTTCCAAAAGGATCCTACCAAACATACCTTTACGCCCCCCCGCTCCAGTTTCCACAGGGATCACTCCCTTCATGATTCCCTTATCCATTCGTCGCTCCCACTAATCTCCCTTTCGGCTGTTATCCCTGCAAGCAGCCAATGGTGCTACAACCTGCCCATACACCTCCTCCC
Source organism: Mobula hypostoma (assembly GCF_963921235.1). Taxonomy (NCBI): domain Eukaryota; kingdom Metazoa; phylum Chordata; class Chondrichthyes; order Myliobatiformes; family Myliobatidae; genus Mobula; species Mobula hypostoma. The sequence goes on along the minus strand of NC_086102.1, from coordinate 112,038,481 downwards.
TCACCTCCACTTAGGGCCCCAAATAGTTTTTCCAGGTGAGGCAACAGTTCACCTGCGAATCTGCTGGGGTCATCTATTGTGATCAGTGCTACGTTGGTGAGGCCCATCGTAAATTGGGGGACGGCCTTGTCAAGCACTTCCGCACCATCTGCCGCAAGTGGAAACTCTCGGTGGCCAAACATTTTAATTCTGATTCCCATTCTCGTTCCGACGTGTCGGTCCACGGCCTCCTCTTGTGCCATGATGAGGCCACCCTCAGGGTGGAGGAGCAACATCTTGTATTTCGCCAGGGTACCCTTCAACCTGATGGCATGAATATTGATTTCTCCTTCCAGTGAACAAATTTCCCTTCCTTTCCTCTATTCCCCACTCTAATCTTTCACTTCATCTCATCTACCTATCACTTTCCCCTGGGTCCCCTCCTCCTTCTCTTTCTCCTATGGTCCATGCTCCTACCAGATTCTTTCCTCTCCAGCTCTTGACCTTTCCCACCCACCTGGCTTCACCTATCACCTTCCAGCTAGCCTCCTTCCCCTACCCCCCACCTTTTCATTCTGGCATCTTGCCCCTTCCTTCTCAGTCCTGATGAAGGGTCTCAGCCCAAAATGTCAACTGTTTACTCTTTTCCGTAGGTGCTGCCTGACCTGCTGAGTTCCTCCAGCATTTTGTGTGTGTTATTCTGGATTTCCAGCATCTGCAGACTTTCTGGTGTTTGGGATGTAATGCTGAGGCTTTATAAGGCATTGATCAGACCGCACTGGAGTATTGTGAGGTATTTTCGGCCCCTTATTAAGGAAGGATATGCTGGCATTAGAGAAGGTCCAGAGGAATTTAATGAAAATGATCCCAGGGATGAAAGGGTTAATGTATGAGGAGCGTTTGATAACTTTGATGCTGTACTTGCTGGGGTATAGAACATTGAAAGACCTAGGAGAATGCAGGTGGAGGTGATGTTTCCAAGAGTGTGCGAATCTAGGACTAGAGGGAACAGACTCAGAATAGAGGGGCATCCCCTTAGAACAGAGATAAGACTATAAGACAGGAGCAGAATTAGGCCATTTGGTCCTGAGGAGAAGACATTCCTTTAGCCAGAGGATTGTGAATCGAGAATTCATTGCCACAGATGGCTGTGGAGGCCAATCATTGGGGATATTTAAAGTGGAGGTTGATAGGTTCTTGATTAGTCATTGGGTCAAAGATTATGGGGAGAAGGCAGGAGAATCGTGGTTGAGAGGGATGATAAATCAACCATGACGGAATGGTGCATCGGACTTGATGGGCCAAATGGCCTAATTTTGATCCCATGTCCTACGGTCTAATGTGGTTTGGACTACATTGTTTGCAAGATAATGAAAACTGGAATGTGTTATAGATAAAGTGGATGGAACTATTTAATAGATCATTGCACAGAACCTGGGATGTATCTCAGATGAAGTCACAGATACTGGAAAACATTAGTGGATAATTTAAGGGAGACTGGACTGTGTCACGGTTAATGTGATTTCATATAAAACTGTAAGCATCAGCTTATATCATCTCTCCCATTTTCTCCTGCTGAGATTTATTTTTAAGTCCCTTATTGGTAAATTGTCAGCAGCTTGCCTTGCAGCAGATCTCTAAGAGAGGAGCACAGGTGAATCTGGTTTCATTTTCCAGAGATTTATTTAGAGATACAGCAAGGCAATGGGTCATTCTGACTCAACAAGCCCACAAAGCGACAAGTTAACCAACTAACCCATATGCCTTTCCGATGAGGGAGGAAACTGGAGCACTTGGAGGACCCATGCGGTCACGGGGAGAACGTACAAACTCCTTACAGGTGGCAGCGGGAATTGAACCCGGGCCGCTGGCGCTGGAACTAACTACGCTACTGTGCTGCAACATTTCTCTTTGTTTCCTGCATTCAGGCAGGTGTTTGGAAGGCTGGTTGGTTTGATGTTGACAGTCTCCTAGATTCCCCATCCAATTGTTCTGATCTCAAAGCCCTACCAGGGTGTAAGTTCTGAGTTTCTGCACTCTCGCAGTAATATGCTCTGTTGACTTACATCAACGGTGTCTGCAGTGGAGCAGGTTGAGAGCTTCAGGTCCCTAGGAGTGAGCATCATTAATAGCCTGTCCTGGCCCTACCACACAGAGACCATGTCCAAGAAAGCTCACCACCCCTCTACATTCACAGAAGGCTAAAGGAATTTGACATGTCCCTGTCATCCTTACTAACTTTTACTGATGTACCTTAGAAAGCAGCCAGCAGAATCAAAGACCCCACCCACCCCGGACATTCTCTCTTCCCTCCTCTCCTATCGAGCAGAAGGTACAAAAGCCTGTACCACCAGGCTCAAGGACAGCTTCTAACCTGCTTCTGTAAGACTATGAATAGTTCCCTAACAACAAAATGGAGCCTTGACCTCAGAATCTCCCTCATTTTAGCCTTGCGTCCTATTGTCTACCTGCATTGCACTTCCTCTGTAATTGTAACACTTTTTCCAACAAGCTGTTACGTTCTCCGTACTTCCTCAATACCCCGTGTAATAAGCGGATCTGTATGAACAGATGCAGGACAAGCTTTTCACTTTACGTGTGACAATAATAAACCAGTGCTAATTCTCTCAGATTCAGATTCACGTGTCACATGTCCTAACCCTCAAAATTGTATGGTGCACCTTTGAGTGGAACAGAAACTGCAAGGCCTCTGACAGCAAGACCTTACAGAGGACAGTAAAAACTGTCCAGCCCATCACTGGGGTCTTCCTCCCACCGATTTGTAACACTCGATAGGACCATTGTATATGAAGGGCCTGCAGCATTGTTGAGATCCTCACCACTGCTGGTCAATCTCTTTCACCCACTACCATCAGGACGGAGGTACAGGAGCATCAGGACGAGGAATACCAGACTGGGAAACAGCTTCTTCCCCTGGGCTGAGAGACTAATGAATTCTCTGCCACCCACCACAGAGGTCTCATCACCAGGACAGTGAACTACCTTTGTTGCACATGACATGAATTTTCAATTATATTTTATCAGCTTATTTGTGGTAATATTTTGTTTCATGTGCTGTGTGCCGTATACATTTGGTGGGTGCACCGTGGTCCGGAGGAACGTTGTTCCGTTTGGCTGTTTGTATGTACAGTCAGACGATAATGAACTTGAACCTGAAAACAGACAGTGAAATGGGTCGTTTGTGTTAACAACCAACACAACTTAGGTATGTGCTGGGGGAGGCCCGCAAGTATGACTAAACATTCCACGCCAGCATTGCAATCCCAGAATGCTCGGCAGAACAACTCAGAACACAACAGCAGCAAAACAAGCCCATTCCTCCCTCCCCCCGCCCATGGACGTGGACAGTCCTCCCACTCCTGGAGCTGCCTCCACCCTCCAGTCTCCAGGCTTCGGCCACTGAGTTCCAACATCTGGACTTCTGACCGACCTTTAGCCTCCGATCTTTGGTATCCCCCCCCGGAGCAGCCGATGATTGGGCCCCGAACTCCAGGCTTGAACTCTGCCCAGCCATCGTGCCTCTTGCCTGCTGGTCTTTGAACGCTGAGTGAAGGAACTGGACTGAGGACGTCCTTCATCACCCGTCCAAGTCGCTGGCCTCCGAGCACAGAGCGGAGGCCTGTGCCGCGGATGTCCGCCGGGGTGTAGGTGACTCCTGGTGTAGTGGTGGGTTGCTGTGTGTCTCTGGTCTCTGGATGACATGGCCAATCAGACATCTCTCTTCAGGTGCCTGTTGGTAGGAAATTCACCTGATAGAACTAGATCTGTTTGTACACTCTAGCTATGTGTCTACAGCACTCCACAGATGGGTAGTTACAGCGTCACATACGGGAATATTTTTCAGAAACAATCCCTTCAGCCCATCAGTTCTGTGCCTACAATTAACATAGAGGCTTCATAAGGCATTGGTCAGGATGCTCTCGGAGTACTGAGAGCAGCTTTGGGCCCCTCATCTGAAAAAGAATGTGCTGGCCCAGAGGATGTTCATGAAAATGACCCTGGGAATGAAAGAGTTATGTATGAGGAGTGTTTGGTGGCTCTGGGACTGTACTCGCTGGAGTTTAGATGCACGGGGGAGTCGGGGGGCTGTCACTGAACATTGAAAGCCAGTGGGCATGTTTAAATCGAAGGTTGAAAGCTCCTTTAGGAGAAGTCAGAATAAGAAGGTGGGGGGAGGGCCGGGAGAACAAGCTGGAAGGTGATAGGAGAAGGCAGCCTGGTAGGGAGAGGGCGAGACAGAAGAAGCTGAGAGGTGAAGGGTGGAAAAGGGAGAGGGCTGAAGAAGGAATCTGACAGGACGGAATGGCAGACCTTAGAAGGAAGGCAAGGAAGAGGGGTCCAGAGGAGAGGTGATGGGCAGGTGAGGAGCGAAGGGGTGAAAAGGGAGCCAGAACGGGGAATGGAAAAGGAGAGAAGGGGGAGAAGTTACCATATACACCACATTCACTGCCCTGCATTCATCTATCTACCACCCGGTGGCACTGACACCAACCACCATGAAAAATGCTTTGAACGGCACATCAACGATCCCACTCCAATAGACGCGCACCAACATGCTGACCAACAGAACCACTCTACGACAGATGCCACAGCACCTGATCCGGACTCCCCCAGAAAACTAGGACACTTATCGGAATGCTGGTGCCAGATTTAGTTTCACCTTTCAACACCATCGTCCCGCAGACCTTGGTGAACAACTCCTGCCTCTCGGTCTAAGTACACACTGTTCAAATGGGTGTTGGACTTCCTAACAACTGACCTCAGTAGGTTAGGACGCGTAACCGCCCCGCTCTCCTCGTCATCCTCCCCCAGTAGTGTCAACCGTTAGGAACCTTAAGAAAAGTCGAGTGTTTAATAATTTCCAAAGATGCTCCCGTGACCTGCTGAGTTCCTCCAGCACTTTGTGTGTGTTACTGTGGATTTCCAGCATCTGAGGAAACTCTTGTGTTTACTGATTGATGCTGTGGTCTAAGAGGGACCAGCTATATTGTGGGGTTTGCTAACTCCCTCTCCACCCCACCCCCCGCCACTCCAGACGTCTGGCTGCATCTTCCCCATAAAATTGCAAGCTGTGGAGTCTCACCAGAACCTTAACGATGAGGATAGATTTTCTCTCTGAAGCGGGGCCACCCACAGAGAGTGCCTCCAGCGTGCTGGAACGCGGGCGGGAGACTGTAATTCCTCAGCACGGTCGGCACCAGAGACTCCAAGATCCCTCACAGCCAGTGTAGGGCAGCCACTCTGTCGAAGTAGGGACCCCCCCTCCCCCCGCCCCCGGGATGCACAGCGGAGCAGCTCCAGAGACCCGGGTTCGATCCCAGCCCCCAGGGCTCTGTCTGTCCTGATGTACAAGAGTGTGAAGGGACAGACTTAATGCTTCAGGAACAGCTTCTACCCCTCTGCCATCAGGTTTCCAAAAGGTTCAGGAGCCCGTGAACAGTCCCTCGCTATTGTTGCTCTCTTTCTGGACTACTTAGTTCATTTTTTAATGTACTGTATGTTTCTTATTGTAATTTATAATGCAATTTAGACTGCTGCTGCAAAGCAATGGATTTGATGACATTTGTCAGTGAGGATAAACCGGATTCTGTTTGTGACTCTGGAATCTCCTCATTCCACCCGCAGGGTGGAGTCAATGTGGGACATGGACGGTTCATTCACCAGCGTAGATGCTGCCTGACCTGTTGAGTTCTTCCAGAATTCTGCGTGCGTTGTTCCTGAGAAACACATGCCACAAAGTGGCAATTTCCAACCACAGTCAGAATCAGAGGTCCTACTTAAAGAAAACTCGGGAAAAGTCTCAAAGTTGCAATTAGTCTATATCTAAGATGACGATTCCAAACTTTTTTTAGTTTCTCACTGCGGCCGTGATTGTAGCCGTAAAATGACTGAGTGTGTACAGAACAAAAACAGGCCCTTCAGCCCATCTGGTCCATGCTGACCCCTTTCCTGCCTCTCCATGCCAATCATATTTTCCCAAGTTAGGACCGTGTCCTTCTATGCCTTGCTTACCTGTGTCTGTCTAACTGGTGTTTAAATGCCGTCGTCATTGTTTCTGAATAGACACAATAAATGCTCCCTGGGAATCACCGTCCCAGTACGCAAAGGAAACCACTGACAGGAGGCGCACCGAGTGGTTTCCGCCCACATTCCAAAGACGTCTGGGTTACGGTTAGGGTAGGTGAGTTGTGGGCATACTATGTTGGCACCGGAAGCCTGGCGACACTTGTGGGCTGCCCGGACTGTGATGGTCGTTGACGCAAGTGGCTGGTTTCACTGTGTTTCAATGTACGTGTGACAAATAGAGCTGACCGGATTTTATCTTACCCATCCTAATTTTCCCTCCCAGCTTCTTACTTCCTCCCCCCTTGCCCACTTACCCTCCTTTCCCCTCACCAGTGATCTGGGTTCAATTCCCACCTTTGCCTGTAAGGAGCTTGAACCTCCCCCCACCCCGATGACCATGTGAGTCTCCTCCGGGTGCTCCGGGTGCTCCGGGTGCTATGGTGGAACCGGAAGCATGGAAGCCTGTGGGCTGCCCTCAGCACATCCTCGGACTGTGTCAGTCGTTAACGCAAACGGCGCATTTAACTCTATGTTTCTCTGTTTCATCAAAGAACAGAGCTTCAAAGAACAGAGCTTTCCTTCCTCTACCATTGATATTGCCCTCACCTCAATCTTGTCCTCTTCTCGGACGTCTACCCTGCCCCGGTCTTCCCACCGCCTTAACAGTGATAGTGTTCCCTTTGTCCTTAGCCTTTGCTTCCAACACATCATCCTCCACAACATCCTACATCTTCACCAGGATTCCATCACTAAACCCACTTTTATCTCCCATCGACCCTCCCCTTCCCATAGGGATTGCTCTCTACGTGACTCCCTTGTCCACTCGATGGACTTGTGACAAGTAAGTATAAATCTTTCCTCTTGTTACTGTTGGATTCTCTCAGTCCCACAGTTTTTAGTTCACTGCAGTTTCTACCGCCTGTCTGTTTTGCATCCTGCGTGTGTTCAGGCGGGACGTCATATAGCACGGGATATTGTCTGTAACTTCTAAATGAACTCATGACTCAGGGGAAGGATAGTCCGTGACCCTTTGCTGTGAAAATTTGTGCTTGTCTCACTTAGTCAGATCAGCTTCTGATGCTCAGGGTGAATGATTCACTCCAGTGCTGAAACCAATCACAGTTCTTTTTTTTTATCCAGTTTGGAAGATGTTTTCTCCTTCCGTTGGGGGAGGTCTGGATTTTATAAACAGAGATTCTCACGTTTGGAGAATGTAGCGGGCAGCTGCCTTCCTGGACTGCCGAGGCTACTTTGGTGAAAAAGCTGCCCAAGTTGAAACATCGAACCTAGGACATACAATACTGTATAGCAGCAGAGTACAGACCCTCTGGCCAATGATGTTTAAAATCGTCGATCGATCTAATCCGTCCCTCCCACGTAAACCACCATTTTTCTTTCATCCATGTGCTTCTCTAAGAGTCTCTTAAATATCCCTAATCTACCTGCGACGACCACCACCCCTGAATGGGCAATTCACGTATCCACAGCCCTCTGGGCAAAAAACCTACCTCGGCATTCCCCCGATACTTTCCTCCAATCATGATTGTTCAGGTTTATTGTTCACATGTGCTGTATTGTTCTGTGTTCTAATTTGTCCAAAAACTGGAAGATGATGGTGGACTTCAGGAAGGGGGAGTTGAGGGAACACACTCCAGTCCTCAATGAGGGATCGGCAGTGGAAAGGGTGAGCGGTTTCAAGCTCCTGGGTGTCAGCTTCTCCGAGGATCTATCCGGGGCCCGACATACTGATGCAATTACAAAGGCACAACAGTGGCTAATCTTCATAAGGAGTTTGAGGGGACTAGGTATGTCTCAAATTTCTACAGATGGAGAGCATTCTAACTGGTTGCATCACTCTCTGGTGCGGAGGGGCCACTGCACAGGATCGGAAAAAGCTGCAGAAAGTTGCAAACTCAGCCAGATCCACCATGGGCACCAGACTCCCCAGCAATGAGGATGTCTTCAAAAGGCGATGCCTCAGGAAGGCAGAATCCATCACTGGGGACCCCCACTACCCAGGACATGCCCTCTTCTCATTGCTACCATCAGGGAGAAGGTACGGGAGTCTGAAGACACTCTCTCAAACAGCTTCTTCCCCACTGTCATCAGATTTCCGAATCAACATTACCTCAGAGTGTTTTTTGTCTTTTTTGCACTATTTAATTCAATTTTATATATATTTCTTATTGCACTTTATAGTTTTTTTATTAATATGCATCACAATGTACTGCTGCCACAAAACAACAAATTTCACAACATATACCAGTGATATTAAACCAGATACTGATTCTGGAACGTGTACATTTCAGCAAACCCCTAATGTAGCAGAGCCCCTGGCATGCCTTTTTCATGATTGCATCAATCTGTTGGGCCCAGCAACGATCGTCTGACAGGAAATCGAAGCTGCTCACCTATCCCACTGCATTCCGTGCACTGGCACTCTGAGACTCCAAGACCCCATGTGGTTTCATCTCTAACATATAAGGCATTTGGATAGGTACCTATATAGATGAGAGGAGTTTTGGAGGGGCTATTATCAGGGTACAGGTAGTTGGGACTAGGTAGAAGACCAGGTCAGCATGGACTAGATGGGCCAAAGGCCCTGTTTCTGTGCTATAGTCCCCTATGACTCTAAGTCTGGGCATCAGGCATTGCCTCACTTGCAGGAAAATGGTGGCAGATTCAGGCCTGTCCTGGCCTCAGGCCTCAGATGGCGGGCTGATGGACTCAGCGAAAGACAGACACCTCCGGCCAGCAGAAGGTAGATGGGCCGCGGGTCTTCAATCACTCATCGACCTCACTGCGGTGGGCTGGAGTCTGCACATCAGCCTCTTGAGGCCTGGTTTCCCACCCCCACCCACATCTGCTCTCTGTCGAACTGGTTAACATGTGGTTCCCATTTACTGCAATATTTAGAAAGGGCCTGTGAGGCTAATTGGATCGTCGTTTGCAGAAATATATAGGAAGCATGTGACACAGTGCAAGGCTGAAAGCATTCATAAATTATTCAAAGTGCACATTTTGTCAAATAAGTGACTCTCAGCCATTTGTAAAAGAGCTACGGGTCAGAAATTAGGGGCTGGCTGCAGGGCTCCAGATTCAGGATTTACTTCACAGTCGCTGCCTCAGTTCTCCGCTTTTCATTTACAGACACTTCCCCTCACACTGAACCCTTCAAAATCTCCCACTGGCAATCCCCCGCTCTCCACTCTCAACCATGTCTACAGTTAACACAGAACATAGACCATTACAGCACAGTACGGGCCCTTCAGCCCACAATGTTGTGCTGTCCCTTTAACCAAATCTAAGATCAATCTAACCCTGCCTTCTCACATATGCCTCCATTTTTCTATCATCCATAGAAGAAGAATCTCCTAAATGTCTCTAATGTATCGGCCTCTATCACCACTCTTGGCAGGGTGTTCCACACACCCACCATAGTGACCAGACCTGTACCTAGTGACCAGACCCATCCCCAGTAACCACACCCATCCCCAGTGAACAGACCCATCCCCAGTGACCAGACCTGAACCTAGTGAGCAGACCCATCCCCAGTGACCAGACCCATCCCCAGTGACCAGACCTGAGCCTAGTGATCAGACCCATCCCCAGTGACCAGACCCATTCCCAGTGACCACACCCATCCCCAGTGACCAGACCCATCCCCAGTGACCAGACCTGTACCTAGTGACCAGACCTGTAACTAGTAACCAGACCCATCCCCAGTGACCAGACTCTTCCCCAGTGACCAGACCCATCCCCAGTGACCAGACCCATTCTCAGTGACCAGATCCATCCCCAGTGACCAGACCTGTAACTGGTGACCAGACCTTTCCCCAGTGACCAGACCCATCCCCAGTGACCAGACCCATCCCCAGTGACAAGACCCTTCCCCAGTGACCAGACCTGTATCTATTAACCAGATGCTTCCCCAGTGACCAGACTCTTCCCCAGTGACCAGACCTGAACCTAGTGACCAGTCTCATCCCAAATTACTAGATTTGTCCCAGTAACCAGACCCGTCCTGAGGTTATAGCCCTATAACCAGTGCTCTTGGTGATGCCTCTTAAATGTTTTCTATTCTCTGGCTGGTGCTGGGACTTACTGACTCAACAACCACTTGTAATCTGAGGTTGAATCTCCAGTGATTCACGACTCTCTGTGAGAAGAAATTCCCACCTTGAATAGAAGAGCATTTATCCCTGTTTGTGATTCACACACTGGGTCAAAGACGTATTACTTTATGTCTGTGATTCAAATGTGTGAGGTTTGTATATCTTGGTGGGTGACAGGGACTTAGTTCGGTGTCTAGTGTCCAATTTGCTAAAGGCTTTTAGATCCAACAAGTAATTAAAACATAGTACATCATACCATACATCACTGAAACAGGCCATTGGCCCACAATGTTTTGGATAAAACAAGAACCTAATAAATAGGAGCAGGATTAGTCCATCTGGCCCATCGAGCCTGCTCCACCATTCAATAAGATCAATCATGGCTGATCTGGCCATGGACTCATCTCCATCTACCTGACTTTTCCCCTTAATCCTCAATTCCCCTACTATGCAAAAATCTATCCAACCTTGTCTTAAGCATATTTACTGAGGTAACCGCCACTGCTTCATGGGGAAGAGAATTCCACAGATTCACCATTCTTTGGGAAAAGCAGTACCTCTTCATCTCCGTCCTAAATCTACTCCACTGAATCTTGACGCTATGTCCCCTAGTTCTCGTCTCACCTACCAGTGGAAACAACTTTCCTGCCTCCATATTACCTATCCCTTCCAAAATTTTATATGTTTCTATCATCCTCCTGAATTCAAATGAGTACGGTCCCAGGTGACTCAATCTCTCCTCATAGTCTAACTTTTCTCATCTCTGGAATCAACCTGGTGAACCTCCTCTGCACCGCCTCCAAAGCCAGTATATCCTTCCTCAAGTAAGAAGACCAGAACTGCACACAGTACTCCATGTGTGGCCTCACCAGTACCCTGTACAATTGCAGCATAACCTCCCCATTCTTAAATTCAATCCCTCTAGCAATGAAGGTCAACATTCCATTTGTCTTCTCGATAGCCTGCTGCCCTTGCAAACCAACCTTTTGTGATTCATGCACAAGCACTCCCAAGTCCGTCTGCACACCAGCATGCTGCAATCTTTTACCACTTAAATAATAATCTGATCTTCCATTTTCCCATCCAAAAGTGAATGACCTTGCATTTACCAACATTGTACTCCATCTGCCAGACCATTGCCCACTCACTTAACCTATCTATATCTCTCTACAGACTCTCCATATCTTCTGCACTATTTGCTTTTCCACTCAATTTAGTGTGATCAGCAAACTTAGATACTCTACTCTCGGTCCCCTCTTCCAGATCATTAACATATATCATGAACAGTTGTGGGCTCAGCACTGAGTCCTGCAACACACCACTCATCATCTATTGCCAAGCAAAAATACACCCATGTATCCTAACTTCTGCTTTCTATTGGTTAACCAATCCTCTACCACGCTAATACATCACCCCCAACTCTATGCATCCTTAACTTATGGACAAGTCTTATATGTGAGCACCTTCTGGAAATCCAAGCAAATAGCATCCATCAGTTCCCCTCTATCCACCATGCTCATTATATCCTCGAGGAACTCCAGTAAGTTTGTCAAACAGGACCTGCCTTTGCTGAATCCATGCTGTGTCTGCCTGATGGATCCATTTCTTTCCAGATGCTTTACTATTTCTTCTTTAATGATAGCTTCAAGCATTTTCCCAACTACAGATATTAAACTAATTGCCTATAGTTACCTGCCTTTTGCCTACATTCTTATTTTGAACAGTGGCATGACATTCACCATCTTCCAATCTGCCGGGACCTGCCCAGAGTCCAGATAATTTTGGTAATTTTTCACCAAAGCCTCTACTATAACCTCTGCCAATTCTTTCCAGTACCCTGGAATGCATTCCATCAGGACCAGGGGACTTGTCCATCTTTAAGCCCACAAGTTTGCTCAGCACCTCCTCTTTAGTGATAGCTATTGTATCAAAGTTCTCATCTCCCATCATATCCCTATCATCTCGGTTTGGGATGTTACACATGTCCTCCACTGTGAAGACCGACACAAAATAGTTATTCAAAGCCTTGGCCATTTCCTCATTACCAAATATCAATTCCATCTTTTTTGTCCTCCAAGGGATCTGTGTTCATTTTGGCCACCCTTTTCTGCTTTATATAATTATAAAAACTTTTACTATCCATTTTTATACTTTATGCTAGTTTATTTTCATAATCTATCTTCCCTTTCTTTATTGCTCGCTTAGTGGTTCTTTGTTGCTTTTTTAAGTTTTCCCAGTCTTTCAGTTTCCCACTACTCTTGGCAACCTTGTATGCACAAGCTTTTAGTTTGATGCCTTCCTTTATTTCCTTAGTTATCCATGGCTGGCTCTCACCACCCTTACTGTTCTTGCTTTTAACAGGAATATACTTTTGTTGGGCACTGTGAACAATCTCTTTGAAAGTCTTCCACTGTTCCTCAACCATCCCAGCATGTAGTCTTTGTTCCCGGTCTACCCGATCCAACTTCTCCCTCATCCCATAGTAGTCTCCATTGTGTAGGCATAATACACTGATTTTAGATTGAACTATTGCACCCTCCATTTGTATAAGAAACTCAATCATACTGTGATCACTCTTTCCAAGAGGATCCCTAACCACAAGATCTCTAATTTTACCTGTCTTATTGCATTGGACCAGATCTAAGACAACACGTTCCCTTGTAGGTTCAGTAACATGCTGTTCAAGAAAGCCATCATGAATGCATTCTATGAAGTCCTCCTCAGGACTGCCTCGACCAATTTGATTCACCCATTCTATGTGCAAGTTAAAGTCCCCCGTGATAACTGCTGTTCCATTCTTACATGCCTCAGATATTTCTCTGTTTATTGCCTGTGCCACTGTAATGTTATTATTTGGTGGCCGACAGACAAGTCCCCCCAGTGATTTTTTTTTCCCTTTACTATTCCTAATCTCTACCTAGATGGATTCAGCATTCTGCTCCTTAGATCTTACATCGTTTCTCACTATCGCCCTGATCTCATCCTTAATTAAGAGCACTACCCTACCTCCCTTACCTTCCTGCCTATCCTTCCATATTACCTGATATCCTTGGATATTTAATTCCCAATCCTCTCCACCCTGCAACCACATCTCTGTAATGGCCACTAAATCATACCCCTTTGTACTGATTTGTGCCACAAGTTCACTGACTTTGTTATGAATACCATGGGCATTCAGATAAAGTGCCCTTACACTAATTGTGCTTTTAAAATCCAGTAACCTTTGCTCTGATGCACTTGACTGTTCTGCACTCCACCCTTACTTCTCTCGTTTTTAACTTTTGCTTTTACTTTATCTTCATCCACACTTTTCTCTTTTACTTTATCCATAATTCTCCAATCTGTTGAACCCACCCCTGCCACCCACTATTTTGTTAGTTTAAACACTGGGCGATAATGGTGAAAACTAACAAGATCTCCCAGCCTGAAAGCTGGTATCTTTAGGCTTAAGGAGAGCTTGTTATAAGAGTAGAGAATATAGAATATAGAACAGTACAGCACAGTACAGGTCCTTCAGCCCACAATATTATTCTGACCTTTTAACTTACTTTAAGTTTAGTCTAGTCCTTCCCTCCCATGTAGTCCACTGTTTTTCTATCTTTCATGTTCCCACCAAAGAGACCCTTAAATACCCCTAATGTATCTACCTCTACCCACCCTTGGCAGGGCGTTCTCACAAACACCACTCTGTGTAAAAATCCTATTTCTGACATCCCACCAATTCTTCCTTCCAACAACCTTAAAATAATGCCCGCTCATATTACTCAGTTCCACCCCAGGGAAAAAAGACACTGGCTCTCCACTCAATCTGTGCTTCTTATCATCTCATACCCCTCCATCATGTCACCTCTCATCCTCCATCACTCAAAAGGGAAAAGTCCTAGCTCGCTCAACCTCTCCTCATAAGCCAAGCTCTCTAATCCAGGCAGAGCCTGCTAAATCTCCTCTGCAGCCTTTCTAAAGCTTCCACATCCCTCCTATAATGTGACCAGAGCTGAGCACAACACTGTAAATGTGTTCTAGCCTGAGTTTTACAGAGCTACGGTATATACCTCGCAGCTTTTGAACTCATTCTCCTGACTAATGAATGACAACACACCCTACACCTTCTTAACTATGCTATCAACTTGCTCTGGGATTTTGACAGATCTGTTGATGTGACCCCCAAGATCCCTCTGTTCCTCCACTCTGCAAAGAATGCTGTCATTAACCCTGTACTCTGCCTTCAAATCCGACCTTCCAAAGTGAATCACTTCACACTTTTCCTGGTTGACCTCCATCTGCCACTTCTTATTGTAACCTGTGACAACCTTCTACACAATCTACGGCTCCACCAACCTTTGTGTCATCTGCAAACTCACTAACCCACCCTTCTACTTCCTTATCCAATTCACTTATAAAAATCACAAAGAGCGAGGCCCCAAAACTGACCACTGCAGAACACCATTGGTCACCAACCTCCAGTCAGAATACACCCCATCTCCAATCACTCTCTGACTTCTGTGGGCAAGCCAATTCTGAATTCACACAGCCTGGTTTCCCTGGATTCCATGCCTCCTGACTTTCTGTATAATCCTACCACGGGGAATCTTCTCAACACTTTACCAAAGTCCATATAGACCACATCCACTGCTCTACCTTCATCAGTATGCTTTGTCACATACTTGTTGGCTATCCTGAATCAGACTATGCTTCTCTAAATGCTCGTAAATCCTGTCTCCATGAATCTTCTCCTATAATTTGCCCTCCACTGATGTAAGACTCACTGGTTAAAATTCCCAGGGTTATCCCAACTCCATTTCTTGAACACCCTCCAATCATCTGGATCTACTCCTTTAGTCAATGAGGACACAAGGATCACCATCCATGCCCCAGCAATGGCTTTCCACTCTTTCTGTAGTAACCTGGTGTTTATCCTGTCCGGCCCAGGGCTTATCTACCCTAATATTTTTCAGAAACTCCAATGCTATCTTTTTCTTATGCTCAACCTGCTCCAGCACATTAGTGTGTTCTACACTGATCTCACTTCCATCATCCTCCCTCCTGCTGCTGAACATCGAAGCAAAGGACCATCTCTGACTCCAACCTGTTTCCATAGGACCATAAGAAACGGGAGCAGAATTAGGTCATTCAGCCCATCGAGTCTGCTCTTCCACTCCATCATGGCTGATTTACTATCCCTCTCAATTCCATTCTCCTACCTTCTCCTCAGAACCTTTGATGGCCTGACTAATCAAGAACCTATCAACCTTCACTTTAAAGGTACCCAATGACTTGGTCTCCACAGCCGGCTGTGGCAATAAATTCCACTGATTCACCACCGTCTGGCAAAAAAATTTCTCCTCATCTCTGTTCTAAAGGTAGTCCTTGTACTCTGAGGCTGTGTCCTCTGATCCGCTATAGGAAATATCCTCTCCACGTCCACTCTATCTCGGCCTTTCAAAATCCGATAGGTTTACGATATTCAATTGACATCACCGTCTGGTATGGAGGAGTGACTGTACGGGGTCAGAGAAAGCTGCAGAACGTTGTAATCTCATCCAGATCCACCACGAGCATCAGCCTCCCCAGAGCTGAGGACATCCTCGAAAGGTGATGCCTCAGAAAGGCGGCATCCATTATTAATGACCCCCACCACCCAGGACATGCTCCCTTCCAATTGCTTCCATCAGGGAGGGGGTACAGGAGCCTGAAGACACACACTCAGTGCTTCCCCTTCATCATCAGATCTCTGAACGGACAATGAATAAATGTACACTATTTAATATTGTTTTTGCTCTCTTTTTTGCAAAACTTATTTAATTTAATTTCTTAAATACATTCTTTATTGAAATTCATAGATTTTTAAAAAATTATGTATTGCATTGTACTACGACCACAAAGACAACAAGCCAATGTTATTAAGTCCGATTCAATGGGATCGACCCTCATTCTTCTAACTCCAGCAAGTACAGGCCCAGGACCATCATACACTCCTCAGACAGTTCATTAACCCTTTCGTTCCCAGGATAATTCTCGTGACCCTCCTCTGGAGTATCTCCAAAGTCAGCACATACCTTTCCAGTTGAGGGCCCCAAAACGGCTCACAATACTCCAAGTACGATCTGACTAATGCCTTGGGCAATAGTACCCAGGGTACAAACCCATGGAAGTTATCTTTAAGCAGCAGCAGCAGCATTACAAATGTAACAAAAAGGAATTACGTAATATAAAAGCATAAACGCACTCTGAGAAACACAAAACAATGCAGGGACTGAGCACGTGAGGGCAGCATCTATTGACATCAGTGAGACAAAGGAGATGGTGGTGGACTTTAGGAAGACTAGGCCTGCACTGCTCCCTGTTATTATTGATGGCGAGGAGAGGACCTACAAGTACCTAGGGGTAAACCTGCATGACAGACCTGAGTGGAGCACCAACTCAGAGGCTGTGTACAAGAAGGGCCAGAGTCGCCTCTACATCCTGAGGAAATTGAGGTCCTTTAGAGTATGCAGGCCTCTCCTTCACATGTTCTACCTGTCTGTTGTTGTCAATCTTCTATGCGGTTGTGGGCTGGGGCAATGGCATCAACATGGGTGGCTCACTAAACTGATTAGAAAGGCTGGCTCTGTTATAGGAGTCAAACTGGACACACTGGAGGCTGTGGTAGAACGAAGATGTTCTCCAAAGAATTGCTTTGGAAAATCCTGGCAATTCTGGACAATGTTTCTCACCCTCTGCACGTCACCTTGGCTAAATAGAGGAGCACTTTAGAGACAACTGTGCTGCTCCAAAGAGCACTATGTGAGGCTATTGGGCTCTATAATGAGTCAAGCTATAGCAGGGGATTTGATAACTCCTCCTGTTGTACTGTTTGAAGTAACTTTTATTCTTTCTGACTTCTTTTCTAGTGTTTGTATGTTTGTATATGTGTACTTGCAATGCAACTGTGACACAGAAATTTTCTTTGGGATCAATGAAGTATCTATCTAACACACACTAAATGCTGGAGGAACCCACCATGTCAGGCAGCATCTACAGAGACGATTAAACTCTCAACATTTCGGTCTGAGACCGTTCATCAGGACTGCAAAGGAAGGTGACAGAAGTTAGGATAAGAATGTTGCAGGGGCGGAGGGGAAGGAGGGCAGGCAAAAACGTGATAGTTGAAGCCAGGTGGGTGGAGAGAGGGGAATTATGTTAGAAATTGGTGGCAACTCTCAGACACCCCCTCTTATCCAGCCTTGAATAGGACCTCATCAGGGTCATCAGGTCATTTTCTCCTGCTCCATCACCAACCTCATCAACTATGGAGACCTCCCATCCAGTGCCACCAACCCTCATAGTTCCCCTACCCTGCACTGCTTGTTTCTACATCCAACCCATGATCCACAGACCTGACTGTCAGAATAGGCCCATTGTCTCTGTCAACTCCTGCCCCACAGAACTTGTGTCCCCACACCGTGACTCCACTTATCCTCCTCGGTTCAGTCCCTTCTCACCTGAATCTGAGAGACTTCACATGCTGTCGGTCTCCATAATATCTTTCAATTCCCTGGCCCCGGCCGCCTCGCTTTCATGTTCTCATGATGCCCCTGCACACTTCTATCCCCCATCAAAAACCCTAAAATCTCTCTGCTTATTTCTTGACAACAGACCCAACCAGTTCCCCTCCATCACCAGACACACCTTTACACTCCCCTGCACCCCATTCTCCACCTCCTGCAGGGACTGCTCCTTGATCTGTCCTTCCTGGCCTTACCCCTGCAAGTGGCAGAAGTACTACACCCCCTCCTCCCTCACCACCATTCTAGTCCCAAACTGTCTTTCACCTGCGAATGATACTGGGGTTGTCTACTATATCTGCTGCATCCAATGCGGCCTCCTCTACATTGGTGAGACCTGACGTAAACTGGAGACCCACCTTGTTGGGCCGACCATTTCAATTCCTATCCCCATCCCCATTCCCATTCCGACATGTTGGTCCATGGCCTCCTCTTTCGCCATGATGAGGCCTCACTCAGCTTGAAGAATCAACGCTTCGTAGTCCATCTGGTTGTCCTCCAATCTGCTGACGTGAACATCAATTTCTCCAATTTCTGATATTTTCCCCCTCTCCTTTCCTTCTTTTCCAATTCCCCACTCTGGCCTCTTGCCTCTTCTCCTCACCTGCTCATCACCTCCCTCTGGTGCTCATTCTTCCCTGTCCCCCATGGTCCACTCTCCTTTCCAATCAGATTCCTTCTCCTCCAGCTCTTTACCTTTTCCTCCTACCACCTCCCAGCTTCTTACTTCCCCTACACACCTGGCTGGTTTCACCTATCACCTTTGAGTTGGTCTTCCTTCCCCTTCTCCCACCTTTTTATTCCGGCGTCTTCCCCCTTCTCTTCCAGTCCCGGTGAAGGGCCTTGCCCTGAAATGTCGACTGTTTATTCATTTCCAGGGATGTTGAGTTCCTCCAGCATTTTGTGTGTGTTGCTCTGATTTTTCAGCATCTGAAGAATCTCTTGTGTTTATAATATGCTCACTTCATCAGGTACAGGAATGAAACTGGCCTGATCTTCTGCTGCTACAGCCCAATAACCTCAAGGTTGCATTAACGAGCTGGTGTACGGGTGTACCTAATAAAGTGGCCACTGAATGCAATTCTTTATTCTTTATTATTGTTTAATGTTGCTGGTTTTTATTGCATGTTGTGCCCTGTCCAAACTACCACAGCAAGTTCCTAACACATAGAGTGAATAAAGTTGATCCCTGATCTCTGATCCTTAAACAACTTGCATGTTTGCAGAAATTAGTGCTAAGGGCGGAAAACTGGAACATTTTTGAAGGCAGCAAAGGATAATTAAAATAATAGTGGAGGGAGAAGACAGACTACGAGTGTAAACCGAGAAGGAATATAAACCAGATGGTGAGAGTTTCCACAAGTATATAAGGAGGAAGTTAAGATCTTAAATAAACATTCTTTCCTGAGACATTGAGTTGGGAATGGGGCAATTAGTCATGAGCAATATGGCAGTGGCTGAAAGTATTTTAAATTTGTTCTCATGGTAGGAGAGACTGAAAACTTCCTAACAGCATCAGGATAAAGATTGGCTCTGTCACAGGATGCGCTGATGGTGGAGGGAGGAAGTGTTTAAAGATTAAAAGATTAGCTTTATTTGTCACATGTACATTGAACTATTGAAACATACGGTGGAATGCGCCATTTTCATCAACGACCATCACAGTGCGAGGGTGCGCTGGGAATAGCCCGCAGGTGTCGCCACACGTCTAGCGTGGCCACGACTTACTAACCCAGAGGTCTTTGGAATGTGGGATGTATGCAGAGCAGACGGAGGAAGCCTGCACGGTCAGGGGGAGATCATGAAAGCTCTTTACAGACAGCAGCGGGAATTGAACCCCGATCAGTAATTGCTGGCAATATAAATGATAGTGTTAACTGTTATGCTGGTTACAGGAAATGGGCAAACTAAAGGAAGTTCAAGAACCCTGAACCACAAAGCTGCCACTCACTGGATGTTCTTTTTCTTGTTTCTTGCATCATTCTCTGTAAACTCTAGAGACAGTTGTGCATGAAAATCCCAGGAGATCAGCAGTTTCTGAGATACTCAAACCACCCCATCTGGCACCAACAACAATTCCACTGACAAAGTCATTTAGATCACATTTCTTCCCCATCCTGATGCTTGGTCTGAACAACAACTGAACCTCTTGACCATGTCTGCATGCCTTTATGCATTGAGTTGCTGCCACATGATTGGCTGAGTTAATTTTCATGAACAAGCTGGTGTACAGGTGTATCTAGTAAAGAGACCAGTGAGTGTAAACTAATCAGTAAGGTTTATGAAAGGCGAATATACTTCAACAAACTTTCTAAAGCTCTTTGAGGGTGATTGTCACATGTACTGAGATATGGGAAAAGTTTTTGTTTGATTGTCATCCCGACAGATGATTCTGTACATCACCGTAATACGAAAGAAAACCAGAAGTGGAATGCAGGATGTAATGTTACAGGTCAAGAGAAAGTGCAGTGCAGGTCGACAATAAAATGCAAGGACTTGGTTGTGAGGATGATTGGGAGATCAAGTCCATCCTTGTGGTACAAGAGAAGGTCCTCCGTTGGCCAGGGTCGACCATTGATGTTGCCTCCTGGCTGTCTACGTGATACACAAGCTGGAGCAGTACGATGTGGAGAGCAAGCTGTTGCCCATGCAGCAAGTTCCCCCTCTCCACACTGATGATGAATCCAAAGGAACGGCAGAGACTGATACAGTTTGGCACCCGTGTCATCGCAAGAGTTACCAGTCACCGTTGAACTCAGTGTAGGACTTCCCTAGGGACTGTAGTTATAGATTTTTCCTCGGGGTTTATTCCTGAAGCCTCACCCATGAGTGGGTACAGCCGCAAGGTGGCAGAGGTTTGAGATCAGAGTTTTCCTTCTCCCAGGTGAGTTGCCAGCTAGGATTGATGAGCCCCACCTGCCTGAAGCGACTGGTTTTAAGGTGCCAGTAACCCACTTTTCCCTCTCCTCCTGTCAGTAGAAATGGTTCTGTCAGGCTTCGTAGCTAAGCCACACATGGAGGCCAGGAGCTGGACTTGGTTGTCAGAGGCTATTTGTGGTGCATGCCACTGGAACCATTTAACATGTAGTGAGAGCTTGTCCCACCCCCACCCCACCCACTATGACAACCTTAAGAAACTAGTCCAAGAACTAGTACTCTTCAAGAGTATGATATTAGTGGGATAGAAGCTGTCCTTGAGCCTGGTGGTATGTGTGCTCCAGCTTTGGCATCTTCCGACTGACAGCAGGGGGAAGAAGAGAGGATGTCTGGGGTGAGAAGGGTCAGTGATTATGCAGGGTGTGGGAAGTGTGGGTGGAATCTATGGAGGGGAGGCTGGTTTCTGTGATATGCTGCAGTGTGTCCACAACTCTGCAGTTTCTTGCAGTTGCAGGCAGAGCGGTGGAGAGGCATTAGAGAGCGCTGACATATGGACGGGTCTGGGAACCCATAATTGAAAAGTAGGGTTATCGTGCAGCTACTAAAAGTAATCAAGGAGACAGCTAGATCATTTTGCAGGAGTTACCATGGGACGGTGACCTGGTGGAGAGCTGGTCTGACAAGTGGAAGATGGGGTTCAACCCAGATAAGTGTGAAGTGATTTACTTTGTAAGCTCGAACTTCAAGCCAGAATGCAGGGTTAATGGCAGGATTCTCAGCAGTGTGGACTAACAGAGGGATCTTGGGGTCTATGTGCATAGATCCCTCCAAGTTTCTGTGCAGGTTGGTAAGAAGGCGCGGGGTGTGTTGGCCTTCATTTGTTGGGGAATTGAGTTCAAGAGCCGTGACGTAGTGTTACAGCTCGGTAAAACTCTGGTTAGACCTCACTTGGAGTATTGTGTTCAGTTCTAGTCACCACATTATAGGGAGGATGTGAAGCTTTAGAGAGGGTGCAGAGGAGATTTATCAGGATGCTACCTGGATTAGAGAGCATGTATTATGAGGATAGTTTGACAGAGCTAGGTCTTTTCTCTTTGGAGAAAAGAAGGATGAGAGGTTGAAGTTTTATAAGATGTTAAGGCCTAATTTGGAGTGTTGTTTGCAGTTCTGGTCACCTACCTACAGGAAAGATGTCCACAAGATTAAAAGATTGCAGAGAAAATTTACAAGGATGTTGCCAGGATCTGAGCACCTGACTTATAGCGAAAGGTTTGAACAGGTTTGGACTTAATTCCCTGGAGTGTAGGAGAATGAGGGGAGGTTTGATAGAAGTGTACGCCCAACTCTGTCTAACCTTTGCAATATTTGATAGTGTTTCAATGCAACCCCCTCATTCTTCTAAACTCCAGTGAGTACAGGCCAGAGCCATCAAACGCTCCTCATACGTAAACCCTGTCATTCCTGGAATCATTCTCATGAGCCTTCTTGGGACCGTCTCCAATGCAAATGCATCCTCCAGGATGGTGCTATGGGACCCAAGGCTCTGTACCTCCTGCCTGATGGCAGTAGCGAGGTAGGAGGCTATTCTGATGTAGAATCCGGAGGGCACTGCAGAGGAGAGAGAGACTCCCAAAACTTTTATGAAGCATCTGGATGGGCCAGTAAACGAATGTGGGGGAATGGGATGAGCATAGCTCGGTTCGATGGTTGGGTTGGATGGGGACAGCTAAACAATATGAATCTTTGCTGAGTGTGAATCCGTGTTTTCATGAAAATCACATTGTTGCTGTTGTGTTGAACATGGTGGACGTACTATGTTGGCATCGAAACAGAACATAGAACAGTACAGCACAGTACAGGCCCTTCGGCCCTCGATCTTGTGCTGACCCTATACCCTACTCTAAGGTCAATCTCACCCTTCCCTCCACATCGCCCTCCATTTTCCTATCATCCATGTTTTGTCCATATAACAGTCTCTTAACTGCCCCTAACGTATCTGTCTCTGTCACCACCCTCGACAGGGCATCCCACATTCCCACCACACTCTGTGTAAAAAATCCCCCTCGGATATTCCCCTTATACTTTCTTCCAATCTCTGTAAAATTATGCCCTCTCATCTTAGACACTTCCACCCTGGGGAAAAGACTCTGGCTAGCCACTCCATCTATGCCTCTTGCTATCATGTACACTTCTATCAAGTCACCTCTCATCTTCCTTCACTCCAAAGACAAAAGCCCTAGCTCGCTCCATCTCTCCTCATAAGACGAGGTCTCTAATCCAGGAAAATTTCCTCTGCACCCTCTCTAAATCTGCCACGTCCTTCCTATAATGAGGCGACCAGAAATGAACACAGTATTCCAGGTGTGACCTAACCAGGGTTTGTAGAGGTTCAATATTACCATGTGACTCTTGAACGGAATCCTCAACTGATGAAGACCAATACTGACTTGGCTTTACGTTGGAAGATGGCTTCTCTCCCTCTGCTGAAGACCAGCCTAACTGGTGTGAGTCTAGCTTAGCCACAGCCTGAACAGTTTTCAATCTCGCTCCTTGTCAGCTTCACCCCAACAAGACACCTGCTGAGCTCATAAATGTGCCAATGTAGCACAAGATGGATCTGATCCACTGAGGACTAATGTTCGCTGAGATTTCATTTTCTCATCAATAATTTGCCTCATAAAAGAGCTCTTGAAAGCCGAATGCCTCATTTTAATTAAGGATACAGTTGGAACCGACAGGGAGTTTACAATAGGTGAACTCAGGCTGTCTAGTTAGAGTGCAATTGTCTCCAATTCACTGATCTGTTCCACTCCATACTGACCGTGACAGCGACAATAACTCACTCCCGTTCCTAAGCACTCCCACACTCCATTAATGAGCCTCCCCTCCCCCTGAAGTGAAGGACTCCAGTACTCATTAGAGAGTTGCAATTAAATCATTATCTCCAGGTCCGCAGGTCCGGTGTGTGAAACTCTTCTGGGTGCAGTCTGTGCTTTCACTCCAGGCCTTAATCTGCACCAGGTGGCCCCGGTGTCTAGCAGCCTGTAGCCAACTCCCACCCTGGTCTCTGTCCCACCCCGGGGTGCCCGTACACCGGCTATTCTCCATGTGAGCCGGCAGAGTAAGGGCACGTGGATGACGTCAAAGCCATCCTGGATCTATTCCCCTTGACTCCCATGGTTGTCGCAATGTTCAATCCACTTCTTGCCTCCTACGCAGGGTGAGTTCATCCATAAGACCATCCATTGGAGCAGAATTAGGCCATTCAGCCCATCAAATTTGCTCCACAGTTCCATCATGGCTGAGTTATTATCCCTTTCAATCCCATTCTCTTACCGACTCCCATAACATTTGACACCCTTACTAATCAAGAATCTATCAACCTCTGCTTTAATAATAATAATTTGGCCTCCAAAGGTGCCTGTGGCAATGAATTCTACAGATTCACCACCCTCTGGTTAAATTCCTCTTCATCTCAGTTCTAAAGGTACGCCTTTGTACTCTGAGGCTGTGCCCTCTAGTCCTAGACTCCCTCACTACAGGAATCATCCACCGCACATCCACTCTATCCAGGCCTTTCAATATTCGATAGATTTCAATGAGATTCCCCTCTCATTCTTCTAAACTCCAGCAAGTACAGGCCCAGAGCCATCAAACTCTCCTCATACTATGTTAACTGGCTCGGGCAATTTTTACCAATTTTTTTCAGTGCACCATAGAAAGCATTTTGTCTGGATGCATAATGGTTTGGCAACTACCTTGCATGAGACCACAAGAAAATGCAGAGAGTTGTGGACACATCTCGGCACATCATGGAAATCAGCCTCCCCTCCATGGACTCTGTCTACATTTCTCAGTAAAGCAGCCAACATAACCAAAGGCCCTGTCCACCCCAACATTCCCTTTCCTCCCTCTCCCATCGGGCAGAAGATACAAAAGCCTGAAGGCACATCCCACCGGGCTCAAGGACTGCTTCTGTCCCGTGTCATCAGACTCTTCAGTGGACCTATAGTACACAAGATGGCCTCTTGACTTCACAGTCTATCTCATTATGATCCTGCACTTCATCATTTGCCTGCACTGCACTTTCTCTGTAGCTGCTGTACTTTATTCCACAAGGTTATTGTTTCACCTTGTTCTACCTCAGTGTAATGGATTGCTCTGTATGGACGGTTTGCAAGACAAGTTTTTCCCTCTCTCCTGGTACACGTGACAATAATAAATGAGACCAATACAATGGCTGAGATCTCTGAACAGTGGCTGTGTTGAGTGGGGACGTGTACTGACAGAGAGAAGGAGCTACTGGGAACAGGTACTTTCAGAGAGGGGCCAAGAGGTCAGGTCAGTAGCTTTCCTTTCCAGACATCAGAGATGTTCTCCTTATTCAAAAAAAAAGGGTTTCCCTTCCTTCACTATTATTGCTGCCCTCACCCGCACTGCCTCCATTTCCCAAACATCCACATTCATCCCATCTTTCTGCCACCTTAACAGTGATAGAGTTTTACTTGTCTTTATCTACCACCCCATGAGCGGCTGCATCAAGCATATCACTCTCTGCAAATTCCGCCATCTCCAAAGGGATCCTACCACCAAACACAACTTTACCTCCCTCATCTCTCCACTTCCTGCAGGGATCGCTCCCTCCATGACTCCCTTGTCCATTCGTCTTCGTCCATGAATCTCCCACCCGGCACTTACACCCTGCAAGCGGCCAGAGTGCTACACCTGCCCATACACCTCCTCCCTCACCTCCATTCAGGGCCCGAACAGTCCAACCAGGTGAGGCAACGTTTTGCCCGTGAGTCTGGTGGGATTCCCAATTCAGCCTCTTCCACGCTGCTGAGACCTGCTGTAAGATGCAGGACTGCTGCTTTGAGCACTCCATCCACCAAAAGCAGAACTTTCCTGTGGTCAAACATTTTAATTCCCATTCCCATTCCCATTCTGACATGTGCCAAGGTGAGGCCACTCTCAGAATAGAGGGACAACACCTTATATTCTATCTGGGTAGCCTCCAAACTGACAGCATGAATATCAATTTCTCTTTCCAGTAAAAAAAAATTCCCTTTCTGGCCTCTTACCTCTTCTCACCTCCCTATCACCTCCCCATGTGCTCCTTTCTCCTATGGTCCATCCTCTTCTCCTATCAGATTCCTTCATCTCCAGCCCTTTACCTTTCCCACCCACCTGGCTTCACCTGTCACCTTCCAGCTAGCCTCCTTCCCCCATTTTTTCATTCTGTAGCCCTCCCCCTTCCTTTCCAGTACTGAAGAAGGGTCTTGGTCCAAAATGCTGACTGTTGCCTGGCCTGCTGGGTTCTTCCAGCATTTTTTTGTGTGTTGCTTTGGATTTCCAGCATCTGCAGACTTTCTTGTGTTTAGGTCGGTGGAAATTTCAAAATGAACCCCGATGTAATTGATAATTCTAAGCCCGTGGACAGAGGTCTGGTGTTTGGCCCAGATTGAGGCCACAGAACTGAATGGCATTTCTCTGGGCCTTGTTGCTAGGATACATGGTCACCGTGGTCAGTTTAATAGACCTCCCAGCAGGACCCCAGAGTGGTCAAAAGAAAATAACAACTCAACCCTCAGTAACTGGTGTTGGGAAGCCCAGTTATTTCCCAGATCCTCGATTGTGTGTCCAAACACAGGCCTTGTCAGTGCAGGAGTTACTGCAGACCAGGATCCAGGCCAGCCTTTGATAGTGAGGGGGCTGTTGAGGATGGCAGTGATATCATTAAACCATTAACCTAATGACCCGCTGTCCTTTGGGAGACCTGATGCATTGTTTTCCTAAAAAACAGCTGCTCCGGGAAGCTGAGTCTCCACCAGCACGTTTCTGCCGTGTCTTTGATGTAAATGTGGATCATCGATGCAAGAGACTCTCCAGGTGCTCGGAATCCAGAGCGACACACACACGAAATGTTGGAGGAACTCAGCAGGTCAGGCAGCATCTACGGAGGGAAAGAAAGAGTTGAAATTTTAGACTGAGACCCTTCAGCAGGACAGGAGGCAGGGAACCGGAGGGAGGTGATGGGCAGACAAAGAGAAAGGAAGGGGTGAGAGGGAAATGGAAAAAGAGAGAAGGGGAGGGGAGAAATTACCGGAAGTTAGAAAATTCAATTACTTCCGGTAATTTCTCTCCCTCCCCCTTCTCTCTTCGTTTGTCCCCTATTCTGGCTCCCTTCTCACTCCCTCTCTTCCCATCACCAGCTCACCACCTCTCTTTGGTGTCTTCCTCCTTCCCTTTCTCCCACTGTCAACTCTCCTCTCCTATCAAATTCATTCTTCTGCAGCCCTTTACGTCTTCCATCTCTCCCCTCCCAACTTCTTACTTTATTCCCCCTCCCCAACTCAGCCACCTTCCCCCTCACCCCGTCTCACCTATCGCCTGCCATTTTGATCTCCCTCCTCTCCCTCTACCTTCCTATCCTGGCTTCTTCCCCCTTCCTTTCCGGCCCTGATGAAGAGTCCTGGCCTGGAACATCGGCTCTTTATTCCTCTTGTCAGATGCTGACTGACCTTCTGGGTTCCTCCAGCATTTTGTGTGCGTTGACGTAAATGTGGATGGGAAAGTTGGTAAATTTGCAGACGATACAAGGATTGGTGGTGGTGTGGATCCAGCAGGAGATAGCCAGTGGATAACAGTGGAGTGCAGAACAGTTGCAAATTTGGACAAATAAATGGCAAATGGTATTTAATCTATCCAAGGTCAAGGCGGTGCACTTTGGGACAGTACAGTTTAATAGCAGGAAAAGTAATAGTATCGTTGTTTGAGTTCAAGGTCAAGTTCAATTGTCATTCACCCATGCACATGAATACAGCCCAATGGAATATGTGTTCCTCTGAGGCCAAGGTGCAAAACACAGAACCAACAGTCACACACAGCACAAAGCATGTATACTTACAATAGTAGGAAAAACAGACCATCACACAAAATATATAGATCTCACAAGTCGCTGAGCGTCACGGCCTGCAGACTGATGGTGCAGTGGGTCTCCACACGTGCTAGCGCAGCTGCAGACAAACACAATCCAACTCATCTTCCATCAAGCGAACACTGGAGGGCAGCACTGATGGGAAGGACCAGCTAAGGTGCCGAGGGACCCTGGACCCTGCTTGACTCTGAGAGAACTTTTGGGCTAACATGGATACAATGGGTCGAAGGGCCTCCCCATAGAACAACAATTCTGAGAATGACGTCATTACCCAAGTGGCTAGCCAGAGAGAGGGGGTTATAGTACGCTCAGCATAGAACAGGACAGCACATGTACAGGGCTTTGGCCCACACTGTTGTACCAAATTAAACTAATTGCTTCTCCCTGTATACGATCTATATACCTCTATTCAAAGTTTAAAGTTCAAAGTACATTTATTATCGAAGTATTATACTTTACACAACCCTGAGATTTGTCTCCTTACTTGCAGCCAAAAAAAAACCAAAGAAACCCAGTAGAACCCATTAAAAACAAAGATTGCCAAACCTTCAGGATCAGGTGGGATATTTGGGTTGCCACGGTAGCAGAGCGGTTTGCGCGACACGATTACAGCTCGGGGCGTCGGAGATCGGAGTTCAATTCCAGCCTCCTCTGTAAGGAGTCTGTACATCCTCCCCATGGAATAAGTGGGTTTCCCTTGGGTGCTGTTGTTTCCTCCCACAGTTGGAAGGTTAGGAGGTTAACTGGTCTTAGTAAATTGTCCCATGGTTAGGCCTGGTTTAAATCGGTGGTTGTTGGGGGAGTTGCTCAGTGGCCTGGCTCAAAGAGCCCTGAAAGCCTCTTCCACACTGTATCTCTAAACACAGAAATAAAGAAATAGATCATCACTGACTTCTTTTTGTTTTGCCGCAGCAGTACTGTGCGCAAAGACATAAAATTAAAATGACCATAAATTTCAAAAATAGATAAATATTCTGAGGGAAAATGAAGTAGCGCTCATGAATTCGACGAATTTCATGCCAGACAGATCTGCACTCAGTGGGCTCTTCATTGGTACACCTGTACACCTGCTCGTTAATGCAAACATATAGTCAGCCAATCACGTGACAGCAACTCAATGCCTAAGGGTCAAGGTTCAGTTGCTGTTCAGACCAAACATCAGAATGGAGAAGAGATGCGATCTGAGTGACTTTGACCATCCAAACCTGGGGGGACCGTCACGGACTGCCGCAGCCCCCAACGACCCTGTGAGTTCAGTCTCGGCCGATGTGCCAGCATCCTTCCGGAAGGTGAACCTGCAGAAAGCATCCGGCTCGGGTGGAGTACTTGACCAAGACCTGTGCTGATGAACTGGCTGGAGGCTTCACCATTACACTTAACCTCTTGCTTGGGCAGTGTGAGATACGTTTCAACTCTGCCACTGCCTAAGAAGAACGTGGTAAACTGCCTCAGCGACTTGTATCTGCTTTGAGAAGTTGGTAATGAAACATATCAACTCGTGCCTGAGAACCAACTTGGATCCGCTCCGATTTGCCTAACGTCACATCAGATGATATTTCATTGGCTCTTAATCCTGGAACACGTGCACAATGAGGATGCTTGCATCAGGGTGTTCTTCATTGACCACGGGTTGGCATTCAGTGCTATCGTCCCCTCAAAACTAATTGATCAGCTTCACGACCTTCGCCTCAATATCTCCTTGTGCAATTAGATGCTCGATTTCCCCACTTGCAGACACCGGTTAGTTTGGATTGGCAACAACATCTCCTTCACGATCTCCACAATCACCGTCAGCACCACAAGCCTGTGTGCTCACAGTCATAGTCACAGTCATAGTCATACTTTATTGATCCCGGGGGAAATTGGTTTTCGTTACAGTTGCTCCATAAATAATTAAATAGTAATAAAAACCATAAATAGTTAAATAGTAATATGTAAATTATGCCAGTAAATTATGAAATAAGTCCAGGACCAGGCTATTGGCTCAGGGTGTCTGACCCTCCAAGGGAGGAGTTGTAAAGTTTAACGGCCACAGACAGGAATGACTTCCTATGATGCTCTGTGTTGCATCTCGGTGGAATGAGTCTCTGGCTGAATGTACTCCTGTGCCCACCCAGTACATTATATAGTGGATGGGAGACATTGTCCAAGATGGCATGCAACTTGGACAGCATCCTCTTTTCAGACACCACCGTGAGAGAGTCCAGTTCCATCCCCACAACATCGCTGGCCTTACGAATGAGTTTGTTGATTCTGTTGGTGTCTGCTACCCTCAGCCTGCTGCCCCAGAACACAACAGCAAACATGATAGCACTGGCCACCACAGACTCGTAGAACATCCGCAGCATTGTCTGGCAGATGTTAAAGGACCTCAGTCTCCTCAGGAAACAGAGATGACTCTGACCCTTCTTGTAGACAGCCTCAGTGTTCTTTGACCAGTCCAGTTTATTGTCAATTCGTATCCCCAGGTATTTGTAATCCTCCACCATGTCCACACTGACCCCCTGGATGGAAACAGGGGTCACCGGTACCTTAGCTCTCCTCAGGTCTACCACCAGCTCCTTAGTCTTTTTCAAATTAAGCTGCAGATAATTCTGCTCACACCATGTGACAAAGTTTCCTACCGTAGCCCTGTACTCAGCCTCATCTCCCTTGTTGATGCATCCAACTATGGCAGAGTCATCCGAAAACTTCAGCCCCTGCTCTACTCACTTTACACTTGACTGAGGCTAAGCACAGCTCCAATGCCATATTTAAGTTTTGTTGTGGACCTAGCTAAAGATGATGATGAATCAGCATCTCGGAGGGAGATTGAAAATCTGGCTGAGTCATGCCATAACACCGACCTCTCAAGGACAAGGAGATGGATATTGACTTTAGGAAGAGGAAACTGGAGGTCCATGAGCCAGTCCTCATCGGAGGATCAGAGGTGGAGAGGATCAGCAACTTTAAACTCCTCAGTGTTGTCACAGAGGCTCTGACCTGTATCCAGCACATAAGAGCCATTATGAAGGCAGTGCCTCTACTTTCCAAGAAGTTTGAGAAGATTTGACATGTCATCTCAAACTTTGGCAAACTTCTATAGATGTGCAGTGGAGGCTATATTGACTGGTTGTATTATGGCCTGGTATGGAACCACCAATGTCCTTGAATGGAAAACCCTACAAAAGGTAGTGGACATGGCCCAGTCTATTTAGGGTAAAACCCTCTCCAACACTGAGCACATCTACATGGAGGGCTGTCACAGGAAAACAGCATTCGTCATCAAAGACAACCACCATGAAGGCCGTGCGCTCTTCTTGTTGCTACAAGAGAGTACAGGAACCTCTAGACTCACACCACCAGGTTCAGGAATTGAGTATAAGAGCAAAGAGGTCCTTCTGCAGTTGTACAGGGCCCTGGTGAGACCACACCTGGAGTACTGTGTGCAGTTTCGGTCTCCAAATTTGAGGAAGGACATTCTTGCTATTGAGGGAGTGCAGTGTAGATTCACAAGGTTAATTCCCAGGATGGTGGGACTGTCATATGTCGAAAGATTGGAGCGACTGGGCTTGTATACTCTGGAATTTAGAAGGCTGAGAGGGGATCTTATTGAAACCTATAAGATTATTAAGGGATTGGACACGCTGCAGGCAGGAAACATGTTCCCGCTGATGGGTGAGTTCAGAACCAGAGGCCACAGTTTAAGAATTAGGGGTAGGCCATTTAGTACGGAGTTGAGGAAAAACTTTTTCACCCAGAGAGTGGTGGATGTATGGAATGCTCTGCCCCAGAAGGCTGTGGAGGCCAAGTCTCTGGATGCTTTCAAGAAAGAGGTGGATGGAGCTCTTAAAGATAGCGGAATCAAAGGTTATGGGGATAAGGCAGGAACTGGGTACTGATTGTGGATGATCAGCCATGATCACAGTGAATGGCGGTGCTGGCTTGAAGGGCCGAATGGCCTACTCCTGCACCTATTGTCTATTGTCTATTGGAACAGTTATTACCCCTCAACCATCAGGCTCTTGAACCAGAGGGGATAACTTCACTCAACTTCACTTGCCCCATTGCTGAATTTTTCCCACTGAACTGGACTCCTTTCAAGAAATACTCATCTCATCTTCTCAATACTTATTGCTTATTTATTTATCATCATTACTTTTATTTCTTTTTTTTCTCTCTCTCTTGTTTGCACATTTGAGTCAAAACATACAGTGAAATGCATCATTTGCATCAAATCAAATCGCAAGGATTGTGCTGGGGGCAGCCTGGAAGTGTCACCACACTTTTGGCAGCAACCTAGTATGCCCACAGCTCACTAACTGTAACCCTGTCCTTGGAAAGCAGGAGGAAACAGGAGCAGCCAGAGGAAGCTGACGCTGTTCAAAGCGATAACATACACACTCCTTACAGGCAGTGACGGGAATTGAACCCAGGTTGGAGATGACTGCTGCTGTAAAGCGATGCACTAACAGCTACGCTATTGTTCCTCCACCAGGACGCTGCCTGGATTAGAGAGTGTGCCTTACGAGGAGGGGCTGAGCATGCTAGGGTTTTTCTTTTTGGAGTGAAGGAGGATGAGAGGTGACTTGATAGAAGTGTACAAAGTGACAGGAGATATAGATAGAGTGGAGAGCCAGAGGCTTTCTTGCGGGGCGAAAATTACTAATACAAGGGGGCATAATTTAAGGTAAACGGAGGAAAGTATAGGGTAGACGGCAGAGCTTAAGTTTTTTTACACAGAGAGTGGTGAGTGTGTGGAACAGAGATGGCGATGGAGACAGATACATTAGGGACATCTAAAAACTTTTTCACCCAGAGAGTGGTGGATATATGGAATGCTCTGCCTCAGAAGGCTGTGGAGGCCAAGTCTCTGGATGCTTTCAAGAAAGAGATGGATAGAGCTCTAAAGATAACGGAATCAAAGGTTATGGGGATAAGGAAGGAACTGGATACTGATTGTGGATGATCAGCCATGGGGATAGAACATAGAACATAGAACATAGACTATAGACTATCAGCCATAGGGACATCTAAGTGACATATCTAGGCAAATTGATGATAGAACAATGGAGGGCTAAATGGGAGGGAAGTATTAGATTGATCTTAGAGTATGTTTTAAAGTTGGCACAGCATTGTGGACTGAAGTGTCTATATAGAGCTGCAATGTTCTATCGTCTATAGTCTATGTTCGATGTTCGATGTTCGATGGTCTGTGTTCCCACTCCACTCACTGAGTACCAGGTAGAATCCATGAATCCTGTGAAACTTTCTTCCTCATCCCTCCCCTTCCAATAACGATCCCAGCTGGAGGCTTTAATAGGCTGTCATTGCTCGGATCTGGGTCTCAGGCGAGGCATCTGTGTTAATAACCTCTCAGCAGACGGTTTAAGGAATGTCTGTGAGTTGAGTTAAGGAAGTGGCTAAAGTTCTGAATTCAGAGGGACTGATCTCGCTGAGCGTGTGGTTTCTGGTGTGAGTATGCCTGTGCAAGTATGTGTGTGGAGACCGGTGTCCACCAACACGACAGGGATGTGTGTGAGCTGCCTGTGATGTCTGTTCTGTGTTCATTATCGATTAGCTTTAATTGTCACTTCGAAACTCGCAGAGAAATGTGTCGTTTGCATCAACAACCAACGCAGTCCACGGAAGTGCTGGGGGCCACCCGCAAGTGTCAACACGCTCTGGAGCGACGGAGCGACACAGCCCGCCCACAACGCACTAACCCTAACCCGTTTGTCTTTGGAGTGTGGGAGGAAACCGGAGCACTCGGAGGAAACCCACATGGTCACGGGGAGAACAGAGAGACTCCTTACAGGCAACGGTGGGGATTGAATGCTGTTAGCGGGCACTGTAAAGCATTAGGCTAACCGCTACACCGTGCCACACTGACATTACTGTGTAAGTGTGTGTCTGTGTGTTCACGTGTACTGCATCTGAGTGAACAACAGTGTAATGGTAAATGTGTGTGTGTGTGTGTGTGTGTGTGTGTCTGTGTGTGAGTGTGTACTGTATCTGAGTGACCAACAGTGAAATGGTAAATGTGTGTGTGTGAGTGTATGGATGTGTGTGTGTGTTGGTGTGTGTGAGAGTGTGTCCATTTGTGTGTGAATGTACATATATGTGTGTGTGTGTGTGTATGTGAGTGTGTGTGTGTGTGTGTGTGTGTGTGTGTGTGTGTGTGTGTGAATTTACCAATTCACACTCATAATTCAGGAACAGCTTCTTCCATCTGCCGTCAGATTTACGAACAGTCCATGAATCCATGAGCAATAACTCAACTCTTCCTCTTCTGAATTACTTCGTTACTTTATTTTTGTAGCTCATCATAATTTTATGTGTTGCACTGAGAGTGAGACTAGAACTAGAGACCACGGGGGAAAGGTGAAATATTTAAGGGGAGCTTGAAGGGGAGCTTCACTCTGAGGGTGGTGTAATTGTTGAGCGAGCTGCCGGTGAAGTGGTGGATTGCAATATTTCAGGGAAATTGGATAGGTACATAATTGGGAGCAGTATGGAGGACAATGGTTCAGGTGCAGGTCGATGGGACTAGGCCGGTTAATAGTTTAACATAGAACATAGAACATAGAACGTAGAATAGTACTGCACAGTACAGGCCCTTCGGCCCACAATGTTGTGCCGACCCTCAAACCCTGCCTCCCATATAAGCCCCCACCTTAGATTCCTCCATATACCTGTCTAGTAGGCTCTTAAACTTCACTAGTGTATCTGCCTCCACTGACTCAGGCAGTGCATTCCACGCACCAACCACTCTCTGAGTAAAAAACCTTCCTCCAATATCCCCCTTGAACTTCCCAACCCTTACCTTAAAGCCATGTCCTCTTGTATTGAGCAGTGGTGCCCTGGGGAAGAGGCAGTGGCTATCCACTCTATCTATTCCTCTTATTATCTTGTACACTTCTATCATGTCTCCTCTCATCCTCCTTCACTCCAAAGAGTAAAGCCCTAGCTCCCTTAATCTCTGATCATAATCCATACTTTCTAAACCAGGCAGCATCCTGGTAAATCTCCTCTGTGCCCTTTCCAATGCTTCCACATCCTTCCTATAGTGAGGCGACCAGAACTGGACACAGTACTCCAAGTGTGGCCTAACCAGAGTTTTATAGAGCTGCATCATTACATCGCGACTCTTAAACTCTATCCCTCGACTTATGAAAGCTAACACCCCATAAGCTTTCTTAACTACCCTATCCATCTGTGAGGCAACTTTCAGGGATCTGTGGACATGTACCCCCAGATCCCTCTGCTCCTCCACACTACCAGGTATCCTGCCATTTACTTTGTACTCTGCCTTGGAGTTTGTCCTTCCAAAGTGTACAACCTCACACTTCTCCGGGTTGAACTCCATCTGCCACTTCTCAGCCCACTTCTGCATCCTATCAATGTCTCTCTGCAATCTTTGACAATCCTCTACACTATCTACAACACCACCAACCTTTGTGTCATCTGCAAACTTGCCAACCCACCCTTCTACCCCCACATCCAGTTCGT
Source organism: Mobula hypostoma (assembly GCF_963921235.1). Lineage (NCBI taxonomy): Eukaryota > Metazoa > Chordata > Chondrichthyes > Myliobatiformes > Myliobatidae > Mobula > Mobula hypostoma. The sequence continues at coordinate 112,003,451 of NC_086102.1, read as the reverse complement.
TAATAAAAATCACAAAAAGTAGAGGTCCCAGAACAGATCCTTGTGGGACACCACTAGTCACAATCCTCCAATCCGAATGTACTCCCTCCACCACCGCCCTCTGCCTTCTGCAGGCAAGCCAATTCTGAATCCACCTGGCCAAACTTCCCTGGATCCCATGCCTTCTAACTTTCTGAATAAGCCTACCGTGTGGAACCTTGTCAAATGCCTTACTAAAATCCATATAGATCACATCCACTGCACTACCCTCATCTATATGCCTGGTCACCTCCTCAAAGAACTCTATCAGGCTTGTTAGACATGATCTGCCCTTCACAAAGCCATGCTGACTGTCCCTGATCAGACCATGATTCTCTAAATGCCTATAGATCCTATCTCTAAGAATCTTTTCCAACAGCCTTCCCACCACAGACGTAAGGCTCACTGGTCTATAATTACCCAGACTATCCCTACTACCTTTTTTGAACAAGGGGACAACATTCGCCTCCCTCCAATCCTCCGGTACCATTCCCGTGGACAACGAGGACATAAAGATCCTAGCCAGAGGCTCAGTAATCTCTTCTCTTGCCTCGTGGAGCAGCCTGGGGAATATTCCGTCAGGCCCCGGGGACTTATCTGTCCTAATGTATTTTAACAATTCCAACACCTCCTCTCCCTTACTATCAACATGCTCCAGAACATCAACCTCACTCATATTGTCCTCACCAATCAAGTTCCCTCTCATTGGTGAATACCGAAGAGAAGTATTCAATGAGGACCTCGCTCACTTCCACAGCCTCCGGGCACATCTTCCCACCTTTATCTCTAATCGGTCCTACCTTCACTCCTGTCATCCTTTTTTCCTTCACATAATTGAAGAATGCCTTGGGGTTTTCCTTTACCCTACTCACCAAGGCCTTCTAATGCCCCCTTCTTGCTCTTCTCAGCCCCTTCTTAAGCTCCTTTCTTGCTTCCCTATATTCCTCAATAGACCCATCTGATCCTTGCTTCCTAAACCTCATGTATGCTGCCTTCTTCCACCTGACTAGATTTTCCACCTCACTTGTCACCCATGGTTCCTTCACCCTACCATTCTTTATCTTCCTCACCGGGACAAATTTATCCCTAACATCCCGCAAGAGATCCCTAAACATCGACCACATGTCCATAGTATACTTTCCCTGCAAAAACATCATCCCAATTCACACCTGCAAGTTCTAGCCTCATAGTCTCATAATTTGCCCTTCCCCAATTAAAAATTTTCCTGTCCTCCCTGATTCTATCCTTTTCCATGATAATGCTAAAGTCCAGGGAGCAGTGGTCACTGTCCCCCAGATGCTTAACCAGTGAGAGATCTGTGACCTGACCCGGTTCATTACCTAGTACTAGATCTAGTATGGCATTCCCCCTGGTCGGCCTGTCCACATACTGTGACAGGAATCCGTCCTGGACACACTTAACAAACTCTGACCCATCTAAACCCTTGGAACTAATCAGGTGACAATCAATATTAGGGAAGTTAAAGTCACCCATGATAACAACCCTGCTATTTTTGCACCTTTCCAAAATCTGCCTCCCAATCTGCTCCTCGGTATCTCTGCTGCTACCAGGGGGCCTATAGAATACCCCCAGTAGAGTAACTGCTCCCTTCCTATTCCTGACTTCCACCCATATTGACTCAAAAGAGGATCCTGCTACATTACCCACCCTTTCTGTAGCTGTAATAGTATCCCTGACCAGTAATGCCACCCCTCCTCCCCTTTTTCCACCCTCTCTATCCCTTTTAAAGCACTGAAATCCAGGAATATTGAGAGTCCATTCCTGCCCTGGTGCCAGCCAAGTCTCTGTAATGGCCACTACACCATAATTCCATGTACGTATCCAAGCTCTCAGTTCATCACCTTTGTTCCTGATGCTTCTTGCATTGAGGTACACACATTTCAGCCCTTCTACCTTACTGTCTTTACACCGTTTATTCTGCTTCTCTTTCCTCAAAGCCTTTCTATGTGTTAGATCTGGCTTTACTCCATGCACTTCTTTCACTGCTCTATCGCTCTGGGTCCCATGGACAAGATGGGTTGAAGGGCCTGTTTCTGAGTTCTAATACTCAATGTACTGTGGACACAAAGCAAGAAACTTCATGACAGACTGTGATAGTAAGCCTGATTCTGATTCTGATTCGGGTTCAAATAACCTGCATTTTGAATGAGGTTTTTTTTTGCCGGGGTTGGATAATGAGGAATTAGAGGGCAGAGGTTGAAGGTGAGAGGGCAGAGAGGGATCTTCTTCACACAGATGGTGATCCACATGTGGAATGAGCTGCTGGGGAAATGGTCGAGGCAGGGACAATAACAACCTTGAAAAGGCTTTTGGACAGGTACAAAGGCAGGAGGGGTTTAGAGAGATATGGTCAAAGATGGATAAATGGGAATAGCTTAGATGGGTATAGAACAAAGAGCAGTACAGGCCCTTCAGCCCATGATATTGTGCTGACCCTCTAACATCCACCTAGCATTTCTCTTCCACATATTCAACCATCTTTCTATCTTCTGTGCCTAGTTCTCTGGTACGGCGGAAGCTGAGGGAAGATCTGATCGAGGTTTATAACATTATGAGAGGTGTAGACAGAACAAATGAAAGATATAATTTCCCCCAGGGTTGAAATGTCTGATAGCAGAGGGAACGCATTCAGGGTGAGAGGGGATAAGGTCAAAGGAGATGTGAGGGGCAAGTTTTTTTCCAGAGAGTGTGAATGTGCTGCCTGTGGTGGCAGTAGAGGCCGATACATTAGGGACTTTTAAGAGATGTTTAGATCGGCACATGAATGTGAGAAAAATGGAAGGGTATGGACATTGTGCAGGCAGAAGAGATTAGAATAGCTGGCCATTTGATGACTAATTTAATCAGTTCAGCACAATGTTGTGGACCGAGGGGCCTGTTCCTATGTTGTTTGGCTCTACGTTCTATCTAAGAGTCTCTTAAAATGCCCCTATCGTATCTTCCTCTACCCCCACCCCTGGCAGCACGTCCCACACACCTAGCACTCCCTGCTAGAAACCTACCTCTGACATTGCCCCTGCATAATCCTCCCATCACCTTACAATTACGTCCCTGGTATTAGCCAGTTCCACCCTGGGAGAAACTCTCTGGCTCTCTACTCGATCTAATCATCTTATCGTCTTGTATGCCCCCGGGGGTGCCTTGGCCAGCATGGATCAGTGGGGACAAATGGCCTGTTTTCCTGGTGTTTGGCTCTCTCACTCTGCCAATCACCGTTCCGCTGTGACGTTAGCCAGAACTGCTGTGATGTTTAAGGGTTAACTCTTATGGACTGCGCTGAGTATTTTGGCAAGCTACACTGAACACCACTGATCTAAATGTTTTCTTTTTCTGGGGGGTGTGCGGGGGTGGGGGGAGGTTCTTTGTAGAATTGTGGTTAAAACAACCAGCAGTTTCGTTTCTGCTCCACATTGTCAGCTTTGTCCAACTATCTCCCAACCTGAGATCCCTCCTCCGCTGGTTCCTTTCCTCCTTTCCCACCTCCTGGGGGTGGGGGGGGGGTCGGCTTCTTATTTCATTTTGTATCCACCCCAGAAAAGGCCGTGAGATTCCGGTTGTGGCCGCTTGGGAGGCTGGTGGTTTAAAGGAGAGTTCACACACACAAAACTCGCGCGCACACACACACACACACACACACCACACACACACAGAGCTTTGCACAAACACACACACACACACACACACACACACACACAGAGCTTTGCACAAACACACACACACACACACAGAGCTTTGCACAAACACACACACACACACACACACACACACGCCATAGATATTCACACACACACAGACCTTCAGCCAAACACGCACACCTTTGCACAAACACACACAAAACACATACAACACAGTTGATATTCACACACACAGACATATGAAACATACAAAAACACTCATAGGCCATACACTGAACACACAAAGCACACACTCGACATAGACACAGATATTGTCACAGATACCTACACACAGGCACATATTAAACACACACAAAATGCATTCACAGACATACACTAAACACAGATAAACCACACATACACTCACACACACGCATATACAGATAGACACACACAGACACACAACATACACACAGCCAAACACATACAGACACACACAATACAGACACAGACACACACAAATACGGACACACACACACAGCCAAACACATACAGACACAGACACACACAAATACAGACACAGACACACACACACACACACACACACACACACACACACACACACACACACAAAGCTTGCTTGAAACAAGCCCATCTGAGAGCCCCCAGCCTGCCTCCCCTGGTCCTCACCCCTCGGGAATGAGGACTATGTTTCCTTTGAAAGGATCTGTTAGAGGGGGCAGTTCCCTGCTCACTGTGAGCCTCAGGTCTGCGGTGAATGAGTGAGGGGGGGAGTGGTCTGTTGCAGGCAGGAGCGGAACGAGCTTCCCAGAGGAGGAGAGAGTGTTTCAGTGTCCGTGAGTCCGTGTTGAGAAGCTGGTCGTAAAGAAGGGGAGAGTGGGAGAGTGCCGAGCCTCAGGCAGGCGACCGGGAGTTCTTCTTGGCGTGGAATGATATCTCCGCTGGCTTCCTGCCCTGCTGTTGGACTTGCTAACAGGGCATTGCCATCACCATGCCCTCGTTTACGGTGGAGCTGCCGCGAACCCTGGGCAGAGGAAGGATGCGATGGATATGTATGTCCTGTATGATGTGGGTGAGTGTTTCTTTGCTCAGCTCCCATTTAACCCTCACGCGCGGAGATCCCTCGTCGGGCTGAAGGGGTTAAGTGGTCCCTGCGTTCTTGGCCACGCATTCAGCAGTCTGCGAGCCAGGGGCTGGGGGAACAGGCAGTCAGTTTCCAGCACCGGGCTGGAGAGGGGATAGACCTGGTCCCACCAAGGAGGCTGAATGGGAAGGGTAACGTAACGACTGCGTTACTCCTGATGCCGGAGAAAGAACCCTGCTTCTAATTAGAACAGTTTTGTCTCGACGCTCTCTCAAATCGCACAGGCGAAGGTTCAAGACGTTCCACTTTGATTTGCCAATGAAGCAAGTCTCATCTGCCACACCGAGGTTGTGTTTCAGCCCCCACTGATGTCGGGAGTTGGAAGAATAGAGTCTGTGTGTGTCTGAAGCTCCAAATTGATTCCATACCCTGAGCTTCACTGAACCACACTGACACACACACACACACACACACACACACACACACACACCATACACACACACACACACACACTGACACACACACACACACACAATAGACACACACACTCACACGCACACGCACACACTCACACACACACACACACACACACCAATAGACACACACACACTCAGATACACACACACATACCGATAAAGAGACACACCCACACCCACACACACTCAGACACATGGACACACTCACTCACACACACACACACCCACTCTCTCTCACACACATGCTCACTCTCATACACACACACCCACTCTCACACACACTCATACTCATACACACACATTCACTCACTCACACACACACACTCACACTCACTCACACACAATCACACACACACACATGCACACACAATCACTCACACACACATACTCACACATGCACACTCACACTCACTCACACACACTCACACACTCAGACACAATCACACACACACTCACACTCACACACACATGCGCACACAATCACTCACACACACACTCACACTCACACACTCACTCACAGAAAATCACACACACAAACTCACACTCACACACACACTCATACTCATACACACTCACACACACTCACACTCAGACATCATCACACACACACACACACACACACACACACAGCCCACGTACTGGGGAACCAAACCCTCACCACAAGAAGCAGTAAGTCACTGGATCCAGTTGCAGCCGTTCGGTCCTCGCACTGGGCAAGGGTTTTGTCACTGGTGACTTCTGAAACTATTCAGCTACAGGCGGAGGGCAACTTGTGCTGTGTGAGGGTCCAGGGTGAAAGGGGCCTCCGCTGTTCAAAACTGACTCCCAATGGGGCACCCAAATGAGCTTCCTGCATCACTGGTCCAGGGTGACTCGTCCTTCAAACCAGCAGGGAGAGAGGAGGGGAGGATGAGTGATGGAGGGAGGGAGAAGAGGAGAGGATGAGTGATGGAGGGAGGGAGAGGAGGGGAGGATGAGTGATGGAGGGAGGGAGAGGAGGGGAGGATGAGTGATGGAGGGAGGGAGAGGAGGGAAGGATGATTGTTGGAGGGAGGGGTGAATCCCAGAGAATGAGGGTTGGAGGGAGTGAGGAACCCAGAAGATGTAGGAATCAGAATCTGGTTTAATTTCACTGGCATATATTGTGAAATTTGTTGTTTTGCACCAGCAGTACATTGTAATACATAATAATAATAATAATAATTTAAAAAGCTGGTACGTTACAATAAGAAGTATATATTAAAAACTTTAAACAAGTAGTGCAAAAAATAGTGAGGTAGTGTACATGAGCTCATTGTCCGTTCAGAAATCTGATGGCGGAGGAGAAGAAGCTGTTCCTGAATCATTGAGTGTGTCTTCAGGCTCCTGTACGTCGTCCTTGATGGTAGCAATGAGAAACGGGCATGTCCTGGCTGATGGGGATCGCATTTTCGAGGCATCGCCGTTTTGAAAATGTGCTCACTGCTGGGGAGGCTGGTGTCCATGATGAAGTTGGCTGAGTTCACAACTTTCCACAGCTTTTCCAATCCTGTGCAGTGTCCCCTCCATAACCAGACGGGGATGCAACCTGTTAGAATGCTCTCCACGGTACATCTGTAGAAATTTGTGAGGGTCTTTGGTGACATAACAAATCTACTCAAACTCCTATTGAAATCTAGCCGCTGTCGTGCCTTCTTCAATTGTATCAATATGCCGGGCCCGGGATAGATACTCAAAGATGTTGACACCCAGGGACTTGAAAATGCTCACCCTTTCCACTTCTGATCCCTCGATGAGGACTGGTGTGTGTTCCCTCGACTTCCCCTTCCTTTAGTCCGTAATCAAATTCCTTCTTCCTGAAGGAAGGGATGAATCACAGTTTATGAGGGATGGGGAGAGACGAGAGACCCAGATGATTAGGGATTGAGTGAAGAAAGGGGGAGTCCCAGAGTCCGAAAGGTGGAAAGAGAGCGGGTACCCATTGTTTGTGAAATGGAGGGACAATGAGACCCAAAAAATGAAGGAATGGGGGTGCGGTTCCAAAGGATGAGAGATGGTTTGAAGGAGAGGTGAACACGAGTGTATGAGGGAGAGGTGTGGGAGGTGGATCACCACAGTTTGAGGGAAGAAGGGTGGGTGCATCCCAGAGTTAGAGGAATGGTGAGGTGGGGAGTTTCCTAAGGAAGAGTCTAACAATTGGGGGACGGGAGTGTCCCAGAGTTGGTGGAGGAGAATTCCAGAGCTTTAGCAACAGATGGATGGGGAGGCTCAGAAAATGAGGGATGGAGGGGAGGAAGGGGTAGTCCCACAGTTTGAAGGATGGAGGGAGAGAGGTTCTCAGAGGGAGGGAGGGAGGGGCAAATCCCAGAGTTGGGGGCGGGAGGAGAACAGGGAGGGTGGATTCCACAGTTTGCTACTCCGTGCAAGAACCAAGTGCAGTTAGAGCCACAACCATGAAGGCAGGAATAGCATTGTTCCAACCCCAAGGATGGACGGGAGAACTATGTCCAGTTCTGGTCACCACACTTCAGGAGGGCAGGAAGGTTCTGGGGAGGGTGTGGAAAAGATTCATTAGGATGTCTTCAGGGAGGAGAGACCCCTGCACCAGGGTGGTAATGGAGAAGCCTGCAGTGGTTCTTCTGGAACAGAGAAGGTTGGAAGGATAGGGGATCATGGTGGACAATGTCAGGAGGGGGTTAGAGAAACCAGGGACAGGGTTAAATTGATCAACCAAAGGTAGGATAGGGACATGAGGAGAGAACTTCTCACGCAGAGAGTGGTGATGATGGGGAGACCACTACCTATAGGGGAGGTGGATAGTCAGTTAGCGGGAAAAAGGGTTAGCACTCGGGAGAGCAGGGTTCGACCATGAGGTCATAAGACCATAAAACCTAGGAGCAGAATTAGGCCATTTGGCCCATTGTGTCTGCTCTGCCGTTCTATCATGGCTGATTTATTAACCCCCTCAATCCCATTCTCCTGCCTTCTCCTGTAACCTTTGATGCCCTCACTAATCAAGAACCAATCAAGCTGCGCTTTAAATATACCCATTAACTTGCTTCCACAGTCATTTGTGGCAATGAATTGCACAGATTCACTACCCCCTGGCTAAAGAAATTTGTCCTCTGGCTAAAAATACTCCTCATATGTTAACCCTTTTGTTGCCAGAACCATTCTTGTGAGCGTCCTGTGGACCCTCTCCAATGCCAGCACAATTTTTTTTTAGATAAAGAGACCACAACTGCTCACAATACTCCTAGTGTGGACTAACCAGTGCCTTATAAAGTCTCAGCCTTACCTCCTTGCTTTTATATTCTTACTAACTTACTGGGCACTATGCCACTAGTGTCTGGGGCAGCAGTGAAGCTCCCCCATCTCTGGCAGTGTTCAGGGCTTCCTTCCTCATGCCAGTAGCTTCCTCTCAGTGTTCACTACCGTCTCAAATGACCCTTCTTTGCTGTCTCTGTAACAGTTCTATTGACCAGTCACTGTTGTTAGCTCTAAGCTGGAGGGCTGATGGAGCACCCTTAGCCTGGTCTCTATCCTTTGACCCATGAAGCATGGGTGACCCTGCAGAGAGCCAAAGCTCACGGGTGTGACCCCCGCCAGCATAGCGCTCCCAGATACTGAGGCACGCAAGCCTACGAACTACGTCAGGGTTGTGTTCCTCTTGCAGGTTTCATACTCTAGTCCTCTTGAGATGAAGGTTCACCTTCCTTACCGCTCACTCAACCTGTCAGCTGACCTTCCTGCACGACAACTCCCAAGTTCCTTCGCACCTCTGATTTCAGAGTACTTTCCTGTGTAGAAAATAGTCTACGCCTTTATTCCTTCTCCCAACAGCATGACCATACACATCCTGACACTATTTTCCATCTGCCACCTCGTTGTCCATTCTTGCAATCTGTCTGTCCTTCTGCAGACTGTGGGTGAGGTGGGGGGGGATGAGGCTACAGGGATTGTTGAAATGAGTGCTGCCATTGACTCGATGGGGTTGAATGTCTATGAAGATACTATAATCCCACACACTGAGAGTAGTGAGCAGGCAGTGTGTGTGTGTGTGTGTGTGTGCGTGTGTGTGTGCGTGTGTGTGTGTGTGTGTGTGCGTGTGTGTGCGTGTGCATGCGTGTGTGTGTGCGTGCGTGTGTGTGTGTGTGTGCGTGCGTGTGCGTGCGTGCGTGTGTGTGTGCGTGCGTGTGCGTGCATGTGTGTGTGCGTGTGTGCGTGTGTGTGTGCGCGTGCGTGCGTGTGCATGCGTGTGCGTGTGTGCGTGCGTGTGTGCATGCGTGTGTGTGTGTGCGTGTGCGTGTGCGTGTGTGCGTGCATGTGTGTGCGTGTGTGTGTGCGTGCGTGTGTGTGCGTGCGTGTGTGTGTGTGTGTGCGTGCGTGTGCGTGTGCGTGTGTGCGTGCGTGTGTGTGTGCGTGTGTGTGTGTGCGTGTGTGCGTGCGTGTGTGTGTGCGTGCGTGTGCATGTGTGTGTGTGCGTGCGTGTGTGTGTGCGTGCGTGTGTGTGTGTGCGTGTGTGCGTGCGTGTGTGTGTGTGTGCGTGCGTGTGCGTGTGCGTGTGTGCGTGCGTGTGTGTGTGCGTGTGTGTGCGTGTGTGTGCGTATGTGTGTGTGCATGTGCGTGCGTGTGTGTGTGTGTGTGCGTGTGTGTGTGTGTGTGTGTGTGTGAGAGAGAGAGAGAGAGAGAGAGAGAGAGAGAGAGAGAGAGATGGATAGATAGAGACAGGGAATGGGCCCTGAATTCCGTGCTGTGGGAATGTAGTCATACAGAGAACTGGACCTGTATTCCATGCTCTGGGAATGTAATCAGACAGGGAATCGGATCTGTAGTCTGGGTCCCGGCAGTATCAGACAGGCAGCAAGTTGCCTTGGTTGGATTTTGGAAGGGACTCACTGTCGGTGAAGGAGGGTGCTGAGCCCACCCACATCATGGCAGGGATCATGGAAACAGGCCCGATCACCCAACTGGTCCAGGCTGCCAATATTCCCAGTAATCCAGTTCCAAGTGTCTTTGAAACATTGTCAACGGATCTGCCTCAGCAATGCCCTCTGGCAGCTCGTCCCATGAACGGACCACCCTCTGGATGAAGAGGACACGTTTCAGGTTGCCATTCCATTTCCCCGCTTTCTCCTTGGCGTTGTCACAGGTTACATAGACTTGCCGGCCTGTACAGTTCCGAGCAATGGGGGCTGGGGCCAGTGGGGGGGAGCTGCAATTATGCCCAACAATAATGGAGCATTGTGTTGGGTTCTGGTCGCCTCATTATTGGAAGGATGTGGAAATTTCAGAAAGGGTGCGGAGGAGATTTACCAGGATGTTGCCTGGATTAGAGAGCACGTCTGATGAGGATAGGCTGAGTGAGCTGGGGCTTTTCTCTTTGGAGTGAAGGAGGATGAGGGGTGACTTGACAGATGTACAAGATGATAAGTGGCATAGATAGAGTGGAGAGCCAGAGACTGTTTCCCAGGGAGGAAATGGTTAATACAAGGGGGTATAACTTAAAGGTCTTTGGAGGAAGGCATGGGGGGCTGTCAGAGGTAGGTTTTTAATACAGAGAGTGATGGAGTGTGGAAAACCCTGCCAGGGGTGGTGGTAGAGGCAGATACATTAGGGACAATTAAGAGACTCTTAGACAGGCACGTGGATGGTAAGAAAATGGAGGGCTGTGTGGGAGGGAAGGGTTAGCTTGTCCTTAGAGTAGGTTAAAAGGTCAGTACAACATGGTGGGCCAACCGGCCTTTACTGTTCCATATTCTATGTCTGACTTTATCCTGACACCTCGTACAACCCCCAAGCCCCAGCTCTACAAATAAACAGGCAGATTTATGAATTGTTCTGCCTTGCTTCAGTGCTCCAGACCAGAAGGAGCCTTACACCTCAATGTTAAAGCAAATTTATTATGAAAATACATACATGTTGCCATATATTACCCTAAGATTCATGTTCTGGTCGGAATTCAGAGTAGAACAAAGGAATATAATTGAAACCGCACACAGACACTGACAATCAACCGATGTGCAAAGACGGCCAGCTGTGCAACTACAAAATAAAACAAACAATAGTAATTATACGTAAGGATATAACTAATGCTGAGAACATGGGTTGTAGAGTCCTTGAAAGTGAGTCCATAGGTTGTAGTGTCAGTTCAGAGTTGAACTGATTCAACTTTTTTCATGGGAGAGAATTCGAAAAACAGAGATGCAAAGGAACTGGGGAGTCCTTGTGCAGGATTCCCAAAATGTTAACTTACAGGTCGAGCCGGTGGTGAGGAAGGCAAATGCAATGTTAGCATTCATTTTGAGAGGAGCAAGTATGTAATGCTAATGTTTTCTAAAGCTCTGGTCAGACCGCGCTTGGAGTATTACGAGCACTTCTGGGCCTCTTATCTAAGAAGAGATGTGCAGGCATTGGAGAGAATCCAGAGGAGGCTCCTGAGAATGATCTGGGAATGAAAGTGTTAACATATGAGGAGTATTTGATGGCTCAGGGCCCGTACACACTGGAGGTTAGAAGAATGAGGGGAGACCTCATTGAAACCTATCGAATATTGAAAGGCCTAGAGAGAGTGAATGTGGAGAGTATGTTTCCTATAGCGGGGGAGTTGAGGGCCAGAGGGTACAGCCTCCAAGTAAACAGGTATCCTTTTAGAACGGAGATGGGGAAGAATTTCTTCAGGCAGAGAGTGGTGAATCTGTGGAATTCATTGCCACAGACGGCTGTGGAGGCCAGTCATTGAGTGTATTTAAGGCAGAGATTCATAGGTTCTTGATTAGTAAAGCCATCAAAGGGTACGGGGAGAAGGCAGGAGAATGAGTTGAGAGGGATGATAGACCAGCCATGACGAAATGACAGAACAGACTCAATGAGTCAAATTCCCTATTTCGACTCCAATGTCTTATGGAATTCTCTGCTCAGGAATGTTAAATGGAAGTAGTGCACACAGCCCAGGCCGTTATGCGTAAAGCCCTCCCCACCACTGAGCACATCTATACAACATGTTGCTGCAAGAGAGCAGCATCTATCATCAGGGACCCCCACCATCCAGCCTATGCTCTCTTCTCACTGCTGGCATCAGGAAGGTGGTACAGGAGCCTCGGGACTAACACCACCAGGTTCAGGGACAGTTATTACCCCTCAACCATCAGGAAGGTGGTACAGGAGCCTTGGGACTAAGGGAACTATGGTGCTATGAGGGAAGAGCTGGCCAAAGTTCAATGGATGACAGTGGAACAGCAATGGCAAGTGTTTCTGGAAATAATGCGGAAGGTGCAGGACCAGTTCGTTCCAAAGAGGAAGAAAGATCCTAAGGGGAGTAAGGGGAGGCTGTGGCTGACAAGGGAAGTAATGGACAGCATAAAAATAAAAGAGAAAAAGCATAACATAGCAAAGACGAGTGGGAAGCCGGAGGATTGGGAAACTTTTAAAGAGCAACAGAAGGTAACTAAAAAGGCGATGCGCAGAGAAAAAATGAGGTACGAAGGTAAACTAGCCAAGAATATAAAGGAGGATAGTAAAAACTTCTTTAGGTATGTGAAAAGGAAAAAAATAGTTAAGACCAAAATTGGGCTCTTGAAGACAGAAGTGGGTGAATTTATTATGGGAACAAGGAAATGGCAGACAAGTTGAACAGGTACTTTGGATCTGTCTTCACTAGGGAAGACACAAACAATCTCCCAGATATAATAGTGTCCAAAGGACTTAGGGTAATGGATGAATTGAAGGAAATTTATATTAGGCAGGAAATGATGTTGGATAGACTGTTGGGTCTGAAGGCTGATAAGTTCCCGGAACCTGATGGTCTGCATCCCAGGGTACTTAAGGAGGTGGCTTTCGAAATCGTGGACACATTGGTAATCATTTTCCAATGTTCTATAGATTCAGGATCAGTTCCTGTGGATTGGAGAGTGGCTAATGTTGTCCCTCTCTTCAAGAAGGGAGGAAGAAAGAAAACAGGGAATTGTAGACCGGTTAGCCTGATGTCGGTGGTGGGAAGGATGCTAGAGTCAATTATAAAAGATGAAATTATGACACATCTAGATAGTAGTAACAGGATTGGTCCAAGTCTGCATGGATTTACGAAGGGGAAATTGTGCTTGACTAATCTTCTGGAATTTTTTGAGATTGTAACTATGAAAATGGACAAGGGAGAGCCAGTGGTCGTAGTGTACCTGGACTTTCAGAAAGCCTTTGATAAAGTCCCACATAGGAGATTAGTGGGCAAAATTAGGGCACATGGTATTGGGGGCAGAGTACTGACATGGATTGAAAATTGGCTGGCTGACAGAAAACAAAGAGTAGCGATTAACGGGTCCCTTTCGGAATGGCAGGCGGTGACCAGTGGGGTATCGCAGGGTTCAGTGCTGGGACCGCAGCGGTTTACAATATATATTAATGATTTAGATGAGGGAATTAAAAGTAACATCAGCAAATTTGCCGATGACACAAAGCTGGGTGGCAGTGTGAAATGTGAGGAGGATGTTATGAGAATGCAGGGTGACTTGGACAGTCTGGGTGAGTGGGCAGATGCATGGCAGATGCAGTTTAATGTGGATAAATGTAAGGTTATCCACTTTGGTGGTAAGAACAGGAAGGCAGATTATTATCTAAATGGAGTCAAGTTAGGAAAAGGGGAAGCACAATGAGATCTAGGTGTTCTCGTACATCAGTCACTGAAAGCAAGCATGCAAGTACGGCAGGCAGTGAAGAAAGCTAATGGCATGCTGGCCTTCATAACAAGGGGAATTGAGTATAAGAGCAAAGAGGTCCTTCTGCAGCTGTACGGGGCCCTGGTCAGACCACACCTGGAGTACTGTGTGCAGTTTTGGTCTCCAAATTTGAGGAAGGACATTCTTGCTATTGAGGGAGTGCAGCGTAGGTTCTCAAGGTTAATTCCCAGGATGGCGGGACTGTCATATGTCGAAAGATTGGAGCGACTGGACTTGTATGCTCTGGAATTTAGAAGGCTGAGAGGGGATCTTATTGAAACATAAAAGATTATTAAGGGATTGGACACGCTGGAGGCAGGAAGCATGTTCCCGCTGATGGGTGAGTCCAGAACCAAAGGCCACAGTTTAAGAATTAGGGGTAGGCCATTTAGAACGGAGTTGACGAAAAACTTTTTCACCCAGAGAGAGGTGGATATATGGAATGCTCTGCCCCAGAAGGCTGTGGAGGCCAAGTTTCTGGATGCTTTCAAAAAAGAGATGGATAGAGCTCTTAAAGATAGCAGAATCAAAGGTTATGGGGATAAGGCAGGAACTGGATACTGACAGTGGATGATCAGCCATGATCACAGTGAATGGCGGTGCTGGCTCGAAGGGCCGAATGGCCTACTCCTGCACCTATTGTCTATTGTCTATTGACTCACACCACCAGGTTCAGGAACAGTTATTACCCCCCAACCATCAGGCTCTTGAACCAAAGGGTATAACATCTCTCAACCTCACTAGCTCTGTCTTTAAAATGGACTGACTTTCAAGGACTCTTCATCTCATGTTCTCCATAATTATTGTCTTATTTTTAAATTATTATTCTTTGTTTCATTTTGTATTTGCACAGTTTGTGGTCTTTTGCACACTGGTTGAATGCCCAAATTAATGTGGTCTTTCAGTGATTCTATATGGTTATCATTCTTTTTGGATTTATTGAGTATGCCCACAAGAAAGTAAATCTCAGGGTTGTATATAGTGACATATATGTACTCTGATAATAAATTTACTTTGAACTTTGAACTTCATGGAGGTTCAGTCACTGAGTGTAAAATGGTAAAATAGTATATTGGTTTACTATGGTCAACGTACCAAGTTTCAGTGAAAAACATCTCTTGCACATCCTTCAGACAGATTAACTGCATTGAAGTAGAACAAGAGAGTCATAGAATCATATAGTACAGAAACAGGGCCTTCAGCCCAACTCATCTATGCTAACCAAGATGTCTCATTCAAACTAGAACCATTTGCCAGTGTTTGGCCTGTATCCCTCTCAACTTATCCGATGCATGCATTTGTCTGGCTGACATTTAAAATCTGTTATTCTACCTGTCTCAACCAGTTCTTCTGGCAGCTCATTCCACATTGATACTACCCTTTGTGCAAAAGAATTGTCCTCAAGTTTCCCAAATCTTCTCCCCTCACCTTAAACCTGTGCCCTCTAGTTCTTGATCCTTCCGTTCTGGGGAAAAGACCTTCTCTATGCTTCTCATGATTGTATACACTTCTATCAGCTCACCCATCAATCTCCTCTGCTCCAAGGAATAAGGCCCTAGACTGTCCAACTTCTCCCTATAACTCAATCCCTCAGTCAGAATCAGAAACAAGAGAAAACCTGCAGATTCTGGAAATCCAAGCCACACACAGAAAATGCTGGAGGAACTCAGCAGGCCAGGCAGCATCTGTGGAAAAGAGTTCAGTTGACATTTCGGGCCCAAACTCTTTGGCAGGACTGGAGAAAAAAAGCTGAGGAGTAGATTTAAAAGGTTTAATATCATGAGCATATGTGGTGAAATTTGTTGTTTTGTAGCAGCAGTACAGTGCCATACATAATAATTGGTGCAAACCCTGTAAGTTACAATAAGTATATAATAACTAGTGCTAAAGGAGAGCCAAACAATTAGTAAGGTATGTACATGGGTTCATTGTCCATTCAGAACTCTGATGGCGGAGGAGGAGAAGCTGTTCCTCGATCACTGAGTGTGAGTCTTCACTGTACCTCCTCCTTGATGGTGGCAATGAGAAGAGGGCACATCCTGGGTGTTGGGGTCCTCAGTGATGGATGCCGCCTTTTTGAGGTATCGCCTTTCGGAGGGGTCCTCGAATTTGGGGAGGCTGGTGCCCATGATGGAGCTGTCTGAGTTTACAAGTTTCTGCAGCTCTTTCCAATCCTGTGCAGTGGCCCCTCTGCACCAGATGGTGGGGCTTCCGAGTAAATCTTTTCTGCACTCTTTCCAGTTTAATAACATCTCTCCTATAGCAAGGCAACCAAAACTGAACACTAATCTCCAGGTAACACACATCAAAGTTGCTGGTGAACGCAGCAGGCCAGGCAGCATCTCTAGGAAGAGGTACAGTCGACGTTTCAGGCTGTGACCCTTCGTCAGGACTAACTGAAGGAAGAGCTAGTAAGAGATTTGAAAGTGGGAGGGGGAGGGGGAGATCTGAAATGATAGGAGAAGACAGGAGGGGGAAGGATGGAGCCAAGAGCTGGACAGTTGATTGGCAAAAGGGATATGAGAGGATCATGGGACAGGAGGCCTAGGGAGAAAGAAAAGGGGGAGGGGGGAAAAGCCCAGAGGATGGGCAAGGGGTATAGTCAGAGGGACAGAGGGAGAAAAAGGAGAGAGAGAGAGAGACAAAGAAAATATATAATAAATAAATAAATAAATAAATAAATAACGGATGGGGTACGAAGGGGAGGTGGGGCATTAACGGAAGTTAGAGAAGTCAATGTTCTTGCCATCAGGTTGGAGGCTACCCAGACGGAATATAAGATGTTGTTCCTCCAACCTGAGTGTGGCTTCATCTTGACAGTAGAGGAGGCCGTGGATAGACATATCAGAATGGGAATGGGACGTGGAATTAAGATGTGTAGCCACTGGGAGATCCTGCTTTCTCTGGTGGGCAGAGCGTAGGTGTTCAGCAAAGCGGTCTCCCAGTCTGCGTCAGGTCTCGTCAATATATAGAAGGCCACATCGGGAGCACTGGAAGCAGTATATCACCCCAGCCGACTCACAGGTGAAGTGTCGCCTCACCTGGAAGGACTGTCTGGGGCCCTGAATGGTGGTAAGGGAGGAAGTGTAAGGGCATGTGTAGCACTTGTTCCACTTACAAGGATAAGTGCCAGGAGGGAGATCAGTGGGGAGGGATGGGAGGGACGAATGGACAAGGAAGTCGTGTAGGGAACAATCCTTGTGGAAAGAAGCCAATATATAGAAGGCTGCATCGGGAGCATTAACTTCCATTAATACCCCTTCCCCCTCATACCCCATCCATTATTTATTTATTTATTCTCTCTCTCTCTCTCTCTCTCTCTCTCTCTCTCTCTCTCTCTCTATATATATATATATATATATATATATATATATATATACACACATACATACACACACACATTCTCTCTCTCACTCTCCTTTTTCTCCCTCTGTCCCTCTGACTATACCCCTTGCCCATCCTCTGGGCTTGCCCCCTCCCCCCTTCTTTCTCCCTAGGCCTCCTGCCCCATGATCCTCTCATATCACTTTTGCCTATCACCTGTCCAGCTCTTGGCTCCATCCCTCCTCCTCCTGTCTTCTATCATTTTGGATCTCCCCCTCCCCTCCCCACTTTCAAATCTCTTACTAGCTTTTCCTTCAGTTAGTCCTGATGAAGGGTCTCGGCCTGAAACGTCGACTGTACCTCTTCCTAGAGATGCTGCCTGGCCTGCTGCGTTCACCAGCAACTTTGATGTGTGTTGCTTGAAATTCCAGCATCTGCAGATTTCCTCGTGTTTGCGTTTACTAATCTCCAGGTGCTGCCTCACCAGCATCCTGTACCACTGCATCGTCGCCTCACAACCTTTGTACTCAGTACTCTAACCGATGAAGGCCAGCATGCTCGAAGCACTCTTTACCATCCTGTCCACCTGTATCTCCAATTTCAGACAGCTGTGTACTTGTCTTCAAGTCTCCTCTGTTCTGCACCACTCTAAAAGGCCCTGTGTTCACGCTGAATGTCCTACCTGGATTTGACTTTCCAAAAATGCAACACCTCACACTTATCTGAATTTGCCATTCCTTGACTTACTCAGCTGATCAATATCCCTCTGGAACTTTTGATTACCTTCTTCACTGTCCACTCTACCACCAACACATTGTCAAGGAAAATCAGGAGCAGAGTGCAGAATTAAGTGTTGTGGTTACAGAGAAAGTGCAGTGTAGGCAGATAATCAGGTGCAAGGCCATACTGAGGTAGGTTGTGAAGAG
The DNA here is from genome assembly GCF_963921235.1 of Mobula hypostoma. Taxonomy (NCBI): domain Eukaryota; kingdom Metazoa; phylum Chordata; class Chondrichthyes; order Myliobatiformes; family Myliobatidae; genus Mobula; species Mobula hypostoma. The sequence goes on along the minus strand of NC_086102.1, from coordinate 111,985,277 downwards.
TATTCAAAACAGAGAGAGGTTTTTAGATCAAGGATGAACTTTATTCACCATGTACATTTACACGTATTAGCAATTTGCAGTGGTGAGTTGACTGGGCATGACATACAACAAAACAACATTCAGCAATTATAAAGAAAGTTAGAGGTTAAGTTAAAGATAAATGTACATTGTAAACAGCACGCTGAAGACTGGTTTGTAGTGTTTACTGTGCCGTGCAGTGACTGAGGTAATAGACAGAGCGGGTGGGGGTGGGGGTGGGCTAATTAGAATGGTTGACCAGACTAATTGTCTGGGGAAAGAAACTTTTAAGATAATACTGAAGTTTTTGGTTTAATAACTCTATAATGCTTTCCAGAAGGGAGCCTTTGGAAAAGGTAGCTTGCAGTGTGGGTAGAGTCGACAATGTTTATTCCTGCCAACTTTTTTGTCACGTATAGAGACATACAGTCATAGAAATGTACAACACAGAAACAGGCCCTTCGGCCCATCTAGTCCATGCCGAAACCATTGAAACTGTCTACGGCCATCAACCTGTACCGGGACCAAAGCCCTCCATGCCCCTGCCATCCATGTACCTATCCAAATCTTGCTTAAGCGTTGAAATCGAGCTTGATTGCACCATTTGTGCTGGCAACTCATTCCACACTCTCAACACTCTCTGGGTTAAGAAGTTCCTTTTGCCTTTCAACCTTAACCCATGACCTCTGGTTGCAGTCCCACCCAACCTCAGTGGAAAAAGCCTGCTTGCAAGTACCCTACCTATACCCCTCATAATGTTGCATACCTCTATCAAATATCATCTCAATCAGCTATGTTCCAAGGAATAAGGTCCTAATCTATTCAATCTTTCCTTATAAATCAGGTCCTCCAGACTCTATAACTGCTGTGGTGATGGCAAGGACCCTTTCTGCTGCCCTGCCATTTCGCTGTCGTTTTTGTGTATTGTGAGGGGAAACTAATGGATGTGTTATTGCAGAGTGGCCTGCAGATAATGATTCTCAGGTTCCTGTGTAACCAGTTCAAATGGGCTCCCTCCATTGCTGTATAACAGGGCCCAGTGGCTGGATAACCTCTAACTTTGGTTTGATGAAGTTTACAGATACGCAGGGACACAAAGCCTTGTACGTCTGGTTGAACCAGAATCAGAATCAGGGTGGGGAAACGTGCTTCTGTGGAGGGGTGAGATTATATTCCCTTTGTCCTATCCATCCTGCCTAACATGGAATTGGATTGGAACTAGTCTATTGTTCTCACATGTACCGAGACACAATGAACATCTCGTCTTGCATACAGATCAATTCATTATACAGTCCATTGAGGTAGAACAAGGGAAAATAATAACAGAATGGAGAATAAAGTGTAACAGATGCAGAGAAAGTGCAGTGCACATTGGCAATAGGATAGAAGGTCATAACGGGGTAGATTGTGAGGCCAAGTGTCTATCTTATCAGCCTAGGAGCTGTTCAAGAGTCTTATAACAGTGGGGTAGAAGCTGTCCTTGTGTCTGGTGGTATGTGCTTTCAGGCTTTTGTGTCTTCTGCCTGATGGGAGACGGGAGAAGAGAGAATGCCTGGGGTTTTTGATTGTGTTGCATTGTGACACGGAGGATATAGGTTTTGCATGCATTCATTCACACAATGCTGGTATTGAAACTGCCCCCCATCTAGGTTGTGTAATTAATTGCTCTGGATCCACTTGGAATGATGTGTACAGGGTGGCCTCCCTGTTATAGGAAAGACATGGTTAAGCTGAAGAGATTTACCAGGATGTTGCCAGGACTAGAAGGACTGAGTTGCCCAGGGTAGGTCTCCATTCCTTTGAAAGTAGGAGAATGAGGGACAGCATTATTGAAGTGTTTAAAACTATATGAGGCATAGATAAGGTGGACAGTAACAGTCTTTTCCTTAGGGTAGATAAGCCCCAAACTAGGGGGCAATAGTCTTAGGGGGAGAGGAGAAAGATTTGAAATGAACTTGCAGGCAACTTTTTCACTCAGACCGTGGCAAGCATATGGAATGAACTGCCAGAGAAAGTAGTTGAGGCAGGTACAAAGTTTAAAGTTCAAAGTACATTTTATTATTAAAGCACAATACATATATGTCACCATTTGCAGCACTGAGATTCACTTTCTTGTGGGCATACTCAACAAATCTATAGAATAATAATAGAACATAGAATAGTACAGCACAGTACAGGCCTTTCAGCCCACAATGTTGTACTGACCCTCAAACCCTGCCTCCCATATAACAATAATGACTATAACAGATTCAGTGAAAGACTGCCCAACTGGAGTGCAGAAGGCAACAAACTGTGTAAATGCATAAAGAAGAAACAATAATGTAAATAAAGCAATAAATATTGAGAACATGCGATGAAGAGTCCTTGAAAGTGAGTCTATAGGTTGTGGGAACATTTCAGTGATGGGGTGAGTGAAGTTATTCCCTTTGTTCAAGAACCTGATGGGTGAGGGGTAGTAACTGTTCCTGAACCTCGATGGTGTGAGTCTTAAGGCTCCTGTACCTTCTTCCTGATGGCAGCAGTGAGAAGTCAGCCTGGCCTGGGTGGAGGGGATCCCTGACAATGGATGCTGCTTCCCTGCGTTTCGTGTAATGTGCTCAATGGTGGGGAGGGCTTTACTCATGACGGACCGGGCCGTATCCACTACTTCTTGTAGAATTTTCTGTTCAGGATCATTGGTGTTTCCATACCAGGACATGATGCAGCCAGTCAATATTCTCTCCACTACACATCTATAGAAGTTTGTCGAAGTTTTAGATGTCATGCCGAATCTCGGCAAACTCAGGAAACTAAGGAAGTAGAGGCAATTGTACTATTTAAGAAGCACTTGTACTGGTAATCGAAGGGACAGGTCTTGGAGGGATTGAGGCTGAATGCAGGAAAGTGTGACCAGCGGGCACTGTGGTCAGTATGCGGTTGGGCCAAAGGGCATGTATCTGTGCTGTATTGCTCTGTGACTGTAAAAACTGAAAATACTGGAAATACTCAGCAGGTCAGGCAGCGTCTGTGGAGAGAGACAGTGAACTTCCAGCTCCGCGGCGCTTCATCAGACACCAAGTGCTTGTCTCGTCACTGCTGTCTGCGTGATGTCACGTTGCACAAGTTCTCTGCTGCAGCACCAACAATGTCACGGTGACAGCAACGCTGTGATTGTGGATGCTGGGGACTTTGAATTTCTCTTTGTCCCCTGGTGCCCCGATGAAGCAGGGCCTGTGTATGGGGAGATCCCACTGCTGGTGCACTGCATCCCAGTAAGCTTGTCATAGTTATAGAACAATACAGCACAGAAACGAGCCCTTCAGTCCATCCTGAGCTATTAAACTGCCCAGTCCCATTGCCCTCTATACCCCTCCTATCCACGTACCAATCCAAACATCCACCACTTCTGCTGGCAACTCTCACCACCCTCTGAGTGAAGATGTTCCCCCTCAGGTTCCCCTTAAACATTTCACCTTTCACCCTTAACCCATGACCTCCAGTTCTAGTCTCGCCCAGCCTCAGTGGAAAAACCCTGCTTGCATTTACCCGATCTATTCCACTCATAATTTTACATACCTCTATCAAACCTCCCCTCATTCTCCTACGCTTCAGGTAATAAAGTCCTAATCTATTTCACCTTTCCCTATGACTCAGGTGCTCAAGCCCCAGTAACATCCTTGTAAATTTTACCTGCACTCTTTCAACCTGATTAACATCATTCATGTAGGTAGCTGACCAAAAATGCACCAAATACTACTCCAAATTAGGCAACACCAGTGTTTTATACAACTTCAACTTAGCATCCCAACTCCTGTCCTCAATACTTTGATTAAGGAAAGCCAATCGGCTGAAAGCTTTCTTTATGATCCCATCTACCTGTGGCCGGAATCCCCCGATCCTTTAGAGTGAGTCTGTGTTTGGCATCTTTCCCATCATATGCTCTTTAATTATCTGGGAAGAAGGAGGCTCTCGGACATTACAGAATTGTTGACTTATTAGTCTTACTCGGCAGATTTGTGGAGTGGTTCAGGAAGGAATTGTTGCCAAAGCTCAAAGCGGACAGGAGAGTTTGCCCAGCGTAAATTAATGTTTTACGTGCGGAGATTTCAAACTAGAGTAATGCAGCTGAGCAGAGGCCAAGAAACCAGAGAATCCAGGGATCAAGGTGGTCGCTGTGAAAATTAAAGTAAGCCGTAGTCGTAAGACACAGAGCAGATTAGGCTATTCAGCCCATCGCGTTTTCTTCACCATTCCATCCTGGCTGATTTATTTTCCCTCTCAATCCCATTCTCCTGCCTTCTCCCTGTAACCTTTGTTACCCTCTCTAATCAAGAACCTATCAACCCTCGCTTTAAATATACCCAGTGACTTGGCCTCCACAACTGTCTGTGGCAATGAATTCCACAGATTCACTGCTGTCTGGCTGAAGAAATTCCTCCTCATCTCTGTTCTAAATGGACGTCCCTCTATTCTGAGATTTTGCCCTTTGGCTTTAGACTCCCCCACCATTGGAAACATGCTCCCCACATGCACTCTATCCCCCTTCATTCTTCCAAACTCCAGCCAGTACAGGCCCAGAGCCATCAAAGCTCCTCTTTCATTCCCAGAATTCTTCTCGGGAATTTCCTCTGGACCCTCTCCAATGCTACCACTGCTCACAATAGTCCAAGTACTGTCTGATAAATGCCTTTTAAAGCCTCAGCATTACATCCTTGCTCTTATATTCCAGTACTCTTGAAGTGAATGGTAATATTTCATTTGACTTCCAACTGACCCAAGCTGCAAGTTAACTTTTAGGGAATCCTGCACAAGAACTCCCAGGTCCCTTTGCACCTCTGATTTTTGAATTTTCTCCCCATTTGGAAAATAGTCTATGCTTTTATTCCTTGTACCAAACTTCATGACCATACACTTCCCTACACTATATTCCATCTGCCACTTTTTTGCCCATTTCCCAATCTGAGCCTTCTGCAGACTCCCTGTTTCTTTAACACTACCTGCCCCTCCACCTGTCTTTGTATCATCTGCAAATCTGGCCACAGAGCCATCAATTCCATCATCTAAATCATTGACACGTAACATGAAAAGAAGCAGTCGTAACACCGATCCTTACAGAACACCCATAGTCACCGGCAGCCAACTAGAAATGGCTCCCTTCACTCCCACGTTTTGCCTCCTGCCAGTCAGCCAATCTCCTATCCATGCTAGCATCTTTCCTGTAATACCATGGGCTCTTATCTTGTTTAGCAGCCTCATGTGTGGCACCCTGTCAAAGGTTTTCTAAAAATCCCAGTAAATCAGATTTGCTGGCTCTCCTTTGTCTGTTATTTCCTCAAAGAATTCCAACAGATTTGTCAGGCAAGATTTCCCCTGAAGGAAACCATGCTGACTTTGGCCTATTTTATCTTTTGTTGGCAATTACCCTGAAGCCTCATCCTTAATAATGGACTCCAACATCTTCCAAACCACTGAAATCGGGCTAACTGCCCTATAATTTCCTTTCTTCTGCCTCCCTCCCTTCTTAAAGAATGGAGTGACATTTGCAATCTTCCAGCCCTAGGGAACCATGCCAGCATCTAGTGATTCTTGCAAATTCATTACTAATGCCTCCACAATCTCTTCAGCTTCCTCTTTCTGAACCCTGGGCTGCAGTCCATCCAGTCTATATGACTTATCTACCTCCAGACCTTTCAATCCCTCAAGCACCTTCTCCTAAGTAATAATTATTGCACTCACTTCTGGCCCTGACACTCCCACATTTCTGGCACACTGCTAGTGACTTCCACAGTGAAGACTGCTGCAAAATACTTATTTAGTTCATCCGCCATTCCTTTGTCCCATTACCAATTCATTTCCAGAGGTCCAATATCTACTCTAGCCTCTATTTTACTCCTATATATCTGAAAAAAAAACATTTTGTATTCTCTTTTATATTATTGGCTAGATTACCTTCATATTTTATCTTTTCTCTCCTTTTAGCTTTTTAATTGCCTTCTGTTGATTTTTAAAAGCTGCCACTAACTGTTGCCCTCGCTTTTCCTTGTATGCGGTCTTTGACTTCCCTTGTCAGCCACGGCTGTGTCACCTTCTCTTCAGAATACTTCATCTTGTTGATGTATCTATCCTGTGCCACCCGAATTGCCCCCAGAAACTCCAGCCATTTGCTGCTCCGCCATCATCTTCCAATCAACTTTGGCCAGCTCTTCTCTCCTGTCTCTGTAGTTCCCTTCATTCCACTGTAATACTGATACATCTGACTTTATCTCCTCTCTCTCAAACTGCATGGTTAATACCATCATGTTATGATCACTGACACCTAAGGCTTCCTTCAGCTTTCTAATCAAATCTGGTTCATTACAAAACACTCAATTCATAATTACCTCTCCCCTTGTGCCATCTCATTGGCATTCTACAAATTCCCTCTGTTGGCATCCAGCACCGACATGATTTTTCCAATTTATCTGCATATTGAAACCCCCATCACTGTTGTAACGTTGATCATTTCACACACCTTTTCTAACTCCTGGTGTAATTTGTACCCCACATCCTGGCTGCTGTTCAGAGGCCTGTATCTGACTCCCATCAGTGATTTTATTTTAACCCTTGCAGCTTCTTAACTCTACTCACGAGGATTCCACATCTTCCAATCCTGTGTCACCTCTTTCTAAGGATTATAGAACATAAACCATAGACATCACTACAGCACATTACAGGCCCTTCGGCCCACAATGTTGTGCCGACCATGTGACCTACTCTAGAAACTGCCTAGAATTCCCCTACCGCGTAGACCTCTATTTTTCTAAGATTTGATTTCATTTGTTACCAACAGAGCCACCTCACCCCTCTGCCGACCTGCCTGTCCTTTCAATACAATGTGTATTCTTGGGTGTTAAGCTCCAAACTGTGATCTTCTTTCAGGTACAACTCAGTGATGCCCATAATGTCGTACCTGCCAATCTCTAACCGCACTACAGGATCATCCACCTTACTCTGTAAACTGTGTGCGTACAGTGCAAAAGTCTTAGGCACATTTGTATATAGCTAGGGTGCCTAAGACTTTTTCACGGTGTTCGTATTTGTCAGAGTGGAGCAGAGAGAGATTTTATAAACTTGGCTGGAGCAAAGGACATTGGGAATGGGGAGGGTGGGGCGCCGCGGGAGGGAGTGTGGGACAGGTGGCAGAGAAGGAGTGCCGGGGCAGGGGTGGTGCGGCTACAGACACACCCAGCCCTGTGACGCCAGGCAAGGCCTTGATTCCAAACAAATGGTTTACTGATCAATACAGAATGTCTCTGTGGTGTTTTCTGCTCCCTCCCCTCTCCTGTCCCTTTTCCTACCCAACATCCTTTCCCTACTCCTTTCCACTCTCAGTCCTCAATAGAGACCCATATCGGAATCAGGTTATCGTCACTCACACATGTCATGGAATTTGTGGGGTTTTTTGTGGCAGCAGTACAGTGCAATACATAAATTTACTATAATATTGTGCAAAAGTCTTCAGCACCCTAACTATATACGTAACAACCCTATAAACCCTAGGTAATTTCTAAAATAAATACATGCTTGGCATGGCATTGTGGGCTGAGGGGCCTGTATTGTGCTGTAGGTTTTCTATGTTTCTAACCCTTTTTCACAGTACTGTATGTACTTTGATAAGAAAGTTATATTGCACTTTGAACTTTAAACTTTCAACTGTCTACTGTTTATTCCTCTCTACAGAAGCTACCTTACCTGACATCTTCGGTTCTGTATTCATCACTCTTTTCGATTTTGCCCCCATGTTACACTTCACCTCATCCCTCTGACTGCAACTTTCTCCTGTCATCTGCCTGTCCTCCCTCACAGTCTCGCTACACATAGCATCGACTTGTACACCACCTGCCCCATCCTCAGCCCTATCAGTCCGGTTCTCACCACCGCCCCCCATCAAATTAGCTTAAACCCTCCCCAACAGCTCTGGCAAACCTACACACTAGAGTTGGAGGGTTAAGTTGAAGATCCAAGAGATAAGGTTACAGCTCTATAAAACCCTGGTTAGGCCACACTTGGAGTATTGTGCTCGTTTCTGGTCCCCTCATTGTGGGAAGAATGTGGAAGCTTTAGCGAGGGTGCAGAGGTGACATAGAGGTGACATCAGGATTAGAAAGCATGTCTAATGAGGGTAGGTTGAGTGGGCTCGGGCATTTCTCTTTGGAGCGAAGAAGGATGAGAGGTGATTTGAGAGAGATATACAAGATGATAAGGGGTACAAAGTCAGTGGACAGGCAGCAACATTTTCCCAGGGCGTAAATGGCTAATACAAGTGAACATAATTGTAACGTGATTATTGGAGGAAGGCATAGCGAGGACGTCAGAGGTCGGTTTTTTTGCACAGTGAGTGGTGGGTGTGTGGAATGCATTACTGGGCTGGTGTTGGAGGCAGATACTTTAGGGATGTTTAAGAAACTCTTAAATAGGCAGGTGGATGATAGATAAATGGGAGGGTTTTGGATGAAAGGTTAGTTTGATCTTAGAGCAGGTGATGCTGAAGCATTACTTGCAACATTGCCCTGTGGCTCTGGAACTTAAATCCCCCAACTAATGAAGGCCACCACACCACACACCATCTTAACCGTCCCATCAACCTGCACAGCAACTTTGAGGGATCTATGGACGTGGACTCCAAGATCCCTCTGTCCCCCCACACTGCTGACAATCCTGTCTTTAACCCTGTATCATGTTGCAACTTTATAAATCATTGGTCAGGCCACAGCTGACGTACTGTGTACAGTCTGGCCACCACACCATAGGAACGAGGTAGTTACCCAGGTGAAGAATTTCAGGTTGTTGTCTAGATAGGAACATTTCAGTTGTAAGGACAGTCTGCAGAAGGCTCTGCTTGATTTCCCTGCGGCAGACTACGTCTGATGGATGTGGATAAAATTCTGAGGATAGACAGTGTTGACAGTAAAATCCTTTATCCCATGGCAGTAGTGCCTGATGCAAGAGGTCAGAGGTTGAAGGTGACAGATAATCAAAGTCAAAGTTCAAAGTTTATTTATTATCAAAGATGGAATACAGTGTAGGGAAGGGTACAGTGATACACTTTGCTAGAAGGAGTAAACATATAGAACATAGAATATTACAGCACAGTACAGGCCCTTTGGCCCACATTGCCTCCCATATAACCCCCCACCTTAAATTCCTCCATATACCTGTCTAGTAGTCTCTTGAATTTCACTAGTGTATCTACTGCCACCACTGACTCAGGCAGTACATTCCACGCACCAACCACTCTCTGAGTAAAAAACCTTCCTCTAATATCCCCCTTGAACTTCCCACCCCTTACCTTAAAGCCATGTCCTCTTGTATTGAGCAGTGGTGCCCTGGGGAAGAGGCGCTGGCTATCCACTCTATCTATTCCTCTTAATATCTTTTAAAGGGGAAGACTATTTTCTAAAAGGGGAGAAAATTCAGAAATCACAGAGTCTTTGTGCAGGATTCCCTAAAGGTTTCAAAGTTGCAAAGTAAATTTATTATCAAAGTACGAATATGTCACCATATACAACCCTAAGAATCATTTTCTTGTGGGCATTTACAGGAAAATAAAGAAATACAATAGAATAGAAAACAATAGAGACGGCACAGTTTTAAGGTGCTTGGAAGTAGGTACAAGGGGAATGTCAGGGGTAGGCGTTTCACACAGATAGTGGTGGGTGCATGGAATGCACTTCTGGCGATGGTGGTGGAGGTGGATACAATAGGGTCTTTTAAGAGACTCTTAGATAGGTACGTGGAGCTTAGAAAAATAGAGGGCTGTGTGGTAGGGAAATTCTCAACAGTTTCTAGAGTAGGTTACATGGTCGGCACAACATTGTGGGCTGAAGGGCCTGTAATGTGCTGTAGATTTCTATGTTTCTATGTTTCTAATTTATGAAAAACAAAGACTGGCAACAGAAACAGTGTGCATAAGAAATGCACACAGAAGGTCAGTCAGCATCTATGGAGGGGATATAGAGTCCAAGACCCTTCATCAGGGATCACTTCACCCCACTTCACTTGCTTCATCTCTAACTGTTCCCACAACCATGGACTCACTTTCAAGGCCTCTTTATCTTATGTTCTCGATATTTACTGAGTTATTTATTATTGTTACTACTATTATATTCTTTTTGTTTTTGCAGCTTGTTGTCTTTTGCACACTGGCTGTCTGACCCTTTTGGTGTGATCTAATATGGTATTGATTCTAATATGGTATTGGATTTATTGTGTATACCTGCAAGGAAATGAATCTCAGGGTTGTACGTGGTGACACATAAACATGTATTTTGATAATAAATTTACCTGGAACTTTGAAGCGTCGACGATTTAATCCTCTCCATAGATGCCTCCTGACCTGCTGAGTTCGTTACGTGTGTTACTCAGGATTTCCAGCATCTGTAGAATCTTTTGTGTTTATAAGGTACAAAAGAAGATTAATTGTACCAATTAAAAATAAATAATACTGAGAGGAACAGGTGTAGATGTCCTGAAAGTGAGTCTATAGGTGGTGGAATCAGTTCAGTGTTGAGGTGAGTGAAGTTATCCACACTGGTTCAGGAGCCTGATGGTTATAGGATTGTAACTGTTCCTGAACCTGTAAGACCATAATACCACAAGGCATAGGAGCAGAATTAGGCTATTCAGCCCATCAAGTCTGCTCCACCATCATGGCTGAGTTCCTATCCTTCTCAATCCCATTCTCCTCCCTTCTCCCATAACATTTGACACCCTGACTAATCAAGAATCTATCAACCTCTACTTTGAATATACCCAATGATTTGGCCTCCACAGCCAAATCATTTTCGTAGTTGTTACACTTTATTCCACAAGGTTATTGTTTCACCTTGTTCTACCTCAGTGTAATGGATTGCTCTGTATGGACGGTTTGCAAGACAAGTTTTTCCCTCTCTCCTGGTACACGTGACAATAATAAATGTGACCAATACAATGGCTGAGATCTCTGAACAGTGGCTGTGTTGAGTGGGGACGTGTACTGACAGAGAGAAGGGGCTACTGGGGACAGGTACTTTCAGAGAGGGGCCAAGAAGTCAGGTCAGCAGCTTTCCTTTCCAGACATCAAAGATGTCCTTCTTCTGCAAAGAATGGGGTTTCCCATCCTTCACCATTATTGCTGCCCTCACCCGCACCTTCTCCATTTGCTGAGCATTCACACTCACCCTATCTTCCCTCCGTCTAAACAGTGACAGAGTTCCTCTGGTCCTTACCTACCAGCCCAGGAGCCTCTGTATCCAACACATCATCTGCTGTAACTTCCGCCATCTCCGGGGGGGCCCTACCACTAAATGTACCTTTACCTCTCCCCTTCTCCCCGCTTTCCGCAGGGATCACTCTCTCCACAATTCCTTTGTCCATTCATCCCCCCTTGCAAGTGGCCTAAGTACCACATCTGCCCATTCGCCTCCTCCCTCGCCTCCACTCAGGGCCACAACCAGGCCTTCCAGGTGTGGCAACACTTCACCTGGGAATCTGCTGGGGTTGTCTATTGCGTCCAGTGCTCCTGATGCGGCCTCCTCTATGTTAGCGAGTCCTAATGTAAATTGGGGGCCGCTTCGTGGAGCAACTCTGCTGCATCCGTCAAAAGCAGAACTTCCTTGTGGCCAAACATTTTAATTCTGATTCCCATTCCTCTTCCAACATGTTGGCCCATGGCCTCCTCTTGTGCCAAGAAGAGGCCACCTTCCGGGTGGAGAAGCATCACCTTATATTCCATCTGGGTAGCCTCCAAGCTGAAGGAATGAACATCAATTTCTCCTTCCGGTAAAAAAATGTTTTCCTCCCCTCCCCTCTTCTTCCATTCCCCACTCTGGCCCCTTAACTCTTCTCACCTGCCTATCACGCTCCCCCTAGTCTACTTCAATTCCTATGGTTCATGCTCCTCTCCTGTCAGATTCCTTCCTCCCCAGCCTTTTATCTTTCCAACCCACCTGGCTTCACCTATCACCTTCTAGCTCTCTCCCTTCCCCTACCCCCACCTTTTTATTCTGGCATCTTCTCCCTTCTTCTCTAGTCCCAAAGAATGGTCTCGGGCCGAAACACCATCTGTTTAGATAATTCCATAGACGCTGCCTGACCTGCTGAGTTCCTCCAGAACTTTGTGTGTGCTGTTTTGGATTTCCGGCTCCTGCAGACTTTCTCGTGTGGAGGTCAGTGGAAATTTCAAGAGGCACTCTGACGTAATTGATAATTCTAAGCCTGCAGACAGTGGTTAACTCATACGTTAACCCTGTCATTCCCAGAATCATTCTCATGAGCCTCCTCGGGACCCTCTCCAATGCAAACGCATCCTCCAGGATGGTGCTATGGGACCTAACCTCTTGCCTGATGACAGTAGTGAGGTAGGAGGGTTATCCGAGGTGTAATCTCGGATAAGGCACTGCAGAGGAGGGAGAGACTCTCAAAACTTTTATGAAGCATCTGGACAGGCCAGTGAATGAATGCGGTGAAATGGGATGAGCGTAGCTCGGTTCGATGGTTGGGTTGGATGGGGACAGCTAAACAATATGAATCTCTGCTGAGTGTGAATCCGTGTTTTCATGAAAATCACGTTGTTGCTGTTGTGTTGAACATGGTGGACGTGCTGTGTTGGCATCAAAACAGAACATAGAACAGTACAGCACAGTACAGGCCCTTCGGCCCTCGATCTTGTGCTGACCCTTTACCCTACTCTTTTTTTTCCGTTTCTTTTGTAATTTATTTTTTATTGAAGTTCATCATCAAACAAAACTTTCCATAAGATGTATTTCAGATACTGTACATATATATCATATAGTCATAATTGTCACAAATCTCCACATAATATTTATCTGAGGTATACACTTATAGAAAGGAGAGGAAAGAAAGAACAGTCTCACCCTTCCCTCCATTTTCCTATCATCCATGTTCCGTCCATATAAGAGCCTCTTAACTGCCCCTAATGTATCTGTCTCTGTCACCACCCCTGACAGGGCGTCCCACATACCCACCGCTCTTTGTGTAAAAAACTACCCCTGATATTCCCCCTATACTTCCCTCCAATCACTTTCGTATTGGTCATTTCCACCCTGGGAAAAAGTCTCTGGCTCTCCATTTAATCTGTGCCTCTTGTTATCTTGTGTGCTTGTTGTAGCACATGGGCTGCCCCCAGCGCATCATTGGGTTGTTAACGCAAGCAATGCATTTCACTACACGTGCCAATGTACAGTGTCTTGAAAAAGTACTCAGGCCCCACAACTATTTCCACATCATCTAAATTTAAAATATATTGATGTAGGGTTTTTTGAGCTAACCTACAAAACATTGTGCATCTGTCAAATCAAAAGGAAAATTCCACAACGGTTTATTAAAAATTAAACACCAAAATTGTGAGGGTGAAAAATATATTCATTTTCTTTGTAACTATTACACTAACTTTCCTCAGGTGCAATACTGTATATTACCTTGCCAACTCACACAATTTGTTGTAGAAAATTGGAGGATCATCTGAATAAATACCCGCCCCCTTCTGTAAGGTAGATTTTCAACAGACCAAACCAAAGTGAAGACAAACGAGCATTCAAGGCAAATCAGGGAAATTATAACAGAGAAACATAAATCTGGGGAAGGGTACAAGACTATCCCAAAGACACTGAACATACCTTGGAACTGAGTGCAGTTCATCATGAAAAAGTGGGAAAAATATGAAACCACAGCCACACTGCCTAGGTCAGGCTGCTCCCCTTAATGTGGTCGCTACAGAAGAATGGCACTTGTAGGAGGGCTACTGTGACACCAGCAGTCACTCTGAGTGACCTGCAGAAGTCAGTGGCTGCAACTGGAGATGAAGTTTGTGGCTCTGCAATCTCCAAGGCCTTGCACTAAAAGACTACTTATGAAAGAGTGGTAAGGGAGAAGCCCTGGCTGGAAAAAAAGCACATCCTTGCCCAGTAAGACTTTGCAAAGCATCGTTTACTGTAAAGATGTGGAAGAAGGTCTTGTGGTTGGATGAGACTGAAGTGGAACTTTCTGACCTCAACACTAAGTGGTACCTGTGGCATAAATCTAACACTGTGCATCAGCCAGGTAACACCATACCTACTGTAAAGTATGGTGGAGGTAGCATCATGCTATGGGAATGCTTTTTAATAGCAGGGTTGAGAAATCTGGTCAGGATTGATGGGAAGATGAATGCTGCTAAATACAGAGAGATCCTGGATAAAACCTGCTTGCCCCTGCCAGAAAGCTTAAACTGGGGAGGAAGTTCATCTTTCAGCAGGATAGCAACCCAAAGCACACTGCCACAGCATGGAGTGGCTTCAAATGAAGAAAATTGATGTCTTTGAGTGGCCCAGTCAAAGTCCTGACCTTAACCTGATTGAACAACTCTTACAAGATCTCAAGTTTGCTGTCCAAGTTAGTCACTCCCCAACTAACTTGGCACAGTTTGAGTAATTTTGCAAGGAGGAGTGGGCAAATCTTGCTCCACCACATTGTGCAAAGCTAGTAGAGACTTATCCAAAAAGACCACTAGCTGTAGTAGTTGCAAAAGGTGGCTGATTCAAGAAGTGGCTGAGGGCAGTGGATACTGCAAAGGCAATGGGCCCAGACAAAATCCTCAAGACTTGTGCTCCAGAACTTGCCACGCCACTAGCCAAGCAGTTCCAGTACAGCTACAACACTGGCATCTGCCCGGCAATGTGGAAAATTGCCCAGGTATGTCAGGTACAGAAGAAACAGGACAAGTCCAACCCAGACAATTACCGCCCTATCAGCCTACTCTCAATCAACAGCAAAGTAACGGAAGGGTCATCAACAGTGCTATCATGCAGCACCTACTCAGCAATAACCTGCTTACGGATGCCCAGTTTAGGTCCTGTCAAGGTCACTCAGCTCCTGACCTCATCTCCTTGGTCCAAACACGGACCAAAGAACTAATTAGCAGAGGTGAGGTGAGAGTGATAGCCCTCGACATCAAGGCAGCACCTGACCGAGTAGGGCATCAAGGTGCCCTAGCTAAGATGGAGTCAATGGGAATTCCTCCCCGGTTGCAATCATACCTGACACAAAGGACGATGGTTGTGGTGTTTGGAGGTCAATCATCTCATCCTCAGGACATCACTGCCAGAGTTTCTCAGGGAAGTGTCCAAGGACCAACCACCTTCTGCTGCATCATCAATGACCTTCATTCCATCATAAGGTCAGAAATGGGGATGTTTGCAGATGGCTGCACCATTCGTGACTCCTCAGATCGTGAAGCAGTTCTTACCCAAATGCAGCAGGACCTGGACAATATCCGGGCTTGGGCTGACAAGTAACATTTGAGCCAAGCAAGTGCCAGGCAATGACCATCTCCAACGAGAGAGACTCTAACCATCATCCCTTGACATTCAGTGGCATCACCTTCACTGATTCCCCTACTGTCAACATCCTGGGGGTTACCATTGACAGGAAACTGAACTGCTCTACCCATATAAACATCATGGCTACCAGAGCAGGTCAAAGATCAGGAATCCTGGGGCGTGTAACTCACCTCCTGACTCCCCAAAGGCTCAGGTCAGGAGTGTAATGGAATGCTTGCCACTTGCCTGGAAGAGTACAGCTCCATCAACACTCAAGAGGCTTGACACCACCCAGTACAAGGCAAGCCCACTTGATTGGTACCCCCTCCACAATCATCCAGTCCCTCCACCATTGACAGGCAGTTGCAGCAGTGTGTGCTATCTGCAAGGTGCACTGCAACAACACACCAAAGTTCCTAAGGCAGCACCTTCCAGACCCATGACCACTACCATCTAGAAGGACAAGAACAGCAGATACCTGGGAACACCACCACTTGGAAATCCCCCTCCAAGTCACTCACCATCCTGACTTGGAAACATATCACTGTTCCTTCATTGTCACTGGGTCAAAATCACGGAATTTCCTCCCTACCAGCACTGTGGGTGTACCTACACCTCAGCGACTGCAGGGGTTTAAGAAGGCAGTTCATCACCACCTTCTCAAGGGCAACAGGGGATGAGCAATAAATGTTGGGTTAGCTGGTGACGCCCACATCCTGTAAATCAAACAAACTAGATACTGAGCGTAGGGGCATGAATACTTTTGAACAGCTGGCATTTCAGTTGTTGAATTTTTAGTTCTTCGTGTATTACAATTTCCCTGTTTTTGAGCTCTACTGTGAAAAAAAGGAGAATGTGATTCACAAATAAAAATTCTCAATTAAGTTGATCAAAATCCTGGTTGTAATTCTCACTTATGTGAACAAAGGGCTGAGGGCTGAATACTTTTACAAGGCACTGCACATGTGTTAGAGAAAACTGAATCTGAATGTGTTCAGATCATCAAAAGTGGGGACTGGGGTTCTCTGACCTCGAGGTGGAGGGAATTCCATGGAAAGTGAGGGATTCCAAGGAGAGGGAGGGGATTCCATGGAGAGGGAGGCAGAGACTAGGGATGGGTGATTCCAATTTTGATTCTGATTTATTTATCACACGTACGTTGAAACGTGCAGTGGGAGTTTTAAATAAAGGTTTGCGGGCACAGGAATGATGAACGACAGGAAGGGGCCTGGGTTTACGGGAGCAAAGTTTGCTGTGTCCCTGTGAAGTTTGGGAGGTTCGCAGAACATGACCTGATTGTTTGACAGCGGCTTATTTTTTGAGGACAGAACATTCTAGAAGGAAATCCAGCAGTGCATTGCCTGAAGAGGAATTAGTGATTACGTTCCCTTCTATTAACCCTCTGTGCTCTGTCAGTATAAAACACACACACTCTCAAAGACTCACTCACACACACACTCACACAGACACTCACACACACACAGAGGCACACTCACACACATACACACACACAGACACACTCACACACAGACATACTCACACACACTCACTCTCACACACATACACACACTGACACACGCACACACACTCACACTCACACACACAGACACACTCACACTCACACACACAGACTCACACTCACTCACACACACACAGACACAAACACACTCACTCTCACACACAGAGACACACTTACTCACATACACACACTCACAGTCACACTCACTCTTTCTCACACACTCACACTCTCACTCACACGCACTCACACTCACACACACTGACACACAATCACACTGTTCCTCTCGGTCCTTTCACCCTCCCTTTCCCCCCAGGGCTCCATACATCAGCTTGTTGTTCTTTGCATCCCCTTCACCCCCCACCCCAGGCAGCCTATCAGAAACCCTGGTCTAATTGTGTCAAGCTGCCCTCACCACGGTCTTCGCTAATTTGATTTGATGTGAATAAAACATTTCACGGTGTGGTACTACGTTTCAAAGTTCAAAGCGACTTTATTATCAAAATACGTCAGCATACACTACACTGAGTTAGAACAGTGAGCAGACTCAACGGGTCACATGTCCTAATTCTGATCCCATGTCGTCAGGTCTTTGATCTTCTGGTCAGAGTGATCCCCACACTCCAGCGCAGAGAGACTCTAACCATAAGACCATAAGACAGGAGCTGAATTAGGCCATTCAGCCCATCAAGTCTGCTCTGTTATTCCGTCATGGCTGATCTACTATCCCTCTCAACCTCGTTCTCCTGTCTTCTCCCCATAACCTCTGATGCCCTGACTGATCAAGAACCAATCAACCTTCACTTTAAATGTACCCAATGACTTGGTTTCCACAGCCATTGGTGGCAATTAGTTTCACAGATTCTTCACCCTCTGGCTAACGAAGTTTCTCCTCATCTCTGTTCTAAATGGACGTTGTTCTATTCTGAGGCTGTGTCCTCTGGTTCTATAGGAAGCAGTCTCTCCACGTTCACTCTATCTAGGCCATTTCATTTTCGATGGGTTTTAATGTGATTCCCCCTCATTCTTCTACACTCCTGTGATGACAGGACCAGAGCCATCAAATGGGCCTCACACGTTAACCCTTTCATTCCCAGAATCATTCCCTGGACCCTCTCCAATGCCAGCACATTCTTTCTTAGATAAGGAACCCCAAACTGCTCTCAATACTCCGTGTGCGGTCTGACCGAGGCCTCATAAAGTCTCAGCATTATATCCTTGCTTTTATATTACAGTCCTCTGGAAATGATTGCTAACAGTGCATTTGCCTTCCTCACCACCAACTCTACGTGCAAGATGAGCTTTTGGGAATCCTGCACAAGGACTCCAAAGTCCCCTTTCACCTCCGATTTTTGAACTTTCTTCCCACTTGGATAATAGTTTAGACCTTTAATCCTTCTACCAAAGTGCATGACCATTCACTACATTCGACCTGCCACTTTGCCCATTCTCCTAATTTGTCTAAGATTTTCCACAAGCTCCCTGCTTCCTTAACACCTACCTGCCCATTCACTTACGTTGTATTGTCCGCAGGCTTTGCCGCAAAGCCTTCATCCAGGTCATCGATATTTAACGTGAAAGGAAGCACACGTGGAACGGCATGAGTCACCAGTGGACAACTAGAAAGGGCTCCCGTTATTCCCACTCTGCCTCCTATCAGTCAGCAAATCTCCTATCCATGCTAGTCCATTTCCAGTAATACCCTCCATGGGCCCTTATCTTGTTAAGTAGCCTCACATGTGGCACCTTGTCAAAGGTTTACTGAAAATCCAAGTAAACAACATCCACTGACTCTCCTTTCTCTACCCTGCCCGTTATTTCTTCAAAGAATTCCAACAGATTTCTCAGGCAAAATTACCCCTGAAGGAAACCATGCCGACTTTGACTTAATTTATTATGTGTCTGCAAGTACTTGAAAACCTCATCCGTAATGATGGACTCCAACATCTTTCCAACCACTAATGTCAGGCTAACTGGCCCATAATTTCCTTTCTTTTGTCTCCCTCCCTTCTTTATAGAGTGATATGATGTTTACAATTTTCCAGTCTTCTGGAACCATTCCAGAATCTAATAGAAACATAGAAACATAGAAAGTAGGTGCAGGAGTAGGCCATTCGGCCCTTCGAGCCTGCACCGCCATTCAGTATGATCATAGCTGATCATCCAACTCAGAACCCCGCCCCAGCCTTCCCTCCATACCCCCTGACCCCTGTAGCCACAAGGGCCATATCTAACTCCCTCTTAAACATAGCCAATGAACTGGCCTCAACTGTTTGCTGTGGCAGAGAATTCCACAGATTCACCACTCTCTGTGTGAAGAAGTTTTTCCTAATCTCGGTCCTAAAAGGCTTCCCCTCTATCCTCAAACTGTGACCCCTCGTTCTGGATTCTTGAAAGATTATTACTAATGCCTCCACAATCTTTTCAACTTTCAGAACCTAGGGTGTAGTCCATCTGGTCCAGGTGACGTATCTGCCTTCAGACCTTTCAGCTTCCAAAGCACCTTCTCCTTAGGAATACCAACAGCACCCGCTTCTGCCCCCTGACACTCTCGGCTTTCTGGCAGACTGGATGTATCTGCCACAGTGAAGACTGACACAAAATACTTACTAAGATTTTTGCCATTTCTACCTCCCCCATTACTACCTCTCCAGTGTCGTTTTCCAGCTATTTGATATCTATTCTTGCCTTTCTCCTACTCTTTATACATTTGAAAAAACACTTAGTATCCACTTTTATAACTTACCTGCATATTGCAACTTCTCTCTCCTTATTACTTTTTCTGTTACCTTCTGTTGGTTTTTAAAAGTTTCCTAATCCTTTTAAATTCTTGCTAATTTCTGCTACATTATCTGCCGTCTCTGTTGTTTTCATGTTGTCTTTGACTTCCCTTGTCAGCCAGGACTGTGTCATCTCCCTCTGGAATACTTTTTTTGGGATGTATTAATCCTGTGCCTCACAAATTGCCCCCAGAAACTCCAAACATTTCTGCTCTGCTGTCATCCCTGCCCCTGTGACCTTCCCCTTTGGCCAGTTCCTCTCTCACGTCCTTTTCTCCACAGACTCTTGGGCATTCCCTGACCCTGTTGTAGGTTATTCCCCTCTCCCCAACAGTATCCAGAGTGGTATACTCATTATTGAGGGGATCAGCCACAGTGTTGGCTGCCTGTTCCCTTTCCCTCTCCCACGTACCCGCCTCCCGTAACTCAGGAGTGACTCCGTCCCGCCAGCTCCTATCTATCAACTCCTCACTCTCCTGTATGAGCCTCGGGTCACTGAGTTGCAGCAGCAGGTCCTTAGCACCTGGTCTCCAAGGAGCTGAAACTTGGTGCACTTGGAGAAAGTGGATTTAACAGGGATACTGGAGGTCCCCCAGCGTTCCCACATCTCACATGAGCAACATCCCAGTACCCCTGGAGCCACTCTCATCACACTGACAGGGTTAGTTTAATCTAGTTTGGCAGGGAAGATGGGAAACAGAGCACCGGGTCACAAAGTGGAGGGGTGGAGAGGAAGGTAGATGTCAGGGCCAGTAAAAACAGGCAGGAGCAAAGTAATGGATACAATGGGATGGATAGTCTGTAGTGTGCATATTTTAATGCTAGGAGTATTATGGGTAAAGGAGATGAACTTAGAGCATGGATCAGTACATGGAACTATGAAGCTGTGGCTATTACAGAGACTTGGTAAAGAGAGGAACAGAAATGGGTGCTTAATGTCCCAGATTTTGCTATTTTAGAAAAGATAGAGATGGAGAAAAAAGTGTGGGGTGGGGGAGTTGCACTATTAATCAGGGACTATCACAGCTGCACGCAGATGGGACATAATGGAGGGCTCGTCCATTGAGTTTATATGGGTAGAACTCAAATAAATCTGGGAAGGGTATAATCACTCTGATAGGACTGTTCTACAGACCCCCAGTAGGTACCTGGACATTGAGGAACAGATGTGCAGGCAAATTAAGAAAAGGTGTAAAATCAGTAGAGTTGTTGTCAACTTCTGGGACCTTTTGAGTGCCAGAGGTTTAGATGGGAAATAATCTGTTTGGTGCATCCAGGAAGGTATCTTAAATCAATACGTAAGTAGTCTACAAGTGCAGGGCGATAATGGACCTGGTATTGGGTATTGAGCCTGGCAAGTTGATTGACCTCTCATTGGATGAGCAGTTAGGGAAAAGTGACCACAACTCCTTAAGTTTTAACATAGCTATGGATAAGGATAAGTATGGACCTTGTGGGAGAGTTTTAAACTGGAGCAGGGAAAATTATGAGAGCATTAGGCAGGAACGAGGGAGAGTTAATAGGGAACAGCTGTTTTTTGGGAAAGTCCACATCGGACATGGAGGGTGTTTAAAGACCACCTGCACAGGGTACAGGACCGGGATGTTCCAGTCAGAAGGAAAGATAAGAGAACCTTGGAGGTTGAGAGAGGTGATGAATTTAGGTAAGAAGAAAAAGCAAACGTTTATAAAGCTTAGGAAGCTAGAATCAAAAGAGCCCTTGAGGATTCTAAAGAAGCCAGAAAAGAACTCAGGAAGGGAATTAGGAAAGCCAGAAGGGGCCATGAAGAGTCACTGGCAAGTAGGATTAAAGAAGCATTCTATAAATACAGTAAAAGCAAGAGGATCACTAGGGAGAGGGTCGGATAACTCGTGGATAAAGTGGGGAACATTTTCTTGGATGCAGAGGATGTGGGTGAGGTGCTTAATGAGTACTATACCTCAGGAGAAAGATGTGGAGAATAAGGAGATTAGGGCTGAGCACAATTTAAAGTAAAGGAGGAGGCAGTGTTAAAGAGCATTAAGGTTGATAAGTCCCCTGGACTTGAAGGGATATACCCAGGTTATTGAGAGAGGAAAGAGAAGAGATTGCTGGGGCCTTAAACAATATTTTCATGTCTGCTCTAGCCTCAGGTGAGGACCCAGATGACGGGTGTGTAGCTAATGTTCCATTATCCAAGAATCCTGGAAACTATAGACTGGTGAGCTTCACATCAGTTTGTAGGGAAATAACTGGACAGAATTCTTAGGGATAGGATTTATTGGCATTTAGAAAACCATAGCCTAATTAGGGAGAACTAGCATGGCTTTGTGCGGGGCAAGTTGTGTCTTACGAACTTGATAGAGTTTTTTGATGAAGTGTCGAGGGTGTTGTGGATAGTATAGAAGATTGGCAAAGAATACAACAGGGGATATAGACCAGTTGCAGATAGGGGTGGAGACATGGAAAATAGAGTTTAACCCAGCCAAATGCTAAGTGTTGCACCTTGGCTGGCCAAATGCAAAGAGACAGTAGGGGCAAGACCACAACAGTGTTGGTGAGCAGAGGGATCTTGGAGTCCTAGTTCATAGCTCCCTGAAGGTGGTAACACAGGTTGACAGGGTGGTGAAGAGGGAATAGGGCATGCTTGCCTCTATTAGTTGAGGCATTGAATTGAAAAGTCAGGAAGTTATGTTGCAGCTTTATCAAACTCTAGCTAGGCTGCATCTGGAGCGCTGCACACAGTTCTGCTTGCCCATAGGAAGGATATCATGGCTTTGGAGAGAGTCCAGAAGAGGTTTACCAGGATGCTGCCTGGATTAGAGGGCATGTGCTGTAATGAGAGGGTGGGCCAGCTTCTGAAGCGGTTGAATCTGAGGGGAGATCTGATTGATGTTTATAAAATTATGAGAGGTTTAGGCAGAGTAGACAGAGAGTATCTTTTCCCCAGGGTTGAAATGTCTGATACCAGAGGGCATGCATTTATGGTAAAAGGGGGTAAGGTCAAAGAAGGTTCTTTTACACGGAGGGGAGTGGGTGTCTGGAACGTGCGTCTGGGCTGGTGGTAGAGGCGGAAACATTAGGGACTCTTAAGAGACATTTAGTTAGGCACATGAATACAAGGGAAATGGAGGGATATGGACATCGTGTAGGCAGAAGGGATTAGTTTAGTTGGCCCTTTGGTGACTAATTTAATTTGTTCAGCACAATGCTGTGGGGCTAAGATCCTGTTCCTGTGCTGTGCTGTGCTGGTCTGTGTTCTATGTTCTAGCTGTTTGTTCTACTCTGAATGCCTGGAAGAAATAAATCTCAGGGTAGCATCTGCTGACCTATACGTACTTCAATAATAAATTTACTTTGAACTTGGAACGTTTATTTTAAAATCCTGAAGGCAGGCAGGCTCTGTGGAGGTGTTGGCGTTGGGGATTTAACAGACCGTAAACATCAGCAGAAATGCAAAGGAGGAATGTGTGGCTGTGTTTCAGAATTGGAGGTGAGGAGGGTGGGATGTGTTTTCATCAATGTGCTGTCCCTGACTGCCACCTAATTGTTGAGACATTGGTTTCTGCATCAATGGGAGCAGGGAGAGGCCATTCAGCCCCTACAGTATGTTCTATCCTTCACTAAGTTCATGTCTTAGTTGCCACACAAGTTGTTAGGGTGGTTAAGAAGGCGTATGGTGTGTTGGCCTTCATTAGTCAGGGAATTAAGTTCAAGAGCCGTGAGGTAATGTTGCAGCTCTCTAAAACCCTGGCTGGACCACACGTAGAATATTGTGCTCAGTTCTGGATGCTTTATTATAGGAAGGATGTGGAAGCTTTAGAGAGAGTGCAGAGGAGATTTACCCAGATGCTGTCTGGATTAGAGGGCATGTCTTATGAGGACATGTTAAATGAGTTTGGGCTTTTCCCTTTGGAGCACAAGAGGATGAGAGGTGACTTGATAGAGGTGTACAAGAAGATAAGAGGCATAGATCAAGTGGACAGCTAGAAGCTTTTTACTAGGTTGGAAACGGTTAATGCCAGTGGGCATAACTTTAAGGCGGAAAGTATAGGTGGGATGTCAGAGGTAGATTTTTTACTTGGAGAGTAGTGGGTGCATGAAACGCCCTGCCGGGGTGCTGGTAGAGACAGCTATATTAGGGACATTTAGTCTGTTAGGCAGGCACATGGATGATAGGAAAATGAAGGGCTTTGTGGGAGGGAAGGTTTAGATTGATATTGGAGTAGGTTAAAAGGTCGGCAAAACATCATTGGCCGAAAGGCCGGTACAATACTGTAGTGTTTTATGTTCTATGTTCCCTTTGTTCTCCCCGCACTTCTGGAAGCTATTCCTGTATTCTCAGTGAAGATTGTCCAAAGTAATTATTCACTGTTCTGTTCCCTGTTATAAATCTCCCCATTTATCACTAAGTCTTCATGAAGCTACAGGATTTCTTTTTACAAACTCATAGACGGTTTGCAAACCACTTATTCTTTTCTTTGAAACATTATCCACAAACTCTATTATTCCTTTTTAAGTATTTTGCTGAACTCTTAATTATTCCCATCCGCTAGTCTTACTGCTCTTTCTGCAACTTTACAGTTCTCCTCCTCTCAGTAAATCTGAATTTTCTTGTTGGTTCTCCATCTTTCTCTCTCACACACAAACATTCACTCACACATACACACTCACTCTCTTTCTACCTGTGTGTGTGTGTGTGTGTGTGTGTGTACATCCCTCCCTTCCCTTTCTCCGCCTCCTTTTCTCTCACACAGTCTCTCTAGCACACACAAAAACATTCTCTCTCTCTCTCTCTCTCTCTCTCCCCTTCATCAGTCAGGAGATTGTGTCTCGAAATCGAGACGCTTGTTGCAGTTGTACGAGTTGTTGGGGAGGCCTCACTTGGAGTATGATCTTACAGAGTTGATCACCCCGTTATTGGAAGGATGTGGTTAAGCACAGAGAAGATTTCTGTGTCATAATGGGGGGCGTTGGGAACGGATCCAAATGCGAGACACAGACACTGAAATACTAGGAACAGGAACGGACAAAACTAAATAACAGGACAGGAACTCAGACTAGGCTAGGGAAGCAGGACCAGGACGAGGGACTGGGAACAAGGAGCCTGGGCGTGGACTCCAAGCCAGAGACTGGGTACGGACCCAGAACCCGGGTCTTGACTTGGGCTCGGACCCCAAAATAGGCGAAGACATGGCGAGGCTCAGGTTCTTGGAGGCCAGGCGAGGACATGACAGGGCAAGGGTACTTCAAGGCAACTCCTGGGCAGGTTGCGGGACTCCACCCCACGGAGGCAAGGACAGAGAAGGATAGACCCAACCGTAGGATAATGGCAAACAGCCTGGCTTACCTGACGGAGGCAAGGGACAGGAAGGGACAGAACCAACTGCAGGGTAATGGCAAACGGCCTGACTTACCCAACAGAGGCAAGGGACAGGAAGGGAGCTAGGTCCGGGGTGGCTCCAAGACTCAAGGAGGCCGGTAACTTCGGTGGGCTACGGAACAGCCAAATCCATATCTTGACAACTACACTAGCCTTCCACCGGTAGGTTGCTCTAAGGGAAGACTGACGAAACAACCTAGCACCCACACTCGATCCCAGGGCCACTTATATTCCCAGCCCCAAGATGAGCATCAGGTGACAGCCGGAAGACCCAGAGTCCGGAGTCCGCGGACTGGACCGTGAACCGGAATGCGGACTTCGGACCGGACCATGACATTTTGAGGATGTTGCCGGAATTAGAGGGCTCAAGGTGTAGGGAAGATTAGTCAGGGACAGAACCGGAACCAGAATCAGAGTCGATATTATCACTGGCCATTGTTGTGAAATCGATTGTTTTACGGCCGCAGTACGAGTTCAAGTTCATTAACCATACACATGTATACAGCTAAACAAAACATCGTTCCTCGGGGGACGAGGTGCATGGAGCCGCACACAGCACACATAGTTACAACCCGATATATCACACATCGCTACAGCATTATCCCAAGTGCCGGCGTGTCGTGGCCTGAAGATTGATGGTGCACAGGATGCTGCCCTGGGGCCACGTTTCTACAAGAACAAGCTCCCATCTTGCGCTGGGTCTGCCATAGAAAAGGGGCAAGTTAGATTGCCCTGCCTCGCACTGGGTCAGCCGCAGACGAAGGCAGCCCAGCTCGTTTCCCAGGGAGCGAACACTGGAGAGCAGCACCGATGGGTCTGCCTGCCTGCAGGGGTCAGCCCCTAAACCAGGATTCCAGCGCGCCGGCTGCGCCTCTGTCCTCTCACACGCTTCCTTCACCGCCCTGGGTGACAACAAGCAACGGTGCAGCATGAGAGCCCTGTCTACACAACAACCGAGACCACACAGTTCCCTCCCCCCACATCAATCTCGCCAATGATCCAATGAACCGGACTCGTGGTATCTTGTATTACCAGGGTCTTGTGATCACAGGAAAAATGTTTAAAACAAACACCAAAATAACCATTAGACAGAGGAGAGACTGTCTAAAGTATTCCCTAATGTTGATAGTTATTGTGATAGATGTAAAACTGAGACAGCTACACTAACACACATGTTTTGGTCTTGTTCTATACTGGAACAGTTCTGGAAGTCAGTTTTATCGACATCTTCTATAGCACTTAAAATTAATTTACAACCTAACAAATTAACTGTGCTTTTTGGAATAATTCCTCAAAATATCCATGGTATCTCTGTGTCTGACCAACATGTTATTGCATTTGTCACATTGATAACTAGGAGGGCCATTTTGTTGAAGTGGAAGGATACATCAGCTCCCACGTTGTCACAATGGTTCTCTCAAGTGATGCTATGTCTTAGTGTGGAGAAAATTAGAAGTCGAACCTTTGAATCTATGTTTGATTTTGAGAAAAGATGGGGTTCATTTGCTCATTGTTATCATTTGAGTTAATTGATAAATTTTCTCCATGATCTAATTGTAAATTTTTGGTACATATTTTCTTGCTGGTGGTTTGATGTTTATCATTAGAAGCTTTTTGTATGACGCATGGCTCCGGGGTTGAACACCTAATGGCTTTTTTCCCCACTTTTTCTCGCTTAGTAGGGTTTTTGTTCAATCACCAAAATTTTTTCAATATTTAAAATAATGTTTTTTTTTCTTGAGACATTGTAAGTGTTGCCTACTTCGATGTACTCGTGTTAATTTAGGATAATAATAATAAAAAGATTTGAAAAGAAAGAAAATAACATTGTGCGCCACAGTACCATAGCAATTAGCACGACGCATATACCGCTCGGAGCGTCAGAGTTCAGAGTTCAATTGCGCCTTCGTCTGTAAGCAGGTCTGTACATTCCTCTCCGTGTGCGTATGGGTTTCATCCGGGTGCTACAGTTTCCTCCCAAAGACGTACCATTGAGTAGGTTAGTTGGTCATTGTAAATTGTCTAGGGTTAAATGGTGGCTCCCCAGTGGTGCTACGAGGAGAGGGCATGTCTGGGAGGGTGAGGGTCCTTAGTGGTGGATGCTGCCTCCTCCAAGCACCTCTTCTGGAAGATGTCTTCAAAGGCAGGGAGGTCCGAGCTCGTGATGTATCTGCCTGAATCTGCAAGCCTCCACAGCCTCTTGTGGTCCGGACGGTGACACAAACAGTCAGAATGCTCCCTACCACACGTCTGGAGAGGCTTGCCAGGCTAGGTCCTTACTCCTCGGAGAAAGAAGAGTGACTTCATCGAAATATTTAACATTATGAGAGGCATGGGTAATCTTTTCCCCAGGGTAGGGGAGACCAAAACTAAGAGGCATAGGTTTAGGGTGAGAGGGAAAAGATTTTAAAGGAACCTGAGGGACAATTTTTTCACCCAGAGCGTAGTGAGTGTATGGAATAAGCTGCCAGATAAAGTGGTTGAGGCAGGTACAATAGTATCTTATAAGAAGTAGTCAGATAGGTAAATGGAGAGGTGAGTCTTGGAGGGAGATGGGCTGAATACAGACAATTGGGACAAACTGGGTGGGCACCATAGTTGGCATGAACTGGATGGACTAAAGGGTCTGTAACTGTGCAGTAGTACTCCATGACTCTGACCTGACATCTCCATCTCTGTCTCTATGCCTCTCTGTCTCTGTCTCCCAGTCTCTCTCTGTCTCTCTCTCACACAGTGAGAAATACACACACACACTCACACTCACACACACACTCACACTCACACACACTCACACGCACACACACACTCACACACACACTCACACTCACACACACACACTCACACTCACACACACACTCACACTCACACACACTCACACTCACGCACACACACACTCACTCACACTCACGCACACACACACTCACACTCACACTCACACACTCACACTCACACACGCACTCACACTCACACACTCACACTCTCACACGCACTCACACTCACACTCACACACTCACACTCACACACTCACATGCACACTCACACTCATACATACTCACACTCACGCACACACACTCACACTCTCACACACCCACACTCACACTCACACACACTCACACACACACTCACACTCACACTCTCACACACACTCACACTCACACTCTCACACACACACTCACACTCACACTCACACACACACACTCACACTCACACTCACACTCACACACACACACTCACACACTCACACTCACACACACACTCACACTCACACTCACACACACTCACACACACTCACACACACACTCTGTCTGTCTCTCTCCTTCCCTCTCTCTCTCTCTCCCCATTCTCTCTCCTTCCCTTTCTTTATCTCTCTCTATTTCTCTCCTTCCCTCTCTCTCTCACCCCCCTCTCTCTCTCTATTTCTCTCATTCCCTCTCTCTCTCTATCTCTCTCCCTCCCCCCTCTCCCTCTTACCCCTCTCTCTCTCCTCTCTATACACAACAAGAGTAGTTGTAAATTAAAAACTCCCATTTTTTACTAACATCACCCAACATCTCTTTCTTTCTCTCCTCTATTTCCCAAGAGGGTTGTGAGGGTGCAGGGGAGAGCGTGAGGGTGAGGGGCAGTGAGGCAGGGGGTGCGGGGGGAGTGGGAAGCCCAAAGACAGAACTTGGCACTGGTGACGTTGGACTGGTGTGAGAACTCTTGATTTGTATTGGTTTTAGGTCAGGCTCTCTGAAAGTCATTGTGTTCCTGAGTGCGTTCACTGATTCACCTTCGGAGTGTGGAACAGATAAACTCGCTTCTGTTGGGGTGAGTGAGGAGCAGAAGATGGCCAGACCCTCAAACACACAGCAAATCTGCAGGTTCAGAACAGGCAGAGGCTGGGGTTAAACGTATCTGTCCCAAAGACCGTAACACATAGGAACAGAATTAGGCCATTTGGCCCATCGACACAACTCCACCATTCCACCATTCCGCAGACCCCTTGGTCCCTCAGACCACAGGGGTTCCCACCCTCAGGTCCACACACCCCTCGGTCCCTCAGACCACAGGGGTTCCCACCCTCAGGTCCACACACCCCTCAGTCCCTCAGACCACAGGGATTCCTACCCTCGGGTCCACACACCCCTCGGTCCCTCCGATCACAGGGGTTCCTACCCTCGGGTCCATGGACCTCTCATATAATGGTCAGGTTCCGGGGCATAACAAAGGTTGGGAACGCCCGCTCGAGTATAAAACGAGAGGACAGAAATGGAATCAGGTTTATCATCACTGACACGTCATGAAATGCGTTGCTTTGTGACGGCTTTACAGTGCAATGCATAAACATAGGATGGGTTACAAAAATAGCTAAACATTGCAAAAAGGAATACTGGTGTCGCGTTCATGGGTTCATGGGCCATTCACAAATCAGATGGTGGAGTGGAAGAGACTGTTCTTAAAAACATTTGGTGGGTGTGTGGAACCCCTGCCGGGGTGGTGGGAGAGGCCGATACATTGGGGACTTATAAGAAACTCTTAGACAGGCACATGGTTGATAGAAAAATGGAGGGCTATGTGGGAGGGAAGGGTTAGATTGACCTTTGAGTAGAACAAAATGTTAGCAGAACATTGTGAGCTGAAGATCCGGAACTGTACGGTAGTGTTCTATGTTCTTTTGTTACTGGGTGTGGTTCGTCAGGCTCCTGTATGTCCCAGAATGTGAAGGTTCTAAGAAAGTCTTTGACAAGTTGCTGCACACGAGGCTGTTTCGCAAGATGAGAGTCCATGGTATTACAGGAAGGATACGAGCATGGATAGGGGATCGGCTGACTGGCAGGGGGCAAAGAGGGGGGGTTAATGTAGTCTTTTCTGATTGGCTGCTGGTGATTAATGGGGTTCTCCATGGGTCAATGTTTGGCCTGATTCTTTTCACGTTATATGGCAATGATTTGGGTGACAGCATTGACAGCTTTGTGGTCAGGTTTGTGGACAATATGAAGATGGGTGGAGGGACAGCTAGTGTTGAGAAATCAAGGAGTCTACAGAAGAACTTAGACAGATTGGGAGAACGGGAAAAGTATTGGCAGATGGAATATAGTGTAGGGAACTGTATGGTTATACACTTTGGTAGGGGAATAAAGGTGTAGACGTTTTTCTAAATGAGAAGAAAATTCAAAAATCAGAAGTTCAAAGGGACTTTGGAGTCCTCATGTAGGATGCCTTAAAAGTTAACTTGCAGGCTGAGCTGGTGGTGAGGAAGACAAATGCAATGTTAGCGGTCGTTCTGAGAGGACTAGAATAAAAAAGCAAGGATATAATGCTGAAGATTTACAAGGCATCGGTCAGACTACACTTGGAGTATGGGCCCCTTATCTATGAAAAGATGTGCTGTTATTGGAGACAGGCCAGAGGAGGCTCACGAGAATGATTCAGGGAATGAAAGAATTAACATCTCAGGAGTACTTAATGGCTCTGCGCCTGTAGTGGCTGGAGTTTAGAAGATGACAGGGAGCTCGTTGAAAGGCAGAGACAGAGTGAATGATAATGGGGGAGCCTTGAACTAGTGAGCACAGCCTCAGAATAGAGGGACATCCATTTAGTACAGAGATGAGGAGGAATTTCTTTAGCCAGAGGGTCATCATCATAGCTTGTCACACCAGACAGCCAGCCACTCTAGTGTTGCAGGTCACTGTCAGCTAAATCAGGTGAGAGTGGGCAGTTGCGCAGAACGTGTTCGATGTTCTGCACCCTTTCGCCACACTCACGGGATTCGCTGGTCCTTAAACCCCACTTCACCATATTGTCTCCCGTCCTACAAACTCCCGCTGTCGCTCTGTTGAGAGTGCACCATTTGCATCTGTCAAGCAGTGCCCCGTCTGGTAACGTTTCTGTAGGGTCTTGCACTGTATTGTTTGGTAGGGTTCTGGCTTCCGTTTCTTGCCAGAGGTCAATCCTTTATGTTTGGGGGGATGTTCCGTGCGATAGTTACTCCACTGTAGCAAAGCTTTTCCTCGGTTTTAAGCAGTTAGAAATTGGCACATGGTGATGGCCAGAGGGTAGTGAATCTGTGGAATTCATTGCTACAGACAGCTGTGGAGGCCAGGTCACTGAGTGTATCTAAAGTGCAAATTGATTGGTTCTTGATGAGTCAGGGCATCAAAGGAGCAGACTCGATGGGCCAAAAGGCCTAATTCTGCTCCTATCAGGCAGGAACTTGGAAGCATAAATTGGAAACAGACGTTCTCAGGGAAATGTACGAAGAAATGTGGCAAATGTTCAGGGAATATTTGCATGGAGTTCTGCATAGGTACGTTCCAATGAGACAGGGAAAGGATGGTAGGTATGGGAACTGTGGTGTACAAAGGCTGTTGTAAATCTAGTCAAGAAGAAAAGAAGAGCTTACAAAGGGTTCAAAAAGCTAGATAATGATGGAGAGCTAGAAGATTATAAGGCTAGCAGGAAGGAGCTCAAGAAAGAAATTAGGAGAGGCAGAAGGAACCATGAGAAGGCCTTGGTGAACAGGATTAAGGAGAACCCCAAGGCATTCTACAAGTATGTGAAGAGCAAAGGATAAGATGCGACAGAATAGGACCAATCAAGTGTGACAGTGGAAAAGTGTGTATGGAACTGGAGGACACAGCAGAGGTACTTAGTGAGCACTTTGCTTCAGTATTCCCTATGGGAAAAGATCTTGGCAATTGTAGGGATGATTTACAGCGGACTGAAAAGCTTGAGCATGTAGATATTAAGAAAGAGGATGTGCTGGAGCTTTTGGAAAGCATCAAGTTGGTTAAGTCACCGGGACCAGACAAGATGTACCCCAGGCTACTGTGGGAGGCGAGGGAGTAGATTGCAAAGCCTCTGGCGATGATCCCATCAATGGGGATGGAAGAGGTTCTGGAGGACTGGAGGGTTGCAGATGTTGTTCCCTTATTCAAGAAAGTGAGTAGAGATAGCCCAGGAAATTATAGACCAGTGAGTCTTACTTCAGTGTTGGTAAGTTGATGGAGAAGATCCTGAGAGGCAGCATTTATGAACATTTGGAGAAGCATAATATGATTAAGAATAGTCAGCATGGCTTTGTGAAAGGCAGGTCGTGCCTTACAAGCCTGATTGAAATTTTTGAGGATATGACTAAACACACTGATGAATGTAGAGCAGTAGATGTGGTGTATGTAGATTTCAGCAAGGCATTTGACAAGGTACCCCATGCAAGGCTTATTGAGAAAGTAAGGAGGTATGGGGATACAAGGAGATGATGCTTTGTGGATCCAGAACTGGCTTGCCTACAGAAGGTAAAGAGTGGTTGTAGATGGGTCATATTCTGCATGGAGGTCGGTGACCAGTGGTGTGCCTCAGGGATGTGTTCTGGGACCCCTATCTTCATGATTTTTATAAATGACCTGGATGAGGAAGTGGAGATATGGGTTAGTAAATTTGCTGATGACACAAAGGTTGGAGGTGGTGGGGATAGTATGGAGGGCTGTCAGATAGGATGCAAAAATGGACTGAGAAATGCCAGATGGAATTCAACCCAAATAAGTGTGAGGTGGTTCATTTTGGTAGATCAAATATGATGGCAGAATATGGTATTAATGGTAAGACTCTTGGCAGTGTGGAGAATGAGAGGAATCTTGGGGTCCGAGTCCATAGGACACTCAAAGTAGCTGCGCAGGTTGGCTCTGTGGTTAAGAAAGCATATGGTGTATTGGCCTTCATCAATCATGGGATTGAGTTTAGGAGCCAAGAGGTAATGTTGCAGCTATATAGGACCCTGGTCAGACCCCACTTGGAGTACTGTGCTCAGTTCTGGTCGCCTCACTACAGGAAGGATGTGGAAACTATAGAAAGGGTGCAGAGGAGATTTACAAGGATGTTGCCTGGATTGGGGAGCATGCCTTATGAGAATAGGTTGAGTGAACTCGGTCTTTTCTCCTTGGAGCGACGGAGAATGAGAGGTGACCTGATAGAGGTGTATAAGATGATGAGAGGCATTGATTGTGTGGATAGTCAGAGGCGTTTCCCCAGGGCTGAAATAGCTAACACAAGAGGGCACATTTTTAAGGTGCTTGGAAGTAGGTACAGAGGAGATGTCAGGGGTAAGTTTTTTTATGCAGTGAGTGGTGAGTGTGTGGAATGGGCCGCTGACGGTGGTGGAGGCGGATACGATAGGGTCTTTTAAGAGACTCCTGGATAGGTACATGGAGCTCAGAAAAATAGAGGACTGTGGGTAACCCTAGGTAATTTCTCAGGTAAGGACATGTTCAGCACAGCTTTGTGGGCCGAAGGGCCTGTATTGTGCTATAGGTTTTCTATGTTTCTATGGCTTATGGTTTTTGGTTCATGTATATATTTGTGCATTAACACTACCCAATGTCTCAGCATTTCACAAGCACTCAGATGGTTTGGCTTGAGCACAGGGTGATGGCATCTCTTGTTTCTCCACATAATCTTTCACCGCCACCTTACCCCCACCCCCTCACCGTGTGTTCTGTTCCCCTTTCAGCCCGACGACCGCGAAGCCCCCAGCTGCCACACCTTCCATGCAAAGACGTACAAGAAGTTGAAGGCATGTGTGGCATGTGAACAGATGATTACCACAGACGGCAGCGTTTGTCGTGGTGAGTCTCCGATAAGTTCATTCATCTCATCGTCTACATTCCCAGGGAAATGTTCACCCACCCTTCGATCGATGTGTCTCTGCCCCAGGGCGTCTTTGTCCCTTCTCCTTCTGTGCAATTCATGTATCTGTCTGTAATCATTGTCCATCTCCCCCTGTCTCTCTGTCTGTCCCTGACCCTCTGTCTTTCTCTGTCTGTCCATCTCCCTCTGACTCTCTCTCTGTCCATCCCTCTCCCTCTGATTCTCTCCATCTGAATCTCTGTCTGTTCCTTTCTCTCTCTCTCTCCCTCTGTCTGTCCCTGACCCTCTGAATCTCTCTGTCTATCCAGCTCCCTCTGTCTCTCTCCATCTGTCTGTCTCTGTGTCTGTCCCTGTCCCACTGTCTCTGTCTATCTGTCCCTCTCCCTCTCTCACTCTCCATCTGTCTCTGTCTCTCTGTGACTACACTTAGCTACGTGTGACCTTCAGCTCCTCTCCCTCCATTTCTGTCTGTGACTCTGTGTCTAGGGGTCCCTCTCCTCTCTATCTGTTCAGTTTCCTTCATGTGTTCCTTCAATGTCTCCGTCAGTCTGTGTGTCTCTGTCATCTTCTTTCTCTCTCCTTAACTGAGTATCTGTCCCAGTGTCAGACCCTCTCCTCTGCAGGCAGCCACAAAACAAAGAAACCCAACAGAACTCATTAAAAAAGTCCCTCATTCCCCCTCCACACTCACCCACCTACCCCCTCTCCTGGTCTCATCTATCACCTGCCAACTCCTACTCCTTCTCCTCCCCCACCTTCTTACTCTGGCTTCTGCCCCCTTCCTTCCCAACCCTGAAGAAGGGTCTTAGTCTTAAATGCCATCTGTTTATTCCCCTCCATGGATGCTGCCTGACCCCCTGAGTTGCTCCGGCATTTTGTGCGTGTTATTGAACGAGGAACTTGCTCAGAATGTGATCCTGCACTGCCCCCGTGTGGCCACTCCCATAAACGCCTGTGGCTCAACAGGCTGGATGTGCAGCGAAGTTGCACCCTGGGCTGAGGAGTGTTAGACCAAGGGTCACAGGCTCAGAATAAGGTCATAGAGATACAGAACAGTACGGCACAGATACAGACCCTTTGGCTGATCTAGACCATAACAACTAGGCTCGCCCCTTGACCTGCACCAAGCCCATAGCTCACCATAACCCTCCCATCCATGCACTTATCTAAACTTCTTTCACATGTAGAAATCAAACCTGCATCCACCACAGTTCGTTCCACTCTCGCACCACCCTCTGAAGAAGTTTCCCCCTCAGGTCCCCCTTGAATATTTCAGCTTTCACTCTTAAATCACAACCTCTAGTTCTTGATTCACCCAACCTCAGCAGAAAAAAACCTGCTTGCATTTACCCTATCTGTACCCCTCAGAGCTTTACATATCTCTATCAAAACTCCTCTCATTCTCTTACGCTCCAGAGCCTTAAGAGAATGTTATAGAGTCATAGAACACTACAGCACAGAAATGGGCCATTCAGCCCATCTAGTCCAGGCTGTTGTTACTCTATCTCGTTGCATCTATGTGCACCTGAACCACAGCCCTCCACACCCATCCCATCCATGTACCTATCCAGACTTCTCCTAAACGTTGAAATCTAACCCACATCCACCACTTCCGCTGGTAGCTTGTTCCATTCTCTCACCACTCTCTGAGTGAAGAAGTTCTCCCTCATGTTCCCCTTAAACATTTCACCTTTCACCGTTAACCCATGACCTCTAGTTCTAGTCTCACCCAGCCTCAGTGGGAAAAGCCTGCTTGCATTTACTCTGTCAATGCCCCCATCACTCTATCAAATCTCCTCTCATTTGCCTATATCATGTGTTCCTCAGTTGGGACTAAGATGGGGAGAGACACCTTGATCTAGCAGAGGAAGGGGAGCGAAGTGAAGTCTCACCACTCTGGTTCCAGTGAGGACGGGTCGGGGGAGATGCTGACACGTGGGGAGACATGAGCAAACTGGAACTACATTCAGTGGCTGCTGTATTAGCCACACCTGCACAGCTGCTCATTAATGCAAATATCTAAACAGCCCATCATGTGGCAGCAACTCAATGCATAGAAGCATGCAGACATGGTCAAGATGTTCAGTTGGTCAGACCAAACATCAGAATGGGGAAAAAATGTGATCTAAGTGACTTTGACTGTGAATGATTGTTGGTGCCAGATGGGGTAGTTTGAGTAACTCAGAAGCTGCTGATTTCCTGCAATTTTCACACACAGCAGTCTCCAGAGTTTAGAGAGAATGGAGCAAAAATCAAAACAGATCCTGTAAGTGGTGGTTCCGTTGGAGAAAACACCTTGTTAATGAGAGAGGCCAGAGGAGAATGACCAGACTGGTTTCAGCTGATAGGAAGGTGACAGTAACTCAAGTAACCACACGTTACACCAGTGGAGTGCGTAGGGCATTTCTGAATGCACGACACATTGAACCTGGAGGTGGATGGGCTACAGCAGCAGAAGACCATGAACATACACTCAGTGGCCATTTTATTAGGTCCAGGGGTACATCATAAAGTGGCCACTGAGGTTACTCCAGCTCTGTTTTCCCGTGACAGCCAGTTGTCAACCCATGCTAACACATTTCCTCTGATGCCATGGGTTTTTAATTTACACATCAGCCTCCTTGGCGGCACCTTGTCATACGCTGTCTGGAAATCTAGATACCAATAAAATCTACATCAACAGGATTCCCCAAACAACACTCTGGCATGTCCTCAAAGAAATTCAGCAAATTTGTCAAGCATGATTCACTTTCATTAAAACATCTTGTCCAGGTTTAATTATATTCCACCTCCCTAAATGGTAAGCTATTTCCTCTTTGATTATTGGTTCTAAAACTTTGCCGGTATTAGCTGTTAAACTGACCTGCAGTTCCCTGGTGTTGGCTCTGACTGTTTAATTGTTGTCTTCTTTGCAGCTTAACAAATAATTGTCTGTTTGTGTTTGAAGAAGGTCTAATATACAGTTAACAGTTTGTTAGGATTCCTAGTGGCCATAGAACGTATATGCTGATGTTCAGAGTGTCCCCTAATGGTTCCATTGGTATAATTCTGAAAGCTCCATAAAGCTTCTCTGCGTAACTGCATTATCTGAACCCGGGTGCAGTTAGTTGGTTGACTCTTATCAATGAATGTGGGGGGAATTTTCCTTCTCTACAGCGTGTGGTGTAAAAAGAGCTGCACTACAGCGAAATGCCATCTTAGTTTGTTTTGCTTTTATCTGGCTTTGCTTAGCAGAACTCTATTAGTGTCTGTTTCAGTTTTCCTTTGTTCTATCAACAATAAAATAATCATGAAGCAGCAATTTCTGTGCCTCCTTCCTGACTTAAACACAGAACATAGAACAGTACAGCACAGCACAGGGACAATGTTGTGCTGAACTAGCTAAAAAACAAATCAAAAACACCCAAACTCTAGTCCCTCCTACCTACACCATGTTCATATCCCTCCATCTTCCTCACATCCATGTCCCTATCCAAACGTCTCTTAAAAGCCTCTAACATATTTGCCTCTACCACCATACCAGGCAGCACGTTCCAGGCATCCACGACTCTCTGAGTGAAAAACTTACCCCTCACATCCCCTTTGCACCGACCCCCTCTCACCTCCAATGCATGCCCTCTGGTATTAGACATTTCAACCCTGGGAAACAGACACTCTCTGTTTATCGATGTCTCTCATAATCTTATAAACCTCTATCAGATCTCCCCTCAGCCTCCAGTGCTCCAGAGAAAACAGCCCAGGTTTATCCAGCCTCTTGTGATAGCCCATGCCCTCTATTCCAGGCAGCATCCTGGTAAACCTCTTCTCCACCTTCGGCAAAGCCTCGACATTCTTCCTACAGTGCAATGACCAAAACTGTACGTAATACTCCAGATGTGGCCTAGCCAGTGCTTCGACTAATGAAAGCAAGAATTCCATAAGCCTTTTTACCCTATCGACCTGTGTCGCCACTTTCATGGAGCGATGAACTCGAACCCCAAAATCTCTCTGCTCAGCAACACTGCTGAGGATCTTACCCTTAACAGTGTATTGTCTCCTTGCATTTGTCCTACCGAGGTGTAACACCTCACATTTATCCGGGTAAAACTCCATCTGCCATCTCTCTGCCCATATCTGTAACTGATTTATATCACACTGTATTCTTTGCCAGTCTTTTACACTATCCACAACTCCACCAATCTTGGCATTACCTGCAAATCTACCGACCCCCCCACCTACATTTTCATCCAGGTCATTTATATACATCACAAACAACAGAGGTCCCAGCACAGACCCTTGTGGAACACCACTAATTACAGGCCTCCAGCTCGAGTCAGTCCCGAACCACTACCCTCCGTCTTCTATGCACAGAACAGCTCTGAATCCAAACGGCCAATTCGCCACAGACCCCATGCATTTGAATCTTCTGGATTAACCTTCCATGAGGAACTTGGTCAGACACCTTACTAAAATCCATGTAGACAACACCCACTGCCCTATCCTCATCAATCCTCCTTGTCATCTTGTCAAAAGACTCAGTCAAGTTAGTAAGTCACGACCTGCCACGCACAAAGCCATGCTGGCTCTCCCTAATTATTCCATGGGTTTCCAAATGTTCGTGTATCCTATCCCCAAGAATTTTCTCCAGCAATTTCTCTATGTGAGACTCGCCGATCTATAGTTCCCAGGATTTTCTCTTGTTCCCTTCTTAAAAAGAGGTACAACATTAGCCACTCGCCAGTCCTCCGGGACCTTATCTGTGGATAGAGATACTGGTCAAGGGACCAGCAATCTTATCTCTCGCCTCCTTCAAAAACCTCAGGTAAATCCCATCAGGTGCTGGGGACTTACCCATCTTAATACTCATTAGGAGGCCCAACACTTCCTCCTTGACCTCGAAGCACCCTAACATAACTATACACTCAACACTGATCTCCTGGTACGCCATATCCTTTTCCTTGGTAAACACTGAAGCAAAGTACTCATTAAGTACCTCGCTCATGTTCTCTGCATCTAAGCAAATGTTCCCCCGCCCCCCCCATACTTTATCCTTGAGTAGTTCCACCCTCTCCCAAGTTATCCTCTTACTCTTGATGTATGTATAGAATGCCTTGGGATTCACCTTAATCCTATTTGCCAGTGACATTTCATGGCCCCTCTGGCTTTCCTAATTCCCTTCTTTAGTTCTTTTCTGGTTTCTTTATAATCCTCACGTGCTCCGTTTGATCCCAACTTCTGAAACTTTACATACTTCTCCTTTTTCTCCTTGACTAAATTCATCACCTCTCTGGACGTCCAAGGTTTTCTCATCTTTCCAACTAACAGGAACATAGCTTTCCTGTACTCTGTACAATTGATCTTTAAGCATCCTCCACAGACCCAGTGTGGACTTGCCAGAAAAGATGTGTTCCCAATTACCTCCTCTTAGCTCCTGCCTCACACTCTCATAATTTGCCCTGCTCCAATTTTAAACTCTCCCACAAGTACCTTATCTACAGAATTCCTGAAAGTTAAGGTGTTGTGGTCACTCTTCCCCAACTGTTCACCCACTGAAAGGTCAGTCAGCTGGCCAGACTGATTACCCAACACCAGGTCCAGTACATCCCCTCCTCTCGTCGCACCATCTGCTTATTGAATGAAGAAACCTTCTGGATACACTTAACAAATTCTGCCCCATCCAAACCCCTTACAGCAAGAAGGTCTCAGTTTATATTAGGCAAGTTCAAATCTCCCATGACAACAACCCTATTATCTTACACATTTCCTTAATCTGATTACATATCTGTTCCTGAATCTGCCGGTGGCTACTGGGGGATCTGTAGTACAATCCCATGCACCCTCCCTGTTCCTGAGTCCTACCCAAATGGACTCAGTGTCTGACCCCTCCATATTGTCTCCCCGAGTGCAGATGTGATATTGACCCTGATTCGTAGTGAAACATCCACCTCCCCACCAACCCTGACTCTTTTACCACTTGCTCTATTCTTTCTAAAACTTCAAAAACCTGGTACATTAATCACCCATTCCTGCCCCTCCCTCAACCAAGTTTCAGTAATGGCCACAACATCGTAGTTCCATGTACAGATCCATGCTCGAAGTTCATTAGTCTTACCCATAATACTCCTAGCATTAAAATATTAACATTTCAAACTACCCGGCCCATCATACCTGTAATTTCAATTTTGCCTTTCAATACTTTCCCTGACATCTACCTTCTGGTCTGATCCTTCACTTACTGACCTGGGGTTCCAGTTGCCAGCCCCTTGTGCAACTAGTTTAAACTCTCCCAAGTAGCGTCAGCAAACCTCCAGGCTAGGATGTTGGTTCCCCTCCAGTTCAGGTGCAACCCGCCCCTCTTAAACAGGTCACCCCTTCCCCAGAAAAGGTTCCAGTGATCCAAGAACCTGAAACCCTGTCCCCTGCACCATCTCCCCAGCCACTTACTCATCCTATTCCTGCCTGCGCTCGCCCGTGGCACTGGGAGTAATCCGGAGATTACAACCTTGGAGGTCCTTCTCTCCAGCCCCTTTCCTAACTCTACACTCACAGCGTACAACCTCTTCCGCTCTTCTGCCAATGTCATTGGTGCCAATATGCACCGCGACCTCTGGCTGTTTACCTTCCTTCTTGAGGATATCCTGCAGCTGCACGGATATATCCTGAACTGTAGCATCCAGGAGGCAACACGCCGTCCTACTGACAGAATTTCCTTTCTGTCTCCTAACTATCGAGTTCCCTATAACTACCATACTGTCCGACTTTACCTCTCCCTGTTTGGGCTCAGAGCTGGTCACAGTGCCAACAGCCTGGCTGCTGCCATGATCTGATGGGTCATCCTATATCCAAAGGGATATACTTGCTGCTGAAGGGAATGGCCACAGGGGAACCCTGCACTGACTTCTTTCTCCCCTAACATCTCCTGTTGGTCACCCATCTACTGTCCAAAGCCTGCACTCTGGGTGTGACCACTCTTCAAAGGTCTCATCTATAATACCTGCGGCCTCCCGAATGATCCTGAGTGCATCCAATTCCAGCTCCAACTGCTTGGCACTGTCAGTCAGGCGTTGAGGTTGGGTGTGTTTCCCGCAGATACAGTTATCAGTGAAACTGTCATCGATCCTGCATTCCCATATCTGACAGCAGGAGCATTCCATCTTGGCTACTCTGTTCTAAAAGAGGTAAAGGCTTGCCTCTTCTTAACCGTGCCTCCGCCTGTTCATGTCGAAGCCCGTTGAGCCAAAGCCTCGCGCTCTATCATGGGCGCACTCCAACAATAGCTGCATCACCCGAGCCTACCCCCCTTTTATTTGCAGCTGAAGTTCGGCTTCTGACGCTGACGTTTTCCACACCTGTGCAGCCCGAAAAGACTGGTTTTGGCCCAACCTGCTCCTTTTATCCTCTCTCTCCCAACTTCCACAGGGCTCTGACACCGATACTCACACTCCCAGCCCCTGAGCTGCCAAAAGAAAAAAAGAACCTTGGATTCAAACACTGGAATCCAGAACTGGCTTCTCTCTTTCTCCTTTGTTGAAGAAGCGAGACACATTGATTGTTTTTCAATCTCTGGTACCTTCCCAGAGTTTTGCAAGCTATGGAAATTTCAGCCGAAGGAACCAGTGTCTCTGCAGCCAACTCTGTGCAGTCCACCAGCCACTGAGTCTCGCCAACATGTCATCTGCTGTAATTGGGACTTCTATAAGTTGTATATTAAAACCTAGAGTCACAGAGTCATGGGGAACCAAGGTCGATCTTTGGAAGCCCCAAATCTGCCTTTGCTTCCTTTACCCGTTGTTCACAGAAACTTTCCCCGTTCGTTTTTGGACAACATGCAAACTTTCTCTCGATATTTTTGCATCTCCCTGTTTTATGAGCTGGCAGCACGAGAACATAGTGGCTAACAGAACATTTTACAGTGCCAGTGACCTGGGTTAACTCCTGCCACTCGCTGTAAGGAACTTGTATGTTTACCGTGTGGGTTTCCTCTGGGTGCTCTGGCTTCCTCCCACATTCCAAAGATGCACGTCTCAGTAGGCTAATCAGTCACATGGGCGCAACTGGGGGCAGGGCGCCTTCTCATTCCCAAAAGGGTCTGTTACCATGCCAAATAAAATAAAATGTAAGATGGTCGTAGCCTCCAATGAAACAACTTCTGAAAATCACCGTTTAGAATAATAGTGTTGCATGTACTAGTTGGGCCACAGGACCTTTTGCTGTGCTGTAGTGTTCTATGACTTGATGACTCGATGAGTCTAGATTCTGCTGAGGGATCTGAAAGCTTACCAGACCTCTGGCTAAAAGCTGGGCCTTTGAATAACTGATGGTAAATAAAATCGTTTTCCTACGGTGGAAATGTCAAATCAGCAGCATCATTTTCAAGGAGTGGTGTCTCAGGAAGGCGGTGTCTATCATTAAGGACCCAGGATGTGCCCTCTTCTCATGGTTACTGTCAGGGAGGAGGTACAGAAGCCTAGAGGCAGACACTCAGTGATTCAGGAACAGCTTCTTCCCCTCTGTCATCGGATTCCTGAATGGACATTGAACCCATGAACACCACCTCACCACTTTTTTTATTTGTCTTTGCACTGCTTATTTAACTATTTAATAGACACATACATATATAATCAGTGTAATTCAGTTTTTCTGTATTTATCATGCATTTCATTGTGTACTGCTGCCACAAAGTTGACAAATTTTATGCCATATGCCGGTGATATTAAACCTGATTCTGATTCTGACCCACAATGTTGTACTGAAACGTCAACCCATTCTAAGATCAATCTAAACCTTCCCTCTCACACAACCCTCCATTTTCTATCATTCATGCGCCTATCTAAGTCTCTTAAATGTCCCTGTTGTATCTGCCTCCACCACCACCCCCGGCGGTGTGTTCCAAGCACACTCCATGCTCTGTGACATCTCCCCCATACTTTCATCAAAACACCTTAAAATTATGTCCCTCATATTAGCCATTTCCACCCTGGGAAAAGGTCTCTGGCTGTCTACTCGATCTATACCTCTTGTACACCTCTATCAAGCCGCCTCTCATCCTCCCTTGTCAACTTTTATCCCCTTTCACACCGAAGAGAAAAGGCCTATCTCACTCAATCTATCCTGATAAGATGTGCTCTCTAATCCAGGCAGCATCCTGGTAAACCTGCTCTGCACCCTCTCGAGAGCTTCCACATCCTTCAACCAGAATGGAACACAATACTCCAAGTGAGGCCTAGTCAAGCTTTTATAGACATTGCCTCACAGCTCTTGAACTCAATCCTGCAGCTAATAGAGGCCAGCACACCATAAGCTTTCTTAACTACCCTTCCAAAGTGTACTGCTTCGCACTTTTCTGGGTTGAACTCCATCTGCCACTTCTCAGCCCAGCTCTGCATCCTATCAATATCCCATTGTAACCGATGACAACGTTCCACACCATCCACAACTCCACCAACCTTTGTGTTATCTGCAAACTTACTCACCCGCCCTTCCACTTCCTCATCCAAGTCACTTATGAAAATCACAAACAGCAGGGGTCCCAGAACAGATCTGGAATTCCACTGGTCACCAACTTTCAGACGGAGTACACTCCATATAGTACCCCTCTCCACACTCTGAGTATTCTAATCCTGAATCCACACAGCCATGCCTCCTGATTTTCTAAATGAGCCAACTGTGGGGAACTCTTATCAATTGCCTTACTAAAATCCATATACACCACATCCAGTGCTCTACCTTCATCACTGCGCTTTGTCACATGCTCAAAGAATTCAATCAGGCTCAGGAGGCATGACCTGTCCCTCAGAAAGCCATGCTGACTATCCCTAATCAGACTATGTTTCTCCAAATGCTTTTAAATCCTGTCTGGAAGAATCCTCTCCAGTAGTTTCCCTTTCACTGACGTAAGACTTACTGGTCTATAATTCCCAAGATTATCTCTCCTGGACAATGGAATAACATTTGCCGCCCTCCAGCCTTCTGATACTAATGGCTAGTGAAGCCTTTTCCTTGACGGTACCCACCAAGGATTTTCTCATTCCCCATCCTAGCTCCTGTTTTTCCATGCCGCAGCCCTTTCCTGGCTACCTCGTAACTCTCTACAGCCCTGTCCGATCCTTGCTTCCTAGAGCTTAGGTAAACTTCTTTCCTCCTCTTGACTAGATCTTCTACTTCTCTTGTCAGCCACAGTTCCTTCACCTTTCCCTGCCTCAATTGGACAAACCTTTCCGGAGCCCCCAGCCAAGCGCTCCCTAAACATCCTCCACATTTCCAAAGTGTATTTCCAGAGTACATCCGTTCCCAATTTGTGCTCCCAAGTTCCTGCATAATTCCCTCTCCTTCAGGTAAATACTCCCCCACACCCTCTGCTCCTGTCCCTGTCCAAGACTATGGTCAAGACTGGCCCACCAAGACGCTCACTCACCGAGAGATCTGAAACCTGACCAGGTTCATTGCTAGTGCCAGATCCAGTATGGCCTCTCCTCTTGGCCAGACTACATATTGTTTCTCTGCTGTGATGCTCTATGACTCTCCGATTTAGAGACGACCCTGTTGGATAGCATGGACTAGTTGGGCTGAAGAGCCTGTTCCAGAGCTGTATAACTCTATGAGTGCGGGATCTGCTTTCCAGTAGAT
Source organism: Mobula hypostoma (assembly GCF_963921235.1). Classification (NCBI taxonomy): domain Eukaryota; kingdom Metazoa; phylum Chordata; class Chondrichthyes; order Myliobatiformes; family Myliobatidae; genus Mobula; species Mobula hypostoma. Next base: position 111,941,057 of record NC_086102.1, on the reverse strand, counting down.
GAAGGTGAACACACTGAGTGCCAGATCATCTTAGTAGAGGCTGGCTGTGGCCCTGACTGGGAGGTGGAGTCTGGCCCCCACCGCACTCCCCCACGTTACTATCCTGATGGAGAGACAGTGACCCTACTGTGAGTTGCAGTAATGTTTACACTCAAGGACTTGTGAGCTGTGAAAACTTAGTGTGTGGCCACTGTCCCTTGGCCTTCTGGGTTCATGGAAAGTCAGGGCGTCTTGGTTCCCTGTTCATGCGTAACCCTCTCGGCTGGTTTAATAATCAGTCACGTATTGTGGACAGGAATGGTTACCCTGTCCCGTAAGTGTGCTCGCCTGGTTCAGAGTAATTAGTAACTCTCTGTTACTAATGATTGAACCAGGAATGAACCTTCAGTTACTCTCGTTGTGGAGGGTGTCTGACTCCGGGATTGGCCTGTCACAGAGAAGGCCCGGAGGCCTGGTGCTTGGCTCCTCCACAACACGAGACTGGGTGGTCCTGACACCCGAGGGTGAGAGTCTGTGAGTCTGGGGTCAAGGACTGGAGGCCTGGAGGCAGCCTGACCTGGAGTTGGAGGCCTGCCTACGTGTGAGAGCAGGTGAGAGGTTGGGAAAGGAACTAGTTTCATGTTGTTGCTTCGTTCTGCTGAACATTTTGGGCACGCTGTGCGGGCTGCCCCCAGCGCATCCTTAGGCTGTGTTGGTTGTTAAAGCTAACAACGAATTTCACTGAATGTTTTGATGTACATGTGATCAATAAATGAACCTGATTCTGAATTTCTTCAGCAAACATCCCCATCCAACCTTCTCGCCACACGTCACTGCTCTGACATTTCACCAAATGCTTTCCAGAACTGCAGGTATTGCAGCTCCCCGCACAACACTCGGCCCATTGGCTAAACCGCTTCTTGGAAACAAACACTAGCTTGCAACAGGAACAGAGCCTTCAGCCCCCAAGGCCTGTACTGAACACAAGGTCCCATTAAACAAAATCTCTTCAGCCTGTCAGTTTTATTTGTCACGCATACATTAAAATGTGATTTGCGTCAAGGTAAACCAGCGCGGGTCGTGCTGGGGGCAGCCCGCGAGCATCGCCGCGGTTCCACATCTGTATGTCTTTGGGATGTGAGAGGGAACAGGAGCTCCCAGAGGAAAGCCACATGATCTTGCGGAGGGGCATATTGACTCCTTACAGACAAGCTCCAATGGGTGGTAGCTGGCGCTGTAAGATGACTGCGCTAACCACTACTCTACTGTGGTGTCCCGCTATTCCCTCCTTTCCCGGTACATTCCTGTGCCTGGCCAACAGCCTCATTATAGGTCTGCATCCACCGTCACTCCTGGCAGCCCGTCCCAGATACCCACCACCCTCTCCATATAAAACACATCTTCTTAACCTCCCCCCGCTGTAAATGCATATCCTCTAACATTTTAGCCTAGCTCTTCCCTCCTACATAGCCCTCCATTTTTCTATCATCCACACGCCTCTCTAAGAGTCTGTTTAATATCACTAATATATCTGCCTCTACCATCACCCACCACTCTGTGTAGAAAATCCTGTCTCTCACTTATCCCTCCTGCAACCACCTTAGAAATATGCCCCCTTGTATTAGCCATTTCCACCCTGGGAAAAAGGCTGTCCACTCTATCTATGCCTCTCATAATCTTATAAACCCCTACCAAGTCATCTCTCATTCTCCTTTGCTCCAGAGAGAACAGTCTCGGTGTGTCCAATCTCTCCTTATAGCTCAAACCCTCGAATCCAGGCAGCATCCTGATGGATCTCTTCTGCACCCTCTCCAAAGCCCCCGTACCCTTCCTGCAATGAGGCCAGAGTAGCACACAACTCTCCGTGTGCAGCCTAACGAGATTTCCACGTGGCCGCAACATGACTCCCTGATTCTATGCCCCGTCCAGCATGCTGTTTGCCTTCTTCACCCATTCTCCTTAGAGCCCAAGGCTCCTCTGTTCATCCCCACTGTACAGTCCTGCGGTGATTTACAGTGCCAGTGATGATTGATCTTTGACTCAATTCTCGCCACCCTCTGCACGGAGTTTGTACCTTCTCCCCGGGACCATGTGGGTCTCCTCCCACAGTCCAATGATATGTGGGTTCGGCTTACTGAGTTGTGGGCATGCTATGTTGGTAGCAGAAGTGTGGCTACATTTGCAGGCTGCCCCCAGCACAATCCCTGCTGATTTGATGTGATGCAAGTGACCCATTTATCTAAGAGTCTCTTAAATATCCCGAATGTACCTGCCTCTACCACCATGCCTGACAGCGTGTTCCACACACCCACCGCTCTCTGTGTTAAAAACCTATGTTCATCCTATACACTTTCCTCCAATCATCAGATTATGCCCCCTCACATTAACCGTTTCCACCCTAGGAGGAAGTCTCTGGCTGTCCTCTTATCATCTTATCACCTCTGTCAAGTCACCTGTTGATAAGATGAATGGCAAGAGCAGCACTTCCTGCCCTTGCCGGGGTAACTGCCAGGACAAGGATCAGGAGGGAGGGATGAATGAATGGACAAGGGAATCATGGGGGGGGGGGGAGAGAGGGAGAGAGAGATCCCTGTAGAAAGGTGCTAGCTCACTCAAGCTTTAGAGTTAATGGCTGCACTTGTCTAAGACAGTGGAAGATGTTCTCTCTCACACCTGAGCATAAGGAGAAGGTAAATTGTATTATTATTAGTTTTATTGATTTATTTCTGAGATCTGGGCATCACTGGCAACTCTAGCATTTATAATTGTTCCTGAGGAGGTGGGGTTGAGACACTTTCCAGAATCACGTCAGTCCTTCTGGTAAAGGTTGTCCCATGGTGCCTTTGGGGAGGGGTTTCAGGGTTTAGACCCAGTTACGATGAAGGAACTGTGATAGATTTTCACGTTGGGACGGCGCGTGACTGGGAGGGGAAGCTGCGGGTGGTGGTGATGCCCTGCTCCTGCGACGTTATGTTGAAGCTCTACGAGATGTTAGTGAGTGCACGGTTGGGGTATTGAGTGCAGTTGTGGTACAGGAAAGATATCAATAAGATTGAAAACAAGTGATTCTGCAGATGCTGAGATCCAGAGTAACAGGCACAAGATGCTAGAGAAACAACAGGTCAGGCAGCATCTATGAAGAGGAATAAACAGTCAACGTTCTGGCTTCAGGACTGGAAAGAAAGGGGGAAGAAGCCAGAATGAGAAGCTGGGAGGAGAGGAAGGAGTACAAGCTGACAGGTGATAAACGAAGCCAAGTGAAGTGGATGAGTTGGAGGGGGGGATAAAGTAAGAAGCTGGGGGGGGTGATAGGTGGAAAAGGCAAAGGGCTGAAGAAGTAGAAGTCTGATTGGAGAGGAAAGTGGACTATGGACGGAAAGGAAAGAGAAAGGGCACCAGGGGCGGGTGATAGACAGGTGAGGAGAAGGGAAGGGATGTGAGGGAAGAATTACTCCTCCACTCCGAGAGTGGTAGAAGAGGACGCCATGGACCGACATGTTGGAATGGGACTGGGGATAAGAATTAACTGGTTGGTCACTGGGAAATCCAGCTTGTTGCAGATGGAGCAAAGGTGCTCGACAAAGCGGCCCCTCCACCTGTGTCAGGTCTCACCAATGTTCAAGTGAAGTGTGGCCTTGCATGGAAGAACAGTTTGGGGCCCTAAATGGAGGGGCGGAAGCAGGCGAACGGCAAGAGCAGACTTCTGCTTGGATGGAGATCAGCAGGGAGGGACGAATGGACAAGGGAATCGGGGAGAGAGAGAGAGATCCCTGCAGGGAGCAGAGCGTAGGGGGAAAGTAAAGATGTGTTCAGTGTTGAAAATGATCAAAGTTGCGAAGAATGAAGAGAAATCTCGTGGGTGATGAATGAGAACAAGGGGAATTCTACCCCTGTTAAGAGGGTGGGAAGATGGGGTGAGCACAGATGTTGGGGAACTGGACGAGATGCGGGCGAGGGGAACATCAATGGTGGAGGAAGGCAAACCCTGCTCTTTGAAGAAGGGGAACATCTCTGACGTGCTGGAATGGAAAACCTCAGCCTGGGAACAGATGTGGCAGAGATGAGGGAACTGAGAGAAGGGAATGGCATTTTTACAGGAGACAGTGTGGGAAGACAGTTGTGTCGGTAGACAGTGTTCCCTACAGACAGTGCGCTCTGCAGTCACAGTGTGCCAGTGGTGGAGGGAGGGAGTGGGTAGTGGGGTGGATGGGGTGCCGGGTAACAAACTGCTTCATGCTGAACATTGAAGGTCCCCTGAGCCCTGGCATCACTTTATACCTTAGCCAATGTCATTCGGGTCCATATAGGAACGATACCTCATATTCCATCTGGGTAGCCTCTAACCCGATGGCATGAACAGCCATTTCTCCGACTTCAGGAAATTTCTAATCCCCTCCCCTTTCTCACATTTTCCATTCCCAATCCTGGATCCCCCCCTCACCCCTTCTCTTCTCCATACCTGCCCATCATCTCCCTCCGGGTCCCCTCCTTCCCTTTCTCCCATGAGCCACCCTCCTCTCCTATCAGATTCCTTCTTCTTCAGCTCTTCCACCTATCAGTGCCCAGCTTCTGACTTCATCCTCCCTCCCCCACACACCCACCATCTTCTTCAGGCCTGATGAAGGATCTCTGCCCGAACCATTGACTGTTTTAAGAATTACTATTATTAGTAATTTATAATTTATTTATTTTAGTTAGAGATAGAGCACGGTAACAGGCCCCTCTGGCCCAGCAGGCCTGTGTTGCCTAACTACACCATGTGACCTATTCGCCTATTAACCTGTACATCTTTGGAATGTGGGAGGAAACCGTGGTACCCGGAGGAAACCCACACGGTAACGGGAAGAACGTACAAACTCCTTACAGACAGTGGCGGGAGTTGAACCCAGGTTGTTGGCACTATAATACCATTTGTTAACCGTTACACCACCATGCTGCCTGACCTGCCAGACTCCTCCGGCATTTTGAGCGTGCTACCCTATTGCTGTTTATGTGGTCTTGCTGGGCACGAGTTGGTCCAGCAATTTCTTACATCGTAACCACTGCAGTCCAAATGTTATGCAGTCATGGAGCATTGGCCCGAGGGTGGCAGGGTAGGGAAGTGGTTAACGTAGTGCTTTCACAACATTGGCTGTAAGATCGGGGTTCGATTTCTGCTGCTCTCTGTAAGGGGTTTGTTCGGAGTTCTCTTCGTGACTACATGGGTTTTCTCCGGGTGCTCCAGTTTCCTCCCACATTCTAAAGACGTATGGGCTAGGGTTAGTAAGTTGTGGGCGTGCTAGGTTAGATCCAGAAACATGGTGATACTTGAGGCTGCCCCCAGTATGTCTTCGGACTGTGTTGGTCAGTGATGCAGACCATGCTTTTCATTGTATGTTCAATGTACAGCAAAGCTCAAAGTAAATTAATGATCAAAGTACATATCTGTCATCATATACCATCCTAAGATTCATTTTCTTGCAGGCATTCACAATAACTGCAAAGAAACACATCTAACAAAGACAGACAAACAACAAAAAGACAACAATTTGGTCAAATACAAAAAGAAAAACTGAATAATAATAAATCAGTAATAAATAATGCTGAGAGCATGAGTTGTGGAGTCCTTGAAAGTGAGTCCCTAGGTTGTGGAATCAGTTCAGTGTTGAGGTGAGTGAAGTTATCCACACTGGTTCAGGAGCCTGATGGTTGTAGGGTAACAACTGTTCCTGAACCTGCTGCTGTGGGACCTTTGGCTCCTGTACCTCCTCCTCAATGGCAGCAGCGAGAAGAGAGCACGGCCTGGATGGTGGTTGTCTTTGATGATGGATGCTGTCTTCTTGTGTTAGCATTACTGGTAGATGTACTCAATGGCGGGGAGGGCTTTACCTGTGATGGACGGGGCTGTATCCACTACTTTTTGTGAGCTTTCCTGTTCAAGGGCATTGGTGTTTGGGGAGAAGGCAGGAACGGGGTACTGATTGTGGATGATCAGCCATGATCACAGTGATTGGCGGTGCTGGCTTGAAGGGCTGAATGGCCTACTCCTGCACCTATTGTCTATTGCCTGTTGTTCCTATACCAGCCCATGGTTTAACCAGTCAGGATACTCTCCACTGTGAATCTATAGAAGTTTTCAATGACGTGCTGAATCTGTGCAGACGTGTAAGAAAGCAGGGGTGCTGCCTCGCTTTCTATGAGATGGACCTGGGGCAGACCCTCCGAAATGATGACGCTGAGGAATGTTGAATTGCCGATCCTCCTCACCTCTGAGGAAGATTGGCTCATGGTCCTCCGGTTTCATCCTCCTGTAGTCAATAATCAGCATGTGTGACAAATACAGCTAATCATTCGGGAAAAGTGACCAAGCCTTCCATCCGAGCTCAAGTCAACTCCCCACATTTGGCCAGTTCTCTCTAAACCTTTCCTACTCGTGTACCTGTTCAACTACCTTCTCAAGATTCACAACTCACATTTTATTTTTCTTAATTATTTGTTTGCAATGCAAGAAGAGTTATAATGGTATACAATTTCAATATTTCAGTTTTTTAAGATTCAAGGTTGTTTAATGTCATTTCCTGTACACAAGTGTAAAGGAGAGCACAATAATTGTTACCGCAGATCTGCGGCAGCACAGGAATGTCTGAACATGAGATGGTTGGTAAGCTATGATAAAGTAGTTAGTGGGAGGAGGTGTTGATCAGCTTTACTACTTGGGGAAAGGAACTGGTTTTGAGTCTGGCATGGATGCTGTGTAGCCACCTCTCTGATGGGAGTGGGACAAACAGGCTGGGCGAGATCCTTTATGGTGTTTCTGGCTTTTTTCCAGCACCTTTCTGTATACGTGTCCTTGACGGCCAGTGATGTATTGGGTAGTTTTGACTGTCTGCTGTAGAGCCCTCCTGTCTGCCACAGTCCAGTTTCCGTACCAAGCCGTGATACAGCCTGTCAGGCTGTAGAACGAGGTGAGCATAGATGTGCATAGTGCATCTCTCTTCAGCTTCCTCCGAAAGTAGGAGTGCTGGTTTGAATGTCATTAATGTGTCTGTCTCACTCAGTTCCCTTCATAGCTCGTTCCATATACCCACCACCCTGTGGGTGAACGTGTGCCATTGCTTGATCAGCCCAGCCCGGCTGATGTTGCTGAGAATCTTCGACCAGGTCTCATAAGTTCTGGGTGAGTTCCACCCTCACCTGAAGTCACCAGAGGGTGATTCTGCCCCATCATAGGCCAGCGCCCCCCCCCCGACCCTTGTCCGTTAGCTGGTAGGTCTGGGCAGTGAAAGGTGTTCAAGTGTGGGAAGAGTAGGGTAAGATAGGGCTCCGCCCATTCCTTCTCCCACGTTCACCAAGTCCATGTGCATTTCAGATTCATTTATTTAGATTAGATTAGATTATGAGAACACTCAGTCCTCTTTTATTGTCATTTAGAAATGCATACATGCATTAAGAAATGATACAATGTTTCTCCGCAGTGATATTACAGAAAACAGGACAAACCAAAGACTAACACTGACAGAACCACATAATTATAACATATAGTTAGAGCAGTGCAAAGCAATACCATAATTTGATGAAGAACAAACCATGGGCACGGTAAATAAAGTCTCAAAGTCCCCGAGTCGATCAACTCCCGAGTCCCGGATAGCAGGCAGCAAAAAAGAGGATGCTGTCCAAGTTGCATGCCATCTTGGACAATGTCTCCCATCCACTACATAATGTACTGGGTGGGCACAGGAGTACATTCAGCCAGAGACTCATTCCACCGAGATGCAACACAGAACGTCATAGGAAGTCATTCCTGCCTGTGGCCATCAAACTTTACAACTCCTCCCTTGGAGGGTCAGACACCCTGAGCCAATAGGCTGGTCCTGGACATATTTCCTGGCATAATTTACATATTACTATTTAACTATTTATGGTTTTATTACTATTTAATTATTTATGGTGCAGCTGTAACGAAAACCAATTTCCCCCGGGATCAATAAAGTATGACTATGACTATGACTATGACTAAAAGGGAGAAACTCCCTGCCATAAACCTCCAGGCACCATCAACTTGCCGATGCCTTGGAAGCAGCCGACCACAGCCGACACTGAGTCCATCCATCAGAAAATTTTGAGCTTCCGACCAGACTCTCCGACACAGCCTCCCGAGCGCCATCCTCTGCTGAGCGCCTTCAACCTCACCCCGGCCGCTGAAACACGCAAAGCCAAGGATTTCGGGGCTTTCTGCTCCGGAGATTCCGGTTACCACACAGTAACAGCGGCAGCGAAGCGGGCATTTCAGAAGTTTTCCAGATGTTCCTCCGTACTCTCACGTCCGTCTCCGTCAATTCAGGATTGTGCACGGTCCCCTACTTGACGGATAACAGATATTCACCACCGGAGTGGCCGCGCGCACTGCCGTCACGCTGCCATCTTCTCCTCCTCCTTCTTTATCAAACGTACAAGGAAACATACGGAGAAATGTGCAGTTTGTGCTAACACCAACACACCCTAAGGACGTGCTTGAGTTGCCACACACTCCAGCACAAACACAGCACGCCCACAATGTCCAGCAGAACAACACAGAACACGACAAGCAACCAAACAACAGCAAAACCACACACGGAATGCCTCAATAACTCAGCAAGTCAGGCAGCATCTAGGGAGGGGAATAAACGATTGATGCGTCAGGCCTACACCCTTTATCATGACTCTTCAGGAGCAAGTGAGGCCATTCGGCCCACTGAGTTAATACAATCACGGCTCACCATCCAAATTCAGTCCATGTTCCAAACTGGTAAAATGGTTTCATTATTGTCAGGTGCACTGAGATACAGTGAAAAGCTTGTCTTGCAGACTCTTCATACAGACACAGTGCGCTGACGTAGAACAAGGTAAAGCAATAACAATGCAGAATAAAGTGTAGCAGCTACAGAGAAGGTACAGTGCAGGCAGACAGTAAGGTACAAGGCCAGAATGAGGTAGGTTGTGAGGTCAAGATCCATGTTATTGCACTTGGGAACCACTTCAGAGTCTGATAACAGTGGGGTAGCAGCTGTCTTTTAGCCTGGTGGTATGTACTTTTGTATCTCCTGCCTGGTGGGAAGGAAGGAGGACAGAATGTCCAAGGTGGACAGGGTCTTTGATTAGGTTGGCTACTTTACTGAGGCTGTGTAAACACAAGATACTCTGCAGATGCTGGGGTCAAAGCAACACGCCCAACACGCTGGAGGAACTCGGCAGGTCGGGCAGCATCCATGGAAACGAACAGTCAACGTTTCAGGCCGAGTCCTGACGAAGGATCTCGGCCCAAAGCGTTGACTGTTCATTTCCACGGATGCTGCCCAACCTGCCGAGTTCCTCCAGCGTGTGGTGCGTGTTACTGAGGCTGCGAGAGTCCATGGAGTGGAGGCTGATTTCAGCCACGTGCTGAGCTGTGTCCAAGACTCTGCAGTTTCTTGCTGTCCCAGGCAGGGCTGTTGCCACACAACTGGCGACTTTCCCTCTCAATAACCCTCGATCTTTCTGCCCCTAACACCAATGTCAATTTCCTTGTATAGGTTTCACACATCGGCTTGGATGACTATCACAGGGTCCCCTCTCCCTCAGTGCTCTCTGACTGAAGATGCAAGCCTCTGGAATGGAAAATTTTCAAATTCAAGTTTATGGTCATCTGACTGTGCATACTGTGTATACAACCAAACAAAACAACCTTCCTCCGGACCACAGTGCAACAACAAAACACATATCACACACAGAACATAAAACAGAATACTACCACAAATAAGTTAATGAAATAAAATTCAAAATGCATGCAGTGTGCAGCACAGGTGAACAGTAAACAGTAAATATCAAACAGCTCGCTATCCCAGTGATGTGACCTCGGTGGTGACAAGGTCTCCCAGCCTGGGGGAAGAAGCTGTTAGCCAGACTGACTGTCCTAGTCCTGATGCTTCTGTATCTTCTTCCTGATGGTAGTGGGTCAAAGAGATTGTGGGATGTGTTGTAGGGATTCTCAGTAATGCTTTGGGCCCCTTTATCTGCAACGTTCCTGGTGAACATCACAAATAGTGGGGAGGGAGACTCCAGTGATCCTCTTGGCAGTTTTTAGTTTCCTCGGTAGGGTCTTGTACTCTGATGTCTTGCAGTTCCCATACCACGCAGCCAGTACAGTGAAACTTGTCACTTGTGTCAATAACAAACACAGTCTGGGGATCTGATGGGGGCAGCCTGCAAGTGTCACCATGTTTCTAGTGACAACATAACATTGCAAACTCTTATTCACTTATGAACAGACCACGAACCCATGAATGCTGCTTCTTTGTCTGTTCTCTTTTTGTACTGCTAATATTTTATATACTGTATATATATATATATATAGAGTTGTCTGACTCTACATATAGTAGGGAATCAGCTATTCTGGATTGGGTGTTATGCAATGTGCAATGAAACAGAATTGATTAGAGAGCTTAAGGTAAAGGAACCGTTATGAGTCAGTGATCATAATATAATAATTCACCCTGCAACTTGAGAGGAAGAAGATAAAGTCAGATGTATCAGTATTACAGTGGAGTAAAGGGAACTACAGAGGCATGAGAGAGGAGCTGGCTAAAGTTGATTGGAAGAGGACGCTGACAGGGATGACAGCAGAACAGCAATGGCTGGAACTTCTGGGAGCAATTCAGAAGGCGCAGGATTGATACAAAACGAAGAAGAAGAAGTATTTTAAAGGCAGGATGATGCAACGGTGGCGGACAGGGGAAGTCAAAGGCCAACATAAAAGCCAAACAGAGGGCATATAGTAGAGCAAAATTTGGTGGGAAGCTTTTAAAAACCAACAGAAGGCAACTGAAGGAAGTCATAAAGAAGGAAAAGATGAAAGGTTAGTTAGCCAATACTACTAAAGAGGATACTAAAAGTTTCTTCAGATATACAAAGCATAAAAGGGAGGCGGGACTGCTAGAAAATGATGCTGGGGAGGTAGTAATGGGGGACAAAGAAAAGACGGATGAACTGAATAAGTATTTTGCATCAGCCTTCTCTGTGGAATACACAAGCAGAATGCCAGAAGTTCCAGAGTTCCAAGGGAAGAATTGGGTGAAGTTGTTGTTATTAGTGAGAAGGTGCTTGGGAAACTAAAAGGTCTGAGGGTAGATAAATCATCTGCACCAGATGGTCTATACACTAAGGTCCTGAAAGACGTGGCTGAAGGCATTAGTAATGATCTTTCAAGAATCAATAAATTCTGGCATGGTTCCGGTGGACTGGAAAATTGAAAAAATGTCACTCCACTTTTCAAAAAGGAAGAGAGGCAGAAGAAAAGAAATTATACGCCAATTAGTCTGACTTTAGTGGTTGAGAAAATGTTGGAGTTGATTTTTAAGGACGTGGTTTTGGGGTACTCGTTGGCACAGGATAAAATAGGCCAAATTCAACATGGTTTCCCTAGGGGAAAATCTTGTCTGACTAATTTGTTGGAATTCTTTGAAAGAGATACCAAGCAGGATATTCAAAGGAGAAATGGTGAATGTTGTGTTTGATTTTTCAGAAGGCCTTTGACAAGGTGCCACACATGAGTTGCTAAACAAGTTAGGAGCCCATGGTATTACAGGAAAGATACTAGCATTGATAGAGCATTGGCTGACTGGCAAGAGGCAAAGAATGGGAATAAAGGGAAACTTTTTTGGTTGATGCTGGTGACTAGTGGTGTTCCACAGGGGTCTGTGTTGAGATTGATTATTTTTACATCATATGTTAATAATTTGGGTGACAGAATTGATGGCTTTGTGGTTAATTGTAGGATGATACGTAGACAGGTGGAGGGGCAGGTAGTGTTGAGGACACAGGCAGGCTGCAGAAAGACTTAGAGAGATTAGGAGAATGGGCAAGGAAGTGGCAGATGCAATAGAGCATCAAGAAGTGTATGGTCATGCACTTTGGTAGAAGAAATAAAAGCATAGACTATTTTTTTAAGGAGAGAAATATTCAAAAATCCGAGGTGCAAAGGGGCTCAGGAGACCTCGTGCAGGATTCCCTGGAGGTTAATTTGCAGGTTGAGTTGGTGGTGAGGAAGGGAAATGCAATGTAGGCAGAATATAAAAGCAAGGATGTGATGTTGAGGCTTTATAAGGCACCAATGAGGCCTCATTTGGAGTATTGTGACCAGTTTTGGGCCTTTTAGGCCCCTTATCTAAAAAAGATGTGCTGACATTGGGAAGGGTTCAGAGGAGGTTCACGAGAACGATTCTGCGATTGAAAGGCTTGCCTTTTGAGGAGTGTTTGATGGCTCTGGGCCTGCACACACTGGAATTCAGAAGAATGAGGGGGGATCTCATTGAATCCTATCAAATGTTGGAAGTCCTCAATAGAGTGGATGTGGAGAGGATGTTCCCTACAGAGGGCAAGTCTAACTCCAGAGGACACAGCCTCAGAATAGAGGGAGATCCATTTACAACAGAGATGAGGAGGAATTTCTTTAGCCAGAGAATGGTGAATCTATGGATTTCATTGCCACAGGTGGCTGAGGAGGCCAAATCACTGGGTATATTTAAGGCAGAGGTTGATAGATTCTCGATTGGTCAGGGCATGAAGGGATACGGGGAGAAGGCAGGAGATTCCGCTGAGAGGGAAATGGATCAGCATGATGGAATCGCAGAGCAGACTCGATGGGCCAAATGGCCTAATTCTGCTCCTATATCTTATGGTCTTATATTTCTTATTGTAATTTTTATGTACTGCTGCCACAAATCAACAAATGTCACCACATATATCAGTGATAATAAACTTGATTTTGATTCTAACCTGTCTTTGGAATGTGGGAGGAAACCAGAGTACCTGGGGAAAGCCCTGCACTGACAGGAAGAACATGCAAACTCCTTACAGACGACGCTGGGACCTGAATCCTGAACACTGGTGCTGTAAAACACTGCACTGGCTGGTATGCCACTGTGCCAGCGACCCCGCCCCCCCACTGAAAGTCTGCGAGGGAGAGGGGACTGAGCCAGCGTAATAGGCAATAGATGTTGCAGATTATTCTGATGTTCAACTTTGGCCCTCTGATACCCCTACCTGCCACCTCCCTTCCTCACTCCTGTCACTTCCTTCACTGGACCATCCTGCCCCCATGGTATTGGTCTCCCACTCCGAAACTAGTGGTGAGACAGATCACCCGCACCAGCCTGCCCACCGTTGCCGGCATTTATACGGAAAGTTGCAGGGAAAAAGTAAGCCAGCAATATCATGAAGGATGCCCCTCATCCTGCTGACGGACTGTTTGTCCCACTGCCATCAGGGAGGAGGCTACGCAGCATCCACAACAGGACCACCAGACTCAAAAACAGCTACTTCCCCCAAGCAGTAAGGCTGATCAACGCCTCCACCCACTAACCCACCCCTCCACACCCCCCACCATCGCTACATCCACATCTAGTGTCATTTCATATACATAAATCTGTACATCACGGAAATATATAATTGTGGGTTACAGGATTGCTTTTATATGTATATTTATTGTGCTTTTTTATTCTGTTCATTGTGGTTATTTTATGCTGCTTTGAATCGATAATTAACAATCATTTCATTCTCTTTACACTCCTGTACTGAAAAATGACAATAAGCAATATTGGATCTCCGCCCGAAATGCCGACTCTTTATTCCTCTCCATAGATGCTGCCTGACCTGCTGAGTTCCTCCAGCGTTGTGTGTGTGTGTGTGTGTGTGTGTGTGTGTGTGTGTGTGTGTTGCTCTGGATTTCCAGCATCTGCAGAATCTCTTGTGTTTCGGATTCCAGACTCTCTCTCTCTCTCTCTCTCTCTCTTCCTCTCTCTTTCCTCCTAAAAATATTCAGCGCCCGAGGCTACACTCTCCCAAAATTGCCTTCCTCGTGGCCGCGCAGAGGGTTAAACGTTGCTGCTACAGGCGGGGAGACCACATCCACTCCGTGGCGTACCTGTGGAAGAAGGTGCTGGCGGCTTGCCAGCGTGTCGAGCCTCGCAGGGTCCTGGCAGCTTGAGCAAGGAGTCTGACTTTACCAGTACTGTACTTCTGTTTTGTTGCGTGTGTGATCGGGAGTGCGCGCAGAGAGATAGTGGATCTCGCAGGACTCTGAGGTTAGTCTGATGTGTCGTCTCTTTAAGTAGGTGAGGCGTTTTTTTTTAAAGGATCTTCGTGAATTCCTCTAATGTTTCCTTTCTGTCTTCCTCCCTCTAGTTTGCAAACTGACATGTCACAAGAAATGCGAGCGAAAGGTAAGTCTTTTTTCTTCCTGCGGTATTTTGTGATCGTGTTCTTCCTTGACAGCGCGGAGGGGCATCATGAGGGGGGAGAGGGGGTGTCTGTTGTGTTGCAGACTGTTTGGAGAGGTCGTGCTGGGCCTGGGTTCCCCTTCTCTCCCTCCGATCGTGGCGATAATCACATCAGCTCGCACGGAGTAACCGCGCCGCTCCCCGTACTCGCGGCACAGAGGCAGAAAGCACCGAAAACTCATGGAGTCTCCGTCCGGCTACAAAGGGTAGGGGGAGAGGCTTCGCTCCCGCAGAACCCCGCCCGCAGCCGAGACCCGGACGCGCGGAGGATGTGGCGGAGAGCTGAGGTTCGGGCAGGGTTAAAGCGGCTGTTTGGCGTACCTGAAGCTGGGCGGTAATCTGACCCAGGCTGACCAGTGGTGGCAGGTCACGCGTTGGGAGGCGGTGGGGGACTGAATCGGGGTAGGTAGCGGGATCTGGCTTGGATTGGCTGGAAGTTGGAGAACTGAAGTGGGAGGGGGAAGAAACAGTCTTTAGCATCTAAGGAGTGGATAAGCTTTGCTTTAAGGTGTGTGAGCTGACAGTTGGGTCAGAGGACGGCGGCCTATCTCACACAGACCCCACTTCTGTATTCAGCAACGGGGTCCGGGGTTCGGCGCTTTCTGCTGGGTTCTGCGGGTCCGGGGGTGCCGGAGTGTGTTCCCCGCTTCCCGACGGGCTCCGAGCTTGGCGCTGTTTTGACTTCTGCACCGTGTTACCGTGTTCCCTGATCTGTTGTGGCCTGGGGGGGGGGGTGGGCAGTCGCACGTTATAGATTCTGTCGGTGCTGGAACACACGCAAAATGCAGGAGGAACTCAGCAGGTCAGGCAGCATCTATGCAGGGGAATAAACAGTCGACGTTTCAGTAACAGAATGCAGAATAAATCTTGTCCACAAAAGGCGGGATCTTGGCTGTCCGTTCATTTCTCCCATTCCCATCCCGACACTGCCCCACTGCGTAACGATGAGGCCACTCTCCGGCTGGAAGTAGAATATTAACTATTCCGTCTGGGTAGCCTCCAACCTGATGGCTGTCATGGTCTGGTCCGTGAAGTCCAAATTCCGGTTCATGGTCCAGTCCGTCGATTCCTTATTCTGAGTTTCCTGTTTTCCCTTGTTCCATTGGGTGCCTTAATTGAGGCACATGATTCTCGTTTTGGGCTGGCACATAAATATCTCTCAAACCAAGGATTCCCTGCTGGACTGTTCCCTTCCCCTTCCTTCTGAAGCCTTGCCTGCATCCTTGTCAAGTTCAACTGCTGGAGTGAGACTGGAGCCTTGCCACACCAAGATAAGGAACTATCGTTGAGTTTGGAACTATCTCCTTGTGTCCCCATGTTAGTGTTCATGTCAAAGAAGAGTCCCAGTCCTAGGTCCTGTTCCCAAGGAGGGGTCCTGACTCTGTGTAAAGCCCCAGCCCTAAGTCCTGTTCCCAAGGAGGGGTCCCAGCTCTGTGACCTGTGTTCCTGTGTTCCAAGTTCCAGGCGCCATGTTCCAGTCCTGTCCAAGTCAAGGCTTCGTGTTCTCATCCAGTCCGGGAGTCCCTCGGCAGTTTACCTTGGCAGTTCCCTCGGCAGTCATCCCGGCCCTGCGTCCTAGAAAGGGTCCTGGCTCAGTACCCAAGAGCCCAACCAAGCCGAGTCCAAGAGCCGAGCCAAACCTAGCCCAAGAGCCGTGTCCTGCCCTGGGGTACCTCATCCAAGACTCTGAGCATCCAGTCCTCAACCAAGACCCTGAGCGTCCAGTCCACGTCCAAGGCTCTGTGTTCCTGTGTTCTAAGATCAAGTCCAGGCGCCGTGTTCCAGCTCTGTCCAACTCTGAGCTTCGTGTCCTCATCTAGTTCCTGTGCCTCACCCAGCCCAGTGCTGGAGATCTCTCGTCCTGTGCTGGAGATTCCTTGTCCTGTGCTGGGGTGCCTCGTCCTGTCCTCGCCAAGATCCTAGTCTCGAGTCCTAGCCTAGCCCGGGTTCTGGTTCCAAGTCAAGACCCAGGTTCCGAGTCCCAACCAAGACCCAGGTTCCAGGTCCTTGTCCAGGCTCTGGTTCCGGAGTTCTGTGTTCCTTGTCCAGGCTCCTTATTCCTAGTTCCCTGTCCGGGTCCCGTGTCTCTAGTCCAAGTCCTAGCCCAGGCCCTGAATCCTCATCTCATCCAGGGCCTGTGTCAATGTCCAGCGTCGTTTCTTCCTTACTCACTTTGCAATCTCGATAAACCTAGTCCTATTCCTAGTTCTTCAGTGTCTGTGTCTTGCATTTGGGTCCGCTCTCAATCCCCCCCCCCCCCCCGCCGTATAACAATGGCATGAACATCGATTTCTCTAACTTCCAGTAATTTCTCCCTCCCCCCCCCGTGTACCTCCTTTTTATTCACTATTGCGGCTCCTATCTTCCTCTTTTCCTCACCTCTCCTCTGGTACCCTCCTCTTTCCCTTTCTCCCATGGTCCACTCTCCTCTCCTATCAGATTCCTACTTCTTCAGCCCGTTACCTTTTCTGTCTATCACATCCCAGCTTCTCACTTCACCTCCCCCCACTCAATTATCTTCCCCCCTATTGTAGTTCCCCACCACTCCCCCACCTTCTTCCCCCCCTCCCCTTGCCAGTCCTGATGGAGGGTCTCAGCCTGAAAGGTCAGCTCTTTACTCCTCTCCATGGATGCTGCCTGGCTCGCTGAGTTCCTCCATCGCTCTGTGTGTGTGTTTGCTCCGGATCTCCAGCATCTGCAGAATCTCACGTGCTCCGAGTTCTCTGGCGTGCTGGGTGTGCACAGTGCCACTTTGCAGAGTTGTCCTTTGCATCTCCAGATGTGATTTAGGGGTTTCCACACAAACTGCTGGTGGAACTCAGTAGGTCAGGCAGCATTACATCCCTCCTTTCCAGCTTGAACTCCTTTCCCCTCTCCTCTCCTCCCCTCCTTATTTGGGCATCTTCCCCTTTCTGCTCCCATCCTGATACAGGTTCTAGGACGGAAACATTGTGTTGTTCACTCCGTGGGGATGATAGTAAAACGGGTCCCCATCTAGGGCTAAGGTCAAAGTTCAAAGTAAAATTTATTATCAACATAAATATACACTCACTGGTCACTTTATTAGGTACACCTACTCATTAATGCAAATATTTAAACAGCCAATCACGTAGGCAGCAGCTCAATGCATGAAAGCATGCAGACACAGTCAAGAGGTTCAGTTGTTGTTCTGACCAAACATCAGAATGGAGAGAGAATGTGATCTAAGTGAGAGTGCAGAGGAGATTGACAGGGATGTTGCCTGGATTGGAGAGCGTGCCTTATGAGAATAGGTTGAGTGAACTTGGCCTTTTCTCCTTGGAGTGACAGAGGATGATAGGTGACTTGATTGAGGTGTATAAGATTATGAGGGGCATTGATTGTGTGGATAGCCAGAGGCTTTTTCCCAGGGCTGAAATGGCTAGCACAAGGGGGCATAGTTTTAAGGTGCTTGGAAATAGGTACCGAGGGGATGTCAGGGAGAAGTTTTTCACACAGAGAGGTGGATGTGTGGAATGCACTGCTGGCGGTGGTGGAGGCAGATACAATAGGGTCTTTTAAGAGCCTCTTAGATACATGGAGCTTAGAAAAATAGACGGCTATGCACTAGGGAAATTCTGGGTAGGTTCTAGAGTAGGTTACGTGGTCAGCACAACATTGTGGGCTGAAGGGCCTGTATTGTGCTGTAGATTTCTGTGTTCTATGTTCTAAGTGTCTTTGACCATGGAATGATTGTTGGTGTCAGTACTAGTTTGAGTCTCTCAGGAACTGCTGATCTCCTGGGATTTTCACACACAACAGTCTTTAGAGTTTACAGAGAATGGTGCATTAAACAAAAAAAAAAATCCAGTGACTGGTAATTCTGTGGGAAAATTGCCTTGTTAATGAGAGAGGTCAGAGGAGAATGGCCAGACTGGTTGAAACAATAACTTAAATAACCATGTCTTACAACATTGGTGTGCATAGGAGCACAATGCATCGAACCTTGAAGCTGATGGGCTACAGTAGCAGTAGATCACAGCGGGTTCCACTCCTGTGCCGAATAAAATGGCCACTGAATGTATGTTATCATACGCAACCCTTGAGGTTCACTTTCTTGTAGGCATTTACAGGAAGGTCAAGAAATACAATGGAATTTTTGAAAAACCACACATAAACCAAGACAGACAAACAGACAGCGTACAAAAGGAGACAAACTCTGCAAATAAAAACAATACTGGAAAAGTAAGTTGTAAAGGTTCCGTGGAAGTGAGTCTGTAGGCGATAGAATCAGTCCTAGGCAGTGGTGAGTGAAGGTTCAGGTTCACGGGATCGCTGTTTTCGGTTGGAAAGTGAATGGAGACCACACGCAGGGATGAAAGTAGACTTTCATCTGTCTCATAATGCCTCGACGCAGGAGACTGATTTCAGGATAGTGGCTGGGACTTTTCTCAGTGGTGCGTAGGAGAAAGATGGTTGATTTCATAGTAGGCTCTCTGATGTTCGGAGTCAACCATGGAAGTTGTGTGCTGAGCCAGTAGGCAAGCCAGGGCTGTGTGATGTGGAGAGCAACCTGTTGCCCAGTGAACAGGCTCTCCCTCTCCATGCAGATGAAACCAAAGGGATGGCAGAGGTGAAACAGTTTGGCACCAGCGACATCTCCGTCAGTGTTAAACTCAACATAGGGATTCTAGCTCGGAACTTTTCCTCAGGGTTTACTCCCAAAGCCTTCTCCATCAGTGGGTACAACCACAAGGCAGTGGAGGTTTGAGATCAGTGATTCCCTTCTCCTAGATGAGCTGTCAACCACAGCTGATGAGCCCCATCTGCCCGAAGACAGCATCACAACACAAACTGATCGCTCACATCTCTGCCAAGAGCACTTTAGAAGCATAAACTGTGAATGTATTACGCCCACACATTCAGTTACCTAGTCCTGATTGTTTTTACAATTGGACAATCAAAGAACCATCTTCCTTCGTCTTCTTAAAGTACCTTCTCCGCTGTTCTCACAGTTTCCAAGGGCAGGAACCGTAAAGGTCATGGACAGAGTGAAGCTCCCTTTACCCCACCTCATCATACCTAAGTATGTGGGGGTTTTGTTCTTACAATTTTTCTTACAAAAGGAACAATATTCCCTCATGTTAGACCATAAGACAGAATTAAGCCGTTCAACCCATCGAGTCTGCTCTGCCATTCCATCATGGCTGACTTATCTCTCTTACCCCTTTGCCCCGTACCCTTATTAATCAAGAACCTATCAATCTCCGCTTCGAATATACCCGATGACTTGGCCTCCATCACCATCTGTGGCAATGAATTCAACCGATTCACCACCCTCTGGCTAAAAAAAACCCTCCTGATTTCTGTTCTAAAGGGACGTTCTTGTATTCCGAGTCTGTGCCCTCTGGTCCTAGACTCCCCCACTATAGGAAACATCCTTTCCACGTCCACTCTACCTCGGCCTTCCAGTGACCTTTTCTGGGAAGTACTTTGACTGTTGCTTCACACGGTCTCCCGGAGCAGGTACTGCCAGTGTTATATACAGAGCAAAGCTCCCTCCACACTGTAGGACGTGGAGGCTTTGGAGAAGATGCAGAAGGGGTTCCCCAGGATATTGCCGGGGTTAGTGTGGATGTGCTATAACAAGAGGTTGGACAGACCTGGGTTGTCTTCTCTGGAGCGGCATGGGCTGAGGGAAGGCCTGATAGACATGGTAATAGGCCCTTCGGCCCTTCGTGCCCATGCTGACAGTTACATCATGTGACCAATTAATCTGCTGATCTGTATGTCTTTGGAATGTGGGAGGAAAGCAGAGCGTCCAGAGGAAATCCACACATTCATGGAGAGAATGCTCCTATTCCTTGCAGACAGTGACTGGAACTGAACCACTGGCCCTTTAACAGCATCACACTGACCGCTACGCTACCGTGCATTCCCACGAAACCAGTTTCTATGTTTATGTTTGTAAACACATTTATCGTGTGAGGCGTAGAGAGAGTAGCTGCCAGAGTCTTTTTCCCAGGTGAAAATATCAACAGCTGGAGGGCGTAGGTTTAAGGTGAGTGGAGGGAAGTTTAAAGGGAATTTATGGGGAAAATTTTTATCACACAGTCATGACTGAGGTGGTGGTGGAGCGTGATGTGAAGGTTAGTGCTAGGCACCATGCTACTGTGCTGCCCTCTCTAATTAACTGTGTATCTTGAATATATTAAATGAGGCAGCCTCTGCTGCTCCCCTGAGCAGAGAATTCCGCGGATTCACTGATCTCTGGGAAAAGCAGTCCCTCCTCATCTCTGTCACCTCCGGTTGCCTCGAGCAGATGTTGTGAGCCCAGCTCTGATCCCCTGTGAGCCAGATGTTCTCTGTGGTCACCTCTCATCGGTCAGCCTGGGAGGGGGTGAGGTTGGGGGGGGGGGCGCATAATTATTCGATGTGATCGTGGGAACGGTCACTGAAGCACTCCCCCAGAACAGCAGTCTGTTTCTGAGCTGTGAGCTCTCTGACAGTGGTTACGAGACAGTTGGTAAACAGCCACAATAGTATTTATATGCCGACAGACAGAATTCACGACCAGTGTACACATACTGTGGTCAGTCCCAAAGAATTATTTTTGCCCTCCTTCCTGTAATGTGTCGGTGGATGGTAGAATCTGGAGATTATTATAGCTTCAATATGAATCTATGAAGACTTGGCACAGAAACAGGCCCTTCAGTCAGCTGGTTCATGCTCACCAAGAGTTCCATCTAAGCTAGTTCCATTTATCTGTGTCTAGCCTCCGTCCCTCTGAACTTTCCTTAACCAGGTACCCATCGCTCTGAACCTTTCTTAACCAGGTACCCATCACTCTAAACCTTTCTTAACCAGGTACCCATCCCTCTAAACTTTTCTTAACCAGTACCCCTCCCTCTAAACCTTTCTTCATCCAAAAGTGTCTTGTGGGGCAGCACGGAAGCATGGTGGTTAGCATGACACTACTAAAACGCCAGTGACCTAGGATCGATTCCCATCACTGTCTGTAAGGAGTTTGCACCTTCTCCCCGTGACCGCGTGGGTTTCCTCCGGGTGCTCTGGTTTCCTTCCACATTCCAAAGATGTACGTGTTGGTAGGTTAATTGGTCACGTGGGCGTAACAGGGCAGCCTGTTACTACACTGTATCTCTAAATAAAATATTGTTATTGTACCTGCCCAAACTACTTTCTTTGGCAAATTCTTCTATGGACACACCACACTCTGCTAGAAGAAGTTGTCCCTCATGTCCCTTTTAAATCTTTATCCTCGCACCTCAAACCTATGCCCTTTAGTTTTTGATTCCTCATTCCCTGGGGGAAAAGACTGAGTGCATTCACTCTCTCTGTGCCCCTCATGATTTTATACTCCTCTATAAAGTCACTCATCAGTCTCCTACAGTGCTACCTTGCTCAACCAAGACCCACTTCTCAAATCCCAGCAATGTCCCTGTGAAATCTCCTTTGCACTCTCCCCAGCTCAATGGCACCTCTCCCATATCAGGACAACCAAAACTGTACAGTTTCATCTTCTACAACTGCAGATCCAGCTCCTCTACTCGTTGCCCTGGCTGATGAAAACCAGTTTACCAGACACCTTCTTCACTACCCTGTCTACTTGTGACATGGCTTTCAGGAAACTCAGTGGGCTGAAAGGCCTGTTTCTGGGCTGTTTCTCTTTAAACTCCATGAGATAGAACATGGAACAACACAGGTCAGGCCCTCCAGTCCACCATGTTGTGTTGAAGTAATTAAGCCAATGTCCCCTAATTGATCAAATCCCTCTTCCCCACACCCACCCTGATGTATTGGTGTGTTGAAGGCCTGGGCTCTCCTACACTTGGTTCAAAGGTTCATTTCTTTTTAATTATCAAAGTATACAACTCTGAAATTCTTCTTCTCCAGATAGCCACGAAACTAAGAAATAAAAGAAAGGCAGCTCAATCCCTACTCCCTGAATGGAAATGGAACAGGCTCATTGATCCCCAAATCCCCCTCCTCCGCACACAGAAAAACCAAAAACGATCGGGCGAAAAGCACAGAATATAAAAACTATAAGACTGAAAAAAGTCTGTAGTCCAAGACCATATCCAAACGCTAAAAACCTGGGTAGCGTTCCCCGGACACAGTGGCAGGCTCCCTCCTCCCCGGTAGCAGAGCGATCAAAAGGCAGGCAGCTGGTGCTCACCTTCCACATTCGCCTGGCGTTCCAATCTCCCTCCGTTTTAATCAGCGCACAGTGGAAGGTTTAATTGGCGAAACGGAGTTAATTCTCGCTTTATGTTTTGTACTTGGCATGGCCCTGAGACTGTCACCAATTTTTATCGATGCGCCATAGAAAGCCTTCCAGATCTCTTTCATCCAGATACCTATCCCAAACTTCTCTTAAATGTTAAGATCAAACCCACATCCACTGGCAGCTCATTCCACACTCACACCAACCTTTGAATGAAGACGTTCCCCTTAACTATCTTGGCTTTCACCCTTAACCTATGACCTTAAGAAGTTCATTCCCACAGACTCTGTGGAGACCAAGGGTTGTATACTTCCTCATTGTGTGGAGATTGATAAATTCTTGATGAATCAGGGGATCAAAGGTCATGGGGAGAAAGCAGGAGAATGGGATTGAGAGGGATAGTAAGTCAGCCATAATTAAATGGCAGAGCAGATTTGATGGGCCAAATGGCCTAATTCTGCTCTTATATCTTACGGTTCTTGCATCATCTGTAGGAGAAAACCTGATACCTTATAAGGTAGAGCAGTCCCTTAAAGTCTACGCAGGAATGTGGGAACGTGCAGGGGGCAGTGAGGGGAAACTAGACCTCATTTAGTTACTGCTAAACTGTGGAGTCTGGTGCGTGGAACACATTCTGCAGAAGTCACAGGGCAATCCGTCAGAGAGAAGTATGTCCCCTCCACACATTACTCCACGGACTGGAGTCATGAGGAACGAGGTTAGCAGGAAGTTAATGCCAACCCTTGGATACATTGATATAGAGTCATACAGCCCTTTGGCCCATCTAGTCCCATCGACCTGCACCCAGACCATAGCCCTCCATACCCTCCCTTCCATGTACCCATCCAAATTTCTCTTAAAATGTTGAAATCAAATCCCCACCCACCATTTGTGCTGACAGCTTGTTCCACGTTCTCACCTTCCTCTGAGTGAAGAAGTTCTCCCTCTAACATCTCAGTCTCAGATATGGGCTGGGAATCTCCAAGATGCATCTTATTGGCTATTCAATGTATGAAACATAAAATGTTCCACAATGGGTTGCTGGTTGTATCCGGGACCAGTTTAGACAGAGTCTGGCTCAATCCAAGAAAGTTACAGTGAGGGAGGGTATTGTAGGGATATCAGATTTTGTGGGCTATGTTGAGTCTGGCCATGAGATGTGTGCGGGCTCCAGTAAGCACTGGGTGTGAAACAGTTTGTTGGTGGGATGTGTGGGATTTTTCAGATTTTAGAGTGAAGGTGTGGGTTATACCAGAAGGTTATGGAGGCTGTGAATATTACCAGGGAGAGAGAGAGGTGTGGAGTGTATCGAATGTTTGTGGGGTGTGTAGTTTTGTTCAGACTTAGAAGTGGGGCGTGGGTTTTATCAGAGGATTGTAGTGGCAGTGAAAATTGTTACAGAGAGTAGTGTGGGGTATATCAGAGTTCTGTGGTGAATATGGATGTTTGTGAGTGTTAGGGGTAAAGAAGGCACATGGTCTGCTCGCCTTTATTAGCTGAGGCACTGAGTTCAAGACTGAGGAAGTTAACTTGCAGCTTTATAAAACTGGAGTACTACATTTACATTTGGTTGCCTCATTACAGGAAGGATGTGGAGGCCTAGAGGGTACAGAAGAGGTTCACCAGGATGCTGCCTGGATTAGAGAGTATTTGTGATGAGAGGTTGGACAAATCTGGGTTGTTTTCTCTGGAATGGGAGAAGCTGAGGGGACACGTGATAGAGATTTATAAGATTGTTGCCAGGACTTGAAGACCTGAGTTATAGGGAAAGGTTGAATAGGCTAGGAATGTAGGAGAATGAGATGAGATTTGATAGAGGTATACAAAGTTATGAACTGTATAAATAGGATAAATGCAAGCAGGCTTTTTCCGTTGAGGTTGGGTGAGACTAGAACTAGAGGTCATAGGTTAAGGGTGAAAGGTCAAATATTAAAGGGGTACCTGAAGGGAAACTTTTTCACTCAGAGCGTAGTGCGAGTGTGGTAGAAGTGGTGGTGTGGATTTGACTGCAAGATTAAAGAGAAGTTGTGATGGGTGCATGGATGGGAGAGCTATGGTCCAGGTGCAGGTCGATGGGACGGGGCAGAATAAGAGTTTGGCATGGACTAGATGGGCCAAAAAGCCTGCTTCTGTGCTGTAATGTTCAATGATTCTGTGATTCCGTCACTCTAAGATTATGAGAGGCATAGGTAGAGCCGGTATCTTTTTCCCAGGGGTGAAATATCTAATACCAGAGGGCATGTATTTAAGAAGAGAGCGCAAGTACAAAGGAGGTGTTGGGGCAAGTTTTCACAGAGTGGTGGGTGCCTGGAATGTGTTGGTGGAGGCTGTTAGGTAGGCATACAGGTATCCCGATGACGTCCTGGGCAATACGTTCTGCAGGTAGCTCACAAAACATCTAGATAAACCTCTTCTGAAGGGCTTTGACTTTATGGATGTGCAGGGAACGGAGGGACATCGATCAAGTGCAGGCAGAAAGCATTACGTGTCGTTAGCTTAATTAGTTTGCCACAACATTGTGGGTGAAGGGCCTTCTCTAAGTCGCATAACTGCATTGTTTCTGTGGAGTAGGAAGGCTGAGGGAGGGACACAGGGTTATGAGGGGCAGACACAGGATGTGTGGTAAGAAACACATACCCTGCTGCAGAGGTGCTGAAGACCAGAGGACATAGATTTGAGGTGAGGAGCAAGAGGTTTAGATTACTTTGTTTTTAATCGAGTGGGAGTTTGTAATCTGTATCACACTGCCCAAGATGGTGATGGGGACAGAGTGCCCACTGCCCAAGGTGCTGATGGGGGGCAGAGTG
The DNA here is from genome assembly GCF_963921235.1 of Mobula hypostoma. Classification (NCBI taxonomy): domain Eukaryota; kingdom Metazoa; phylum Chordata; class Chondrichthyes; order Myliobatiformes; family Myliobatidae; genus Mobula; species Mobula hypostoma. Next base: position 111,915,798 of record NC_086102.1, on the reverse strand, counting down.
CCCACTGCCCAATGTGGTGATGAGGGCTGAGTGCCCACTGCCCAAGGTGGTGATGGGGGGCAGAGTGCCCACTGCCCAATGTGATGAGGGCTGAGTGCCCACTGCCCAAGGTGCTGATGAGGGCCGAGTGCCCACTGCCCAATGCGGTGATGGGGTAATGTGCCCACTACCCAATGCGGTGATGGGGTAATGTGCCCACTGCCCAATGTGGTGATGAGGGCTGAGTGCCCACTGCCCAAGGTGGTGATGGGGGGCAGAGTGCCCACTGCCCAATGTGATGAGGGCCGAGTGCCCACTGCCCAAGGTGCTGATGAGGGCCGAGTGCCCACTGCCCAATGCGGTGATGGGGTAATGTGCCCACTACCCAATGTGGTGATGGGGTAACGTGCCCACTGCCCAATGTGGTGATGGGGGCAGAGTGCCCACTGCCCAAGGTGGTGATGAGGGCCGAGTGCCCACTGCCCAATGCGGTGATGGGGTAATGTGCCCACTACCCAATGTGGTGATGGGGTAACGTGCCCACTGCCCAATGTGGTGATGGGGGGCAGAGTGCCCACTGCCCAATGCGGTGATGGGGTAATGTGCCCACTGCCCAAGGTGGTGGTGAGGGCCGAGTGCCCACTGCCCAATGTGATGAGGGCCGAGTGCCCACTGCCCAAGGTGCTGATGAGGGCCGAGTGCCCACTGCCCAATGCGGTGATGGGGTAATGTGCCCACTGCCCAATGCGGTGATGGGGTAATGTGCCCACTGCCCAATGTGGTGATGGGGGCAGAGTGCCCACTGCCCAATACGGTGATGGGGTAATGTGCCCACTGCCCAATGTGGTGATGGGGGCAGAGTGCCCACTGCCCAATGTGATGGGGTAACGTGCCCACTGCCCAATGTGGTGATTGGGGCAGAGTGCCCACTGCCCAAGGTAGTGATGGGGGCAGAGTCCTCACTGCCCAATGTGGTGATGGGGGGCAGAGTGCCCACTGCCCAATGTGGTGATGAGGGCCAAGTGCCCACTGCCCAAGGTGGTGATGGGGACAGAGTGCCCACTGCCCAAGATGGTGATGGGGACAGAGTGCCCACTGCCCAAGGTGGTGATGGGGGGCAGAGTGCCCACTGCCCAAGGTGGTGATGAGGGCCGAGTGCCCACTGCCCAAGGTGGTGATGAGGGCCGAGTGCCCACTGCCCAATGTGGTGATGAGGGCCGAGTGCCCACTGCCCAAAGTGGTGATGAGGGCCGAGTGCCCACTGCCCAATGCGGTGATGGGGTAATGTGCCCACTGCCCAATGCGGTGATGGGGTAACGTGCCCACTGCCCGAGGTGGTGATGGGGGCCGAGACCTTCACTGCCCAAGGTGGTGATGGGGGCAGAGTCCTCACTGCCCAAGGTGGTGATGTGGGCAGAGTCCTCACTGCCCAAGGTGGTGATGGGGGCCGAGACCTTCACTGCCCAAGGTGGTGATGGGGGCAGAGCCCCTCACTTTATTGAAGAATCAGCTTACCGAGCATTTGAATTGCCGAGGTATGCCTGGCCAAGAACTAAGTGCTGATCAATGGGATTAGTCGACCGTAAGACTAAAAGACAGAGGAGCAGTATTCGACCATTTGGCCCAGCGAGTCTGCTCTGCCATTCCATCACAGCTGATTTGTCATCCCTCTCAACCCCATTCTCCAGCCTTCCCCCCATAAACTTTGACATGTGATTAGTCAAGAGCCTATCAACCTCCGCTTTAAATATACTGAATGACTTGGCCTCCACAGCCATCTGTGGTAATGAATTCCACTGGTTCCCCACTCTCTTCCTGAGGATATTCCTCCTCATCTCTGCACTGAAGGGAATTTCCTCTACTCTGGGGCTGTGACCCCTGGTCCCAGACTCCTCCACTACAGGAAACATCCTCTGCACATCCATGCTACCTAGGCCTCTCAATTTGCAGTAGGTTTCAATGAAATACAACCCCCCACCCCCCACCATTCTTCTAAACTCCCGTGTCTACAGGCCCAGAGCCATCAAATGCTCCTCATACGTTAACACTTTCATTCCCAGAATCATTCTCATGAATCTCCTCTGGATCCTCTCCAATGCCAGCTCATCCTCTCAGATAAGGGCTGAAGGGCCTGTTTTTACATTGACTCTCTCTGTGGACCCAGCATGGAAAGGAGGCGGGTGCCACTTTAAGGACGGTGTTCGCTAGACATCCATCTGACTACGTGGGTCGACATTAGCTCTTTAGGTAATTTCACAGTCTGTTTCATCTGAAGCTGAGCTGTGGTGACTCCCCCGGTGCAGGCAAACCGCTTCCAGACAGTGAATCCTCTCCCTTTCGCCACATCACTGCAGAACCTTGACCATCACTGTCTTGGCTTCGATCACCTCGCTGCATCTTCCTGCACCACGCAGAGAAACAATTTAATGTGCTTATTTGGTGATTCAGACGACGGGCAGACTGAGAAACACTTGGCCTTTTTTGGAGAGATTTCAATGGGGAATGCTTTGGAATTTGGGATTCCTGTCAAGGAATGTGAGACACGTGGTTAATGAGAATGGGAGCCAAAACATCGTCAAGCTCAGCCTCAGAGAGAGCGCCCTCCGTTCCTCTGTAGCAGTCGCGGCTTTTTCTGATGTCAGGGGGGTGTCGGGCCTGTAGAGTCTTACAGGGGAGGGTGTGATGGGTGTCTGGGGAGATGGAGTGGCGGAGGGAATGGTCCCAGTGACTCAGGGGAAGTCTGCAGCTGGGCTGATAGGATTACAGACAGCAGGGCGGATCAGCAGGACCTACCTGCACCTCAGCATGGCCACTTCATTCTGGAACAGAGCTGTTGAAGTAATTCAGGTTGTTGGTGTATTGTATTCTGGTCACTACCTACAGGAAAGATGTAAATAAGATTGAAAGAGTACAGAGAAAGTTTATAAGGATGTTGCTGGGAGGACCCAAGTCATAGGGAAAAGGTTGAATCAGTTCGGACTTTATTCCCAGGAGTGTGGGAGAATGAGGGGAGATTTGATGGAGGTATACAGAATTATGAGGGGGATGGATAGGGTAAATGTAAACAGCCGTTTTCCAGGTTTAGGTGAGACTAGAACTAGAGGTCACAGGTTGAGGGTGAAAGGGAACCTGAGGGGGAACTTCTTCATTCAGAGAGTGGTGAGAGTGTGGAACGAGCTTCAGTGGAAGTGGTGGATGCGGGTTCAATTTAAGGGAAGTTTGGATGAGTTTATGGGTGGTAGGGGTATGGAGGGCTATAGTCCAGCTGTGGGCCAGTGGGAGCAGACAGAATAACAGTTCGGCATGACTAGTTGGGCCTTGGGGCCTGTTTCTGTGCTGTAGTGCTCGATGGCCCCATAGCTCCATTGTCCTGTGTATAAGCACACATCTGCACAGGTGCAATGAACAACTTAACCTGCAACAGCATCACAGGCGCAAAGCATCGCTTAGACAGCGTTCACAAGGAACACATACGTTAATTATACTGAATATTGAAACAGACTAAATTTTATTGCAAAGTGATCAAAGTGTTCATAGTGATCAAATGACTGTAGTTTTGCTAAACGGATTTGTGGGTTGGTTTAAGGACCAAGTGGTTGAAGGGAACCTGGTAATGTGGGACTTCAGGCTTCTGTACCTCCTGTCGTGGTGGTGGCTATCCCTCAAGGTCGAGGATGATGGTCTTCATTCTGAAGAAGAGGCCCACAGAGCGAAGACACCTGTGCGTGTATTCGTTTAGCGTGTACTTGATGTTGCACTCCAAGAAGCACACGATGCTTCACAAATCAACCAGCTGATTCCAATGGCATGGAAACCACGATGACTGGAGCCGATGGATTTGTTGCAGCCTTCATCCGCCTTCACAGCCATCGAGTTTGAAGTAACTCCTGTCTGATGGTAGCGCTGAGAAGGTGGCATGGCCCAGATGGTTGGGGATCTCTGGTGATAAACTTTGCCTTCCTGAGACATACTACCGATGGTGGGGAGGGATGTTTCTGTGATGTATTGTGCTCGGTCCACTACTCTCCACAGCTTCTTACGTTCCTGCGCATTCGAATTGCCATACCAGACCAGCCAGGGCACTTCCAGCAGGACATCTGCAGGAGTTTGTTTGACTGTTCAGTGCCATGCTGATTAAATAATGTCTGGACTGGGATTACAAGAAATTACTTCAGCCAGAGCATAGTCAATCTTTGGGAGCTTTCAAACCAGGAAAGATTTTTCAGTCGTTGAGTCTAAGACCATAAGACATAGGAGCAGAATTAGGCCATTCAGCCCATTGAGTCTGCTCTATCATTCTATCATGGCTGATTTATTATCCCTCTCAACTCCATTCTCCTGTCTTCTCCCTGTAACCTTTGACACCCTGCCTAATCAAGAACCTGTCAACTTCTGCTTTATGGCAATGAATTTTACAGATTCACCACCCTCTGGCTAAAGAAATTTCTCCCCATCTCCATTCTAAAGGAATGTCCTTGCATTCTGAGATTGAGCCCTCCGATTCTAGACCTCCCCACTATAGGAAACATACTCTCCGTATCCATTCTATCTAGGCCTTTCAATATTCGATAGGTTACCGTGAGAACCCCCTCATTCATCTAAAAAAGGCATCAAACACTCCTAATACACGAACCCTTTTGTTTCTGGTATCATTCTCGCGAGCCACCTCTGGACCCTCTCCAATGCCAGCAGCACTTCTTTTCTTGGATAAGGGGCCCAAAACTGCTCACAATTCTCCAAACGTGGTCTGACTTATAAAACCTTATAAAGCCTCAGCAGTACATCCATGCTTTTATTTCCTAGTCCTCTTGAAATGAATGCTAACATTACATTTGCCTTTCTCACCACCAACACAACCTTCAAGTTAACCGATTTCAGACCTACCTACCTGAAAGTTAAACATATTCAAGTTTGCTGACAACATCACTGTTGTTTGGACGAATCAAAAGTGGTGACGAGTCAGCATATAGGAAGGAGACTGAAAACCTGGCTGAGGGGTGCCACAACAACAAGCTCTCAGTCAACATCGGCAAAACCAAGAGCTGATTATTGATACAGGAGGAAGAAATTGGGGGCTCATCGGGGGTATTGAAGGTGGAAAGGGTCAATAACTTTAAATTCCTGAGCACCATCATATCGGAGGTTCTGTCCCGGGACCAGCACATACGTGTCATCACGAAGAAAGCACAGCAGGCCTCTGCTTTCTTAGGAGTTTGCTCAGATTTGGCGTGACATCGAAAACTCTGCCAAACTCCTATTGATGCACAGTGGCGTGTATTTGACAGGTGGCTTCATGGCCTGGTGTGGAAATACCAATGCCCAAGACGGGAAAGCCCACAAAAAGTGGTGCATACGGCCCAGTTTATCACAGTTTATTACCTACAAGGAGTGTTGCCACAAAAAAGCACCATCTTTAATCCATTATCACGAGCCCCCGGCATCCAGGCCATACTCTTCTCTCGCTACTACCATCAAGATGCAGGTACAGGAGCCTCAGGACCCACACCCCTGGGCTAAGGAACAGTTATTTCACCTCAACCATTCGGTTCCTGAACTAGAGTGGATATCTTTACTCACTTCAACTCTGAACTGATCACTGAACTCAACCTAAAGACTCACTTTCAAGGACTCTACAACTCATGGTCTCGGTAATGTTCATTTACTTATTTATTATTATTACTTGTTTCTTTTTGTATTTGCACAATTTGTCAGTCTTTGTGTGTAGTTTTTCACTGATTCTATTGTACTTCTTTGTTCTACTATGAATGCCTGCAAGAAAGTGAATCTCAGGGTAGTGTTTGATAATACATATACTTTCACACTTTGAAACCTTCAGGGAATCTTGCACAAGGACTCTAAAGTCCCTTTGCACCTCTGATTTCTGAATTTTCTCTCCACTTAGAAACCAGTCTATGCCTTTATTCATTCTACCAGATTGCATGACCATACCCATTCCAACAATGCCTTTACATCACAGCAATCAATAATTCAGTGCATATTGATTAAATTGAAAGTTACAGGGATTAGGAAGGAAAGTCATTTTGAGATCTTTAGGTAACAGACTTTCCAACCTGAGGAAAAAGTGGGTGATGTTTTGGGCCGAGACGCTTCCTCAGGACTGGGAAGGAAGGGGATGAGAGACAGAGTAAGAAGGTCGGGGGAGAGAAGGAGAACAAGCTGGCAGGTGATAGGTGGGACCAGGTGAGGGAGAGAGGAAGAGAACAAGCTGGCAGGTGATAGGTGGGACCAGGTGAGGGAGAGAAGAAGCTGGCAGGTGGGACCAGGTGAGGGTGAAGATGGATGGGGGATGAAATGAGAAGCTGTGAGGTGGTAGGTGGAAAAGGTAAAGGGCTGCAGAAGAAGGAATGTTGGCTCTTTATTCCTCTGCATAGATACTGTCTGACCTGCTGAGCTCCTCCAGCATTTTGTGCGTGTTAATTTGATTTTCCAGCATTGGCAGAATCTCTTGTGCTTATGAAGTTATTCACGCTGGTTGAGGAGCCTGATGGTTGTAGGGTATTAACTGTTCCTGAACTGGGTAGAGTGGGACCTGAAGCCCCTGTATCTCCTGCCTGAAAGCTGCAAGAAGAGAGTGTGGCCTGGCATGGGGACTTTGATGAAGGTCGAGTCCCCTCTCATCCTACTTCTCTCCAAAGAGAAAAGCCCTAGCTCACTCAACCTTTTCTCACAAGACTTGCTGGTGTGAAACAGGGGAGGGGAATTAAAATGTCTGCCAACCTTCACACAGAGGAGTGAACAAGGCCGCCTTCTGGAAGAAAGGCAATGTGAGTGGAAGGGAACGCAGGTAACCAGATCATTAAAAGCTGGGAGGACGGGTTGCAAGTAAAGCATTTATAATCTTTGGCATGCAGTACAAAAGAATGGTTAATCCTTTACAAATCATTAGTTAGGCATTGGCTGATGTTCAGTGCTGGATACACCAAACATCAGAGTGTGTGGGTCGGGGGAGGGGGGGTTTAGATTTACAGCAATAAAGATACAATTGAAAAAAACTGGGATTATCCTCTACAAAGCAGAGACACACTGAGGGAAAATAATTGCTGTTTACTAATACAGTGTGGCACAGTTGCATTGAAGTTAGCCAATGCTTTACAGCACAAGCGGTCGGGGTTCAATTCCTGGTACTGTCTGCAAAGAGTTGGTGCGTTGTCCCCGTGACCACGTGGGTTTCCTCCCACATTGCAGAGACCTACGGGTTAGTTCAAGTTCAACTTTAACTGTCATACATGAATATGGCCAAACAAAACCACGTTTCTCCGGGGCCAAGGTGCAAAACACCGTACTAACAGTCACACAGCACAAGGCACATATATAAAATAGCAATAAACAAGCAGTCACACAAAAAAAATAACTCAAATCCCTGAATCCATGGATGTTGTCCTCAAGAGCAAGGCAGCAGCGGTCTCCAGCTTGTCCTCCACCGAGCAAGCACTGGAGGGCAGCACCGACACTGGCACGGGTGCCGCACCACACTGACTCCGATGCCTGTCTCCTGGGCGGCCGCAAACAGGTGACACCGTGGTATGTGGCCTCGTCCGTGCTACAGTATAGACCGCACGGCTCCCCACTGTCGGTCCCGCCAGTAATCTGGTGAACCAGAGTCGCAACACTCCACATTACCAATGTCCAGCAGGGTCTTGCAATCATAAGAATAACAACTATGACAATCACTCACTGTTAGACTGCGCGCTGCCTTCGTGCACCAACTCTGACCGCCTCTCTCTGTAGCAGGCAGCGGTACGGTCCGCATCACGCCCAGCTCCTCCGGGAATGGGCGACTCGCTGATGCGGTAGACCTGTAGTACTTGAGCATCCAGCAGTGATACAATTGTAAGAGGGATGTTTGAAAAAGACAGTAACACCTTTAGTTAGCCCCGTAGAGCCCGCTGTGCCTGAACGTGCCGCCATCTTACCGGGTTTGGTATCACTGGCACGTTGTGAAGTTTGTTGTTTTACACAGCAGTACAGTGCAAAACATTAAACAGACCACAAGTTAGGGTTGGGAAGTTGTGGGCATGCTCTGTTGGTGCTAGACGCGTGGTGATTTTTGCGGGCTGCCCCCAGCACATCCTCGGACTGCACTGGTCGTTGGCGCAAAACTATGCATTTCACCATATGTTTCGATGTACATGTGATAAATAAAACTAATCCCTAAAAATACGGTGGATGGGCGATGAGCAGCCCTTTACCCCTTCCACCTATCCCTTGCCATCTCTTTACTTCATCCCCTTTCCCCACCCACCCAGTTTCTCCCTCACCTGGTCTCACCTATCACCTGCCAGTCTGTGCTCCTTCCCATCTCCCCCTGCCTTCTTATTCTGGCTTTTGCACCCTTCCTTTCCAACCCTGATGAAGGGACTCAGCCCGAAACTTCGACTGTTTATTCCCCTCCATAGATGCTGCCTGAGCCGCTGAGTTCCTCCAGCACTTAGTGTGTTTGTTGCTCAGTATTTCCAACATCCACAGAATCTCTCGTGTTTAAGAACTAGAGGGCATAAGGCGATAGGGGAAAGATTTAAAATTGACCCAAGGGGCATCTTCTTCACACAAAGGGTGGTCAGTATATCTGATGAGCTGCCAGAGGAAGTGATTGAGACAGGTATGATGACAGCATCTAAAATACTTTTGGACAGATACGTGGATTGGAAAGGTTCTTCAGATTTTCTGATTAAGAGTTATTCATCGCGTGTACATCAGAACTTACAGTGAAATGCGTCGTTAACTTTAAATCCGACACAAGCTAAGGGTGTGCTCACATTCCGGCACCAACATAGCATACGCACAGTGTTCCGCCGAACAACACAGGCAGCCACAACAACTACTGGACAACAGCAAAACCAGCCCCTTCCCCAGCCACCTTCTTTCACACACAGTCAGGCCTCCAACCCCAGGACGGGCTGCCTCTGGGCCTCCAGGCCTCCAGTCCCTGGCCCGGACTCTCAAAATCACTGATATTGGGCCTACAGCCTCCAGTCCCTGGCCCGGACTCTCAAAATCACCAATGTCGGGCCTACAATCTCCAGTCCCTGGCCTGGACCCTCAAAATCACCAATGTCAGGCCTACAGCCTCCAGTCCCTGGCCTGGACTCTCAAAATCATTGACATCGGGCCTACAACCTCCAGTCCCTGGCCCAGACTCTCAAAATCACGAATGTCAGGCCTACAACCTCCAGTCCCTGGCCCGGACCCTCAAAATAACCGACAGCTGGCCTACAATCTCCAGTCCCTGGCCCGGACTCACAGACACACAGACATCAAGCATCTGACCTCTGGACAAGGTTTAGTAGGTGCAGGCAAATGGACGGGCTTGGATGGACACCATGGTCTGTGGACGAGTTGGGCCAAAGGGCCTGTTTCCATTCTGTGTGAGTCTGGCTCAGCATCGCCTTACTATCTGTCTCCAGACCCCTCGACTTACTCACAAACTGCAGATCTGCAGGCCTTCCAGGATGACACAGTTAGCATAACGCTGCCACAGCACCTGTGACTGGGTTCAATTCCCGCAGGTGACCGTAAGGAGTTTGTACGTTCTCCCCGTGGCCATGTGGGTTTCCTCCAGGTGCTCCGGTTTCCTCCCACATTCCGAAGACGTACGGGTTAGTCAGGTAATTGATTACATGGGTGTAAAAGGGTGGTGCAGGCTCATTGGGCCAGAACGGTCTGTTACCCTGTTGTATCGCTAGATAAAATTCATCCAGATTGAGTTTCCAGCCCTCCTGGGCAGAGTGCTACAAAGATTCTCCGCCCTCATCTCAGTCCTGACCACCTGACCCTTTATTCCGAGCCTCCCACCTCAGTTTGCAGACTCTTCAGCCAAGGGATCGACAAGTGCCTTGTCAGACAGCTTGCTCATTTGGCAAAGGTCAATTAGATCATCTAATTGGACAGTCTGCAGCCGGTGAAGTGCTACCTTTTGGCACTGTGACGAAACATCTGGGAGACCGTCCATAGCTGGAGAGAGCCTGTGCTCTTGTCGGGTTTGGAAGTTCAATAGAGGGACCTCCCACTGGGCTGTTGCTAGGGTTGTTCAGCCCAGTGTACACAGCGAGTAAAGTACTCACCAAGAACACAGCCCAGGGACAGGCCTTTGGCCTATCACATCTGCGCCAAACACAATTCTGGATAAAACTAATCCCTTCTGTTATATTTTGTAACTTCAAAACATTTAACTAATTCAAAGAAAATACAGGAGTCCAGGAATGCAGGTATAACTTTGAATTTATTTTAACTGAGGCGCCTACGTATCACATGGTGGTGTGATGATGTATGCAATTTACGTATTTATATATGTATCTTGTAATAAATTATTTAAATGAACAGGAATTATTAATCAACCAATATATATACAAGACTGCACAGATATTACTGAAATATTAATTACACAACCCCTTCAGTCTGTATGCCATCCATATCCTTCCACAATCCCTGCTTATTGGGGCGGCGCGGTAACGTAGCGGTTCAGATAACGTTTTACAGGATCTGCTGCCCGAGGTCCATTCATGCCACTGTCGGTGAGGAGTTTGTAGGTTCTCCCCATGTCCATGTGGGTTTTCTCTGGGTGCTCTGGTTTCCTCCCACAGTCCAAAGATGTAGGGGTTGGGATTAGTAAGTTGTGGACATGCTACGTTGACGCTGTAAGCTTGGCGACATTTGCAGGCGGCCCCCAGCACATCCTCAGACTGTGTTGGTTGTTGATGCAAGCACTGTACTGTATGTTTTGATGTCTCAATAAACAGATGACAAATAAAGTTAATCTTTAAATCATCTTTCGTGTATCTAAAAGCTTCTCAAATGCTTCTATGCTACCTGCCTCCTCCACCATTCCGGGCATCACATTCCGGCCTCCCACCCGTCTCAGCGCAAAAACCTTGCCCCACACATCCCGTTAAAACTTTCCCCTTCTAACTGTAAATCCTCTCACATTTCACATGTCTGCACTTGGAGAAAGATTCTGAATCACTACCCTGTCCCTGCCTCTCATTGAATTTGTAACCTGCTGTCAGGTCCGAGGATATGCTGGGGGCAGCCCCCAAATGTCGCCAAGTTTTCAGTGCCAACTAGACATGCCCACAACTTTTTTAATCATAACCTGACCCGTACAGGCCCGGTCTCCCCTCTGCCTCTGCTCCAGGAGAATCTGGATTAGAATCAGGTTTAATATCACTGGCATGTGTCGTGAAATCCGTTGTGCTGTCGTAGCAGTAAGCTGCAATACATAATAATTTGAAAAATGATAACTTACAATAAGAAATATATATATAAATATATTAAGTAAGTAGTGCAAAAGGAGAGCAAAAAATGCTGAGCTGGTGTTCATTGTGCATTCAGAAATTGGCCGGCAGAGGGGTAGAAGCAACACTCATAACACGCTGGAGGAACTCAGCAGGTCGGGCAGCATCGGTGGAAACGATCAGTCAACGTTTCAGGCCGAGACCCTTCGTCAGGACTGAGGAGGGAGGGGTATAAAGAAGGTGGGGGGAGGGTGGGAAGGAGAAGGCTGGTAGGTCAGTGGAGTAGCGGATCGTAAACACAAAATATTCTGCAGATGCTGGGGTCAAAGGAACGTGTCTCTAAAACTTCGAGTGTGTGTCTTCAGGCCCCTGTACCTCCTTTCTGATGGTAGCAATGAGAAAAGGGCATGTCCTGCGTGATGGGGGTCCCGAATGATGGATGCTGCCTTTTTGAGGCATTGCCTTTTGAAAGTGTCCTGGATGCTGGGGAGTCTAGTGCCCATGATGGAGCTGGCTGAGTTTACAACTTCCTGACGAGTCCTGACGAAGGGTCTCGGCCTGAAACGTCAACTGCACCTCTTCCCAGAGATGCTGCCTGGCCTGCTGCGTTCACCAGCAACTTTTATGTGTGTTACAACTTCCTGCAGCTTTTGCCGATCCTGTGCAGCGGCCCCTCCATACCAGATGGTGGGAATGCTCTCCACGGTACATCTCTAGCGAGAGTGTTTGGTGACTTACCCAAGCTTGTCTACCCTCTCCTCATAGCACATGATCTCTAGTCCAGGCAGCATCCTGGCGAACCTCTTCTGCACCCCCTCCAAAGTCCCACGTTCTTCTGCACCCCCTCCAAAGTCCCCACACTCTTCTGCACCCCCTCCAAAGTCCCCACACTCTTCTGCACCCCCTCCAAAGTCCCACGTTCTTCTGCACCCCCTCCAAAGTCCCCACACTCTTCTGCAACCCCTCCAAAGTCCCCACACTCTTCTGCAACCCCTCCAAAGTCCCCACACTCTTCCTGTAATGGGATTCACAATCCGCGTGGAAGAGTGAGCCATCTGCCTGGCCATCGAGAATTTTGAACATTTGGATTACGGATTCTCGTAGATTTACTCGAGCGAGATCGCGAAAGCGTGGAGATCTGCAAAGTACCAGGGAGAGTGCAGTCTGAGTGGGGAGTAGCACTGATGTCTGTGGGTCTACTGGAGGCTGGAGGCCCGAGGCGGCCTTTCCTGGGGTAGGTGGCGTGTCTGTGTATGTGCATGCGTAGGGGAGATGGAAGGGGCTTGTTTTGCAGTTGATGTTTCATTGCCATTAGATCATAAGACATAGGAGAAGAATTTGGCCATTCAGCCATTCGAATCTGCTCTGACATTCCAATATGGGCTGATTTATTATTCCTCTCAACCCCACTCTCTTGCCTTCTCTCCGTAATTTTAGGTATATCGACTAATCAAGAACCTAGCAACCTCGGATTTGAATATACCCAATGAGTAGGGCTTGCAAAGCTGTCAATGGCACTGAACCCCCCAGTTTCACCAGTGCTGGGCTGTCCTGACCGGGGCTCAGAGCAAGCTGTGCGTGCGTGTGTGTGTGTGCTCAAGTGCTGATGAGTGATGCTGCTGGCTGGCGTTCAGGAATGTCCTTCCTTCTTTTAATATAGAGCGAGCTGCAGAGTTCCCGGGGAAATGTTTCAGTCCCCGGGTGTGGCCTGGGCTTCCTTTGCCCTGGATTTCTAGTTGTCAGGGTTGTTGTTTACAACAATCAGGGTTGATCCTGGGATGCCAGGTGAAGGAAGCCAAGAAGTGGAGGACGCAGGTTTAAGGTGGGAGGGGAGGGATTTGATAGAGACTTGAGAGGCAACCACTTCACACAGAGGGTGGTGGGTGTACAGAGTGAGCTGCCAGAGGAGGAGATAGAGGTATTACAATGTTTGAATGGTTTGGAAAGGTTTAGACCTGGGGTTCTCAGCTATGAACCTGATATCCTAATGAAGGTCCTCAGCCCGAAACATTGACTGCTCATTCATTTCCATAGATGCTGCCTGACCTGCTGAGTTCCTCCAGCATTTTGTGTGTGTTGCTCTGGATTTCCAGCATCTACAGAATCTCTTGTGTTTATCATTAAGATCTTGTCTACCTGCACTGTACTTTCCCCGTAACTTTTGTACTTTATTCTGTGTTCTACTATTGTTTTTCCTTGTTCTACTTCAACGCACGGTGTGATGATCTGATCTGTATGAACAGGATGCAAGACAGTTTTTTACTGTACCTCAGTACATGTGACGATAATAAACCTAATTCTAATTAATGCAGGCAAATGGGAGTAGTGTACATGGTCAGAAGGGTCAGCATGGCTGTGATGGGCTGAAGGACCTGGTTCTCTACTAGAGAACTCTATGATTCTATGACACAGCAGGTGATGAAGACTGTAGACCTTGATAGCGTCTTGGGGATAGTCTGCATTAAACGATTAGGTCTAACCATGAGTGATAAACTCCAGGGCCTCATCAGGTCTAACCAGGAATGATGAACTCCAGGGTCTGATCAGGTCTAACTGTGAATGATGAACTCCAGGGTCTGATCAGGTCTAACTGTGAATGATGAACTCCAGGGTCTGATCAGGTCTAACTGTGAATGATAAACTCCAGGGTCTGATCAGGTCTAACTGTGAATGATAAACTCCAGGATCTGATCAGGTCTAACTGTCAATGATAAACTCCAGGACCACATCAGGTCTAACCATGAATGATAAACTACAGGGTCTGATCAGGTTTAACCAGGAATGATAAACTCCAGGGTCTGATCAGGTCCAACTGTGAATGATAAACTCCAGGATCTGATCAGGTCTAACTGTCAATGATAAACTCCAGGACCACATCAGGTCTAACCATGAATGATAAACTACAGGGTCTGATCAGGTTTAACCAGGAATGATAAACTCCAGGGTCTGATCCGGTCTAACTGTGAATGATAAACTCCAGGATCTGATCAGGTCTAACTGTCAATGATAAACTCCAGGACCACATCAGGTCTAACCATGAATGATAAACTCCAGGGTCTGATCAGGTCTAACTGTGAGTCATAAACTCCATCACCTCATCAGGTTTAACTGTGAATGACAAACTCCAGGATCTGATCAGGTCTAACCAGGAATGATAAACTCCAGGATCTGATGAGGTTTAACTGTGAATGATAAACTCCAGGATCTGATCAGCTCTAACTGTGAATGACAAACTCCGGGATCTGAACAGGTCTAACTGTGAATGATAAACTCCAGGGTCTGATCAGGTCTAACTGTGAATGATAAACTCCAGGGTCTGATCAGGTCTAACTGTGAATGATAAACTCCAGGATCTGATCAGGTCTAACTGTGAATGATAATCTCCAGGAGCACATCAGGTCTAACTGTGAATGATGAACTCCAGGACCCGATCAAGTCTAACTGTGAATGCCCGAGGAAGGCTGGTAATTAACTGCGGGAACAATGGCTGAGATATTTGCATCATTGTTAGCCGTGGGTGAAGTGTCTGAAGATGGGAGGGTGGTAATATTGTGCCTTTATTTAAGAGGAGCAGCAAAGAAAAATCTGCAAACCTTAGACCAGTAAGCCTGACATCTGTGCTAGGCAAGTTACTGGAGGGTACCCTGGAGGGTAAGGTTTGTATGTATTTGGAAAGACGGGTTAATGTTTCTGTCTGTGTGAGTGTCAGTAGTGGAACGGGTGAGCAGTTTCAAGTTCCTGGTGTTAACATCTCTGGAGATCAATCCTGGGCGCAGCAAGTCAGTACAATTACAAAGAAGGCTCGGCAGTGGCTATATCTCATTAGGAGTCTGGGGAGACTTGGTATGACACCACAGACTCTCGCCAGTTTCTACCGATGTACAATTTTGTCTGGTTGCTTCTCCATCTGGTATGCGGACACCGATAAACAGGATTGGGAAAAACTGCAGAGGTTTTCAGACTCGTGCAGCCCCATCATGCATACTGACCTCCCCAGCATCGAGTACATCTTCAACAGACACAGGAACATAAGAAATCGGAGCAGGAGTCGGCCAGCTGGCCCGTCGAGCCTGCTCCGCCATTCAATAAGATCATGGCTGATTTGGCCATGGACTCATCTCCACCTACCTGCCTTTTCCCCATTTGAGACGGTGCCTCAAAAAGATGGCACCCTTCATTCAGTACCCCAGTTACCCAGGACATGCTCTGTTCTCATTGCTACCATCAAGGAGGAGGTGCAGGAGCCTGAAGACATCCCTACCATCCATGTACTTATCTAAACTTCTCACAACATCCTCTGAGTGAAGAAATTCTCCCTCAGGTTGCCCTTAAATATTTTACCTTTCACCCTTAAGCTATGACCTCTAGTTCTGGCCTACACAATCTCAGTGGGAAAAGCCTGCTTTCAGTTACCCTATCTATACCCCTCATAATTGTATATACCTCTATCAAATCTCCCATCATCCTCCTTCACTCCAAGGAATAAAGTCTTAACCTATTCAACCTTTCCTTATAACTCAGGTCCTCAAGACCCAGCAACATCTTTGTAAATTTTCTCTGCACTCTTTCATTCTTATTGACATCTTTGTTGTAGGAAGGTGACTATCGCAAAGTAGGCCTCACCAACCTCTTTAATTGAGTGTTTTGGAGAGGTCACCAGGAAGGGGTGTGAGGGCAGGCTGGAAGATGTCATCCATATGGACTTCAGTAAGGGTACTGGTGTTGGTTTATCACCGTCACGTGTACCGAGGTACCGTGAAGAGCTTGTCTTATATTCTCTTCATAAAGATCAGATGATTACACAGTGTATTGAGGTAGAACAAGGTAAAACAATAACAGAATGCAAATGAAGTGTTACAGTTACAAAGAAAGTGCTGAAGCTGGGCTTCTTTCTGGTTGATGTACAGGCAGAAATCCCCAGAGATGGGTCAGGAAACTCTCTCCACCCAGTCTCTTCCTATTTTGTTCCTTGACCAGCAGCAGGCCGCGTTCTTATTGGCTGAACTTTAATGAGGTTCCAGCAGCCACGGAAGAAAACTTTGCGTGACTACTGAGAGTTTTCTTAACCATTTAATGAGACAAGGGTTGAACAGTTGGATGCGTTACTGAGCCCATTCCAACCTCTTTATTAACAAATGAGCATTCTCCCTGGATTGGAAGAGTTCAGTGAAAGTTTGCAAGGCTTTTGCTGGGACTTGAGGACGGGAATTACAAGGAAAGGCTGAGTGGGTTCGGACTTCATTCCCTAGTGTGCAGGAGGATGAGGGGAGATCTTGCAGAGGTATACAAAATCATAAAGTGTATAGGTAGGGTGAATGCATGCAGGCTTTTTCCATCAGGTTGGGTGAGACTAGATCTGGAGGTCATAGGTTTGGAGTACTGTGTGCAGTTCTGGTTGTCTACCTACAGGAGAGATATCAATCAATAACACCATAAGACATAAAAAGTGGAATTAGGCCATTTGGCCCATCGAGTTTGCTCCACCATTCCATCATGACTGATTCATTATCCTTCCCAATCCCATTCTCCTGCCTTCTCCCTATAAGCTTTGATGCCCTGACTAATCAAGAACCTATCAACCTCTACTTTAAATATACTCAATGACTTGGCCTCCAAAGCCATCTGTGGCAAAGAATTCACCACCCCCTGGCTAAAGAAATTCCTCCTCATCTCTGTCTAAATAGAGATTTGTTATGAGGCTGTCCTCTGGCCTTAGACGCCTAAGCTATAGGAACATCTTCTCCTTGTCCACTCTATCCAGGCCTTTAAATATTTGATAGATTTCACTGAGAATTTCCCCCATCCCCAGTTCAGTGAGTACAGACCCAAGACATCAAAAAAAAATCCTCATAGTTTAACCCTTTCATTCACAGGATCATCCTTGTGAACCTCCTCTGGACCCTCTCTAATGCCAGCAAATTTTTTTTCTTCGATAAGGGGGCCAAAACTGCTCACAATATTTCAAGAGTGGTCTGCCCAATGCCTTATAAAGCCCCAGCATCCCACACTTGCTCTTATATTCTAGTCCTCTCAAAATGAATGCTAACATTGTATTTGCCTTCCTTGCCAATGACTTACCCTGCAAGTTAACCTTTAGGGAATCCTGCGCAAGGACTCCCAAGTCCCTTTGCCCCTCTGATTTTTAAATTTTCTCCTCATTTAGAAAACAGCCTACACCTTTAATCCTTCTACCAAAATGCCTGACCATACACTTTCCTACACTATATTTCATCTGCCACTTATTTGCCCTTTCTCCCAGCCTGTCCCAGTCATTGTGCAGATTCCCTGTTTCCTCAACCCTACCTGCCCCTCCACCTATCTTTGTATGGTGCACAAACATGGGCACAAAACCATCAATTCCATCACCCAGATCATTGATTATAATGTGAAAAGAAGTGGTCTCAATACTGACCCCTGCAGAACACTACTAGTCTCCGACAGTCAACCAGAATAGCCCTTCTTTATTCCCACTCTTTGCCTCCTGGCAGGAAGCTAATGCCGTATCCATGCTAGTATCTTTCTGTAATACCATGGGCTCTTACCTTGTTAAGGGCCTTCTAAAAATCCAAATAAACAACAACATTCACTAACTCTCCTTAGTCTATCCTCCCTGTTATTTCCTTAAAGAATTCCAACAGATTTATCAGACAATGTTGGTAAGGAAACCATACCAACTTTGGCCTACTTTATCATGTGCATCCAAGTACCACGAAACCTCATCCTTAATAATGGATTTCGACACCTTCCCATCAGGCTAACTGGCCTACAATTTCATTTCTTCTGCCTCCCTCTCTTCTCAAAGAGTGAATAAGTTTGAAAGGGTGCAGAGAAAATTTACAAGGATGCTGCCAGGTCTTGAGAACCCGAGTTATAGGGGA
Organism: Mobula hypostoma; assembly: GCF_963921235.1. Lineage (NCBI taxonomy): Eukaryota > Metazoa > Chordata > Chondrichthyes > Myliobatiformes > Myliobatidae > Mobula > Mobula hypostoma. The sequence continues at coordinate 111,897,689 of NC_086102.1, read as the reverse complement.
AGGTTGAATAGGTTAAAACTTTATTTCCTGGAGCTCCTCAATTATTGCAGAAGTGCACCACCTCTGGGACCCATATGAATGGCATCAGTTCTATTGGCTTTCCGGAATGTAGCAGCACATTGACTCTGATTGTAAGAATGGAAATGGATTGCACAGTTTATTCTTGTAGATAATATTTTATTATGTAGTATTACTAGGCTTTCATCGGTCAGGGTCGACCATGACCATTGCGTCTTAGCTGTCAGGATATGCAGGCCTGGGCAGTACAATATGGAGAGCGAGCTGTCGCCCATGTAGCAGGCTCCCCCTCTCCATGCATCTGATGAACCCAAAGGAACGGCGGAGGCCGATGCAGTTTGGCACCGGCAGTGATGCAGGAGTTGCCAGTCAGCGTTGAACTCGACATTGGACTGCCTTAGGAACTCCGGCTCAGGATTTTTCCCTTGGGATTTTACTCCTGAAGCCTTCCCCATGAGTGGGTATGGCCGCAAGGCAGCGGAAGTTTGAGATCAGAGTTTTTCTTCTCTGAGATAAGTTGCCAACCACAGCTGACCAGCCCTATCTGCCTGAAGTGACTGGCTTTACGGTGACAGTAACCCACCTTCGCCCCTTCTCCTGACAGTGGAAACGGTTCTGCCAGGCTTAGTGGCTAAGCCACACGTGAAGGCCAGGAACTGGACTCGGTTGTCAGAGGCAATTTGAGGCACATGCCACTGGGGGCATTTAATAGGTAGTGGGAGTTTATCCCCATTCCCACCCTGGGTACATAATGAATAAAGTTTATTTTGATATAAAACAAGAGACTTTATTCCCTGGAGCATAGGAGATCGAGGGGAGATTTGATAGAGGTATACAAAATTATGAGGGGTATAGACAGGATAAATGCAAGCAGGCTTTTTCCACTGAGGTTGGGTGAGACTAGAATTCGAGGTCGCAAACACGAATTCTGCAGATGCTGGAAATTTAAGCAACACACATCAAAGTTGCTGGTGAACGCAGCAGGCCAGGCAGCATCTTTAGGAAGAGGTACAGTCGACGTTTCAGGCTGAGACCCTTCGTCAGGACACTTTAATGTGTGTTGCTAGAATTCGAGGTCACAGCTTAAGGGTGAAAGGTGAAACGTTTAAGAGGAATCTGAAGGAATACTTCTTCACTCAGAGGGTGGTGAGAGTGTGGAATGAGCTGCCAGAGGAAGCGGTGGATGTGAGTTGAATGCAGCATATAAGGGAAGTTTGGTTAAGTTCAATTACAATGTCAAGTTCATTGTATTCTGACTGTACATATATTCAACCAAATGAAACAATGCTCCTCCAGACCATGGTGCACCCACAAAACATATATTGCACACAATGCATATATCACACCCAGCACATAAAACAAAATGAGTTAAGCACAGGTAACAGGTAGATGGATGGGAGGGGTATGGAGGGGTATGGTCCAAGTGCAAGTCGATGGAAGTAGGCACAGAATAGATGGGCTGAAGGGCCTGTTTCTGTGTTGTAGTACTCAAATAACTCCATGGCCCTATGATGGGATGAACTCTTGACCTCACAATCTACCCCGTTATGATCTGCAACTTACCGTCTACCTGCAGGGCACTTTCTCCGTAACTGTTACACTTGATTCTGCATTCTGTTTGTGTTTTCCCCGAGACTACCTCAATGCACCATGCAGTGAACTGATCTGTATGAACAGTATGCAAGGCAAGCTTTTCACTGTATCTCGGTACATGCGACAATAATAAACCAATTCCAACGAATTAATATTTGGAGAGAAAGTACTCTGCTCTGGCATGGGAGAGTACGGTCCCAGTGTAGATGGGAAAAAGGCTGGCATGGAGAAGGAGGGCCGAGTGGCCTGTTTTTGTGACTCGATCAATGAATTTCAGAATTAGAATGAGGTTTGTTATCACTGACTTATATGATGTGAAATTGGCAAAGACATAAAAATCTGTAAGATAAGTAAGTTAATAGTGAGAAAAGGAATAATGAGGTGCTGGTCATAGATAGATAAATTGTTCAGAAATCTGATGGTGGAGGGGAAGAAAATGTGTTAGAAACATTGAGTGTGTGTCTTCAGACTCCTGTACCAGGGGGCACAGAGTTAAAGGTGCGAGGGGAGAAGTTTAATAGGAACCCAAAGGAGGCGATGAGGAGAGAGCTTGATCTGGGTGATGGGGGTCCTTAACGACGGATGCCACCGTTTTGAGGCAGAGTGTTTTGAAGACATTCGTTCTCAGTGGAGGGGAGGTTAGTGCCCATGGTGGAGCAGGTTGGGTTTGCAATGCTCTGCGGCGTTTTGCAATCCCATGCACTGGAGCCTCCATGCTAGGGAGTGAGGCAAGCTGTCAGAATGCTCTCCGTGGTACATCTGAGGAACTTCCGTCGTTTCTGCTGTTGCTGAGGTCCAGTCAGTTCATCGAATCCCCAAGCGTCGGAGGAACCGATGAGGGGCAGAGGAAGGGTGAGTGCGCGCAGTCCTTTTCTCAGGGTTGGGAGTGAAGAACCAGGGGGCACAGAGTTGAAGGTGCGAGGGGAGAAGTTTAATAGGAACCCAAAGGAGAACTTTTTCATCCAGTGGGTGGTGAGTGTATGCAATGAGCTGCCAGAGGAGGTGGCTGAGGCAGGTACAACAACAAAATTTAACAAGCATTTGGACAGGAAAGGTTTTGAGCCAAACCTGGGCAAATGGGACGAACTTAGATGGGAATTTAAAAACGCAAACACGAGGAAATCTGCAGATGCTGGAATTTCAAGCAACACACATGAAAATTGCTGGTGAACGCAGCAGGCCGGTCAGCATCTCTAGGAAGAGGTACAGTCGACGTTTCGGGCCGAGACCCTTCGTCAGGACGTTCACCAGCAACTTTTATGTGTGTAACTTAGATGGGAATCTTGGTTGACATGGAGTAGTTGTACTGAAGGGCCTGTTTCTGTGCCATCTGAGTGTGCCTTTGGGTTGAATTTCCCATGCCCCCACTTGCCCACCACCCACCACCTGTTTCCCTTCCAACTATTGCCCCTGGCTTCCCCTCTCTGGGAGAACATTCCTCATCTTTCCCCTTCCCCCCTTCACCTTTCACCTTCCAGCTTGTACTCCTACCCCTCCCCACACCTCTTCCCCCTTCCTTCTCAGCCTGATGAATGGCTTTGGCCTGAACCTTTATGTAATCTCCTCCACAGGTGCTGCTTGACCTGCTGAGTTCCTCCAGCATTTTACTAAAAATAAGCTGGACTTATTTAGAACATATAGAGAAACTTACAGATAAGTTTCTCTAACTTAGATAGGCACATGGATGATAGAAAAAAGCAGGTCTATGTAGGAGAGAAGGAGTAGATTTATCTTAGAGTGGGTTATAAGGTTGGCACAACATCGTGGGCCGAAGGGTTCGTACTGTGCTGTACCGTGCTGTGTTCGATGGACATGCTTCTGTTGTTGTGTGTGGGCGTGGCCCCCTCGGCAGCTCTTGCCTCGAGCAAACATCCCTTGTTGGTGAGCTTGTTTTCCCACTTGGCGTTGGCACTTCCCGTCATTTCTGCTCTGTGCACTGTTTGTTTTTGGTAGGAAGCAGTGTTCTGGACGGGAACATCAAAGTGGTCTCCAAGGAACCCTTGCAGCAGAATGCAAACAAGAGTTAAGCACTGTTAGCAGGGCCAGGAGGGCAAGGCAACACCTTGAGAGCAAGCGCTCGGAAGTGGCCCTCGGTGCCATTGGGGAAGTGAGTCACATGGGTGTGAACAGATGAGTGTGCAAGGTGGGTGGGGCCTGCATTGGTTGGGGCACACCAGAATGGCGTGTATCACATGGATCTGAGGAGGAGCAGCCTATTATGACCATAGGACATAGGAGCAGAATTAGGCCATTCAGCCCATCGAGTCCACTCTGCCATTCCATCGTGGCTGATTTGTCATCCCTCTCAACCCCATTCTCTTGTCTTTTCCCGATAACTTTTGATGCCCTGACTAATGAAAAGCCAATCAACCTCCACTTTAAATATATCCAATGACTTGCCCTCCACAACCATCTGTGGCAATGAATTCCACAGGTTCACCAGCCACTGGCTAAAAAAAATCCCTCCTGATTTCTGTTCTAAAGGGACGTTCTTCTATTCTGAGGTTGTGCCCTCTGGTCCTAGACTCCCCCACAATAGGAAACATTCTCTCCCCCTCACTCCATCTAGGCCTTTCAAAATTCGATTGGCTTCAATGAGATCCCCACTCATTCTTCTGAACTTTACTGAGTAAAGCTCCTGAAGTGGGAACCCACTCATTCCTGGAGTCATTCTCGTGAACCTCCTCTGGACCTTCTCCAATGCCAGCACATCCTTTCTTAGACAAGAGGCCCAAAACTGCTCACTATTCGCCAAGTGCGACCTGACCAGTGTCTTATCAAGCCTCAGCATTACATCCTTGCTTTTAGATTATGAGGACACTCAGTCCTCGTTTATTGTCATTTAGAAATGCATACGTGCATTAAGAAATGATACATTGTTTCTCTGGAGTGATATCACAGAAAACAGGACAAACAAAAGACTGACACTGACAGAACCACATAATTATAACATATAGTTACAGCAGCGCAAAACAATACCATAATTTGATGAAGAACAAACCATGGGCACGGCAGAAAAAAGTCTCGAAGTCCCCAAGTCGATCGACTCCTGAGTCCCTGATAGCAGGTGGCAAAAGGGAGAAACTCCCTGCCATAAACCTCCAGGCACCGTCAACTTGCCGATGCCTTGGAAGCAGCCGACACTGAGTCCATCCGTCCAAAAACTTTGAGCCTCCAACCAGCCCCTCAGATACAGCCTCCCGAGCGCCATCCTCTGCTGAGCGCCTTCGACCTCACCCCGGCCGCTGAAACAAGCAAAGCCAAGGATTTTGGAGCCTTCTGCTCCGGAGATTCCGGTTACCACACAGTAGCAGTGGCAGCGAAGTGGGCATTCCAGAAGTTTTCCAGATGTTCCTCCGTGCTCTCACATCTGTCTCCATCAAATCAGAATTATGCACAGTCCCCTACTTGACAGATAACAGACATCATCACCAGAGAGGCCGCGTGCGCTGTCGTCGTGCCGTCATCTTCTCCTCTTTATATTCTAGTCCTCTCAGAATGGACGCTAACATTAAATTTCCCTTCCTTACCACCAACTCAACCTGCAAGTTAACCTTTAGGGAATCCTGCATGAGGGCTGCCAAGTCCCTTTACAGCTCTGAAATCTGAATTTGCTCCCCATTTAGAAAGTATTCTATGCCTTTATTCCTTCTACCAAAGTCCGTGACCGTACACTTTTCAGCGCTGTGGGTTGGTGTGTCTATGGTCTAAGTGCAGATTAATGGGACTAGACAGAATAACGTTTTGGCATGAACTAGACGGGCCAAAGGGCCTGTTTCGGTGCTGTGATGCCCTTTGAGTCTAATCCCACCAAAGCCAAAGTCGGTCTGTATTGTGTGAGTGTGTGTGTGTGTGCCCATTGCACCAGAATGAGCCAGTAATGCAGCTGGTTCAGATACCGATGTACACTTCTGTCTCCCTTTGGTGTGTGCTCGATAACTGTGCTTGGACCCCTGCCATGACTGTGCAGTGCTCGGGGGTGTGCAGGTGACCTGTGCCCATTTTGGGTGGCATGTACACTCCCTGCTCGCGGGAACTCTGCACTTGCCAGCTGTGGCAGGAATGCGCTGTAAACTGCGAGCCAGACTTGAAAGGAAGCGCATGCTAAGAGTCCTTTCGGGAGGGTGTGTGGAGCCGGGCTTCCTCTGTACTACAGCTTCAGCCAAAGCTGCGTCTGTGCGCAGAGCAGTCGCAAAGCTGGCACCGAGCTGCAGCCCAGCAACCATGCAGACATGGACAAGCATTGCTGAACCCTTCAGCTGCCAGGTAAATCATTCCTTTTCTCTTTAGGCACTGATTTACGCCTCACTTCCCAAAAGCACGGAGCATCAGGGAGCAGTCTGCAGATTCAGCAAACGTTCCGCGATCTGGCCCTCTGCCACCTCCTAATTGAAGCAAATGGACATGTAGTTTTGCACTGGAGGTCGGCAGAACTCGACAAACAGGCAAAGGTTGGGGGGATGAGGCTGGTGGGCTCGAGTTCTCATTGAGGCTTGCAGGAGTGGTCTCTGACCTGTTGGGAAACACCCTCTTCCTAACCTCTGGCCAGTCCTGGGTATCAGCCCAAGGCAACCACCCTTTGCCCCTGGACTGCAGTGACCGGGCTGCTTGGGGTGTGGTGGATGTTTTCTGTTTGGGAGAACTTCATACGAAGGTCAGTCTCACTGAAGGAGTCAGGGCAGTGGCTGGCTTGTTGCCCCTCTCTCTGCCATGCAGGAGTTACTTGGCAGTGGTCAGGACCCCGAATCCTAACAGATCGCTCCCCCGCCCCCCCCCCCCAAAGCTAGGAGGCACCGGTCAGTGATCGTGAGCGGGGACTTTGCTTGACTCCTCCACTTCTCTTTTAGCCAGGAGTCACTGTGATCAGGAGTAGGAGTCCTGGCAGATTCGCCCTCTCTCACTCGAAGCCAGGAGTCACTGGGTCCTGGCTCCCGGTCGCTGACTTGACTCCTAGTTGGGTGTGGACATCTGTGAGATTGGACTTTGTGCGAACATTTCCCACACAGAAACATCCAGGAACCTTGCCTGACTGCTCTCTCACTGTAACTGTAATAAGAATGCGTTTAGCATACTTGCCTTTATTAGTGGAAGCAGTGAGAGGCTTTTAAATAGACACACGAATGTGAGGAAAATAAAAGGAAATGGACGTTGTATAGGCAGAAGAGATTAGTTTAGTTGGCCATTTGATTCCTAATTTAATTGGTTTGGGACAACATTATGGGCTGAAGGGCCTGTCCCTGGGCTGTGTTGTTCTCTGTTCTGATCTAATTCCTTCGTATGGCAGAGGAAGATTGGTGGTTTTCCTGCTGAAGATGCTTCCATTGGATAGGGTCCCTTTCCCTAACCCCCAGTATTAGTTTCAGACTTCCCTGTCCTCTCTCTCCCCCAGCCCCCCTGCTCCCTCTGTCTACATTCTCCCTGCTCTCAGTCTGTTTCATTCACTACCTCCAACATCTTCCTTTCCAAAGAACAGATGACAAAGATGCTAGAAATCTAAAATAAAAAAACAGAAAATTGGTAAATTGGTTTATTATTGTCAAATGTCAAAGAATACTACAGTACAGAAACAGGCTCTTTGGCCCACCTAGTCCATGCTGAAGTATTTTTCTGCCTAGTCTCTTCATCTTGCGCCTCGATCTTAGCCCTCCATACCCCTCCAATCTGTGTACTTATCCAAACTTCTGCTAAACAATGAAATTGAACCCGCATCCACCACTTCTGTTCTGCATACACGACCTTTCACCCTAAAGCTATGACCTCTAGTTCAACCTCAGTGGAAAAAGCCTGCTTGCGTTTACCTTGCCATGCACCCCATCCATACAGATCAGATCATTACACGGTGCATTGAGGTAGAACAAGGGAAAACAATAACAGAATGCAGAATAAAGTGCTACAGTTACAGGGAAGGTGCCGTGCAGGTAGACAATAAAGTGCAAGGTCATAGTGATGTAGATGGTGAGGTGAAGAGTCTATCTTATCATATTAGGGAACTGTTCAAAAGTCTTATAATAGCGGGGTGGAAGCTATTGTTGTTGCCTGGTGATACATGCTTTCAGGCTTTTGTACCTTCTGACCAATGGTCTTCGATTTACTGAGACAGTGTAGACAGAGTCCACGGAGGGGCGGCTAGTTCCTGTGATGTGCTGAGCTGCGTCCACACCTCTCCGCAGTTTCTTGCGATCACGAGCAGAGAAGTTGCAGTCCCAAGCCGTGGTGCCTCTGGATAGGGCGCTTTTTAAGGTGCATTGATAAATATTGGTAAAGGTCAAAGGGGACATGCCAAATTCCTTTAGCCTTCTGAGGAAACAGAGGCATTGGTGAGCTCTCTTGTTTGTGATATCAGCATGATTGGACCAGGACAGGATACGGGTGATGTTTGCTCCTTGGAACTGCGATAATCGTAGCGGAGACGTTGCTGTCTATGCTTAATGATTATGGTCTGTCGGTTAAGCCTGTCTGTTCTACGTTCTATGTTTTGTCTTCTATGCCCTAAGCAAGCTATCAAAGTGATTAGCATAATGTTTTACAGCACCAGTATCAGCAAACGGAGTTCATTTCCTGCTGATGTCTGTAAGGAGTGTACATTCTCCCCGTGACCCTACTGGCTTCCTCCGGGTGCTCCGGTTTCCTCCCTTACTCCAAAGTCCTACAGGTTAGACAATAGACAATAGGTGCAGGAGTAGGCCATTCAGCCCTTTGAGCCAGCACCGACATTCACTGTGATCACGGCTGATCATCTACAATCAGTACCCTTTTCCTGCCTTCTCCCCATATCCCTTCACTCCGCTGTCTTTAAGAGCTCTATCCAACTCTTTTTTGAAAGAATCCAGAGAATTCATCTCCACAGCCTTCTGAGGCAGAGCGCTCCACAGAGCCACAACTCTCTGGGTGAAAAAGTTTTTCCTCAACTCCGTTCTAAATGGCCTACCCCTTATTTTCAAATTGTGGCTTCTGGTTCTGGACTCCCCCAACATCGGGAGCATGTTTCCTGCCTCTAGCGTGTCCAATCCCTTAATAATCTTACATGTTTCAATCAGATCCCCTCTTATCCTTCTAAATTCTAGTGTATACAAGCCCAGTCGCTCCAATCTTTCAACATATGACAGTCCCGCCCTCCCGGGAATTAACCTTGTAAACCTCCGCTGCACTCCCTCAATAGCAAGAATGTCCTTCCTCAAATTGGAGACCACAACTGTACACAATACTCCAGGTGTGGTCTCACCAGGGCCCTGTACAACTGCAGAAGGACCTCTTTGCTCCTATACCCAACTCCCCTTGTTGTGAAGGCCAACATGCCATTAGCTTTCTTCACTGCCTGCTGTACCTGCATGCTTACTTTCAGTGACTGATGAACAAGGATACCTAGATCATGTTGTACTTCCCCTTTTCCTAACTTGACACCATTCAGATAGTAATCTGCCTTCCTGTTCTTAGTAGGTTAACTAGTCATATGGGTGTAAGTGGACTGCGTTGGCTTGATGAACCAGGAGGCCTTGTACTGTGCTGTATCAAAGGTGCTATCTGACCTGCTGAGTTCCTTCAGTATTTTGTGAGTGTTGCAGATTTCCAGCTGGTAAACCTCTTGTGCTGTAGACTTGGACCCAGGGGACGCTGCCCTGTGGAGGCTCTGAAGCCAAAATGAAGGGCCTCGACCAAAGCTGTTGACTGTCTATTTCCACCCATAGATGCTGCCCGACCCACTGAGTTCCTTCAGGACTCTGTGTGTTGCCGTAGGATCCAGCTTCCGTAGTTCATGGTGTCTCCTGCAGAGATGTTCTGGAGCTGGAACGTTTGACCTCCAATGCCCACAGCCGTCTTCCTAGGTGTCCCCCACACCTGCTGACCATCTCCTCACCTGTGGCAAAGGCTGGTGGGGGGGTGGGTTTGCTGCTCCATGAAAGCCCGGCTAGACCACACTTGGAGTATGGAGTTCAGTTCTGGTCGCCTCACTGTGGGAAGAATGTCGAGGCATTAGGGAGGGTGCAGAGGAGATTTACCAGGATGCTACCTGGATTAAGAGCATGTCTTATCAGGATAGTTGAGTGAGCTGGGGCTTTTCTCTTTGGAGTGAAGGAGGATGAGAGCTGGCTTGATAGAGGTGTACACAATGATAAGAACATAGAACATGGAACATTGAGCACAGTTGAAGCCATTGTTGCACTTTCCTCCCACAGGCTAAAGACAGACCGGTTTGTAGGTTAATTGGTCATTGCAAGTTGCCGGTGATTAGGCTGGAGTTAAACGGGTGGGTTGCTGGTGGTGTGGCTCGAAGGACTCGAATGGCCTGTTCCGTGCTGTACCTCTGAATAACTAAACTAATTGTCATAGGTTGCACATACGGACTAGACAACACTGAGGCCATAATCATCTACACTCTATATGAACAGTCTTTTCCTCTGACTTCCTTGTGTCTTCTGACCAACGTTTTAAATCTGTGTGCCATTTATTTTGCAGCTTGTCTGCTGGGGAAGTCCTTGGATGGGCTGGGTGCGTGTGGGATTGATTAATATTTGAACAATGTTCTTCAGGCTGAACAGGGCCTTATAAGTCGCAGAGAAACAGCGGCAGCCCAGATCCTCTCCTTGTATGGAAAGCAGGCGGTGGGTCTGCTTTCTGTACAGAACGACTCATCCAGGCAGATATAATTGCAACAAAAATTTAACCAGGTCTAAGCACTGACACAGTGACCCCCGCACAGAATAATCAGTAATTCTGTACAGTTACACGGTGACTGGTTGTCGTCCTGAATAAACAGTGACACAGTACAGTTATACAGTGACTGGCCCTCGTATAGAATAATCAGTAATTCTGCCCGGTTACACAGTGACTGACCCTCAAACAGAGGGTGCTGGGTGCTCTACCATGTTCTATGTAACAAGGAAACAGGTTACAGTGACTTACAAAGAGTTATTGGATGATAAGACAGTCCCTTGACCTCACAATCTACCTCGTTATGATCTCGCTCTTCCTCTGTAGCTTTAACACTCTATTCTGCATTGTTATTGTTTTACCTTCTTCCTCAATGTAGTGTGTCTGTATGAACTGCATGCAGAGCAGGATGTTCACGGTATCTTTCATAAGTGACAATAATAAATAATATCAATACCAAGCTCAGGGAGATGGGTTGAGGAATGGCAAATAGATTTCAACTTAGATAAGTGTGAGGTGACATACAAGAGGCAGTCTGCAGATGCTGGAAATCTGAGCAACACACACAAAATGCTGGAGGAACTCAGCAGGTCAGGTAGCATCTGTGGAGAAACGTCGACTGTACTTTTTTCCATAGATGCTGCCTGGCCTGCTGGGTTCCTGCTACATTTTGTAAGTGTGAGGTGTTACATTTTGGACAGTCAAGCCAGGGTAGGACCTGTACAGTGAATGTGGGTGCACTGACAACATTGTGGAACAGAGGGAGCTGGGAGTACAAGTGCAGAGTTAATGTAGAAAATCGACATCGAACAGTGCTGCACGGGACAGGTCCTTCAACCCACACCATTCTGCCAAGAGGTTCACTGAAAGCAGGGGGAGGTGAAGAAGGCATTTAGCACTGTACCCTTCATCAGTCAGAGTTTAGGGGTAGGAAATTATGTTGCAGTTGCATAGTGTATGTTGTTGGTAAGGCCACAAGTGGAATATTGTGTTCCGTTTTGGTCACCCTGTTATAGGAAAGATGTTGACCAGCTGGAGAGGGTGCAGAAGTGTCACAGGGCAGTGGCTGGGAACGGGCCCAAGCGCAAGACACAGACACTGAAGTACTAGGGACAGGACTAGGATACAGGGTGAGGGCTAGGACATGGACACGAAAACCGGGAACCCGGAACAGGACCGGACAAGAGAGCTAGGAGCCCGGGCTTGGACTCCAAGCCAGAGACTGGACAAGGACCCAGAACCTGGGTCTTGCCTCTGGCTCGGACCCCAGAACTAAGCAAGGATGTGACTTGGCTGGCAGGCAGCACGAGGCTGGAGGCAGGAGACTTGAGGCGAGGCTGGAGGCTGGAGACCTGAGGCAAGGCTGAAGGCCAGAGACCTGAGGCGAGGCTGGAGGCCGGAAACCTGAGGCGAGGCTGGAGACCAGAGACTTGAGGCGAGGCTGGAGACCAGAGACTTGAGACTAGAGACTTGAGATGAGGGTTGAGACTAGAGGCTTGAGGCTTGGGGTCTTGAAGCTTGGCTTGGGGCGAGGCTCAAGGCTTGGGGTCTTGAAGCTCCTCCTGGGCAGGGCGCAGTACACCTGGGCAGTGCTTGGTTCTCCACCCGACGGAGGCGATGGACAGGAAGGGACAGAACCCACCGCAGGGTAACGGCAATCTGGCCTGACTTACCCGACGGAGGCAAGGGACAGGAAGGGAGCTAGGTTCAGGGTGGCTCCAAGACAAGACTTCAGGTGAGACAAGGCAAGAGTTACCAGCAAGACAAGGCAAGGCTTCAGGCAATGCAAGACGAGACAAGAACTTCAGGCGAGGCGAGAGTTACCGGGAAGACAAGGCAAGGCTTCAGGTGAGGAAACAGAAGGCAGAGGAAGGGATACAAGGAGTAAGGACAAGAACAATCCAGCAGCCACGCCCTGGTCTCTGGAGGTATTTATGCAGCCAGTCCCAACGAGCATCAGCTGCCTCAATTAGAGCTCAACAGGAACAGAAACAGGGTAGACAGGAAAACCTGGAGCAAGGGTCGATGGACCGGACCGTGAACCAGAATGTGGACTTCACGGACCAGACCATGACAAGAAGAGATTTACAAGGATGCTGCTTGGACTATATGCCTCAAGAAGGCAGCATCCTCCACCATCTGGGATGTACACTTGTCTCATTACTACCATCAAGGAGGAACTACAGGACCTGAAGATATCTACTCAATGTTATGGGATCAGCTTTTTCGCCTCCACTGTCAGATTTCTGAATTGACCATGATCCCAAGAACTATACCTCATTTTTTGTACTATTTATTTGTTTATATTTTTTCGAATCTATAGTATACAGTGCTTTATGCTGCCACAAAACAATAAATTTCATGACATCTGTCAGTGATGATAAACCTGATTCAGATTCTGATAGGGGACCTGAGTTATAGGGAGAGGTTGACCACACGAGATCTTTATTCCCTGGAGAACAGCAGAACAGGGGGTGACCTCATAGAAATTATGGATAAAGTGGACGGTCATAGCCTTTTCCCCAGGGTTGGGGAGTACAAAACTAGAGGGCACAGATACAAGATAAGAGGGGAAAGATTTGAAAGGAACCTGAGAGGTAACTTCTTCACCCAGAAGGTCGAGAGTGGCTGGAATGAGCTGCCGGAGGAAGTGGTCGAGGTGGGTACAATTACAATATTTTGGAGGCATTTGGCCGGGTACATGGAGGGGAGGGGCTTGGAAGGTTAGGGGATGGATGCAGGCAGTTAGACTAGCAGTGGGAATGCTGTGGTCAGCAGGGACTATTTGGGCCGAAGGGCCTGTTTCTGTGCTGTATTGCACTATGACTCAGGGAACTGTTGCTTTTATTTCACTCGCCGCCATTATTGCTCCACCAAGAGCACAAGAGCATGAGAGAAGGATGATGCCACTCGGCCCCTCTGTCCTGCCCTATCCATCATCAGCATGTTCATGGCTGATTTCACCTCCTCTTCTCTACCAGTTCCCCATAACCCTCAACCCCTGAATCTTTCTGACATTTATCTGTAACCATACATCCAACGATCCGGTCTCCACTACCCTTGGAGGCAGAGATTTCCGGAGATTAACCTCCCTCTGACTGAAGACATTTCTATACATCTCAATGTTAAGTGGCCAGATCCTTATTCAGGGTCTGTGTCCCATGTTTGCGACTCTCCCTCAGGTGGGAACATCTGAAAATCTTCCCCGTCAAACCCTCCCTCAGGATCTTAAAGATGGAAGATAAAGATAAAGAGTAAAGATCAGCTTTATTTGTCACATGTACATCGAAACATCAAAACATACAGAGAAATATGTTGTTTACGTCACATCAAATCAACGAGGATTGTCCTGGGCAGTCCAAAAGTGTCGCAACGCTTCCGGCGCCAACGTAACGTGCCGCAACTTACTAACCCCAACCCGTACATCTTTGGAATTGGAATAGAGGCACCTGGAAACCCACGTGGTCGTGGGGAGACTGAACGAACTATAGACAGCAGTGGGATTCGAATCCTGAATTTACAGCTGGTGGTGTTAAAGCATTACGCTAGCTCCTAGGCTACCAGCTTTTATCTGTGTCAATAAAGTCATTCCTCATTCTCCTAACCCCGGGAAACATCAGGAAGGAGGTAGAGGAGCCTCAGGACCCACACCACCAAATTACTACCCCTCAACCATTAGGCTCTTCAACCAGAGGGGATAATTTCACTCACCGTTACTGAAAATGTTCCTACATCCTACGGACTCACTTTCAAGGACTCTTCATCTCACGTTTTCGATATTTATTGCTTATTTATTTATTATTATTCTTCCTTTCTTTTTCCTTTGTATTTACACGTCTTGTTGTCTTTTGCACACTGGTTGTACGTCCTGTTGGGCCTTTCATTGATTCCATTATGTCTCTGGGATTAACTGTGTACGCCTGCAATAAATGAGTCTCAGGGTTGTAGATGGTGACATGTATGTACTTTGATAGTAAATATACTTTGAACTTTGAATACAGACCCAAAATGACCAGCCTCTCTTGTTAGGCCAACCCTCTCGCCCTAGGAATGACGCTGGCGAATCTCCTTCTGACTGCTCCCGGTGTTACAACCTCCTTTGCGCAAGAAAGCTGACCAGGACCGTGCCCAGTATTCCAGGTGACACCCCGTAGAACTGAAACATGACCTCTCTGTTCCTAAACTCCACCCCCCTTCATAAGAAAGGGAACCATTCAGTAGCCCGCCAACGATGAAGTAGAAGCTGTCCTTGAGCCTGTTTCCAGGCATTTCTATCTTCTGCCCGAGGGGAGAGCAGGGAAGAGACACTGTCCAGGGTGCGGTCTTTAACTATGCTGGCTGCTTCACCGAGGCAGTGAGTAGTGTAGACAGACTCCAGAGAGTGGAGCTGATTTCTTTGACTTGCTGAGCTGTGTCCACAGTTTCTTGCAGTCGTGAGCAGAGAAGATGTCATACCAAACTGAGATGCATCCAGATGGAATTCTTTCTGTGGTGCGTCAATAAGATACCGTACGAGTGGACAGGGACATACCAAATTTCTTCAGCCTCCTGAGGAAGTAGAAGCCTTGCTGAGCTTTTTTCACGTTGATAAGAACATCTTTGGTCCAGGGCAGGCTGCTGGTGATGTTCGCTCCCAGGAACTTGGAGCTTTCAACCTTCACAACCTCAGCACCATCGAAGTAGACAGGAGCATTTCCCCTTCCTGAAGTCCACGACCAGCTCTTCTGTTTTGTTGACATGCAATGCCCAGGTTTTTGATCTTTCTCACCCACACTGAGGAACCAGTAGCCCCATAGAGCAGGACTAAATGCCCCTGTGTGGGGCAGTAATTAGTCACAGTGTCACAGAGTACCACAGCACTAAAGCAGGTCCTTTGACCCATTTACTCTGAGCTGAATTGCCCTTCTGCCGTCCCATTGACCTGCATCCAGACCATAGCCCTCCAAACCCTCCCATCCTTGTGCCTATCCAATTTCTCTTCAATCTTGCAATTCAACCCGCACCCACCACTTCTGTCAGCAGCTCATTTCACCCTTGCACCACCCTCTGCGTGAAGAAGTTCTCCCTCATGTTCCCCTTAAACATTTCACCTTTCACCCTTAACCTACGACTTCCAGACTTACCCAACCTCAGAGGAAAAATCCTGCTTGCATTCACCCTATTTATACCCCTCTTGATTTTGTGTACCTCTATCAATCTCCCCTCATTCTCCCACACACCAGGAATAAAGTCCTGATCTCACCAATAACTTAGGTGCCGACAACATCCTTGCAAATTTTCTCTGTACTCTCAATCTTGTTGATATCCTTCCTGTAGATCAGTGACTAGAATTGCTCAGAATGCTCCAAATTTGGACTCATTTGACGAATCTGCCCAACTGATTCAAATTTGGTCTAATTGGCCCAAGGGCATTAGATTTGCTTCTCTCAGTGAATGTAAGCGGAAACTATGTGTGTGTGGGGAGGGGGCGGTGTTTGGACGTGCTGTGGGGGAACAGAGGGATGTGATGACTTGGCTACAGAAATGGTAGGAGAATCACACCACTGGGATTCAATGCCATTAAAGGAAGGTCAATAAACAATCTTAGGGCGAGATCTGACCCCACACCAGAGAATTTGGAATGTAAAAACTTCGGAAACAGGAGCAGGAATGGACCGTTTGCCCTTCTTGACCTCTCACAGCCGATTTCCTACCTCGGTGCTATCCTCATTTACTTATAGAGCAGTACCACACAGATACAGGCCCTTCGGCCCAAGCTCTCCATGCCTACAGCTCACCCCAATTTCCTGTGTTTGGCACATATCCAAAGGCATACAGATTTGTAGGTCAATTGGTCACATGGATATAATTGGGTGACAGTAACCGACCTGTTACTGTACTGTATCTTTAAATAACTAAAATAAAATAAAATAAAGCAATACAACATGGACACAGGCCTTGTGGCCCAACCAGTCCATGCTGACCAGAGTTTTTACCCAGCTAGTCCCAATTTTCTACATTCAGTCCATCTCCCTCCAAGCCCCACCAATTGATGTACCTACCCAAGTTCTTCTTAGATGTTATTATTGTACCTGCCTCAGCCACTTCCTCTGACAGCTCGTTCCACACACTCACCGCTCTCTGGCCCTCATCTCCCTCTCATCATAAGTTGATGCACTGTAGTTTTGGAGTCCTGTCCTCTGGGGAAAGGACAGTACCAATCCCCCTTATCTATGCTTCTCATCACTTTAAGCATTTCTGTGAGGTTGCCCCTCATTTGCTGGCATTCCAAGCCCCTCCCTACAACTCAAGTCCTAGTGTTGGCATCATCCTCATAAAGTTTCTTTGCACACTTCCCAGTGTAACCACGTCTTTCCTATGACAGGGTGACTAAAACTGTACGCAGTACTCCAAGTGTGGCCTCACCAACAACTTGTGTAACAGCAACACAACGTCCCAGCTTCAGTACCGGCTGCCCTTCCTGTTCACATATCTCTCATATAGAGGGTGTGGAGACAATGGTCCAGCTGCTGGTCGAAGGGACCAGGCAGATTAATAGTTGGGCACGGACTAGATGGGTCAAAGGCCCTGTTTCTGTACTGTAGTGCTCTATGATCCTCTCACAAGGACCAAGTCACTGGAGGAACTCTGCGGGTTGGGCAGCATCTGTGGAGGGAAATGGACAGCCAGTGTTTCAGCTTGAGATCCTTGCTCTGGGCTGGATTTCTCCACTTCCCTCCATAGACGCTGCCTGACCCACTGATTTCCTCCAGGGTCTTGTTTCTTGCTCCAGATTCCAACATCAGCAGTTTCTGCTGTACCCTCAATTCCTTTAACATCCAGAAATCTATCGGTCCCTTTTCTGAGCGGACAGCAGCTGAACCCCCTACAGCCTCGGCAAGAAAGGGTTCCGAAGTTCACCAGCCTCTGAGTCAGGGAATTGCTCTTCATCAGACCCCTAATTCTGAGCTTCCTGGTCCTTGACTCTCCTCCATCCTCCCTGTATCCAACCGTGCTCCTGCCTCCTCCTCTTAACCTTTGGCGTGCGTTTCCTACGTTCATAAAGCAATATAGCGTGGATTCAGGCCCTTCGGCCCAACCAGTTCAGGCTGGCCATGATGCCCACCCAGCTAGTCCCACTTTCCTGCAATAAATCCCTCTAAGCCTCACCCCTCCTTCCACCTGTCCAACAGTTTCTTCAATGATACTGTTCTACCTGTGTCAACCACTTCCTCTGCCAGCTCGTTCCACACACTCACCACTCTCTGTGTGAAAAAATTGACCCTCGAGGGCATAAAGGGGCTTCCCTTCATCCACCACCAGCACTGCCCTCAACTGCATCTCTTTCATTTCATTCGCGTCTGCTCTTACCCCCATCCTCCCGCCACCCTACCAGGGATAGGGTTCCTCTTGTTCTCAACCACCACCCCACCAGCCTCCATGTCCAGCACATAATTCTCTGGAACTTCCACCATCTCCAATGGGATCCCACCACCAAACACATCTTTTCCTCCCCCCCCCCCACTTTCTGCTTTCCGCAGGGATTGCTCCCTACACGACTCCCTTGTCCGTTCGTCCCTCCCCACTGATCTCCCTCCTGACACTTATCCTTGCAAGTGGAACAAGTGCTACACTAGCCCTACACCTCCTCCCTCACTACCATTCAGAGCCCCAAAGAGTCCTTCCAGGTGAGGCGACACTTCACCTGCGAGTCTGTTGGGGTCATTTGCTGTGTTCGGTACTCCTGGTGGGGCCCCTTGTACGTTGGCGAGACCTGGCGTACATTGGGGGACTGCTTCACCGAGAACCTAGGGTCCATCCGCCAAAACAAACAGGATCTCCCAGTGGCCACCCATTTTAATTCCACTTCCCATTCCTATTCCAATATGTCCATCCATGGCCTCCTCCACCGTCATGATAATGCTGCACTTATGTTGGAAGAACAACACCTTATATTTCGTCTGAGTAGCCTCCAACCTGATGGCATGAACATCAATTTCTCTAACTTCTGTTATTGCCCCCCTCCTTCACCATTTCCCATCCCCTTTTCCCTCTCACCTCATCTCCTTGCCCGCCCATCGCCTCCCTCTGGTGCTCCTCCCCCCTTTTCTTTCTCCCATGGCCTTCTGTCTCTTTCTCCAATCAACTTCCCAGCTCTTTACTTCACCTCTCCCCCTCCTGGTTTCACCTATCACCTGGTGGTTCTCTGTCCCCTCCCCCCCACATTTTCAATCTACTCCTCAGCAATTTTCTCTCCAGTCCTGCCAAACGGTTTCAGCCCAAAACTTCGACTGTACTTTTTTCCACAGATGCTGCCTGGCCTGCTGAGTTCCTCCCGCATTTTGTGTGTGTTGCTCATTTTTCTAAACTCCAGCAAGTACAGGCCCAGAGCCATCGAATGCACCTCATATTTTAACCCAGTCGCAGTCTGCTCAGTGTCTCCCCATATAGCAAACCCTGCCATCCATCCCTGGGCGTACCCCCCCCCCGTACCCCAGTCCAGATGAAAGGTCTCAGCTGAATATGTTGACCGTCTATTTCCCACCATGGATGCTGCCTGACCTGCCGAGTTCCTCCCAGTTTGTGTGTTGTTCCAGATTCCTACATCTGCAGTCTTGGCCTTTCCTGGAACTAGCCTGGTGAATCTCTGCTGTATTCCTTCTATGGAAAGTGTACAGAACACAGAACACAGAGCTCTGTAAACATTACCATTTACCACAAGTCCAGATGACATTAAAACAGTGTCACTGGCCTCTTGAATCTGCTCTGTCATATCATCATGGCTGATTTATTATCCCTCTCAACCCCATTCTCCTGCCTTCAGCCCTGACAACCTGACTGACCAAGCACCTATCAGACTTTAAATATATCCAGTGAGTTGGCCTCCACAGATTCACCAGCCTCTGGCTAAAGAAATGTCTGTTCTAAAGGGACATCCTTGTATTGAGAGGCTGTGCCTATAGAGAGGAATAAACGGGTGACCCTTGCCCTCTCAACCCCTCTCAGGTCACCTCTCGGTCCCCTGCATTTGAAAGAACGAAGTGCTCTTCCCGTTCAGCATCTCCCTGCAGCTCAGTCCTGACCGGACACAATTCCCTTCCTAACCCCCAGAAGTGAAATGCCAATCGAAAGGAGGGTGGGGGTCATCGCCTTGCTGCTGCTTGTGCGTGGGAGGGGGTATCTGGGGGGTTTTGGGGTTCTAATGTTTAACTCTCATTCATTTTTGGGGCACTCCTCTGTTTTCATGGATGTTTGTGAAGAAAAAGAATTTCAGGATGTATGAGGGGTGATTGATAAGTTCATGGCCTAAGGTAGAAGGAGTCAATCTTAGAAAATCTAGCACATTTATTTTTCAACATAGTCCCCTCCTACATTTACGCACTTAGTCCAGCGGTCATGGAGCATACGGATCCCTTCTTTGTAGAAGTGGTCCACAGCAGGGGTGATTGATAAGTTCGTGGCCTAAGGTGGAAGGAGATGAGTTATACAGCTCTTGTTACATGCTCGTGCAATTCAACTCTTTGAGTGAAAATGCAGAAAGTTTGAAGTTAATAACTCATCTCCTACCTTAGGCCACAAACTTATCCATCACCCCTGCTGTGGACCACTTCCTGGAGGTCCAAGATGCCGACTTCTACAAAGAAGGGATCCGTATGCTCCACGACTGCTGAACTAAGAGTGTAAATGTAGGAAAAATAAATGTGCTAGGTTTTCTAAAATTGACTCTTTCTACCTTAGGCCACGGACTTATGAATCACCCCTCGTATATTGTATACAATTCTCTGACATTCAATGTACCTATTGAAGCATTGAATGCAGGAGAGCATGCAGGACAATTTCACTGATAGCAGTTCATGCAGATGTACAATGGAACTGAAAGCTGCTCTCACCTCGACCTTGATCTCTTGCCTGCTTGGTGGGAGAGACGGGTGAGGAATCCTCCCAACAGGCTCCTGGCTTGTGCACAGGTGTCAGGAGGTGAGTCATTCACCACAGGGTCCCCAGCCCGTGACTGGCCCTACAGTTTTGTTGCCCGTGCGTGGGTTATTCATTGAATATTGGAGATAGCTTATTGGTTTATCGTATCCACACGTACCGAGATACAGTGAGCGACTCCTGTTTGCCGACCCCCCAGACACGTCATTCCATTCGTAGGCACGTCGAAGGAGCACAAAGGGGAAAGAGAATATAGAGATATAGATACAGACAGGGCGGACAGTGAGGAGCAGTAGGCTGAGGGACTGAGACTTGACCGTTATTCCATAAGGAGTCTTGTTCATGATCGTGGTTGTGGTTCTGCCGGACACTGTGGACATGATGTGATGGTGCCGTAACGTGTGGTGACACTGGTGGGCTGCCCTAAGGTTGGTAATGCAAACAACACATTTCATTGTATGTTTCCATGTATGACACACGTGATAAGTAAATGAATCTCAATCTGCATCTGGTAACAGAGGGGAGGAGCTGTCCTTCAGCTCGTTGGTACGTGCTTTCAGGCTTTTGTATCTTCTGCCCGAAGGGAGGGGAGGGAAGAGGGATTGGCCTGGTGGGAGGGGTCTTTGATTATCTTGGCTGCTTTACTGAGGCAGTGAGAGTTGTACAGAGTCCATGGAGGGAAGGCTTGTTTGTATGATAGTCATGCCTGGAACAGACGGCCGGGCGCGCGGTGGAAGCAGGCGGTGATGATGGCGGTTCAGAAGCTGTCAGGCCGACAAGTGATTGTGCAGGGAGATGGGTCACTTGCAGGCATCATTATGGATTTTTCTGACATCATATTTGGAATAAGTGTCCCAGGCCGAATGGCCTGATCCTGTGTTGTACTGTTCAATCTGCTATGTGAGGTGAAAGTAGTTTAATTACTGTCACTGGGGGATGGTCCCACACACACACTGACCCTCACTGGGGGACAGTCCCACACACACACTGACCCTCACGGGGGGACAGTCCCACACACACACTGACCCTCACGGGGGATGGTCCCACACAGACACACTGACCCTCACTGGGGGGACGGTCCCACACACACACTGACCCTCACGGGGGACGGTCCCACACACACACTGACCCTCACTGGGGGATGGTCCCACACAGACACACTGACCCTCACTGGGCTCAGTCCCACACACACACTGACCCTCACTGGGGGACGGTCCCACACAGACACACTGACCCTCACTGGGCTCAGTCCCACACACACACTGACCCTCACTGG
The DNA here is from genome assembly GCF_963921235.1 of Mobula hypostoma. Lineage (NCBI taxonomy): Eukaryota > Metazoa > Chordata > Chondrichthyes > Myliobatiformes > Myliobatidae > Mobula > Mobula hypostoma. Next base: position 111,876,238 of record NC_086102.1, on the reverse strand, counting down.
GGGACGGTCCCACACACACACACACTGACCCTCACTGGGGGACAGTCCCACACACACACTGACCCTCACTGGGGGACAGTCCCACACACACACTGACCCTCACTGGGGGACAGTCTCACACACACACACAGTGACCCTCACTGGAGGACTGTCCCACACACACACTGACCCTCACTGGGGGACGGTCTCACACACACATTGACCCTCACTGGGAGAGGGTCCCACACACACACTGACCCCCACTGGGATTCATCTTTAGGACCTGCCAGCTGTCTACACCTCCATCTGACCCTAAATCTGTCAGTGATAAGGGCTGTTTCTGCTTCAGCCTCTGTCTCTCCGCCTCTCCGCCTCCATCCCTGCCCTCTTCTTCATCCCGACCCCTTGTTGTTCTCCTGCCTGGCACTAACTCAGTTTATTCCTGTATCGAGCGAGGGAAATCTCCCAGCCTCTCCTTTCCCCTCTCCTTGGTTCTTTACATACCCATATATAGTGCTGGTTTGTTGGTGTTCCTGCTCTTGTTTGTGAGCTTGGGCTGGAAGAACCAAAGCAGGCAGCAGGGAATGTTCAGGCTGGGACCTCTCGGTGCTGGTTGGACATTGTAGAGGTAGGTTAACTCTTTCCTGACTGCGGGCTGTGCCTGGGGTCTGGCTTGGCGCCGGTCGGAAGCGAGGCCAGGTTTAGAAAGCTGGTTGCCGGAGGGGTTTTGCATGGCTGCCCCTTTGCTCTGGGATTGGCTGAGCTGAGTTCACTAACAGCGCGCAGAGGGAATGGTAAGAGCCCTCCCTTTCTCCATGCCAAGCTTCCACCGCCTTCTGCGCGGAGGTAGAGGGGCCCGTGGCTCCAGGGTCACAGCACACCTCCTGGTGTTGTTCTGTGGGCTGTCCAGCCCTTTCCCACCTCCTCCTGTCCCCCTCCCCTCACCCATCCTCTCTTTTTCCCAGGCCCCTCCAGTACCACCTTCCCAAGGCCTCAGAATCAGGAACTGTCATACCTTGTAAGATTGTTGGTTTGCAGCTCCAGACAGTGCAATACATTAAATATACTACTACTACTAGGTCGACTCAGGCCTAGGGGGCCCACTGTAAATTGTAATAAGAGACTTATAAAAAGATAAATAAGTAGTGTTAAAAAATTAATAAATAAGGGAATTAAAGTAGCAAGGTGGTGTTTATGGGTTCATGGACCATTCAGAAATTTGATGGTGAAGGGGACAAAGCTGTTGCTAAAACACTGAATTTGGGTCTTCGGGCTCTAGTTCTTCTTCCTTGATGGTAGTAATGAGAAGGGGGCACGTCCTAGATGGTGAGAGAACTTAACGATAGACGCTGGATTCGTGATGCATTGCCTTCGATGGTGGGGAGGCTGATGCTCACGATGGAGCTGGCTAAGCTTACATAATCACTGGGCTGCAGAGAGCGTGGATAAGTGCCCGAGGGTCTGCTCCGATGGGACCGACTCTGCGTGGGACACGATCATCTCCGGTCACAGGAGGGAAGGAGCCTGGACCACAAGGACGGACCAGATGATGGTGGAGAGAACTGCTCGTCACCGGGGCTTCGTCACGGTGGGATTCAAGAAGGATCAGAGTGGAGGGTGGCCCCAACTGAACTGACCCCTGCTCAGATGGAAATGCTCACCAGACCCAGACCCCAAAAGGTTTAGAAAAATTTGCTTTATTTGTCACGCGTGTTGCGAAGTAGAGGAACACACCGTGTAATGCGCCGATTGTGTTAACAACCCACACAGTCCGAGCAAGTGCTGGGGGCAGCCCGCAAGTATCGCCAGGCTGCTGGTGCTGGTGTAGCACGCCCAAAACTCACTAACCCTGACCCGTACGTCTTTGGAATGTGGGAGGAAACTGGAGCACACGGGGGAATCCCTCACCGTCACGGGGAGAACGTAGAAACTCCTTACAGACAGCTGAGAGAATTGAACCCCGATCAGTGGTGTTGTGACAGCATCATGCTCATTTCAATGTTTTGAAATTTCACTGTACTTGTTCCAAATTAAGCTAATCTCACCCCAAAACCTCCCCAAAGGAGCTGGTCCCACACGACCGGACCTGTCCCTTGGAAGGTTCCTCTGCACTGTTCCATAGATGGGTTGTCTCCACACTCTCCCGACCTCTTTACCCTTATCTGGACACACTGTATCGGCGTGTTGTACCATTAGGCAGTGAGGGGTTCCCAGTGAAGATCTCCCTATGTCGGACCTCCCCCCTTTCTATCGGGAGCCTGGGGTGGCAATGTGACACAGAGTGGTGCAGTGTTACAGGCCTCAAAGTAAGTTCACAGTCTCCCATGTCACCTGGCGTGTGCAATGTTGGCAGGATGATGTCTTTTTCATGCCTTTACAAGGCGCGGAGCGAGAGAGAGAGACCACTCCTCACACAGACATTTCGCAGTATTTTTCCCTTTATTTTACGAGGTCGAGTTGCGATCTGGACACTCAATACGGCACGGATGGAAAACGTACTCGGGAGTGGCCCCAACTAGATTCGAACCCGGGAACCTTTGTCCCAGAGTCCGGTGCTGATGTCATTGCGCCACCAGCCAGCCCCTCTAAAATAAATCTAACCTTCTCTCCTACATGGCCCTCCATTGTTTCTATCATCCACGTGCCTATCTAAGAGTCTCTTACATATCCCTAATGTACCTGCCTCTACCACCACCCCTGGCAGCACGTTCCATGCACCCACCACTGTCTGTGTAAAAAACACCTTACCCCTGACACCCCTCCTTAAACACAAGAGAGTCTGCAGATGCTGGACATCCAGACCAACATACACAAAAATGCTGGAGGAACTCAGCAGGTCAGACAGCAGCTACGGAAATGTATAAATGGTCGACTTTTTGGGCTGAGACCCTTCATCAGGACTCCTCCCTATACCTTCCTTCTAAAAGTTATGCCGACTCGTATCAGACATTACTGCCCTTGGAGAAAAGTGCCACTCGATTCATGCCTCTTATTGTCTTGTGCCCATCGTCAAGGCATCTCATCCTCCTTTGGTCCAAAGAGAAAAGCTCTATCTCGCTCAACCTTTCCTCATAAGACACGTTCTCTAATCCTGGCAGCAGCTTGGTAAATCTCCTCTGCAGCCTCTCTAAAGCTTCTACATCCTTCCTATAATGAGGTGACCAGACTGAACACAACAGTCCAAGTGTGGTCCAACCAGAGTTTTATAGGGTTGCAACATTACCTCGTGGCTCTTGAACTCAGTCCCCGGATTAATGAAGGCCAACACACCATAAGCCTTCTTAACCACCCTATCAACTTGTGCAGAAACCGTGTTCCATCTACGTACAGAGTGTGAAGAGGTTACAGCCCCTGTCCAAGTGCCTCGAGTTCCAATCACACTCCTAATCTTTGGTCACCAGGTACGGTGGGGGGTGGTGGGGGTTGGTCAAGGGGAGACTCCTCGTTAGTCAGTTTCTTAGCCCAGACAAGGTGACCAGTCACAGGCAGCAGGCGTTGAAGGTCCTGTCCTAGCCAACTGCCTGCCCTTCTCCCAAGTATACGTCCATGTCATGTCCACTGCGGACTTTCCAGGACCAGTGGGCGCCGCAGGGGCTAGACTATGTCCTGGACAAAAATGGTAATGGTTTATTTGAGTTTTGCATATATTCCAATAAATATTTGTACGGATAATCAAATAAAACTCTTTAGATATGGAGAAGGGCTCCTTCAACACTACTTATACACTGGGATCCTCCAGGCATCCGTAAACCAAAGAATACGACCCAGTTATTTCTCTTTTCTACTCTTTACTTTATGTAACTTGTTAGAATTTTTATGTCTATCTAGCTATCTAACTACCTACCTACCTGTATAACCGCCCACCTAAATACATAACTCTAAACACAAGAGATTCTGCAGATACCGGAAATCCAGAGCAACACACACACAATGCTGGAGGAACTCAGCAGATCAGGCGGCATCTGTGGAAAAGAGTAAACAGTCGACGTTTCGGGCCGAGACCCTTCATCAGGACTGGACAGGGAGGGGGAAAATGGTAGAATAAGAAGATGAGGGGTGGGGGAGGAGGTGGAATGGGTGGAAGATGACAGGGGAAGGCAGGTGGGCGGGGGAGGCTACCTATCTCTCTGTCTATCGATCTATTTTCATAGTAATTTTTTATGTCTTGCACTGTACTGCTGCAAAACAACAGATTTCATGACATACTGTATGTCAGCGATAACAAATCTGGTTCTGATTCTGATCCTGACCTCCTGTAAAACCTGTTCTGTATCTTTCCATAAAGGATGCACATGCAGACCCAATCTCTCTTCTTTGTACTTCCTCTAATCCCCGCACCTCCCTTTCTGGCTTCTGCCCCCCTCCTTTCCAGCCCTGATGAAACATTGACTGCTCATTCCCCTCCACAGATGCTGACTGACCAGCATTTTGTGTGTGTTGTCTGGATTTCCAGCACAGAGCATAGAACAGAGAACTTTACCGCTCTTCAGCATAAGGTGTTGTGCTGACCTTTGAACCTACTCTAAGGTTTCCTGCATAGCCCTCCATGTTTGTGTCATCTATCTGTCTATCTTAGAGTCTTTTAAAAATCCTTAATGTATCTGCCTCTACCACCAGCCCTGCCAAAACGTTCCCAACACTGTGTTAAAAACCTTAGGTCTGACATGCTATACTTTCCTTCTATCAACTTAAAGTTATGACCCCTGCTCTTAGCCATTTCCAAGCTGGGGCAAAGTCTCTGGCTATCCACTCGATCTATGCCTCTTATCATCTTCTACTCCGCTATCAGGTCACCTCTTATCCTCCTTCACTCCAGTAGAAGAGCCCCAGCTCACTCAGCCTCTCCTCATAAGACATGCCCTCTAGTCCAGTAAGCATCCTAGTAGATCTCCTCTGCGCACTCTCTAAAACTTCCACATCCTTCCGATAATGAGGTGACCAGTGAATGGAAATCAATTATTGCCTATCCTTCTGGTTGCCCCATTACTGAAAGGCTGTGGGGGCTTTGGAGAGGGTGCAGAAGAGGATGCTGCCTAGACTAGAGGGCGTCAGCTCGAAGGAGAGATTGGGCAATCTTGTGCTGTTCTCACCGTCAGATTGACACACATCTAGTCCACTCAATCTGGGCCTTTCAAGGTTCAATATATATCATTGAGAGTCCCCCTCATTCTCCTCAACTCTAGTGAGTACAAGTCAGAGCCATCGAATGCGCCTCATACATTAACCCTTTCATTCCTGAGATCATTCCCGTGAACCTCCTCTGGACCCTCTCCAACACCGGCACATCCTTTCTTGGATAAGGGGCCCTAGACTGCTCACAGTTCTCCAAGTGCGGTCTGACCAATGTCATATGAAGCCTCAGTATTACATCCTTGCTTTTATTTTCTGGTCTGCTTGAAATTAATACTAACATTGCTTTTGCCTTCCTTACCTCTGACTCAACCTGCAAGTTAACCTTTAGGGAATCCTGGTGCTGTAGGATTTGCATACATCCTGAATACTGTTCATTACGACCCATTAAAGTAGATAATGATATGAAATGTACTTTGCAAGCAGAAATGTCTTGGGCACTTTTCAGCAAACAAGTGGGAAGGAATGTGCAGTATGCCTGTGAGGGCCCGCAGGGACACGCTTTGAAGATAAGGGAGAGAGTTGTTGAGTTTGACCCAGTGTTTATGTCAGACTGCCATCAGAGCCCCCAGCAGGAGCCCCTGGGTGAGGTCCTGCTGGGTATGAAGCCCTGACCTCTCTCTACACTCATGACTGTGTGGCCGGGCACAGCGCGGACGGCATGTACAAATTCACCGGTGACACAACTGTTGTCGGCGGAATTTCAAATGGTGGTGAGGAGGCGTGCAGGAGTGAGATAGATCAGACGGTGGATAAGTGTGGCATCTACAACCTTGCACTCAACGTCGGGAGTTCCAAAGAAGTCATCATGGACTTCAGGAAGGGGAAATAAAGGGAACACAAACCGGTCATCATCGAGAGGTCAGAAGTGAAAAGGGTAAGTAGTTTCCATTTTCCCGGCTGTCAACAGCTCCTGGGACCACCGTATTGACAAGTCACGCCGATGGCTATATTTCATTAGGAGTTTGAGGAGAATGTTACCAAAGACTCTTGTGAATTTCTACAGTTGTATGGTGGAGAGCATTCCAACTGGTTGCATCACTGTCTGATATGGCAGCGGGGGGGGGCACTGGACAGGACCGGGAAAAGCTGCAGAAAGTTGCCAACTCTGCCAGCTCCATCACGGGCACTAGCCTCCCCACCATCGAGGACATCTTGAAGATGCAATGCCTCAAGAAGGCAGCATCCATCACTAAGGACCCCCATCACCCAGGACGTGCCCTGTTCCCATGACTACCATCGGGGGGGGGGGTGGGGAGGAACAGGAGCCTGAAGACACGCACTCAACATTTTGGAATGTCTTCTTCCTCTCCATGATCAGATTTCTGAGTAGTCCATGAACACCACCTTCCTATTTTGTTCTCTTTATGCACCCTTCATTTATTGTTGTACACCAATGACCACTTTATGATGCACCTCCTGTCCCTAATGAAGTGGCTACCAAGTCTATATCTGTAGACTTCTGTTGCCGTAGCCTACCCACTTCGCCCAGAGAACCGGTATGCACTGGATGTTTTTAGCGCCACCCTCTGTAAACTCTAGAGACCGTCGTGAGTGAAAATCCCAGGGGATCTGAAGTTTCTGAGATACACAGACCACCATGTCTGACACCAACAACCATTCCGTGCTCAAAGTCACTTAGATCACACTTCGTCCACATTTTGATGTTTGGTCTGAACAACGACTGAACCTTTTGACCATGTCTGTATGCTCTTATGCATTGAATTGCTGCTATTTGTATTAATGAGCAGGTGTACAGGTGTACCTAATAAAGTGGCCACAGAGTATAGACTGAACATTACAACACAGTACTCCATTTAGCCCACAATGTTTCACCTACTCTAAGATCAATCTCGCTTTTCCCTCCGACATAGCCCTCCAAGTTTCTTTCACAGATGTGCATATTTAAGAGTCTCTTAATCCCCCTGATATACCTACCTCTACTACTGTCACTGGGAGTGCGTTCCATGTATCCACCACTCTCTATGCAACAAAACCTACCTCCGACATTTCCCTCTATTCTTTCCTCCAATCACCTTCAAATTATGCCTCCTCGGATTACTCCTTTTCTCACTGAAAAATTTCCACTCGGTCTGTGCCTTTTATCATCTTGTACAGCTCTATCAAGTTGCCCCTCGTCCTGCTCTGTTCCAATGAGAAAAGCCCCAGCTGGCCCAACCTGTCCTCACTGGACATGCTCTCTAGTCCAGGCAGCATCCTGGTGAATCTCCTCTGCACCCTCTCTAAAGCTTCCACGTCCTTCCTATAATGAGGAGACTGGAACTGAACACAATACTCCAAGTGTGGTCGAACGACATTACTTTGTAACTCTTAAACTCCACCCCACCAGTGAAGTCCTTCTGCATTTGTCAGTAGATTTACGCACAGATCCAGCAGCATCAGGTGATGATTGACACTGAGCAGGGCACTGGGAAAGCTCAGGGTTAGCCTCACACAATAGAAGGAGCTGATCCTCACTGCTGATGTAGCAGGGTTGCAGGGAATGATGTCATACCCATCTGCTTCAGAACAGTTCTGTACTAATTGCAGCAGTTTCCTGTTTACTGCCGGTAATAGCGAGGCAGCTAAAAACAGCTGGCACATTCCTTGCTTTGAAAGGTTTTCAAATGCAGCTTATTGGAACAAACATTTTGGAATTGGAACTTAACTGGGTTGTTATTGTCATGTGTATTGTGCGGCATAGTGTAACGCCAGCGTCCTGTGCTCAAATCCCGACGTTGTCTGTGAGGAGTTTGTACGTTCCGATGGCTGCATGGGTTTCCGCTGGGTGCTCCGGTTTCCTCCCACACTCCAAGGTGATTTTGGCTCCTGTACCTCCTCACTGGTGGTAGCAATGAGAAGAGGGCATGACCCAAGTGGAGGGTGTCCCTAATGATGGACACTGCCTTCTTGAGGTATCGCCTCTTGGAGATGTCCGGAATGTAGGGATGGTAGTGACCATGATGGAGATGGCCAAGTCTACAGTCATCTGTAGTCCTGTGCATTGGTGCCATCTATATCAGATGCTGACGCAACCAGTCAGAATGTCTGTAATTGTGTCACATTAGCTCCATGTTGCCCTACACTTTTTTGAATGATAGTGCAGGTTTGAAGGTTAGAGGGGCTTCCCCGGTCTAATTTGTGAGATGAAGTGTCTCGGCCTGAAATGCCAACTATTTATGCCCCTTCATAGATGCTGCCTTGACCTCCCAAGTTTCTCCAGCATTTTGTGTGTGTGTTTCTCTGGATTTCCAGCATCTGCAGAATCTTCCCCCCTTCCTCTCCAGTCCTGATGAAGGGTCTTGGCCTGTCTACTCTTTATTTCCCCTCCATAGATGCTGCCTAACCTGCTGAGTTTAACCACATGGGTGATCTGTTAGTGTTTGTGTGAGGGAGGGGTTGAGTTTTGCAAGTTTTTGTTCTTTTCTTTTTATGCGGGGGGGGTTGCGGGGGATTGGTCTCTTTCTTTCAACAACTATGGTTTGCTGTATGTTATGGCTATCCGGAGAAGACAAATTTCCGAGTTGTATTCTACATAGATACTTTGATTATAAAATGAACCTTTGAACCTTTGAAGCTTTGAGCTCCCCCAGCATTTTGAGTATGTTGTATGTTGATAGTTACATCTGTGCCCTTGGAGAGATGAGAGGTGCTGAAATATTGGTTAATTGGATGGCATCTGACCACTGAGCATTATTTAAGCAGCATCTAGTCTCCATATAATCTATGGAGACACAATAGATTGTAGGTGCTGGAGGGAAGAAGTGGATCAAGCAGCAAAGGGATGGTCAGTATTTCTGGTTGAGAGCCCGTGCCTCTCCTTCACAGACGCTGCTTGACCATCTGAGCAATGTTTTACAGTGCCAGTGACTTGGGTTCAATTCCCACCACTGTCTGCAAGGAGATTGTGTTTCCTCCCTGTGACCGTGTGGGTTTCCTCCAGGTTCTCCAGTTTCCTCCCACACTCCAGAGATGTAGGGGTTGAGGATAGTAAGTTGTGGGTGTGCCATGCTGGTGCCGGACGTGTGGCAACATTTGCAGGCTGCCCCCAGGGCATCCCCGGACTGTTGTCCAATAGCACACTTCACTGTGTGTTTCGATGTACATGTGACAAGTAGAGGTCATCTTTTCCTCCAGCAACAAATAATCTGTTGGAGAAACTCATAAACACAAGGTGCTGGAATTCCAGAGTAACAGATACAAAACGCTGAAAGGACTCAGCAGGTCAGGCAGCATCAGTGGGGAGAGGCAGGGGTGTCTCTTCAAAACCTACATCACAAACCTGGTCATTTCCTCCCCCCCCCCCCACGGCTAATTCAGATTTATTTATCACATGTGCATCGAAACATACAGTGAAATGTCTCATTTGCGCTAACAACCAACACAGCCCGAGGGTATGCTGGGGGCAAGTGTCACCACATATTCCCAGTGCCAACATAGTGTGCCAACAGTGTTCAGCAGAACAATGTAGACACGGCAAGCAACAAAACAACAGCAGCAAAACAAGCCCCTTTCCCACATCCCCATCCACTCACACACACCCATAGCCTCGAACCCCAGGACAGGCCGCATCCTGGCCTCCAGTCCTTGGCCCTGGATTATTAGGCTCACAGGCCGCTGGCTTCCAGACAAACCAATCCAAGGAGACTTGCCAGCTTCGGTCTTTGGCCTTTGGGTTTCTCCCTCCAACTGTTTCAGATGCTGCTCAACGCACTGCGTTCCTGCAGTGGAGTGTCTTTTGCTCCAGGTTCCAGCGCATGGAGTCTCTCATGTCAGTGAGTTGCTCCAGCAGGTTGTGTTTTGGTTCAGGGGAGGACCTTGATCCAGGGAAAGAGTTAATTGTTACCAAGAGTGAGTTAACAAGTGTCTTCTCGGCACAGAACTGAGGAAGCCAGGCACGAACTGTGTGAGGGTGGCAAGCAGCAGGAGAAGAATGTAAACAACAGCCAGCTCTGTGTGTCGTAAACACAAGAGGTTCTGCAGAGCAGCAGACACAAAATACTGGAGGAGCTCAGCAGATCAGGCTGCGCCTACGGAGGGGAATGAACAGTCGACGTCTCGTTCTGGGACCTTTCATCAGGACTGGTCGGGAACAAGGCTGAAGCCAGAATAACAGGGTGTGGGGAAGGAGAAGCCAGGTGATGGGGCAGGTGGTGGATGTATCTGTCCACAGCCTCCTTTACTGAGGACACACTCAAAATGGAGGAGCAACACCTCATATTCCATCTGGGTAGCCTCATCCTGACAGCATGAGCATCAATTGTTCTAACCTCCAGTAAATTCTCCCTCCTTCTCTCTTTTTCTTTCCCCCACTGTGGTTCCCCTATTACCCCTTCTCTTCTCCTCCGGTTTCCCTCCTGTATTTGGTGCTGCTGATGTGGCCTCTTACAACCTGTGGCATAACATCAATTCTCTAACTTCCAGTAATCTTTCCCTCTCCCTCTTCCCTCATCTTAGTAGAACATAGAACATAGAATAATACAGCACAGTACAGGCCCTTCGGCCCACAATGTTGTGCTATCCCTTAAACCCTGCCTTCCATATAACCCCCCACCTTAGATTCCTCCATATATCTGTCTAGTAGTCTCTTAAACTTCACTAGTGTATCTGCCTCCACCACTGACTCAGGCAGTGCATTCCACGCACCAACCACTCTCTGAGTAAAAAACCTTCCTCTAATATACCCCTTGAAGTTCCCAACCCTTACCTTAAAGCCATGTCCTCTTGTATTGAGTAGTGGTGCCCTGAGGAAGAGGTGCTGGCTGTCCACTCTATCTATTCCTCTTAATATCTTGTACACCTCTATCATATCTCCTCTCATCCTCCTTCTCTCCAAAGAGTAAAGCCCTAGCTCCCTTAATCTCTGATCATAATGCATACTCTCTAAACCAGGCAGCATCCTGGTAAATCTCCTCTGTACCCTTTCCAATGTTTCCACATCCTTCCTATAGCGAGGTGACCAGAACTGGACACAGTACTACAAACGTGGCCTAACCAGAGTTTTATTAGTTAAGGCATCCGTTAGTCTTGCGAGACCATGGACCTGTGCCTGGAAAGTCTTCACTCTCCAGGGCGCAGGCCTGGGCAAGATTGTATGGAAGACCGACAGTTGCCCATGCTGCAAGTCTCCCCTCTCCACGACACTGATGTTGTCCAAGGGAAGGGCAAGGGCCGATACAGCTTGGCACCAGTGTCGTCGCAGAGCAATGTGTGGTTAAGTGCCTTGCTCAAAGACATAACACACGCTGCCTCGGCTGGGGCTCGAACTCACGACCTACAGATCGCTGGTCGAATGCCTTAACCACTTGGCCACGTGCCCACACAACCGAAGTTTTATAGAGCTGCAGCTATTCCCCTCTCTGGTTCCCTTCTTACTCTTTTTCTTCTCTTCACCTGCCCATCACTTCCCTCTGGTTGCTCTCCTCCTTCCCTTTCTCCCATGGCCCACTCCCTTTACTTCTGCCACTTATTCCTCTCCCAGCTTCTCACCACTTCATTCCCCTCCCCACCCCGCCCCCCTGGTCTCACCTGTCACCTGCCGGCCTGTACTCCTCCCCTTCCGCCCACCTTCAAATCCTGGCTTCTGCCCCCTTCCTTCCCAGTCCTGATGAAGGGTCCCAGCCCCAAATGTCAGCTGCTTATTCCCCTCCATCCACGCTGCCTGACCTGCTGAGTTCCTCCAGCATTTTGTGTGTGTTGCTCTAGATTTCACTACCGCCATCCCAGTGTACACACACACACACACACACACACACACTCCTCACACACACACACACACACACACACACACACACACTCCTCACACACACTCCTCACACACACACACACACACACACACTCCTCACACACACACACACACACACACACACACACTCCTCACACACACACACACACACACACACACACACACACACACACACACACACACACACACACACACACACACACACACACACACACACACACACTCCTCACACACACACACACACACACTCCTCACACTCCTCACACACACTCCTCACACACACACACACACACACACACTCCTCACACACACACACACACACACACACTCCTCACACACACTCCTCACACACACACACACACACACACACTCCTCACACACACACACACACACACACACACACTCCTCACACACACACACACACACACACACACACACACACACTCCTCACACACACACACACACTCCACACACACACACACACACACACACACACACACACACACACACACACACACACACACTCCATAAACACCTCGCCTGAGGTACAGCAAGCATCAAGAGTTCCAGAAAAGATTTACAAATTGCATGGCATTTAAATATTTTCCAGGGCACACTGGGGGAGGCAACGATTTATGATCCTTCCATAGCAGAGGGCTGCCAAGCCCACTGACTTCACTAAAACAAAAAGAGCTCCAAAACATGTTCCAAACATTTACATAGCTCATCGGCGGTTCGCGCAGTACCTTGACAAACTGTGTTCCATATGCCTGTCCTTTTATGGTAGAGTCTCACCACTGGTGATTGGGGTGGGTTTACTCAGGGAGAGGAAGGTTATTTTTGTTTGTTAGATTGGAAGTATTTTGGCCTCCCGACCAGTATTTGCAGAAACATGTTTCACTCGAACCTCTGCTGTCAGACCTGGCAATTGTAGCATTTTCTGGCCCAGCTGCTCTGTCAGAACCTGCCAAACACACCCAGCTCTCCCACCGAGCAGGACAAGGACAGCAGGTAGCAGGGGAGCACTACCACCCCCCCAGTTCCCCTCCAAGTCCATCACCGTCCTGACTTGCAAATGCATCACCATCCCTTCACGTCACTGGATCTAAATCCCAGACCTCCCCCACCATCACCACTGTGGGGGCCATAACCACAAGTATACCTCCTGTACCTCATAACTGGGTCTCTGAGTGTATTATAGCATCAATGACTACCAATTGGGGTTCAATTCCTGTTGCTGTCTGTAAGGAGTTTGTATGTTCGCCCGTGACCATGTGGGTTTCCTCCAGGTGCTCTGGTTTCCTCCCACACTCCAAAGTCATCCGGGTTGGGGTTTGTGAGTTGTGACTGCGTTACGTTAGCACTGGAAGCATGGCTACCCAGCACACCCTCGAATTGTGCTTGTCGTTGACACAAACTATGCATTTATTGTAGGTTTCGATGTACCTGTGACAAATTAAACTAATCATTAAAAAAAAAGTCTTAGTTAATCTTCTTTCTTTCTTTTTGCCCGGCCTAGTGTCAGTGTGAGTCCTAACTCACCCAGTGTGGTCAGTCAGGGATAGGCAATAAGTGCTGGTATTGCTTTCAGGACCCACGCCATTCAAACCAGATGACCAGCTAATGACCCACTGGACTGCTGGTGGAGTAACTCCGGATTCTAGCAGAGAGGGATCCACACCGTTACTCCTCCCAGCCTGAGAGTGACAGGTCATCTACTGTAAGTGTTGGTATCAGGGACATGCAGTGAAGAACTTAATCGGAATCCATTTATTATCACAGATATGCACTCAGTAGCCACCTCCTGTACCTAATAAAATGGCCACTGAGTGTGTGATTGTGGCCTTCTGCTGCTGTAGCCCACCCACTTCCAGGTTCGATATACAAATGTGTATTATGCGTTCAGAGATGACCTTTTGCACACCATTGTTGTAACGTGTGTGCATTGGAGTTAGTGAGTTACTGAGTTAAATTTGAGTTACTGTCACCTTCCTGTCAGCTTGAACCAGTCTGGCCATTCTCCTCTAACCTCTTTCATTAACAAGGTGTTTTCGTCCAGAGAATAGCTACTTACCTGTTCCCGAAGAAGAGTCTTGGCCTGAAATGTCGTCTGTTTACTTCTTTCCACAGATGCAGCCTGACCTGCTGAGTTCCTCCAGCATTTTGTCTGTATTGCTCTTAATGCTTTTAATTTTTTGTACAGTCCTCTGTAAACTATAGAGACTGTTGTGCATGAAAATCCCAGGAGATCAACAGTTGATGAGATACGCAAACCACTCCATCTGGCACCAACAATCATTCCACGGTCAAAGTCACCGAGATCACATTTCTTCCCCATTCTGCTGTTTGGTCAGAACAGCAACTGAACCTCTTGACCGTGTCTGCATGCTTTTATGCATTGAGTTGCTGCCTCATGATTGGCAGATGAGATAACTGCATTAACGAGCAGGTGTACCCGATAAAGTGGCCACGGAGTGAATGTCGTAAAATGTGTTGTTTTGTGGCAACATTTCGGAGCAAGATATTAAAAATGCTACAAGTGAAAATAAGGAATAAAAAATACATCGTGCAAAAAGGGAGCAAAATAGTTTATGCAAGTTTTTGCACCTTTCAAAAATCTGCTGGCAGAGAGGAAGCTTAAAGATAAGGTCAGCCTTATTTGTTGCATGTATATCAAATCACTGAAATATACAGTAAAATGTCATTTGTGTCATCGACCAACAGTCTGAGCAGGTGCTGGGGGCAGCCCACAAGTGTTGCCACTTTTCTGGCACCAACGTAGCATGCCCACAACTCACTAACCCAAACCCATTTGTCTTTGGAGTGTTTGAGGAAACCTTACCATGGACAGAATGTCCAAACTCCCTCCAGACTGTGGTGGCAATTGAGGATCTGTTGCTGGCTTTGTAAATGATTATGTTACATACCACCGTGCAGCTGTACCACCATGCTACATGCATACTGTGCATAGAGATCAATTGATTGCACAGTGCATTGAGGTAGAACAAGGTAAAACTATAACAATGCAAAAGTGTTGCAGTTACAGACAAAAAGTGCAGTGCAGGCTAACAATAAGGAGCAAGATCATAACAAGGTGGATCATGAGGTCAAGCACCCATCTTATCATACAGGGAATGACTTAACAGCGGAGTAGAAGCTGTCCTTGAGCCTAGTGGTATCTGCTTTCAGGCTTTTGTACGTTCTGCCTGATGGGAGAGGGGAAAAGAGAGAATGTCTGTGCTGGGTGGAGTTTTTAATTACTCAGGCTGCTTTACCAAGACTGCATGAAGTGCAGACAGAGCCAGAGAGGGAAGACTGGTTTCTGTGATGGTCTGAGGTGAGTCAACAACCCTCTGCAGTTTCTTGGAGCTTCTGGAGGAATGCAGAAAGCAGCTCCTCAGGAGGGCCGCCGAAGAACTGTGGAGGGTCGAGATGATCAGGAACCATGGCTCGTTGGATGACTTCATTTGCCCCCCCACCTCATCTGTCGTCTCTCTTCCCTTGCAGGTCTCGACCTTGTGTGCGCCTCCAGTGAACTATGAAGTGGTAAGCTCAAGTTTCCACCTTGTGTCAGTGTGGTCAGGGCTGGAGGGAGGGCGGTGTGAGATGAAATGTTTTGAATTTTCAGCCAGTGGTAAGGAGATTCCTAGAGTTTCAATGGCCACATTCATTGCCATCAATTGACTTCGGTTTCGTCTGCTCCTTCTCCAAAACCTCACACCTTCCCTCCAGCTGTGGCCCAGAACTGAACACATCACCCTCGCTGTGCCCTCAGAATAACATCATCTCTCCTCATTCTTCCTACCAGGCTGTAGCACCCCACACTCATCACCACCAAACTGGCCACTGGGACGGGTCTAGTCACTGCAGGTAAATCTGGTCACTGGGGACATTCCTGGTCACTAGAGGTGGAGCTAGTCCCCGGGATGGTTTTGGTCACAGGAGACTGGTCTGGTCACTGAAGATGAATCTGATCAGATTTTGTCACTGGGAGGATTCTGGTCACCTGGGACGTTGTAAATGAACTAAAGTGTTGAGTACAGCATTTGGGATGTTGTGCTGAATTTGTATAAGACTTTGGTGAGGCTGAATATGGAGTATTGTGTGCAGTTCTGGTCACTTACTGACAGGAAAGATAGCAATAAGATTGAGAGTTCAGAGAAAACTTACAAGAATGTTGCTGGGACTTGAATATCTGAGTTATAGAGGAAGGTTGAATAGCTTAGAGGTGTATAAGATAATGCAGAAGTGGGCAGAGAAGTGGCAGATGGAGTTACACCCAGGTAAGTGTGAAGTGGTTCATTTTGGAAGATCAAATTTGAAGGCAGAATATAATATTAATGGTAAGATTCTTGGCAGTGTGGAAGATCAAAGAGATCTTGGGGTCCGAGTCCATTGGACACTCAAAGCTGCTGCGCAGGTTGACAGTGTTGTTAAGAAGGCGTACGGTGTGTTGGCATTCATCAACCATGGGATTGAGTTTAGTAGCCAAGAGGTAATGTTACAGCTATATAGGACCCTGGTCAGACCCCACTTGGGGGACTGCATTTAGTTCTGGTCACCTCACTACAGGAAGGATGTGGAAACTATAGAGAGAGTGCAGAGGAGATTTACAAAGATGTTGCCTGGGTTGGAGAATGTGCTTTATGAGAATAGGTTGAGTGAACTCGGCCTTTTCTCCTTGGAGCAACAGAGGATGAGAGGTGACCTGATAGAGGTGTATAAGGTGATGAGAGGCATTGATCGTGTGGATAGTCAGAGGCTTTTCCCGAGGGCTGAAATGGCTAACAGTAGTGGGCATAGTTTTAAGGTGCTTGGAAATAGGTACCGAGGGGATGTCAGGGGTAAGTTTTCCACACACAGAGTGGTGGGTGCATGGAATGCACTGCTGGCGATGGTGGTGGAGGCGGATACAATAGGATCTTTTAAGAGACTCTTAGATATGTACATGGAGCTTAGAAAAATAGAGGGCTATGCACTAGAGAAATTCTAGGCAGCTTCTAGTGTAGGTTACATGATCAGCACAATATTGAGGGCCGAAGGGCCTGTAATGTGCTGTGGATTTCTATTTTAGATGTTCTGTGTTCCGTGCTTATTCCCTAGAGTGTAGGAGAATGAGGGGAGATTTGATTGAAGTATACAAAATTATGAGGGGTATAGATAGGGTTAATGCAAGCAGGCTTTTTCCACTGAGGATAGGTGGGATGAGAACTGGAGGTCATAGGCTCAGGGTGAAAGGTGAAACATTAAGGGGAAACTTCTTCACTGAGAAGGTGTTGTGAGTGTGAAATGAGCTGCCAGTGGAAATGGTAGATGCAGGTTTGATTTCAACATTTAAGAGAAGCTTGGATAGATGGGAGGGGTATAGTGAACTGAATTGGCTATTTCTTCCATCCTTCACATACATGAGGAGTAAAAATCTTTATGTTACGTTTCCATCTAAATGTGCAATGTGCAATCATAGTAATTTGTAATAATTTATGATAAATAGAACAGTCAATCTAACATAGAAATACACTTAAGTCAGCGTGAGTTAATCAGTCTGATGGCCTGGTGGAAGGAGCTGTCCTGGAGCCTGTTGCTGCTGGCTTTTATCCTGTGGTACCGTTTCCTGGATGGTAGCAGTTGGAATAGACCATGGTTGGGGTGTCTAGGGTCCCTAATGATCCTTTGGGCCCTTTCTTCACACCTGTCTTTGTAAATGTCCTGAATCATGGGAAGTTCACAACTACAGATGCACTGGGCTGTCCGCACCACTCTCTGCAGAGTCCTGCGGAGGGAGGTACAGTTCCCATACCAGGCAGTGATGCAGCCAGTCAGGATGCTCTCAATTGTGCCCCTGTAGAAAGTTCTTAGGACCTGGGTGCCCATACCAATCTTCCTCAACCGTAGAGGGTGTAGTCCAGGTGAGGGTTGATGGGACAAGGCAAAGTAACAGTTCAGCATGGACTAGATGGGTTGAAGAGCCTGTTTCTGCACTGTACTGTTCTATGACTCTGTGATTCATGGTTTTTATAAAACTGTATTAGTCCTCCTCTCATTCCCCATTGCTCTGCAGTCCCAGCTTCTCATAACTTAAGTCCTCCAGTTGCAGCTAAGTTCCTGTGAAACTTTCCTGCACCTCTCCAGCTTAGTCCTGTCCTTGCTAAATACGGTCAGCATCTGCAACTCTTTAGTACTGCTGTTTATTCAGCAAAGAAAGGATCTGTTTGTATGTATGTTTGACGTTTATCGCCTGTCATCTGGAATTGCCAGAATTGCAATATTCCAGTCTCACCACCAGTATGGAGAAACAGAAAAACCTTGTGGTCAAGTTCATAGATCCCTCAGAGCTGTCCAGCAAGCTGCCAGGGTGGTTAAGAAGGTGTATTGTGTGTCAGCCTTCATTAGTTAGAGGATTGAGTTCCAGAACCACGAGTAATGTTGTAGCTCTTTAAAACTCTGGTTAGACCACACTTGAGTATTGTGTTCAGTTCTGGTCACCTCATTTTAGGAAGGATGTGGAAGCTTTAGAGAAGATGCAGAGGAGATTTACCAGGATGCTTCCTGGATTGGAGAGCATGACTTATGAGGAAAGGTTGCACAAGATAGATCTTTTCTTGATGGAGCAAAGGATGATGAGTCAGAGGTAGCCAAGCAATGAGGCATAGATCAATTGGTGTGTGGAACGTGCTGCCAGGGGTGGTGGGAGAGGCAGATGCATTAGGGACATTATAAGAGACTCTTAGATAGTCACATGGATGAAAGAAAAATGGAGGTCTATACGAGAGAGAATAGTAAGATTACTCTTGGAGTAGGTGAAAAGGTCGGTGCAGCATTGTGGGCTGAAGGGCCTGTACTGTTCTCTGTTCTACAGATACATTGTACAGCTGTAAAAAATCTCAACGCCCATTAAAGTTCCTTATGATCAACAGTCAATAAATAGCCAATGATTTCGATACCCCATCCATGGGAAAGAGAGTCTCATGGGAAAGACAGTCCTTCCAGGTGAGGCGACACTTCACCTGTGAGTCAGTTGGGGTGATATACTGTGTCCGGTGCTCCCGATGCGGCCTTCTATATATTGGCGAGATCCGACTCAGACTGGGAGACCATTTCGCTGAACACCTACGCTCTGTCCACCAGAGAAAGCAGGATCTCTCAGTGGCTACACATTTTAATTCCACGTCCTATTTCCATTCTGTCTATCCACGGCCTCCTCTACTGTAAAGATGAAGCCACACTCAGGTTGGAGGAACAATACCTTATATTCCATTTGGGTAGCCTCCAACCTAATGGCATGAACATTGACTTCTCTAACTTCCATTAATGCCCCACCTCTCCTTCGTACCCCATCCATTATTTATTTATTTGTTTGTTTGTTTGTTTGTTTATTTATTTATTTATACACACACGTTCTTTTTCTCTCTCTCCTTTTTCTCCTTCTGTCCCTCTCACTATACCCCTTGCCCATCCTCTGGGCTTTCCCTCCCCCCCTTCTTTCTTTCTCCCTAGGCCTCCTGTCCCATGATCCTCTCGTATCCCTTTTGCCAGTCCAGCTCTTGGCTCCATTTTGGATCTCCCCCTCCCCCTCCCACTTTCAAATCTCTTACTAGCTCTTCTTTCAGTTAGTCCTGACGAAGGGTCTCGGCCCAAAAGGTCGACTGTACCTCTTCCTAGAGATGCTTTCTGGCCTGCTGCATTCACCAGCAACTTTTATGTGTGTTGCTTATATACCTTGTTCTATTTTGGCCTGAAAGTTTGTTTCCCTCCATAGGGCTGTCTGCCCTGCTGAGTTCCTCCAGCATTTTGTGTGTGTTACCCTAGATTTCCAGTATCTGCAGAATCTCTTGTGTTTATGATTACATATCCTCTTCTTCCTCTCGTAATCTTACTCACTTCTGTCTGGTCTCCCCTCGGCCTCCTTCACTGCAGTGAAAACAAGACCAGCCTGTTTGGCCTCTTCCCATGAACAAACTTCTCAACAGCCGGGTGAATTCCGTCCTTGCCTGAGTAGAAAGCCGTCTGCTGCTGCCTGGATCTCACACATGTTTCAGTAATCTCTAATCAGGGCTAATCACGTCCGTAGAAGAACAGTTACCACAAAGCAGATTGCGATCAGTTACATCTTGTTTCCCACAAGTACAGTTTGGCTGATCCCAGATAACAAGCGATAAATGTCAAACATACATACAAGAGGATCTTTTCCTTACTGAATGAACAGCAGTGCTAAGGATTTGCAGATACTGACCCTCACCTCAAATAACTGTTCAGTTCACCGTGACCTTCACCCTGACTAAACAATGACTCTGTAAAGTCCCATAGGCAGGGTGGGGTCTGACAGTCTGAGGGAGTGAGGACTGATCTCTCAAATCTGGAGCACTGGTAATGAGGTGGAGAAAAGGCCATTGATGTTCTTTCTCGGTAACACGAATTGGATGAGAGTGGCAGTACTGAGCTTGTGGCCACATTTACTACCTCTGTGCGACCAGTCTCTTGCAAACTCTGATAAATCCTGTTGACTCCCAGACACAGGGTGTGGTGGCAGCCCTGGTACCGGTCTACAGCTGATCAGAAACAGCTTCCTGGCAGAGCATTGGCTCTGAAGCCCGTCACGTTGTGGCAGGAGGTCAGGGTTGTGAGCTGGCTGGTTGAGTGATCAAACAATCACTGTGCCAGTGGGAGGCCTTCTTGCATTCCCTGATGTGAGTCAGTAGCATTCTGCCAAAGACCAGTCAGGAGAAGAGATCCTAACAATTCCTGGACACCGTGCGCTGTCGGATTCTCACTGCAGCATTGCTTCCAGGAGACACAGGCGGGCCTCGGTATCAGAATCAGTGAGCCTCACTTCAGTGGTGGGGAAGGCACTGGAGGGATTCTGAGGATCAGGATCTATTTAATTTGGGAAAGGCGGAATAGCTTTGTGCATGGAATATCATGTTTCACAAATTTAGTAGAACATAGAACAGTACAGCTCAGGACAGGCCCTTCGGCCCTCGTTGTTGTGCCAACCCTTTAACCTACTCCAAGATCAATCCAACCCTTCCCTCCAGCGTAGCACGCCATTTATCTATCAACCATGTGCCTATCTAAGAGTTTCTTAAATGTCCCTAATGTATCTCCCTCTACCATAACCACACACCTATCACCCTCTGTGTAAAATACTTACCTCTGACATCCCTGCTATACTTTCCTCCAATCACTTAAAAATTATGCCCCCCTTGTATTCGGCATTTCCACCCTGGGAAAATGTCTCTGGCTGTCCACTCCAGCTACAACTTCTATCATCTTGTACACCTCCATCAAGTCATCTGTCATCCTCCTTCGCTCCAAAGAGAAAAGCCCTCGCTTGCTCACCTCTCCTTCACGAGTCATACTCTGTAATCCAGGCAGCATCCTGGTGAATCTCCACTGCACCATCTCTAAAGCTCGCACATCCTTCCTGTAACGAGGTGACCAGAACCGAACACAACACTCCAACCGTGGTCCAACCAAGGTTTTACAGAGCCGCGTCTGATTGAGCTTCTGAAGAGCTGACCAAGAAGGTTGATGAGGGCAGAGTGGTAGACGCCATCTACATGGACTTTAGCAAAGCCTTTCATAAACATTCTCTAGATGGCTTGTCCAGTAGGTGAGATCACCGGACAGTTGAATACAAGATTGGTTGGGTGGAAGGGGTCAGAGGGTGGCAGTGGAGAAATATTTCTCTGACTGCAGGCCTGTGACCTGTAGTGTGCCACAGGGATTGCTGCTGGGCCCACTGTTGTTTGATGAGGAAGAGAATGTAGGTAGCAATGGTTAATAAGTTTGTAGGTGACAGCAAAATCAGTGGCATGCTGGACAGTGAAGGATTTAGATCAACTGGGAAACAAAGAAATAAATGTCAGGTGCCATTCAACTCAGACCAATGTGAAGTAATGTATTCGTATTCTAGAAGAGAAAGACCTAGAGGTACATGGTAGATCCCTGGGAGTGGACATGGGTAGTTCTTTATTGGGACATTCTACTCTGAAATGAGGCTGATGTTCAAATTCAAAGTATATTTGTTAGCAAAGTACATATATATCATTTGCAGGAAAGTAAAGAAACACAGCAGATTTTATGAAAACGATGCATCAAAACTGATAAACAACCAGTGGGGAAAATATGTCCTGCTGGGAGATCAGGCTAGTGGTGCCTCTCTGAAAGATGAGACTTGGGATTGGTTTATTGTTGTCATATGTACCCAGATACAGTGAACAGCTTTTCTTGCTTGCTGTTTCTACAGATCAAATCATTACACGGTGTAACATGGTTGAACAAGGGAAAACAATAACAGGATGCAGATAAAGTGTAACAGTTGCAGAGAAGGTGCAGTGCAGGTAATCAATCAGGTGCAAGGACATAACAAGTTGGACTGTGAAGTCAAGAGTCCATCTTATCTACTGGGGGAATCATTCAATAGTCTTATAACAGCAGGATAGAAGCTGCTCTTGAAGCTGGTGGCCCGTGCTTTCAAACTGTTGTATCTTCTGTCCAATGTGAGAAGGGAGTATGAAAGAACGTCTGAGATGGGTAGAATTTTTGATTATGTTGGCCACTTCATTAAGGCAGTGGGAAGTGTAGACAGAGCCCATGGAGGGGAGGCTATTCCTGTGATGAGCTGAGCTGTGTCCACAACTCTCTGCAGTTTTTTGTGGTCCCAGGCAGAGCAGTTGAGGTAGCAGGCCGTGATGCATCTGGACAGCATGTTACCTCGATTAAAACTGGTAAGAGTTGTCCACAGGTATGTGACCATTTTTCTCTATCCTCTTGAGGGATAGATGATTGACAAACTTCCTTGGCCGTGGTGTCAACATGCCTGGACCTGGTCAGGCTGTTGGTGATGTTCACTCCTAGGAACTTCTCTCTTCTTCAAACCTCCCCCCCTCCTGAAGTCAATGACCAGCTCTGTTGTTTTGTTTGCATTGACAGAAAGGTCATTGTCATGACACGGTGTTACTAACTCTCTATCTCCTTCCTGTACTGCTCTGACTCATCTTGGCATCCAAGATATGTATCCCACTTTGGTGGCATCATCTGCAAACTTGCAGATGGGATTTGAGCAGAATCCGTCCACATAGTCGTGAGTGTACAGGGAGTAGAGCTGGGGGCTGAGGGTGCAATCTTGTGGAGCCCCAGTGCTGAGGATATTAAGTTTGCAGACAACACAAAATTGGTGATGTCACAGACAGGGAAGATGGATTTTAAAGATCACAGTGGGCCAAGGGTGTGCATATTCAAATAAAGGCAAGGTGTTGCATTTATGAAAGTCAAACCAAGGTAGAACTTTCACACTGAATTGCAAGGCTCTGGGAAGTGTTGCAGAACAGAGGGACATTGGGGTTCAGGTACATGGTTTCCAGAAGGTAGAGTCACAGGTAGAAACAGTGGTGACGAAGGCTTTTGGCACGCTGGTCCTCATTAATCAGAGCATTGTGTAAAGGAGTTGGGAGGTTATCCTAAAGTTGTATGGTGTTGCACTTGCAGAATGCTGCTGAGTTTTGGTCACCCTGTTGTAGGAAAGATGCTGTTGAGCTGAACAGAATGCAGAGAAGGTTTATGAGGATATTGACTGGACACGAGGTATAGGGAGAGGTTGGTCAGGCTGGGATATTTTCCTTGGTGCACAGGAGACTGAGAGTTGATCTTATAGAGCTGTATAGAATGATAAGGGGCATAAATAGGAATTTTTCCCAGGGCTGGGGAATCAAGAACAAGAGGACATAGGTTTAAGCTGAGACAACGAAGAATTAGTAGGAATCTGAAGGAGAACTTTTTCACCCTGAAGGTAGTTCACATATGGAATGAGCTGATAGAGAAAGTGGTAGAGGCAGGTACATTAACAACATTTAAAAGGTTCTTTGACAGGTACATGGATAGGAAAAGTTTAGTAGGATTTGGACCTAATATAGCTGAACGAGACGAACTTGGATGGGCGTCTTGGTCAGCTGTCAATTAATTGGGCCATAGGACCTGTTTCTGTGCTATATGACTATGAATATAGGGTGGCATGGAGGGGTAAGTATTAGGGCACCTGCAATCACCCGTCTGTAAGGGGTTTGTAGGTTCATGGGTTTCCTTCCACATTCCGAAGACGTACGGGTTGGGGTTAGTAAGTTGCGGCGCGCTACGTTGGCGCCGGAAGCGTGGCGACACTTGAGGGCTGCCCTAGCACGATCCTCGCTGATTTGCAACACACATCAAAGTTGCTGGTGAACGCAGCAGGCCAGGCAGCATCTCTAGGAAGAGGTACAGTCGACGTTTCAGGCCGAGACCCTTCGTCAGGACTAACTGAAGGAAGAGTGAGTAAGAGATTTGAAAGTGTGAGGGGGAGGGGGAGATCCGAAATGATAGGAGAAGACAGGAGGGGGAGGGATGGAGCCAAGAGCTGGACAGGTGATTGGCAAAAGGGATATGAGAGGATCATGGGACAGGAGATCCAGGGAGAAGGAAAAGGGGGAGGGAGGGAAAAACCCAGAGGATGGGCAAGGGGTATAGTCAGAGGGACAGAGGGAGAAAAAGGAGAGAGAGAAAAAGAATGTGTGTATATAAATAAATAACAGATGGGGTACGAGGGGAGGTGGGGCATTAGTGGAAGTTAGAGAAGTCAATGTTCATGCCATCAGGTTGGAGGCTACCCAGACGGAATATAAGGTGTTGTTCCTCCAACCTGAGTGTGGCTTCATCTTTACAGTAGAGGAGGCCGTGGATAGACATATCAGAATGGGAATGGGACGTGGAATTAAAATGTGTGGCCACTGGAAGATTTGATCTGATGCAAAATGTCGCATCCCACAGTTTGCTTCGATGTTCCTGTGTCGGATAAAGCTGATGTGCTGGAATACTGCTGTACATCCTTTGGATGTGTGAGGAACTGAGAACACTGGAGGAAACCCATGCTGTCACAGGGAGAACAGAATTAGAATCAGAATCAGGTTTACTATTGCCGATGTGTGTTGTGAAATCTTGTGTTTCATGGCAGCACTAGAGTGCAATACATAAAAGACTATAATAAGAAATAAGAAAAAAATTTAAATTAAAAATTTAAGTAGTGAAAAAAGAGAGCAAAAATAATGAGGTAGTGTTCATGGTTTCATGGACCCTTCAAAAATCTGATGGCAGAGGGGAAGAAGCTGTTCCTAAAACATTGAGTGTGTGTCTTTAGGCTCCTGTACCTTTGCCTCGATGGTAGTAATGAGAAGAGGGCATGTCCTGGGTGATGGGGTTCTTAATGTTGGATGCTGTCTTGGTGAGTCATCGCATTTTGAAGACGGCCCTTGATACTGGGGAGGCTGGAGCCCATGATGGAACTGGCTTCATTTGCTCATCTCCGCAGATTTTTCCAGTTCTGTGCAGTGGAGACTCCATACCAGGCAGTAATGCTGTCCATCTGCAGAAATCTGTTGGGAGTTTTTGGTGACATACCCAGACTCCAGTTGTGTTGTGGCTGTACAACAGAATGGCCGTTGGTTGTATTCGAAGCCTCGGCTGATAACAGGAGAGGCAGAAGCAGAGTTAACATCGTCAGGTGTGTGACAGGTAGCAGGGAAAGTGCTCAGCACCACCTAACCCATGGAAAATCAATTTGCAGATTGCAGTTACATATCAATAGATTCAGTTTCTGAGCTAAAGTCTCCAAACCCAACCAGATGTTCCTTGATAAAAGGAGAAGTGGTCAGGAGGGGTGGGGACAACGCAGTGGACAATGACTCAACCCTTCTGAGCCTGAGGTCTTTGCTCATTTTTAAGAGATTCTCTGGCTGCCAAAATAACTTGGAGTGAACATTGCTGGGTGTGGAACCTTGGCAGAGACAATGGAGAAACATGGCCCTGCAAAAAATGCATGTTTATTGTACACAATAACACATTAGTCACTCATGAAATCCCCGCTCCACTCGTGGCATCATGCACGCCTCCCACCTCAGTCTGTTGTACAGTGGTGTCCCGCACCTGAGCTGTCAAACAGCCCTCTGTCCATCCAGATGTTTTTCATCTGGGTGAACATGTGCTAGGGACAATCTGCTTTATAACTAGCGTGACACCAGGCTGAGATGCACCCAGCAGAGACAGGAGACAGAGAAACACTGAAATAAAGTTGACTATGCCTGTACGTTTCAGGTTGGAATTGGTTTATTATTGTCACGAATACCAGGGTACAGGGAAAATCTTGTCTGGCATGCTGTCCAGATAGATCAATACATGACCCATTGCATTGAGATAGGACAATAATAATGTAGAATGAAGTGTCAAGGTCACAGAGAAGGTGCAGTGCAGATAGACAATAAAGTCCAAGGCCACAATAATGTAGAACATAGAACACTACTGCCCTTTGGTGCACAATGTTGTGCTGACCTTTTACCATACTCTAACATCAGTCTAACCCTTCTCTCCCACATATTCATGTACCTATCTAAGAGTCTGTTAAATGTCCCTAATGTATTGTCCTTTACCACCACCCCCTGGCAGGATGTTCAACACCCACCACTCTCTGTGTAATAAACCTACCTTTGACCTAATCTAGGCAGCATTACACTCGCTCCAAAGCTTCCACGTCCTTATAACGAGGTGAAGTCAATTTGACTGTGCCTGTGAGTTTCAGATTAGAAGCAGAATTGGAATCGGTGTAGCATTGTCAAACGTACTGAGATACAGTAAAAATCTTGTCTTGCATGCTGTTCGTACAGATAAAATAACCACACAGTGCACTGAGGTAGAACAAGGGAAATCAATAACAGAGCACAAAATGAAGTGTTACAGTTGCAAAGAAACTGCAGTGCAAACAGATAATAAGCTTTCTTTTGCATGCCATCCATACGGAAGATTACAGGACATAAGTGCATGGAGTTAGTATAGGGTAACCACAAATAGCAGAGTGCAGAATAAAGTGTTACAGCAACAGAGAAAGAGCAGAGCGGACAGACAATAAGGTGCAAGATCATAATGAGGTAGATTGTGAGGTCAAGAATCAACTTACTGTACTAGGGGACTTTTCAATAATCTTACAACAGTGGGGCGGAAGCTGTTTTTGAGCCTGGTGGTACATGTTTCCAGGGATTTTGCATCTTCAGCTCGATGGGAGAGAGGAGAAGAGAGAATGTCCGTGTGGGTGGGCTCTTTGATTACTTTACCGAGGCATCAGGCAGTGTAGTCAGAGTCCATGGAGGGGAGGCTGGTTCCTGTGACGTGCTGAACTGTGTCCACATCACTCGGCAGTTCCCTATGACCTTGGGCAGAGCAGTTGCTGTACAGGCCGTGATGTGCCCAGGTAGGATGCTCTCTGTGATGCACCTGTAGACTTCTGTGCAGCGTGACAAACCTCCTCAGCCTCCTGAGGAAGTTGAGGTGTTGGTGAACTTTTCTGGCCATAGTGTCAATGTGGTTGGACCAGGACAAGTGATGCTCACTCCTAGGAACCTGAAGCTCTCAGCCTTCTCAACTTCTACACCATTGATAGCTATGGGGGCGTGTACTCTGCCTCAACGACCAGCTGTTTTGTTTTGCTGCCTCTGAAGGTCTTGGTTGTTGTTATGTCACCATGTCACAAGCCCTCTATCTCCTTCCTGTACTCAATCTGGTAGTTATTGCAGATCTGGCTTTCTATCATGGCTTTACCTGCAAACATGTAGTTGGACTTAGCGGAATGATATCGAGGCAATGGAGAGGGAGCAGAAGAGCTTCAGTAGGATCCTGCCTGCACTAGAGGCAGAAAGCTGTAACGAGAGGCTGGTCAAACCTGGTTTGTTTTCTCTGGAACAGCGGAGGCTGAGGGGAGATCAGATAGAAGTGTATAAAATTATTTGAGGCACAGACAGAACCTTTTTTCCAGGGTAGAAATTTCAATTACTACAGGGCATAGATTATGATAAAATTAGATTAACATTAGCTTTATCTGTCACATGAATATCGTAGCATCAAAACACACAGTGAAATGCAACATTTGCATCAACGACCAGCACAGTCCGGTGAAACCATAGCCTGCTTGCAACTCACTAACCCTAACCCGTACATCTTTGGAGTGTGGGAGGAAACTGTGGAACCCAGAGAAAACACTCGTGAATGTGCAAACTCCTCGCAGACAGTGTGAACCCCAGTTGCGGGCACTGTGAAGTGTTATGCTAACTGCTGGGCTACCATGTCACCCATAAAGTCTAAATGATTTTTGTTTCATAGAGGGTGGTGGCTCCCTGAAATGGTGCCCAGAGGTGGGAAGGGAACAGATATGGTAGTGATATTCAAGGGGCTTTGCGACAAACACATAGACATGTAGCGAATGGAGAGACACCATCAGGTTCAGGAACAGTTATTACCCTACAACCACCAGGCTCCTGAACCAGTGTGCATAACTTCACTCACCACAATGAGCCTTGGGTCCCACCAGACCAGGTTCAGGAATAGTTGTTACCCTCCAACCATCAGGCTCCTGAACTGGCCTGGGTAACTTCACTCACCACAACTCTGATCTGATTTCACAACCTACTGACTCACTTTCAAGGACTCCCCAACTCAATACTATTTACCTTATTTGCACAGTTTGTCTTCTTTTGCACATTGGTTGTTGGTCAGTCTTCGTGTATAAATTCTATTATTTTTCCTGTGAATGCCTGCAACAAAATGAATCTCAACGTAGTTTATGGTGACTTACTGCTATAAGTACTTTGATAGTATATCTACATTGAACTTTGAACCAGGGACAACACACAGTGGCCAAACCCAGGTGGTCACATGGAGAGCATGCAAACTCCACTCAGACAACACCGAGTTTGGGATCGAACTCATGTCTCTGGAACTGTGAGGCATTGGCTGTATCCACTGAGCCACCGTGGCGAACTCTCGGACCCAGCCTTCACCTTGACACACAACTGCTGAGGGAAACACAAAATGCTGGAGGACTTTGTGATATGGAGCACATAACGGCTTTATGCTTGCCCATACATGATGGCCCGAAGGGCCTGTTCCTCTGCTGTACTGAGCATGGAACATCAGTTCTGTTTCTGATTCCCTGACTGTAAGAGTTGAATTTCTAGAGAGCGGCTGCCATCTCGGTAGGGGGCAGGTGAACAAACACGAAGGGTTAAAAGTTGAAGGTAAAGGAACGGACAAGGATTATTCTCCACCCACTCACTGATCATCAACAACTCTATAATTAGCACAATTTCAGCATTCTGCTTCCACTGCATTATCATTTCACAGGACCTCCTGTCGGAGAACAACCTCTCCTTCACTGACTAAAAGGCTCAGCAGAGAGCATCTTTACATCAGCCAGTACTGCCTGGTTTGCTGCAGGCCCCGTTCACACTAGATTAAAACCGCAGCAGACTGTCAGGTCAGCAGAAGAAGCTATCAGTTGCAGTCCACCGTCACTGCAGGACTGGTATGTGTCCAGGACAAAGGAGTGGGCAGGAAAGCTCATTGTGGACACTATCCGCCCTGCAAACTGCCTTTTCCAAAAGCTCCCTTCTGCAAGTTGCTATAGAGCTATTAAAACAAAAACTTCAATTCATCTTCCCTCAGCCAGTTAGTCTGATCAACCATTCCAGTTAGACCCCCCACCCCCACCCCACTCCATCACCCAGTCACGGCATTGCATTTCTTTGTTCTTGATAATAATTGAATATTGTTCTGATTTTTGCACATCTTACCAACACACCACATCAAATTCCTAATGCATGTTAGTGTACAGTCAGAGGCCACTTTATTAGGTACACCCGAACTGCTGCTCATTGATGTGAATATCTGAGCAGCCAATCACGTGGCAGCATTTTAGCACATAAAAGCAGGCAGACATGGTCAAGAGGTTCAGTTGTTGTTCAGACCAAACTTCAGAATGGGGAAGAAATGTGATTGAAGTGACTTTGATTGTTGATGATTGTTTGAGCAACAGACACAAAATGCTGGAGGAACTCAGCAGGTCAGGCAGCATCTATGGAAAAGAATTAACAGTCGACATTTCGGGAAGAGAACCTTCTTCAGGACTGAAAAGGAAGGGGGAAGATGCCCGGAATAAAAAGGTGGGGGGAGGGGAAGGAGGATAGTTGGAAGGGGAGAGGTTTGAGTATCTCAGAAACTGCAGATCTCCTGGGATTTTTACGCACAGCAGTCTCCAGAGTTTACAGAGAATGGTGCAGAAAACAAAAAAAAACATCTAGTGTTTCTGGGAGTGAAATCATCTTGTTAATGAGGGAAGTCAGAGGAAAATGGCCAGATTGATTCAAGCTGACAGGAAGGCTACAGTAACTCAAATAGCTATGTGTTGCAACAGTGGTGTGCAGAAAAGCATCTCTAAACACAACACGTCAAACCTTGAAGTGGTTGGGCT
Organism: Mobula hypostoma; assembly: GCF_963921235.1. Lineage (NCBI taxonomy): Eukaryota > Metazoa > Chordata > Chondrichthyes > Myliobatiformes > Myliobatidae > Mobula > Mobula hypostoma. The sequence goes on along the minus strand of NC_086102.1, from coordinate 111,846,068 downwards.
ATAGCAACCGAAGACCACAAACATACGGTGAATCAGGCTGATCCTGTAAGTATCATTGGGCTCTCCTGGGGAATGAAGGCTGCGTCTGCTGTTCGTGACGGGTTACTGTCTGTGTAGTGACTGCTCTGCTTACTCATCTCAGAGATCAGGCTCAGGAGGCACATTGTGACTCAGACCCCAGTTTAGAGTCTTCGTTTTTCTCATCCCTGAGTATAAATTCCCACGCCCACCATAACTGTCAGAGTATAGGAGTAGGAATGTTGCATAGGCTGTTGGTGGGGCCATATTTGGAGTACTGTCAGCAGCTTTAGTCACCCTGTTATGGAAATGACGAGGTTGAGCTTGGAAGAATGAGGTAAACATTTACAAGGATGTTGTCAGGACTAGAAGTTTTGAATATAGGGAGAGGTTGGCCATGCTTGGGCTTTATTCTTTGGCCTGTAGGAGAGCAAGAGATAGCCTTGTAAAACCATAAGACATAGCAGCAGAATTAGGCCATTTGGCCCATCGAGTCTGCTCTTCCATTCCATCATTGCTGATTTATTATCCCCTTCAACCCCATTCTCCTGCCTTCTCCCCATAACCTTCAACGCCCTTACTAATCAAGAGCTTCTCAACCTCTGCTGTAATGACTTGGCCTCAACAACCATCCATTGCAATAGATTCCACAGATTCACTGCTCTCTGGCCAGATAAATTCCTCCTCAGCTCTGTTCTAAAGATATGTGTTTCTATTCTGCAGCTGTGCCCTTTGCTCCTAGACTCTCCCACTATAGGAAACACCCTCTCCACGTCCACTCTATCTAAGCCTTTCAGGTCTAGCCTAACTCCATCTACAGGCCTACAGGCTTCTCTAGGCCAGAAGAAGAGATAATTGGTGAAGAGAATGAAGAATGAGATGGGGAAAATTATTTTACGTAGATTTTGTTGGGAAACTGGAAGGTACCACCTGTAGATGAGGTGGAGGTGGGTATCATTGTGGCCTTAAAGAGGGAATTGGATTTATACATGGTGAGGGAAATTTGGAGAAAGGCGAGGGTAAAGGTGATTGGTTGTTTTGTTGTTGCTTGTGTTGTTCTTCTGAGTATTATGGACCTGCTATGTTGGGACTGGAATGTGTGGCAAGACTTGCAAGCTCTATGTCATTATGTTGTGTTGGCTGTTGACACAAGCAATGTGTTTCACTGCATGTCTCAATGTACATGTGATAAATAAATCTGAAATGCTAAGCTTCAACTCTCTGATGGTGCTTGGTGTCCAGAATCAGAATCTACCTCTTTGGTTGGCTATTGCCCACCACTCTACAAGGAGGCCCTTGGGGTCCACGTCCGTAGGTCCCTCAAAGTTGCCATGCAGGTTGATAGGGTGGTTAAGAAGATGTATAGTGTGTTGGCCTTCGATAGTCGGGGGATTGATTTCAAGAGCCATGAGTTATAGGAAGGATGTGGAAGGTTTCGAACTGCTCCCTGGATTAGAGAACATGTTTTCTGAGGATAGGTTGAGTAAACTCGGGCTTATCTGTTTAGAGTGAAGGAGAATAAGGTGACTTGATAGAGGTGTACAAGATGATAAGAGGCAAAGATCAAGTGGACAGCAAGAGACATTTTCCCAGGGTGGGGATGGCTAATATGAGAGGGCAGAATTTTAAAGTGATTGGAGGAGAGTATAGGGGGATGTCAGAGGTAAATTTTAATATGGTGGGCGAGAGAGTTGTGGGTGTGTAGAACGCCCTGCCAGGGGTGGTGGTAGAGGCAGATACATTAGGGATATATGAGAGACTCTTAAATAGGCATATAGATGATAGAAAATGGAAAGGACATGTAGGAGTGAAGGGTTAGATTGATCTTGGAGTAGGTTAAAGTATTGGCAGAACATCCTGCTCTAAAGGGCCTGTAATGTGCTGTAACGTTCTATGTCTGAATCTTCAGGGTGGAGGAAGGTATCACCGTGGCCTTGATGAGGGAATTGGATTTGTACAGGGTTAGGAAAATCTGCATACCCTGGAGAAAGGGCTGGTTGGCGGAATTGAATTGGACTAGAAAAGAGTCAGTATGGATACAATAGGCCAAATGGCCTCCGTCTTTGCTGTAATTGTCCTATGGCATCAGTAGATTAATAATCCAAGGCAGACCAGCTAAGGCCAAAAAAATAAATCCAAGCCAATCAGAGTCAAGTTCGCCCAAGTGATGAGTCGGTGCATGCTAACACTGGATGCCAGGCCGAAGGGATGGGCAGCTCGAGTCAGTGGGAGCGAGGTGCTGCTCGTCAGGTCAGATAAGGTGAAACCAGGCATGGCAGACATGGGTGCGGGCGGAGTCCGGGTGGATAATAGCCAGACCAGCGGCTCGAATCTTCCTGCCTTCTGAGTTACAAGCACCACTGAGGGTGCCTTTGCCCGAAGTGACCCCAGAGCCGCACCTGTGACCCTAGAGGTGGCTCAATGTACGTGTGAGCTCAGGGGAGAGGCTTGATCAGAGGGGGGTAAAGTTCAAGAAAGCAAAGATAGTGCTCAAAAAGACAATGAGGCAGCAATATCTCAAATAACTGCATGCCAGCTGGAACCAAATCGATGTGAAGGGAGGGTGGGGAACCCTTAATATACACTCCGGAAAATACTACCCAATGGCATATAGCCATCCATTTCTGGGTGGGTTGAAGGAATGAAGCAGGCAGATGAGGGCATTGTGGAGGCAGCTGGTGAGGCCTGGGTAGATTTACTCTAATTATATATAAAGGAGAGTGTGGGTGCGTGGAATGCACTGCCAGCAACGGTGGTAGAGGCGGATACAATAGGGTCTTTTAATAGGCTCCTATACAGGAACATGGAGCTTAGAAGGATAGAGGGCTATGTGGTAGGGAAATTCTAGCCAGAGTAGGTTACATGGTTGGCACAACATTGTGGGCTGAAGGGCCTGTAATATGCTGTAGGTTTCTATGTTTCTATGAAAGGAAACAGAGATATTCCTGGTAGAAATTGAGTTCAAGAATTGGGAAGTTAAGTTGCAGCTTTATCAAAGGCCATATCTGAAGTATAGCGTTTAGTTCTGGTCATCCCCATTACCAGGAACGATGCGGAGGCTTTGGAGAGGGTGCAGAAGGCATTCACTAGAATGCTGCCTGGATTAGAGGGCATATGCTATAAGCGGCTGGAAAAACTTGGTTGTTTTCTCGTGCAGGCAGAGGGGGGAGGTTCATGAAAGACACAGCCAGAGTAGATAGCTGGTGTCTTTCTCCCAGAGTGGAAATATCTAATAGGCAGAGGGCATGCATTTGAGCTGAGCAGGGTAAGTTCAAAGGAGGTGTGAGGAGTAAGTTTTTTAAACAGTGGGTGCCTGGATTGTGCTGTCAGGGGTAGTGGTGGAGTCAGGTGTATTAGAGTCTTCTAACAGGCTCAGAGAGACACATGAGTGTGCAGAGAATGGAGTGGGATGGATTTGGGTAGGCAGAACGGATTAATTTAGTTAGGTTTTAGGTACTAGTTTAATTAGTTCAGCACAAAATTGTGGGCTGAAGGGCCTGTTTCTATGATGTTCTATGTTCCGTGTTCAGTGTTACATGTTCTATGTTCCATGTTGAGGTTTACCGCGATGAGATGCCATGGAGTTCTCAGAGGGTGTTGGGCTTGGGGTTTACAAGAGGTTTTACAAGGGTTTATTTCTCAATAAAAATGAGGAGGAACTGCCAATCTAGACCCACCCTACAGGAGGGTGAAGAGCATAGAGAGAAGGCGGCAAAGGGAAGATATGGGAGCCACGAAGAAATAGCAGGTAGTGCTGCTGCTTCACAGCACCAGAGACGCTGGTCAATCCCGACATCGGGTGCTGTCCGTGTGGCATTTGCATGTTATTCCTGGGACTGACTGGATTTCCTCTGCTTTCTTCCCTCATCCCAAAGGTGTGTGGTTTTGTTAATTGAAGGTGTCACTTTGGAGGAAAGTATAAGAGGGGATGTCAGAGGTCGGTTTTATTTCACAGAGGGTGATGACTGTGCGGAACACCCTGCGGGGGATAGTGACGGAGCCAGATACGTTAGCAGCATTTACGAGACTCTTATATAGGCATGGATGGTAGAAAAATGGAGGGGTAAGTGGGAGGAAAGGGTTAGATTGACCTTGGAGTAGATTAAAAGTTTGGCATAGCATTGTGGGCCAAAGGGCCTGTACAGTGTTGTGAAGTTCTATGCACATTGAGACATCTTGTGAAATGTGTTGTTTTTATAATACAACAAAATATAACAAAGGAAACCCCAAGGTTGTTTTCTAAAATGCACAAAGATTGAGAATGAAACCATGGCCTGTCTGAGGCCGAGACAGTCTGGAGCTGGGCGATGCGGGGTTGTTTCCAAATGAATAATTTGCGCTGGACTTTTATAAACAAAGGAACAGTGTAGAGATTGTGGCAGGGAGGAGGACTATCGGATGGGGTAAGCTAAGAAAATGTGCCAGTCAAAGTTTGAAGTTAAAAAGTTCAAAGTAAATTTATTATCAAAGTACACATATGTTAGCATGTACAACCCTGAGATGTCATCTTCTTGCGGGCATTCACAGTAAATACAAGAAGCACAGTAGAATCAATGAAAGACCGCACCCAACAGGAAAGACTAATAACTAATGTGTAAAAGGCAACACACTGTGCAGGTACTAAAAAGAAAGAAAATAAAATAAATAATAGCAATAATAATAAATATAAAGGCAATAAATATTGAGAACATGAGATGACGCGTCCTTGAAAGTGAATCCATAGGTTGTGGAATCAGTTCAGCGAGAGGGTGAGTGAAGATGAGTAAAGTTGCTCCCTCTGGTTCAAGCGCCTGATGGTTGATGGTTCCTGAACCTTGTGGGGTGGTCCTGAGGCTTCTGTACCCCCTTTTTGATAGCAGGAGTGAGAAGAGAGCACGGCCTAGGTGGTGGGGGTCCTTGATGATGGACGCTGCTCTCATGAGACGGCGCTCCTTGTAGATGTGCTCACATTTTGGGGAGGGCTTTATGATGGACTGGGTTATATCCACAGCAGCGAGATGTCTCCAGGGTCGTGAGTGAAGCAGAGGGAACTCCTGGTGGTAACTCTGACCATCGTTTTCTAGCCCTCCCTTGCAGACTGACTGCTCACGAAGACCCAGCTTTGTTAATGGGAGAGTGTTGACTGAGGAGGAGTTGGTCATGCAGGATAACCCCAAGGGTGGGGAAATTATTGGAAACAGATTCAGATTCAGATTTAGATATCGCATATACATGGAAACATAGAGTGAAAATGTCATTTGTGTTAACAACCAACACCACCTAAAGATGTGCGAGTGTTGCCAACATAGCACAGTCAATATAACACAGTCAATATAACACGGTCAACATAGCACGGTCAATATAGCATGATCAACATAGGACGGTCAATATAGCATGGTCAATATAGCACGGCCAATATAGCATGATCAACATAGGACGGTCAATATAGCATGGTCAACATAGCACGGTCAATATAGCATGGTCAATATAGCATGGTCATTATAGCATGGTCAATATAGCATGGTCAATATAGCACAGCCAACATAGCATGGTCAATATCGCATGGTCAACATAGCATGGTCAATATAGCATGGTCAATATAGCTTTGTCAACATAGCACGGTCAATATAGCATGATCAACATAGGACGGTCAATATAGCATGGTCAGTATAGCACGGCCAATATAGCATGATCAACATAGGACGGTCAATATAGCATGGTCAACATAGCACGGTCAATATAGCATGGTCAACATAGCACGGTCAATATAGCATGGTCAATATAGCATGGTCATTATAGCATGGTCAATATAGCATGGTCAATATAGCATGGTCAATATAGCACAGCCAACATAGCATGGTCAACATAGCATAGTCAATATAGCATGGTCAATATAGCTTTGTCAACGTAGCACGGTCAATATAGCATGATCAACATAGGACGGTCAATATAGCATGGTCAGTATAGCACGGCCAATATAGCATGATCAACATAGGACGATCAATATAGCATGGTCAACATAGCACGGTCAATATAGCATGGTCAATATAGCATGGTCATTATAGCATGGTCAATATAGCATGGTCAATATAGCACAGCCAACATAGCATGGTCAATATCGCATGGTCAACATAGCATGGTCAATATAGCATGGTCAATATAGCTTTGTCAACATAGCACGGTCAATATAGCATGATCAACATAGGACGGTCAATATAGCATGGTCAGTATAGCACGGCCAATATAGCATGATCAACATAGGATGGTCAATATAGCATGGTCAACATAGCACGGTCAATATAGCATGGTCAATATAGCATGGTCATTATAGCATGGTCAATATAGCATGGTCAATATAGCATGGTCAATATAGCACAGCCAACATAGCATGGTCAACATAGCATAGTCAATATAGCATGGTCAATATAGCTTTGTCAACGTAGCACGGTCAATATAGCATGATCAACATAGGACGGTCAATATAGCATGGTCAGTATAGCACGGCCAATATAGCATGATCAACATAGGACGATCAATATAGCATGGTCAACATAGCACGGTCAATATAGCATGGTCAATATAACATGGTCATTATAGCATGGTCAATATAGCACAGTCAACATAGCATGGTCAATACAGCACAGTGAATATAGCACGGTCAATATAGCACAGTCAATGTAGCATGGTCAATATAGCACGGCCAACGTAGCATGGTCAATATAGCACGGTCAATCTAGCACGGTCAGCATAGCACGGTCAATATAGCATGATCAACATAGCATGGTCAATATAGCATGATCAACATAGCACGGTCAAAGTAGCACGGTCAATATAGCACGGTCAATATAGCACGGTCAATATAGCACTGTCAATATAGCATGGTCAATATAGCATGGTCAATATAGCACGGTCAATATATCACGGTCAATATAGCACGGTCAATATAGCATGATCAACATAGCACGGTCAATATAGCACTGTCAATATAGCATGGTCAATATAGCATGGTCAATATAGCATGGTGAATATAGCATGGTCAATATAGCACGGTCAATATAGCACGGTCAATATAGCATGGTCAATATAGCACGGTGAATATAGCATGGTCAACGTCGCATGGTCAATAAAGCACGGTCAATATAGCATGGTCAACATGCTCAGCAGAACAACACAGGCAGCAACAACAAGTCACGACAACAACAATAAAGCAGGCCCTTGCACCATTCTGCCCAATAAGTCTGAGCGTCCTCCTAACCAACTGCACTACAACTGATCAACATCAACCATTCCATTCTCTGTGCATTGATCTATCTTACGTAGCCTGAAAGCACCTTCAACCAGGCTCAAGAACAGCTTCTATAAGACTAGACATAGAGTCTTAAAGTGATAGAGAAAGCACCTGCTTCTCTGTAATCCATTTATGTAGGGTACATGACCTCACTGCTGATTTGCTTCAGTTCTATGGACTCTGTGATCCCCTATGTAAATACAGATGCAAAAATTCCATTTAAAAGACTATAAGACATAGGAGGAGAATTAGATACAAGAGCTTCTTCAGATACTGGAAACACACACAAAATGCTGGAGGAACTCAGCAGGTCATGCAGCATCTATGGAAATGAATAATTAGTCAAACTTTCAGGCCAAGACCCTCCATCAGGACTGGATAGGGAGGAGGAAGAAGCCAGAATAAGAATGTGGGAGGAGGGGAAGGAGTACAAGCTAAAAGGTGAGAGGGAGGGTGGGTATGTGGGGGGAGGACGATAAAGTGAGAAGATTGGAGGGAATAGGTGGAAGAGGTAAAGGGTTGAATAAGAAGAAATCTGATAGGAGAAGAGAGAAGGAGAGAGGGAGAGAGGGAAGGAGAAGGGGCACCACGGCCGGGTGATAGGCAGGTGAGGAGAAGAGAAGAGGTGAGAGGGGAGAATTACCAAAAGTTAGAGAAATCAATATTCACATCATCAGGCTGGAGGCGACCCTGACGGAAAATGAGATGTCACTCCTCCAATCTGAGAGTGGCCCTCATTGTGGCAGTAGAGGAAGCCATAGATCGACATACCAGAATGGGAATAAAGATTGGAATTAAAATGGCTGGGCACTGGAAAATCCTGCTTGTTGTGGACAGAGCCAAAGGTGATTGACAAAGTAGTCCCCCAGTCTACGCCGGGTCTCACAAATGTCAAGGAGGCTGCACTAGATACAGTGGATGACCCTGACAGTCTTGTTGCCTCACTGTTTGGGACTCTGAATGGAGGTGAGGGAGGAGGTGTAGGGGTAGGTGTAGCACTTCTTCAGTTTGCAGGGATAAATGCCAGGAGGGAGATCAGAGGGAAGGGATGAATGGACTAGAGAACCATGGAGAGAGAGATCCTGCAGAAAGTGGAGAGCAGGGTGGGGAAGGATATTTCAATATTCAGTAGGTTTGATGGCTCTGGGCATGTACTTGCAGGAGTTTAGTTCTTCTAAATGCCAGCGGCTATGGTCCCAGAGCCATCAACTGCTCAAGATCTAAAATCTCCCCCCATCTCTCTAGGCCCCATGCATATGACCACTCTTAAATGATCCTTCTTGATCTTACAATTGGAAGATAATGCCACTGGAGATGCCATTGGAAGATACCATTGGAAAATGATTCTAGTGAGCTAGTATTGGGGGACAAAAAGATGGCAGATAAACTTAATGAGTACTTTACATCTACCTTCACTGTGGAAGGCACTAACAGTGTGCCAGAGGTCCATGAATGTCAGGGAGCATGAGTGAATGCCCTTGATATTACAAAGGAAAAAGTGCTAGGCAAACTCAAAGGTCTGAAGGTGGATAAGTAACCTGGACCAGATGGGCTACATCCCAGAGTCCTGAGAGAGGTTGTTGAAGAGATAGCAGATGCATTGGTTATGATCTTTCAAGAATCACTTGACTCTGGCATGGTCCTGGAGGACTGGAAGATTGCAAATATCACTCCACTCTTTAAGAAGGGAGAAAGGCAAAAGAAAGGAAATTTTAGGCCAGTTAGCTGAACCTCAGGGGTTGGGGAAGTGTTGAAGCCTATTATTAAGGATGAGGTTTCGGGGTACTTGGAGACTAATGATAAAATAAGCCAAAGTCAGCATGGTTTCTGTAAAGGGAAATCTTGCCTGACAAATCTGGTAAAGTTCTTCGAGAAAGTAACAAGCAGGGTGGACAAAGGAGAGGCAGTGGATATCATGGATATGGGAATGGCTGACAGGCAGGAGGCAGCAAGTGGGAATAAAAGGGGCCTTTTCTGGTTGGTTGATGGTGACTAGTGGTGTTCCTCAGGTCAGTAGTGGAACTGCTGCTTTTCAAATTATTTATCAGTGTTTATTTATTATTTATCAGATAATGGAATTGATGGCTTTGTGGCAAAGTTTGTGGATGATATGAAAATAGGTGGAGGGGTAGTTAGTGCTGAGGAAGCAATGCGATTGCAGTAGACTTAGACAAATTGGAAGAATTGGCAAAGAAGTGGCAGATGGAATACAATGTTGGGAAATGTATGATAATGCATTTTTGTAAAAGGAACAATATTGTGGACTATTATCTAAATTGGCAGAAGGTTCAAACATCAGAGGTGCAGAGAGACTTGGGAGTCCTCGTGCAAGACTTCCAGAAGGTTAATTTACTGGTTGAAGAAGGCAAATGCAATGTTGGCATTTATTTCAAGGGGAATAGAATATAAAAGCAGGGAGATAATGCTGAGTCTTTATAAGACAATTAAAATTAAAATTTTATTTCCACTTCCCAATCCCATTTTCAGGATAAGTCCATATTTAGGTTGGAGGAACAACGTCTTATATTCTGTTCGGGTAGCCTCCAACCTGATGGTATGAACACCGATTTCTCAAACTTCTAATAATGCCTACCCCCTCCCTTCACCATTTCCCATCCCTTTCTCCCCCTCTCATGTTATCTCCTTGCTCACCCATTACTTCCCCCTGGTTCTCCTTCCCCGCATCCTTTTTTTCTCTTCCGTGGCCCTGTCTCTTTCACCAATCAGCTTCTCAGCTTTTTGCTTCATCCCTCCACCTCCAAGTTTCGCCTATTGCCTGGCGTTTCTCTCTCCCCTCCCCCAACCTTTCAAATCTACTTCTCAGCTTTTTTTCTCCAGTCCTGCCGAAGGGTTTCAGCCCGAAACGTCGACTGTACTTTTATCCATAGATGCTGCCTGGCCTGCTGAGCACCTCCAGCATTTTGTGTGTGTTGGAGTGTTGTCAACAGTTTTCGGCCCCAAATCTCAGAAAGGATATGTTGTCATTGGAGAGAGTCCAGTGGAGGTTCACAAGGATGATTCCAGGAATGAAGAGGTTAATATATGAGTAGCATTGGGCAGCTTTGGGCCTGTACTCACTGGAATTTAGAAGAATGTTGGGGGGGGTTGCTATCTCTTTGAAACCTACCGAATGTTGCAAGAACTAGACAGGGTGGATGTGGAGAGGATGTTTCCTATGGCGGGGTATCCAGAACTAGAAAGCACAGCCTCAGAATTGAGTGGCGACTTTTTAGAACAGAGGTAGGATTTTTTTAGCCAGGGAGTAGTAAATTTATGGAATGCTCTGCCGCAGACTGCGGTAGAGGCCAAGTCCGTGGGTATATGAAAGGTGGAAGTTGATCTTTTCCTGATTGGTCAGCGCGTCAAAGGATATGGCGAGAAGGCAGGTGTGTGGAGTTCGGAGGGATCCGGGATCAGCGATGATGGAATGGTGGAGCAGACTCAATGGGCTGAATGGCCTAATTCTGCTCCTATGTCTTGTGGTCTTATGGTCTAATATTCAGGAATGATAATGAACCATTTCCCAAATTTCCAGGAATAGAAATGACTCACCACTGGGAAAGGAGAGATCAGTTTGTGCAGGCAGGGTTAAAGAGAAGGGCAGGTCTGGTCACGGTGATTGGACATTTTGTGGAGCTTTGATGGAGTTTCGCTGTGAGAGTGGTGACTGACGCAGATTTGTGGCCACCAGTTGTGTGGACAAGTTGGCCAGATGATCTGTGCCCATGCTAGCTCACTCTGTGATCTGTGTCATTTAATGAGTTCCCACACAGAAGGTTATGAAATCCAAAGGGTGGAACTTGGTTAGAAAGTTAACTTGGTACAAGCTGGATCCACTAGCGTAGCATTTAGCATTTAGCTTTACGGTCCCACCAACCTGCATTCAATTCCCGCTATAGCTTTCCATTGATTCTATTGTATTGCTTTGTTCAGCAGTGAATGCTGGCAAGAATGAATCTCAGGGGTGTATATGGTGATATATACATGTTCTTTGATAATAAGTTGACTTTAAACATTGAGCTGTCTGTAAGGAGTTTGTACGTTCTCCCCATGGCCACTTGGGTTTCCCCCATGTGCTCCAGTTTCCTCCCACAGCCCAAAGACGTACAGATTAGGAAGGGTAGGTTGTGGACTGGCTATGCTGGCGCCAGAAACTTCGTGACAATTGTGAGCTGCTCCTGTCACGTTCTTGGACTGTGTTGGTGGTTGATGCAAAATGACGTATTTCACTGTGTGTTGGACGTACGTGTCACAAGTAAAGGTGATCAGGTGGAGGGTCTCGGCCTGAAACACTGCCTGACCTGCTGAGTTCCTCCAGCATTGACAAAGAGAGCTAATCTTTACTCTTTATAGATGTTCTGGTGTCCGGCTGTCTTCATTGTATTTTCACACTTGTTACAACACTGGCGGCCTTTCCATGTTGGTTCAGGTCAGTTTCGGAATCAATGCCCATTCCAGGGACAAAGCCAGTTCCAGACTGGAGTGTGTCACGCACAATGTTTTAATGCCCCACTCCCCTGAAACCCAAGGGCTCACGTCAAGCTCGTGTGGTTTAAGGTGACGCGGGAGTGTAGCGGTTAGATTAGCGCCATTGCAGCGGCAGTGACTTGCGCTCAGTTCCCGCTGCTGTCCGTAAGGAGTTTGTACGTTCTCCACATGGCCGCCAGGTGCTGCTTTTTCCTCCCATGTTCCAAAGACGTGCGGGTTAGTAGGTTAATTGCTTACATGGGCGTAATTGGACAGCATGGGCTCAGTGGGTCAGGGGGGCCTGTTACCATGCTGAATCACTAAGAAGGTAACATACACAGTAGAAACCCCTGTGCCCCCTGGAATGATGACCTCCCATGTACGGAGTTAGATCCCGGTTGGATGAGTAACTTGCGTTGGTCACTAGGCTCCCCAAGTCCAAGGTCACGTTCAGTTTATTGTCATTCCACCGTATACTGCCAAACGAAACAACATTCCTCTGGACCAAGATGCACAACATAGTACTTATAACTCATGCGTAAAGTAACAGTTCCACTAGCAAATTAACAAATAATAAGGTGCATTTATGACACAAGTTAAAAAGGAAACAGGATAACGCTGCTGGCGGTGACAGCTGGGTGATGGCAGGGGTTTCAGACGTCCCATGGCCAGGGGTAGAAGCTGTTTCCCATCCGAACGGATGCTCATCATCTCGGATGAAGTATCTCCTTCAGCCCGGGGTTCTCCCCTTGTCCAGTCACGTTGCAACTCGGCTTCTGGTGTTCTGGCTGTTCGCGGTAAATGTCTCGCAGGAACATCGGTCTCAAACCAATGTGCTCTTTCTCTCCAGCCCTCCAGTGCCACGGTCCCACTCAACCATGTAGGCAGCACAGTGAGTACACTCCATTCAAATCTCGTCTTCCTCCTCCGTGGGCAGCACGGTAGCAGAGCGGCTGGTGCATTCCTTTGCTGCGTTAGCAATTGCCGATCGGGCTTCGAGTCCAGCCGCTGGCAAGGAGTCTGCACGTTCTCCCCATGACAGCGTGGGTTTCGTCCGGGTGCCCTGGTTTCCTCCCACAGTCCACGTTCTCCCCATGACAGCGTGGGTTTCTGCCGGGTACCCTGGTTTCCTCCCACAGTCCACGTTCTCCCCATGACAGCGTGGGTTTCGTCCGGGTGCCCTGGTTTCCTCCCACAGTCCACGTTCTCCCCATGACAGTGTGGGTTTCGTCCGGGTGCCCTGGTTTCCTCCCACAGTCCACGTTCTCCCCATGTCAGCGTGGGTTTCCGCCGGGTGCCCTGGTTTCCTCCCACAGTCCACAGGTGTACGGGTCAGCAGGTTAATTGGTCACGTGGGTGTTAGCATGATGCTTCATGGCGCCAGCTATCCGGTTCAATTCCTGCCGCTGTTTGTAAAGAGTTTGCAGGTTCTGTCACCACGTGGGTTTCCTCCACATGCTCCGGTCTCTTCCTGCATTCCAAAGACGTACGTGTTAGTAAGTTGTGGGCATGCTATAGGCATGGCAACACTCACGGGCTGCCCCCAGCTGATTGTCGGACGGTGTTGGCTGGTCATTGATGCAAACGGCGCATTCAGCTGCCTGTTTCGATGTTTCAGTATGCAGATTCAGATTTATTTATAATATGTACGTCGAAACAGACAGTGTACATCGTTCGTTTCAGCCTGACGACGTGCTTGCTGGGGGCAGCTCGCGAGCTTCCAGCACCAACATAGCGTGCCTACAATGCCCGGCAGAACAGCACAAAATGTGACAAAGGAAGCTAAGGTTTAAAGATCTTTATATTTTTAATTGTCCCTCCTCGCCCCCACCCACCCCATCCTGACGGTGGAGTGTGTCTGTGTGTGTTGTCTGTAACAGGTTACAAACCAGTGACTGAAACCCTTTTGTTAGAATCAGCATCTCGTTTATTACCACTGACAAAATGTCATGGAATTTGTTGTTTTGTAGCAGTACAGTACAAGACACAAAAATGACTATAAATCACAAAATGAATACATAGTGCAAAAGAGGAATAATGAGGTAACCTTCATGGCTCATGGACAGTACAGAAGGCCGATGGCAGATGGGGAAGAAGACACTGACTGTGGGTCTTCAGGCTCCTGTACTCCCTCCCTGATGGTGGTCATGATCCCCGGCGATGTCCCGGAGTGCGAAACTCTGTAATGATGGAGGCTGCCATCTTGAGTCACTGCCTCTTGTAGATGTTACTGATGGTGGTGGAGGCTGTGCCCGCGGTGAGGGCTGTGCCCGTGGTGACTCTACAGCCTAGCTTTGGGACACCAGGCTGACGTGTCCTCCACAGCTGGTGTGGTGGAAAAATTTGTTCACGAGGGACACAACATCGGGCCAGATGCTCCGATGGAAGGGGAATTCAAGTCCTGTTTGCTTACGGGAATGGATACTGCAGCCCACAACCCAGGGCAGAGTGGAGTGCCTTACTGAAAGTCCAGGCCACCATTACCCCGGCAATGATTGCTGGGGCATAGGATTGGGATCTTGCTGTGTACACATTTTCTCCCAGTGGAACTCACTGGCTTCGATTTGGTTTCCTGAGCTGTTCAGCTTCCTGTGGTATGTTTAACATCCTTTATCTCCCTCCCTTCCTCCCTCAGCTACGGGCCCCCTCACTCCCTCAGACTGTGAGACTCCCCTTCTCTCCCACTATCTTCCCCTCTCCTCCTCCCTCCCTCCCTCAACTACGATCCCCTCCCTCTCACCTTCCCTCTCTCCCTCCTTCAGAATTTGAGATACCCCTCCCTGCTCAGCTGTGGGAAATCCCTCTCTCTCCCAGACTGTGAGACGCTCCACCCCTCCCTCTCTTTCTCCCTCAACTGTGGGACCCCACTCCTTCTCTCCCTCCCTCAAGATTTTAGATGCACTCTCCTTTCCTCAACTGTGGGATCCTGATGACTCCCTCAGATTGTGGAACTCCCACTCCCTCTCTTCCTCCCTCTCCCTCCCTCCTCCCCCACCCTCTCTCTCTCTCTCTCTCTTACACTCTCCCTGTCTCTCTCTCTCTCTCTCTCGCTCTCTCTCTCCATCTCTCTCTTTCTCTCTCTCTCTGTCTCTCTGTCTCTCTCTTTCTCTCTTGCGGGCACTCTCTCTCTCTCTCTCTCTCTCTCTCTCTCTCAAGCTTTTGGGCACCCTCTCCTTTCCTCAACTGTGGAACCCTGCTCACTCCCTCAGACTGTGGGACTCTCACTCCCTCTCTTCCTCCGGCTCTCCCCACTCTTCCCCTCCCACCTCCCTCTCTTCCACCCCCCCCACCTTCCCTCAACTGTGAAAACATTCCCTCAGACTGTAGGACTCCCCTTCCTCACTTGTAGAACTCTCTTTATCTCTCTATCCCCCTCAATCTGTAGGGCACCCCCCCTCAAACTATGGGGCAACTCCTTCCTCCCTCCTCCCTCAAGCCATTGAACAGCTCCTCTCTCTATCACTCAACCATGTCACACCCTCACTCCTTCAATCTATTGGACACTCCCTCCATCTCCCCAAACCGAGGAACCACGTCTACTAACCTCAGAAATCAATCCCCCTCCCAATCTCTCATGCTATCATCTGTGGGAACTCCCTCACTCACTCCTTCTCACATCCCTCCTCACCAGTGCCTCCCTCCTGGGGTCCTGCTCAGTTGCGGTAGGTCAGGGCTCCCGGCCAAGCCTACCTCCTGTCGCTGGGAGTGTGAGGCCAGACCTGTGTTTCAGCTGGTGGTGTCATCGCGCACTACAGTACAGAAACAGGCCATTCAGCGCATCTCGTTCATGTCAAGGTGCCTAGTCCCATCGACCTGCATCCGGACCACAGCCCTCCATACCCTTCCCGTCCGTGTACCCGTCCAAACTTCCCTTAAACTTTGAGTGTGCGGTGAAAGGGTTAAGGATTTTTCATTTCCTGTCCCTGATGGGATGTGTTTGCGAGGTGGTTCTGTAATGGCATTAGAAGCAGTCAGCTGATACACGCCTGACCCGAGACTTTGCTGGGTGTTGGGAAGGGAGGAGGGACGGTGCTGGGACCGAGGGGTGTTGGAGCAGTCTCGTAATTAACCCAGGCGGGGAAGAAAATGGGAGAGGAAGAAGGGACGGCTGCTGGTCGAGAGAGCCTGGGATGGACACTGGGCAATATGCTCCATGCAGTCTGTGTGCCCTGCTAAACATGATCAGTCTGTGGCTCCGAGATACGAAGCCTCAAGGCAGCCAGAGAGCACCTGGGGGAGAGGCGTCTGCTCCCTGACCCTGGGCTTGTAGATCAAGGCACAGAGACAACGAGAGAGAGAGAGACAGAGAGACAGAGAGAGAGAGAGAGATCATGTCCCGCAGATGGAGTTGGAAAGATATCTCACAGGTACTGGGACGGGGAGGGAGGGGATGGATGGGAGATGCATCTGGGATGGGTGTGGGAAGAGAGGGGCGGAGAAAGGGAGCGATAAGGAAGAAGGGAGAGAGAAGGAAGGTGAGAGGGAAGGAGGGGGTGGTGGTATGAGGGAATGGGGAGGGAAGGAGGAGGGTTGGCATGAGGGAATGGGGAGGGAAGGAGGCATATGAAGAAAAGGTGAGGTGCAGTCCGGGTGACGAACAGGGAGAGGGCAGAGAGCAGTGGGTGAGCGGGAGGGAGAAAGCTGCGAGAGAGAGGGAGAGAGAGAGAGAGTGAATCTGCAGCGGGAAACTCTGACCGACATATGGAAGACTTTAGCCGAGTTTTCCTGGCAGAGAACACTGAATGACTTTCCAAGTTTGGCTGCTCAGGATGAAGTTTCCAGGCTCCATCCCGGAGCGAAGTCTCAGCAGCCCCTCCCTGAGAGGCTTGACTCAGTGCCGGAGCCTCTCTCAGATGCTGAATGGCCCCCTTACTGGACATGCAGTTCACACTTACTGATGGAGGTGGGGTTCGGTGGGATAATTCGTGTCTGGGGATGGTGAGAGAGTGAAGCCAGAGGGTGAAGAAACAGCTACATGTCTTCTCTCTCTCTCTCTCTCTCTCTCTCTCTCTCTCCCTGTATGTCTGTGTATCTCTGTTTTTCTCTCCTTCTGTCTGTCTCTCTGTCTCTCCGTCGCTCTGTCTCTCTCTCTGTCTCTCCGTCTTTCTGTCTGTCCTCTCTCTCTTCTTTATCTGTTTCTGTGAATCTCTATCTCTCTCTCACTGTCTCTTCTTCTCTGTCTCTCTCTGTTTCTCTCTCTCTCTCTTTCTCTCCTCTCTCTTTGCCTCTGTCTCTCCCTCCTCTCTTTCTCTGATCTCTCTTCGCCTCTCTCCCTCTCTCCTCTCTCTTTCTTTCTCCCCTCCCTTTTCTCTCTCTATATATCACTTTATATATGTATCTGCAGTTTCCTTCCCCAGTCTGAAGACGTACCAGTCAGTAGTTAATTGGTCATTGAAAGTTGTCCCGTGATTCAGTTAGGGTTAAATTGGAGGATTGCTGAGCGGTGCCTCTCGAAGGGCTGAATGGCCTACTCCGTGCTGTATCTCGAAATAAATAAATAATAAGAGGCATGTGACACACAGCCCGCCCTAGTCTGTCCAGGGCTGCTGATCACATCGTTCCAAACTACGAACATGCCCCAGGGATGAGAATGGAGAAGTTCAGACTATGACTAGATCTCTTCCCACTAATTCCAAAATATAATTCAAACTCAATTCAGGTCGTTGGTTTAAGGTGAGAGGGTGAAAGTTCCAAAGAGTTGTGCGGGACAAGTTTTTTACACAGAGAGTGGTGGGTGCCCGGGTGGCAGTGCCACGCTTTACAGTGCCAGCGAGCAACAATCTGTGTTTAATTCACGCCGCTGTCTGCAAGGAGCTTGTATGTTCTCCCGGTGACTGCGTGGGTTTCCTCCGGGTGCCCTGGTTTCCTCCCACATTCAGACGTACGAGTCAGGGTTAGTAAGTCGTGGGCATGCTGTGGTGGCGCAGGAAGCTTGGCGACGTTCGTGGGCTGCCCCCGGCACATCCTCGAGCTGTGTTGGTCGTTGATGTAAACAACACATGTGACTGTATGTTTTGATGTTTCGGTGTTTGATTTACATGTGACAAATAAGGCTAATGTTTGAATCTTTGGTGGAGGTGTTTAAGTGGCTGTAGGGCAGGTGCATAGATGCGGGGGGAATGGGAAGATTGTGGTTAGCATAGAGATGATGGGCCAGAAGGCCTGTTCCTGTGCTGTACTGTACTGTTCTGTGTTAGAATATAGAACTGATAACACAGAACCTAGAACAGTACAGCACAGTACACACCCTTCGGCCCACAAAGTGTTGTGCAGACATTTTAAAATCAATCTAGCTCTTAGAGCCCTCTGTTCTTCTATCATCCATGTACCTATCTGAGAGTTCCTTGTATGTCCCAAATGTATGTGCCTCGACTCCTCACCACTCTGTGTGATAAAATCTTACCTCTGACACCCCCCTGAGACTTTCCTCCCAAATTCTTAAAGTCATGTCTCCTCATATTAGCCATTACCGCCCTGGGACAAAGTCTCTGGCCGTCCCCTCTGACAACTGCTGATAACTATAACCCTCTGGGTCAGTGAGGGTTAACCTCCTGTCTGTCATACTCTGCCCTGTTAACCCTTGCAGGGGTGTGGTTGTAGTGCGTTTCTGCTTCTTGATCAGTCTGGTGAGATCCTGGCGGGAGAGGTGTTGCACTCAGCTCGCCTGCCGTGCTCCCCAAGGACAGACAGCCCAAGGCATCAGCGGAAATGTACGCCCTTCTCCTTGCCGCGCGCTTGTCCCACAACACCAGCCCGGCCAGCAGAACCTTTCTCTCGTTGTCACCAGCCGGACGGCGAAAACCTGTCATTGTGAACGCAAGACGTTTAGCAGGTGCTGCAAATCTTGAGCAACACACGCGGAATGCTGCAGGAGCTAAACTCAGCAGGTCAAGCAGCATCTATGGAGAGGAACAAACGGTCGGTGTTTCGGGCCATTTAGGTCCAAGTGAAGCATCTCAGCTTGAGGTGTTGGCTGTTGATGGTTCTGTAGCAGTGGGCATTGAGGAAGGGCAGGGTGTCAGAGTTTAACTGATGAGCAGTCCTTCAGCACCGGTGTCTCAGACACTCAGTGACGTGCTGCTGGTGTTGAAGGGCACGGGATTGGAATGAGGTCAACAGGGGTTCTGTTTGGGGTCATAATACGCTGTGGGTCACCAGGAGAAATGTGGAATTAAATATATGGAATCAGAGTCAGAATCAGGTTTATTATCACTGGCATGTGACGTGAATTTGTTAACATAGCAGCTGCAGTTCAATGCAATACGTGATAATATAGAAAAAAAGCATAAATAAATTGGACAGTCATAGTGGGAGACCATTCTTCCCACTAAATCTATCAGTACCTGTAACAACTGACAAACTGCTTCGACCCCTGTAAATACTGACGCTTGCCCCATGACCCCTGTAAATACTGACCCTCTCCCCTTGACCCCTGTAAATACTGACCCTCTCCCTCTGACCTCTGTAAAACTGACCCCTCTCCCTCTGACCCCTATAAATACTGATCCTCACCCCTGACCCCTGTAAAACTGACCCTCTCCCCAC
Organism: Mobula hypostoma; assembly: GCF_963921235.1. Taxonomy (NCBI): domain Eukaryota; kingdom Metazoa; phylum Chordata; class Chondrichthyes; order Myliobatiformes; family Myliobatidae; genus Mobula; species Mobula hypostoma. The sequence goes on along the minus strand of NC_086102.1, from coordinate 111,826,771 downwards.
GACTCCTGTTAATACTGACCCTCTCCCCTTGACTCCTGTTAATACTGACCCTCTCCCCTTGACCCCTGTAAAACTGACCCCCTCCCTCTGACCCCTGTAAAACTGGCCCTCTCCCTCTGACCCCTGTAAATACTGACCCTGTCCCTCTGACCTCTGTTAATACTGACCCTCTCCCCTTGACCCCTGTAAATACTGACCCTCTCCCCATGACATTTGTAAATGCTGACCCTCTCCCTCTGACCCCTGTAAAATGACCCTCTCCCTATGACCCCTGTAAAACTGACCCTTTCCCAATGACCTTTGTAAATACTGACCCTCTCCCTCTGACCCCTGTAAAACTGACCCTCTCCCTCTGACCCCTATAAATAGTGATCCTCACCCCTGAGCCCTGTTAATACTGACCCTCTCCCCTCTGACCCCTGTTAATACTGACCCTCTCCCCATGACCCCTGTAAAACTGACCCTCTCCCTCTGACCCCTGTAAATACTGACCCTCTCCCCATGACCCCTGTAGAACTGACCCTCTCCCTCTGACCCCTGTAAATACTGACCCTTTCCCCATGACTTTTGTAAATGCTGACCCTCTCCCTCTGACCCCTGTAAAATGACCCTCTCCCCATGACCCCTGTAGAACTGACCCTCTCCCTCTGACCCCTGTAAATACTGACCCTGTCCCTCTGACCTCTGTTAATACTGACCCTCTCCCCTTGACCCCTGTAAATACTGACCCTCTCCCTCTGACCCCTGTAAAATGACCCTCTCCCCATGACCCCTGTAAAACTGACCCTTTCCCAATGACCTTTGTAAATACTGACTCATTTTTTGTGACCTCATATGAATCAAAATCAGAGTCAGGTTTATTATCACTCTTGTCGGTGTTGAATATTTTGTTTTATGGCAGCAATGAGCACAATTCCTAGGATGTTACTGTGAGTTTACGTGTGTAAACCCTAGACAGGGCAACAGGAGAGCTACCAGGGATACTTCCATGATTAGGGAACACGTGTTATGAAGGTTGGTGGAGTGAGCTCGGGCTTTTCTCTCTGGAGTGAAAGGGGACCAAAGGTGATTTGAAAGAGGTGTACAAGGTGATTAGAGGGTTAGATTGAGTCTACAGCCAGAGACGTTTTCCCAGGGCCGAAATGGTTAATACGAGGGGGCATAATTTTAAGGTGATTTCAATAAATATAGGAGGATGTCGGCGGTTAAGTTTTTTACACGGGGAGTGGTGGGTGTGTGAGAGAGGCAGCTACATTAGGGGCATTTAAGAGACCCTCTGGATGATAGAAAACTGGGGGGCCATGTAGGAGGGAAGGGTTAGATTAATCTCAGAGTAGGTTGAAATGTCAGCACAGCATCACGGTCTGAAGAGCCTCTACTGTACTGTACTGTTCTGTGGTCTGTGTAAGTTACAAGAAATATTTCTAAAATATGTAAGTAGTGCAAAGAGAAAATGAAATAGTGAGGTAGTGTTCATGGGTTCACGGACTGTTTTGAAATCTGATGGTGGAAGGGAAGAAGCTGTTCCTAAACTGTTGAGTGTGTGTCTTCAGGCTCCTGTACCTCCTCCCTAATGGCAGCAATGAGAGGAAGGCATGTCCTGGATAGTGAGAGTCCTTAATGATGGATGCTGCCTTTCTAAGGCATCGCCTTTTAAAGAGAGTAGAGAGTAAATATTAACCCTCTCCCTGTGACCTCTTTAATTACTGACAGTCTCCCGCTGAGACAATATAAATATTTGCACACTCGATAAAAATGCTGTAAATGCTGACATTTTCCCAGTGAGCTCATTGTAAATAAGATTAATCTCCCTGTCAGCACCTAGAAATGTTGCATCCTCCCAGAGACGTGAGACATCCACTGTCCATTTCTCTTCACAGGTACTGCCCAACCCACTGAATTTCCCCAACATTTACTGTGTTTCCCCAACGTTTACCGTGATTCCCCCAGTTTAGTGTGTTTCCTCCAGTTTAGTGTGTTTCCCCCAAAGTTTAGTGTGTTTCCCCCAAAGTTTAGTGTGTTTCTCCAATGTTTAGTGTGTTTCCCCAATGTTTACTGTGTTTCCCCAACGTTTACTGTGATTCCCCCAGTTTAGTGTGTTTCCTCCAGTTTAATGTGTTTCCCCCAAGGTTCAGTGTGTTTCCCCCAATGTTTACTGTGATTCCCCCAGTTTAGTGTGTTTCCCCCAAGGTTCAGTGTGTGTTTCCCCCAAAGTTTAGTGGGTTTCTCCAACGTTTACTGTGATTCCTCTGCTGCTACAACCCCCACTCTCTCTATCTCTACGCCATTACACGCCCCACCTACTCCAGGTGTCCATCCTGTAAATCCTGCCTCAGCTGATCCCGGTACATCGACAGCTTTTCTGAAATAAGTCCACTTTATTCTAGATGTCCACACCAAAGCCCATGCTACTGTTGCACAGCCTCCCTAACTGTTTACCAGTTGCTCCAGCAACAGAAGATTCAATATGGAACATAGAACAGAACAGTGCAGCACAGAACGGCTCCTTCAGCCAATTCCAACCAGTATAAACCTGCTCTGTAATCAATCTAACCATTCCCTTGACACAGTCCATAATCCTCTACATTTTACTATTATTCATGTGCCCACCTGAAAGTTTCTTACATGTCCCTACTCTATCTGTATCTACTACCACCCCTGGCAGGGCATTCCACGCACCCACCACTCTCTGGGTTTTAAAAAAAAACTATCTCTGAAATCCCTTCTAAACTTCCCTACACTCTCTTTAAACAATGTCCAGTGTCCTGTAGTGTTGGCCATTGCTGCGCTGGGGAAAAGGCACTGACTATGCACTCTGTCTAGAACTCTAACTTTCTTTTATACTTTATCAAGTTGTCTTTCATACTTTGGTAAATTGGTTTATCATTGTGATACTGTACAATCACATGTTTATCATGTGATTCTTTGTGATTCAGTGAAGATTTGCCTTGCAAACTGTTCCTTCAGATCAATTCATCACCCAGTGTATTGAAGTAGAACAAAGGAAAACAATAACAGAAAGCAGGGTAAAGTGTTGCAGTTACAGAGAAAGTGTGGTGCAGGTGGACAATCGGGTGCAGGATTATAAGGAGGTAGATGGTGAGGTCAAGAGCCCACCTTAACGGACAAGAGTCTGATAGCGGTGGGATATGAAGACGATCTTGAGCATGGTGGTACGTGTGTTGTGCTCTTGTATCTTCTGCCCAATGAGGAGAGCATGTCTAGACAGAGACCATGGAGGGGAGACTGGTTCCTGTGATGTGCTGAGCTGCGTTCACAACTCTCTGCAGTTTTTTGTGGTCACGTGCAGAGCAGTTGTTGTACCAAACTGTGATGCATCCAGATAGGAAAGATAAAAACCTAGCTCGCTCAACTTATCCTTATAATCCAGGCAGCATCTTGGTAAATCTCCTTGGCACCCCCTCTAAAGCTTCCACATCTTTCCTATCAGGAGGGGGCAAGAACTGAACACAATACTCTGTGTGGTCTTTTGTAGAGCTGCAACGTTACCTCACAGCTCTTGAACTCAATCCCCCATCTAATGAAGGCCAACACACTTCCTTAACCATCCTATCAACTTGCGTGGCAACTTTGAGTGATTTGTGGACATGGACCCCAAGATCCCTCTGTTCCTCCACACTACTAGGAATCCTATCATTAGTCTTGTACTCAGCAAAGTTCCACCTTCCAAAATGAATTGCTTCACACTTTTCTATGTTGAACTCCATCTGCCATTTCTCAGCCGAGCTCTGCATCCTATCGATGTCCTGTTGTAACCTTCTCCACTGCACAACTCCACCAACCTTTGTGTCATCAGCAAACTTACTAACCTACCCTACTACTTCCTCATCCAAGTCATTTATAAAAATCACAAAGAGCAGGGGTTCTCATAACAGATCCCTGTGGAACACCGCTGGTCACAACCTCCATCTACTATATCCCTCTATGCTTCCATGGTCAAGTTAATTCTGCATCCCCACAGGCAAGTCTCCCTGGATCCCATGCCTCCTGACTTTCTGAATGAACCTACCATGGGGAATTTCAAATGCCTTACTGAAATCCATGCACTGCTCTACCTTCATCAATGTGTTTTGTCACTTCTTTGTAAAACACTGGCTCGTGAGGCATGACCTGCCCCTCACAAAGCCATGCTGACTGTCCCTAATCAGTCCATGCTTCTCCAAATGCTCTAAGTCCTGTCACTAAAAATCCTCTCAATTAGATTGCCCACTACTGAAATAAGACTCACTGGTCTATAATTATCCCTACTCCCTTTCCTGAACAAAGGAATAACATTTGCCACCCTCCAATCATCTGGTCCTGTCCTTGCAGCTACCTCTTCCCTCAAGTAACCTGGGGTATATCCCCTACAGCCCCTTGGACTTAACAGTCCAAGTGCTTTTCAGAAGTTCCAGCAAATCCTCTGTCTTAACCTCAACATATTCCAGCACAAGTCTGTTTTACACTGTCCTCACAAACATCAAGGTCCTTCTCACTGGGGACTAGAGAAGCAAAGTGTCCATTAAGGACCTCCTCACCTCCTTTGACTCCAGACACATGTTTCTTCTTTATCCATTGTCAGTCCCACCTATATATCAAACATTTTGTTCATCTCTGATATACAGTATATCTGGAGCATAGGAGAATGAGTGGGGATGTGATAAAGAGAGACAAAAGTATGAGGGGTATAGGCAGAATAAATGAGAGCAGACTTTTTCCACTGAGGTCGGGCGAGGCTAGGATTAGAAGCTGTAGATTAAGGGTGAAAGGTGAGATATTTAAAGGGAACCTGAGGGGGGGCTTCTTCACTCAGAGGGTGGTGAGGGTGTGGAACGAGCTGCCAGCGGTAGTGGTGGATGTGGGTTTGATTACAACACTGAAGAGATGTGAAGACTATGGTTCAGGTGCAGGTCGATGGGACTGGGGAGAACCTGGTTAGCACAGACTAGATGGGCTGAAGGGTCTGTTTCTGTGCTGTAGTGTTCTATGACTATAATGTTTTTTTTAGATTTCTCAATGACTTGATAAACATGTAACCTCTCTCTCTCTCTCTCCATCTTTCTCCTTCTTTATCTCTCTCTTAAATCTCAAAGAGGTTTGAAGATTTGGCACGTTATCTAAATCTTTGACAAACTTTGGTAAATGCACAGTGGGAGCATCACAGCCCGGTATGGAAACTCCAATGCCCAGGAAATGAAAAGTCCACAGAAAGTGATGGATAAGCTCAGTCCATCACAGACAAAATTTCCTCACCATTGAGTACTTCTACAAGGAGCACTGCCACAAAAAAGCAGCATCCATCATCAAGGACCCCACCATCCAGACCATGCTCCCTTCTCCCTACTACCATCAACCAGGAGGTACAGGAGCCTTAGGTCCCACACCACCTGGTTCATGAACAGTTGTTACCTACAACCATCAGGTCCTGAACTGATGTGTGTAACTTCATTCATTTCACCTCTGGGCTGATTCCACAACCTACAGACACTTTCAATGATCCTTTTCAACTCATATGTTCAGTATTATGTTATATTTGCACAATTTGATTTATCTGACACTTACTAAAAAGTAAATCAGTATAGTGCAGCAAAATATGAATCGGAAATCAGAAGATTGGGAAGCTTTTAAAAACCAACAAAAGGCAACTAAAAAGATATTAGGAGAGAAAAGATGAAATATGAAGGTAAGAGAGCCAATAATATCAAAGAGGATACCAATAGTTTTTATCGGATATATGAAGGGTAAAAGAGAAGTGAGAGTGGCTGTCAGACTGCTGGAAAGTGATGCTGTGGAAGCAGTAATGAGGAATAAAGAAATGGAGGACAAACTTAGCAAGTATCTTGTATTGGTCTTCCCTGTGTAAGACACTAGCATAAACTCGAGTGTGTCAGGGGGCAGAAGTGAGCATAGATGCTATTTCTCAGGAGAAGGTGCTTGGGAAACTGAAAGGTCTGAAGGTGGATAAGCAATCTGGACCAGATGGACTACACCCCAGGGTTCTGAAAGGGATGGCTGAAGAGATTGTGGAGGCATTAGTAACAATCTTTCAAGAATCAATAGATTCCTGGACTGATGTGTGTAACTTCACTCATTTCACCTCTGGGCTGATTCCACAACCTACAGACACTTTCAATGATCCTTTCATGGTTCTGGAGGACTGGAAAATTGCAAATGATAAGGGAGGGAGACAGAAGAAAGAAAATTATAGGCCAGTTAGTCTGACTTCAGTGTTTGGGAAGATGTTGGAGTCAACCATCAAGGATGAGATTTGTAAACAGTATAAAGCACGTGATAAAATAGGCCGAAGTCAGCATCATTACATGACAAATCTGCTGGAATTCTTTCAGGAAATAACAGCCAATATAGTGGATGTTGTTTACTTGGATTTTCAGAAGGCTGTTGACAAGGTGCCTCACATGAGGCTACTTAACAAGATAAGAGCCCATCATATTGCAGGAAATTTACTGGTACGGATAGAAGATTGGCTGACGAACAGGAGGAAAAGAGTGGGAATAATGGAGGCCTTGCAACACACACAAAATGCCACAAAAGGCCAGGCAGCATCTATGGAAGAGTATTGTCAATGTTTCGGGCCGAGATCCTTGGACAGGACCCTTGCCTGGCAAGCTGAGTTCCTCCAGAAATTTGTGTGTGTTGCTTGGATTTCCAGCATCTTCAGATTTTCTCTTGTTTTTATAATAGGACAATAGGTGCAGGAGTAGGCCATTCAACCCTTCGAGCCAGCACCACCATTCACTGTGATCATGGCTGATCATCCACAATCAGTACCCCATTCCTGCCTTCTCCCCATATCCCTTGACTCCACTATCTTTAAGAGCTCTATCTAACTCTTTCTTGAAAGCATCCAGAGAATTGGCCTCCACTGCCTTCTGAGGCAGAGCATTCTACAGATCCACAACTCTCTGGGTGAAAAAGTGTTTCCTCAACTCCGTTCTAAACGGCCTACCCCTTATTCTTAAACTGTGGCCTCTGGTTCTGGACTCCCCCAACATCGGGAACATGTTTCCTGCCTCTAGTGTGTCCAATTCCTTAATAGCTTTATATGTTTCAATCAGATCCCCTCTCAGCCTTCTAAATTCCAGTGTATACAAGCCCAGTCGCTCCAATCTTACAACATATGACAGTCCTTCCATCCCAAGAGTTAACCTTATGAACCTACGCTGCACTCCCTCAATAGCAAGAATGTCCTTCCTCAAATTTGGAGACCAAAACTGCACACATGGATAATGGAGGTCTTGTCTGGCTGGCTGCTGGTGACTAGTGGTGTTCCGCAGGGGTCAGTGTTGGGACCACATCTTTTTACATTATATGTCAGTGATTTGGATGACTGAATTGATGGCTTTGTGGCTAAGTTTGAGGATTATACATAGGTGGAGAGGCAGCTAGTGCTGAGGAAGTGGGGAGGCTGTAGACAGATTGGGAGGATAGGCAAAAAAGAGGGAGATGGAATATAATGTAGGGAAGTGTATGTTCATGGACCCTAATGCATTAAACCATACCCATGAATGCAGCCAAATGAAACAGCATTCCTCTCAGGCCAAGGTGCAAAACACAGAACCAACAGTCACACACAGTAAAAGGCACTTATAATTATGATAGCAGAAAAACAAAGTTACAAAAAAAAATCCAAAAATTAATAATAATCTAACCCAAGTGCCTGAGTGTCATGGCCGGAAGATTGATGGTGAATGGGATGTTGTCCGGGAGCCATGTTTCTGCAAGAACAAACTGCAGCAGTTCCTCATCTCACACTAGTGCAGCAGCAGCCAAACACAATCCAGCTTGTCTTTCCAGGACTGACCACTAGAGAGCAGCACTGACCGGAGATGCCAGCCCCAAATCCAATATGAAATCCAGCAACACACAGCCAGCCTGGACGTCTCTTTCCCTGGCGGCCGCAACAGCCACCAGGGCCTGGTCCGCGTCACAACTGAAGCCAAGCCACACAGCTCCCCCACCAATGAGCCAGTGAATCACACTCATAGTATCCTACATTCCCAATGTCCAAAAGGGTCCTGCGATCATAATAAAAATGTCAAAGACAATCATTTCCAATATTGCGCACTGCCTCTGGTGCTCTCTTCCCTGAGTGGTTGAAGAAGGCTGCGACACAGTGCAAAACAAGTCCAGCTGCACCGCTATCGAGCAACTCACTGATGAGGTAGATCTGCAGTACTTGTTCTTCATTTCCAGCAGTGACTTGCGATCCCAAAAAAGACATAAAGGACGAACGAGTAACACTGGACATAACACACATAAAGGACAAAGGTAGAAGGAATAAAGGGATAGACCATTCTCCAAGTTGCAAAGGGACTTGGGAGTCCTTGTGCAGGATTCCCTAAAGGTTAATTTTGCAGGTTGAGTTGGTGGTGAGGAAGGCAAATGCAATGTTAGCATTCAATTTGAGAGGACTGGAATATAAAAGTAAGGATGTAATGCTGGGGCTTTATAAGGCACTGATCAGACCTGACTTGGAGTATTGTGAGCAGTTTTGGGCTCCTTATTAAGATGTGCTGGTATTGAAGAGGATCCAGAGGAATTTAATGAAAGTGATCGCATCAATGAAAAGGTTAATGTTTGAGGAGCACTTGATGATGTCGGCCCTGTACTTGCTGGAGTTTAGAAGAATGAGTTGGGGGTGGATCTCATTGAAACGTATTGAATATTGAAAGATCTAGGTAGAGTGGTCTTGGAGAGGATGTTTCCCATAGTGGGGGTATTCAAGATCGGAGGACACAGAGTCAGAATTGACAGATGCCCATTTAGAGTGGAGAAGAGAAGGAATTTTTTTACCTAGCGGGTGGTAAATCTGTGGAAATCATTGCCATGGACAGCCGCGGACACTGCCAAGTTAATGGGTATATTTAGAGCGAGGGTTGGTAGGTTCTTGATATGTCAGGGTGTCAAAGGTAACAGGTAGGAGAATGGGGTTGAGAGGGATAGTAAATCAGCCATGATGGAATGGTAGAGCAGAATCAATGGGCTGAGTGGCCTAATTCTGCTGCAATGCCTTATGTTTTTTTGTAAGTCTTTGTTTTTGTATACTGTGGATTTTCATAAATTCTATTCTATTTCTTTATTTTCCTGTAAATGCCTGCAAGAAAATGAATCTCACAATAGTATACAGTAACATATACGTATTTCGATAATAAACTTACTTTGTGGACTCTCTCTCTCTCTCACGCTCTCACTCTCTCTTTCACTCATAGGGCTCTGCAAGGTCTACCAGGAGTCTTCCATCACGACACAGACCCTCCAGGTAAGGAGCATACCCCAGCTCTCCAGCAGCCTCAGACTGACCTCACCACACAGGCTGGTGTTCAGAGGATCAGTGCCATAGCTCTGTGCTGAGCGAGCTGCTCATCAGTGTGTGTCAGAGAGAGAGAAAGAGAGTGTGAGGGTGTGAGAGAGAGTGTGAGAGAGTGAGTGTGAGAGAGAGTGTGAGAGAGAGTGAGAGTGTGTAAGAGAGAGACAGTGTATGTAAGAAAGAGAGTGTGGTGTCTGTGTGAGAGAGAGTGTGTGAGACAGAGAGGTTGAGAGTGTGTGTGAGAGAGAGTGGGAGTGTGTGTAAGAAAGAGAGTGTGGTGTGTGTGTGAGAAAGTGAGAGTGCGAGAGAGAGAGTGTGTATGAGAGAGAGAGTGTGGGCGATTGAGAGTGTGGTGTGTGTGAGGGAAAGAGAGTGCATGACAGAGAGTGAGAGTGTGATGTGTGTGAGAGAGTATGTGAGAAAGAGTGAGAGTGTGTGTGTGAGAGAGAGTGAGGGCGTATGTGAGAGAGAGTGTAGGTTGTGTATGTGCGAGAGAAAGTGAGAGTGTGGTGTGTATGTCAGAGAGAGTGAGATTGTGTGAGGGAGAGTGAGAATGTGGTGTGTGTGTATGTGTAAGTTTGTATGAAAGAGAGAGTGAGTAAGAGTGCGTGAGAGAGAGTGTGTGAAACAGAGAGTGTGAAAGAGAGAGTGTGTGAGAGTGTATGTGTGTTTTGAGCATGTCTGCCAATCAGAGTGGGCACATACTCAACAGGTCTGTCTCTGTGTCCGTGTCTGAGTGTGTACCTGGTCGGTATGGGTAGGTGGATGTCTGTATCCATGGCTGGATCTGGGGCCAATTCTCAAATTCCATCAGCTTCAGGTAACGCTGCTTCTCGTCCTGTGGGAGATTGCCCATTGGTTGGAGAAATTGTCTGGAATGAATCAGGAAACTTGTAAAATGGGAAGTGATTTAATCCGATGGAATTTAAACCTCGGATCATTGTTTTTGCCAACGGCTGAAATGCATGGAATTGTTGGGCTATTTCCTCAGGTTAATCATTGCATAACTTATTTACCGAGTGTGAGTGATCTGCAGCTCGGTCACAGGCGACATGGTCACTGTGTTAAGCCGCTGGAATCTGTGGTCGCAAGATGGTAGCAAGGCACTCAAGAGACAAATTCCAAGATGGCGCCGAGCTGTGGTCTACGTCAGGGTTGCAGTTTAGGTTTCTTTTTTCTTTTTTTTTCAGTTTGTAAGGATGGTTTGGGGAACAGGGAGGGGAGTTTGGGGTCAGATTAGTGTTTAGGGACAGGGGCGCCACGGTAACATAGTGGTTAGCTCAATGGTATTACAGCTCGGGGCTTCAGAGTTCAGTTCTGGTGTCCTCTGCAAGAAAGTTTGTACGTTCGTCCCGTGTGCGTGTGGGTTTCTTCCCAAAGTCCAAAGGTGTACCGGTCAGTAGGTGAATTGGTCATTGTAAATTGTCCCTTGTTTAGACTAGGGTTAAACAGGTGGGTTGCTAGGTGACACCGTTCGTTAGGCCGGACGGGCCTGTTCCACGCTGCATCAATAAATAAATAAGATTAGCAGACAGGACGGAGCCTAAGCTTCTGCTCCACATTCTAAAGCCAGCGACATGGAAGAGGTCAATGTCGAGCCAGGAAACTAGTGAGGACGAGGGTGGGGAGGGGCCCTGGGTGTGCAGGCCAGTGAGACCAGAGTTTGAGGCCTAGTACTCAAGGTCCTGTCATCAGTGAGTCTGGTGCTCGAGCCCTAGGGTTCAGGCCCTCATTTGTCATCATCTGCAAGTCCTGGGCTGAAACCAAAGATTGAAGCCAGAGGGTTGATTGGAATTCCAGATCGAAGGATGATTGGAAGTCCAGAAGGTGATGTCTGTGGCCGGAGCCCCAAGCCTGCGAATCTCTGCTGGGAAGTCGAAGGCCCAATGTTGGAAAATCTACGAATCCACTGGAGGCCGAAGATGGCCTGTCCTGGAGTTAGAGGGCTGTGTATGAGTGTGTGTGGGTGGGAGGTAGGATCGAGGCTTGTTTTGCTGTTGTTTTTCCGCTTGGTATGCTGTGTTTTGTTTTGTTCTGTGGTCCGCTGCCGAGCATTGTGGACATGCCATGTTGGTGCCAGAATGTGCGGTGACACAAGTCATAGAACACCACAACACAGAAAAAAACCCTTCAGCCCAGCTGGCCTTTGCCAAACTATTCACTGTACATTTCACCCTCTGTTTTGATGTAGGAGTGTGAGCCTCACTCAGACGATGGAGGAGAGGTCAGACCTTCACCTGACCTACATCACCGAACGAATTATCTCCGTCACGTTTGCCAATGGGGTGGACGAGCAGAGTTACTATGACAACTTGAAGGAGGTGGCCCAGATGCTGATGTCCAAACATGGCGAGAATTATCTAGTTAGTTCCTTATTGTTTTCTCAGCTTTTGTGGTGATGATACCAACTCTGTATGTTCTCAATGTGAGTGTCCTGTCAAAAGATCACAGGACAGGACTGCAAAGGGTGGTTAGACTGAAGCTCCCTCTACACTGATAGATCACACACTCCTGGGATCAGACACAGAGTGAAACTCCCTCTACACCATCCCATCATACACTCCCGGGATCAGACACAGAGTGAAACTCCCTCTACACCGTCCCATCACACACTCCTGGGATCAGACACAGAGTGAAACTCCCTCTACACCATCCCATCACACACTCCTGGGATCAGACACAGAGTGAAACTCCCTCTACACCATCCCATCACACACTCCCAGGGTCAGACACAGAGTGAAACTCCCTCTACACCGTCCCATCACACACTCCCAGGATCGGACACAGAGTGAAGCTCCCTCCACACTGTCCCATCACACACTCCCAGGGTCAGACACAGAGTGAAGCTCCCTCTACACTGTCCCATCACACACTCCCAGGGTCAGACACAGAGTGAAGCTCCCTCTACACCGTCCCATCACTCACTCCCAGGGTCAGACACAGAGTAAAGCCCCTCTACACTGTCCCATCACACACTCCCAGGGTCAGACACAGTGAAGCTCCCTCTACACTGTCCCATCACACACTCCCAGGGTCAGACACAGAGTGAAGCTCCCTCTACACTGTCCCATCACACACTCCCAGGGTCAGACACAGAGTGAAGCTCCCTCTACACCGTCCCATCACTCACTCCCAGGGTCAGACACAGAGTAAAGCCCCTCTACACTGTCCCATCACACACTCCCAGGGTCAGACACAGTGAAGCTCCCTCTACACCGTCCCATCACACACTCCCAGGGTCAGACACAGTGAAGCTCCCTCTACACCGTCCCATCACACACTCCCAGGGTCAGACACAGTGAAGCTCCCTCTACACCATCCCATCACACACTCCCAGGGTCAGACACAGAGTGAAGCTCCCTCTACACCATCCCATCACACACTCCCAGGGTCAGACACAGAGTGAAGCTCCCTGTACACCATCCCATCACGCACTCCCAGGGTCAGACACAGAGTGAAGCTCTCTCTACACTGTCCCATCACACACTCCCGGGGTCAGACACAGAGTGAAGCTCCCTCTACACCATCCCATCACACACTCCTGGGGTCAGACACAGAGTGAAGCTCCCTCTACACCATCCCATCACACACTCCCAGGGTCAGACACAGAGTGAAGCTCCCTCTACGCCGTCCCATCACACACTCCCAGGGTCAGACACAGAGTGAAGCTCCCTCTACACCATCCCAACACACACTCCCAGGGTCAGACACAGAGTGAAGCTCCCTCTACACCATCCCACCACACACTCCCAGGGTCAGACACAGAGTGAAGCTCCCTCTACATTGTCCTGCCACAACTTGGATTGTTGAACATGAAACATAGAACATTACATCACAGGACAGGTGTTTTGGCCCATGTCGTTGTGGCAGTCTAATTAAATCAATCAAAAAGTCAAAGTCTGTCCCGAGCCTTGTGGCTCATCAGGCCAGTGCATTTGCCGGTTTCTGTGGCGTGAAGCGACTGAGAGTACGAGACTCCCCCCACCCCCGTATAGGATGCCAGTCTATCGTGAGGTTAACCCCCAGCATTTGCCGGTACCCATTTTCAGCTGGGTGGACTGGAGCAGTGTGTGGTTAAGTGCCTTGCTCAAAGACGCAACACGCTGCCTTGGCCGAGACTCGAACCCACAACCTTCAGATCGTGAGCCCAACACCCTAACCACTTATCAGTGACTCCTGTTAAATCTGATGCCTCTCTGCATATTGACTATATCCTTCCCCTCTCTGCATCTTCATGTACTTGTCTACACTTTGAAACTATTGGCTCTAAATAGTGTAAATTGTGGAATATTGAAGTGTTGTAAGAACATGATTCTGTAATAACTGAATGAACCTTGTTTGACCAAGGAAAATATTATATTCTATTTATCAGATCTTTGCCTGTTCACCTCATCTATCCCTGACCTCTGATGGGTTTTTGACAAGCACATTATCTGTTTCTCTCTCCACAGATTATTCCAGTCAAATTAACTCTTGCTTTCCTAGCATCACCTTGATTTCTCCAATTTCCAGTAATGTCTCCCCACCTCCTCCTCCTCTTTATCCATTCCCCATTCTAGCTCCCTCCCACACCTTCTCTTTCTCCCATAGTCCACTCTCCTCTCCTACCATATCCCTTCTTCTTCAGTCCTTTATCTTTTCTGCTTATCGACTCCCAGCTTCTTACTTTATCTTCCCTCCCCACCCTCTTTCCCTCTCACTTGTCATCTACCAGCTTATACTTTTTTCCCTCCTCCCACCTTCTTAATCTGGCATCTCCCCCCTTTCTTTCCAGTCCTAACAAAGGGTCTCAGTATGAAATGTTGACTGGTTATTCCCCTCCATAGATGCTGCCTGACCTGCTGAGTTCCACCAGCATTTTGTGCATATTGCTCTGGATTTCCAGCAGCTGCACCTCTTGTGTTTATGATTTAGAAAGTAAAAGTTCTATCCATCAATCTGTCCTTGTAGGACAATCACCAAGGCAGGAATTGACGTGGTAAACCTTTAATGCCCCTGTATTCTCCCTTACACTGAGCAACCAGATCGAGTTTTACTGAGAGTTCCGGGCTGCAACAGACAGACACTGGCTATCACTATGTCATGAAATTAATTATTTGGCGACAGAAGGACAGTGTAATACATAAAAAAATCTATAAGTTACAATGAGAAATTTACAAAAAGTAAATATGAACTGCAAAGAGAGAGCAAACCGGTGAGGAAATGTTCCTGGGTTCATGGTCCGTTCAGAAATCAGACGGTGGAGGGGAAGAAGCTGTTCCTGAAACATTGAGTGTGCATCTTCAGGCTCCTGTACCTCCTCCCTGCCAGTAGGAATGAGGAGAGAGCACGTCCCGGATGGTGAGGGTGCTTGGGTGATCAAAGTGCTCAGTGTGTTGCTATAGTGATTTGGATTGTGACAGTTGGTTCGAGAATTCGCTGCTCTTGAATCATTTGGAGTGGGACTTCGGGTTTCTGTATCCCCAACCCAGGCAGCATCTCAGAATCAGGTCTATTATCACTGACAAATTGTTAAATTTGTTCATGGATTGTTGCGTGTGGGTCTTCAGCCTCCTGATGGTAGTAATGAGAAGAAGGCATGTCCTGGGTGGCAAAAGTCCTTCATATTGGATGCTGCTTTGAGGCCCTGTCTTTTGAACATGTCCTCGATGGCATGGAAGTTGCACCCATGATGGGGCTGTGTCTATGTGCCCCAAAGCCGAGTGCCAGGGAGTTGGTTTCTGCTGTGGACCTGTTGTGGCCATAGGAGGCCCATCATTGGTTGGAGTCAACTATGAATGTTGCGTCTGAGTTCAGTACGCAAGCCAGGGCAGTACGATATAGAGACCAAGTTGTTGCTCCTGCAGCAGGCTTCCCCTCTCCACACAGCTGATGAATCCAAAGGAAAGTTAGAGACTGATGCAGTTTGGCACCAGTGTGCCCCAGGAGTTGCCAGTCAGCATTGAACTCAGTGTAGGACTGCCTTGGGGACTCCAGCTCCAGATTTCTCCTCAAAGCCTTCCCCATCAGTGTGTATAGTTGCAAGGCAGCAAAGGTCTGAGATCAGAGTTTTTCTTCTGGATGAGCTGCCAAACACAGCCCTATCTGCTCAGAGTGACTGGTTTAAAAGCACCAATAATCTTCTCCTGTCAGTAGAAATGGTTCTGCTGGGCTTAGTAACGAAGCTATACATGAAGGTTGGAAGCTGGACTTGGTTGTCAGAGGCTATTTGAGATGCATACCATTGGGAGCATTTAATAGATAGTGGGAGGTCATCGCCACTACTCAAGCCTGGCTGTGACCACCTTAAGGATCCAATGTGTGGTGGTAGGCGCACAGCAGAACTGGAGAATGGTGAACACCTTCAGATGGTGAGGTGGTGAAAACTCTTCAGAGAAGGTTAACTGGATTGATACCTGACTGTACCTTCAATGAGGGTTGTTGGACAGGCTGGGCTTGGATCTAGAATAATAAGCAAGTCAAATCCTGAGGGACATGCACAAAATGCTGGAGGAACTCAGCACGTCAGGCAGCATCAATGGAGGGGAATAAACAGTCGATGTTTCAGACTGAGACCCTTCATCAGGACCTGAAACGGGACATACAGGATCTGATCAAGGTCTTGGCCTGAAATGTTGACTGTTTATTCCCTTCATTGATGCTCCCCGACCTGCTGAGTTCCTCCTGCATTTTGTGTGTGTTACTCAAGATTTCCAGTATTTGCAGAACCTCTTGTATTTATGAGATCCTGGGGGGTTTGGACACGGTGAGTGTGGAAAGGATGTTCTTGACAATCCAGAACTTGAATAGAAGGGCTTTTCCTGAATTGAGGTGTGATTGTATTTATCTCAGAGGGTGGTGAGTATGTCATGACTCTTCAAAGGGTGTCGGGGACAAGAGTCCTGGACCGTTTGAGAGGCCGGTTGTTGAGAGGCGTCAGGGTTGAAGTTACAGCCAGACGAGCCGGGATTGTGGGGAAGGCCAGGTCCGATTCCACATGGTCCTGTGGGTCATTCGTAATGTGGCATATTCCCAGAGGGCATGGAGTGGGTGGATAAGGGAGGGGTGGATGGATGGGTGGAGGCTGATGGGAAGGGCGTGCAGGGGTAGTGGGTGAAGGGTGGTTGGGGAGGGTGTTTGGGTGGGGAGGATGAGGAGGGATGAATGCGTGGGGATTTGATGGGGGAGGCTGTTTGCTTGCAAGGAGGGGTGGACGGGGGAGGGATAGGCAGCCTGGATCGGGACGCACAGGTCCAGAGGCTGCATTGCCCAGCTTGGCCAGTGTTAACCTGTTTCCTGATCCCTCCTTCAGCTCTTCAACCTGTCGGAGAAACGGCGAGACATCGGAAAGCTCAACCCCAAGGTACGACTTTCGGAGGGAGGGAGGTAGGAAGGGAACAGAGAGGGGAGGGGCAGAGGAAGATGGAGGGGCACGTGTGAAGGGATGGGCAGAGGGGAAGAGCAAAAGGGGAATGAAGGGGCAGAGGGTGAAGGGAGGTGAAAGGAGGATGGCGGGGAGTAGGAGCCTGCATAAAGAGGGGGGTGGTGGCATTCGGGGAGTGAGAAGAGGTGGGAGAAGAGTTTGAGGGTGGGGGTGAGTTTTGAGGTAGATGGTGGGAGATGGGGCTGGAGGTGTAGTGCGAGGCTGGGGTGAGGTGAGTATTCATGGTTGAGGGCGAGTGTGGGGCTCAGAGTGAGATCAGTCAGCCCTGTCCCTCTGCTGGGTGTTAGAAGGCCTCTGGCTCTCGCAGTTTGTCACAGGCGATTTGTTGACCACAGGTGGAGGACTTTGGGTGGCCGGACCTTCATGCACCCCCCCTGGACAAGATCTGCAGCATCTGTAAGGCCATGGACACCTGGCTCAATTCGGACCCCCAGCACGTCGTCGTCATTCATAACAAGGTGAGGACCCGTGTCCAAACGTTCCTCCTCTCCCCTGCGTCCCCGGGTCGTTCCAGCTTCCCAACTCCACACAGACATTGGAGAGGGTCCAGAGGTGGTTCACAAGAATGATCCCGGAAATGAAAGGGTTAATGCATTTGATGGCTTTAGGCAGGTACTTGCTGAAGTTTAGAAGAATGAGGGTGGAATCTCATTGAAACCTATCGATGTTGAAAGGCCTAAATAGAATGGATATAGAGGAAATGTTTCCATAGTGGGGAACTCTAGGACCAGAGGGCACAGACTCAGAATAGAGGGACATCCTTTTAGAACAGAGATGAGGAGGAATTAATTTAGCCAGAGAGTGGTGAATCTGTGGAAATCATTGCCACAGGTGGCTGTGGAGGCCAAGTCATTGGATGTACTTATGCTGGAAGTTGATAGGTTCTTGATTAGTCAGTGCGCCAAAGGTTATGGGAGAAGGCAGGAAGATGGGGTTTAGAGGAATAATAAATCAGTCATGATGGAACGGTGCAGCAGTTTCATTGTGTATATTTAAAGTGAGGTTGATAGGTGTTTGATTAGTAAGGGTGTTAAAGGTTATAGGGAGAAGGCAGGAGAGGTACAATATAGTGAGTTAACCATGATAGAATGGTAGAGCAGACTCAATGGGGTGAATGGCCTATTCTGCTCCCTTGTCTTATGGTCCTATAGAACAAGGAAGTTCATGGTGATAAGCCCAGTTTTCCGGTGCTACTCCTGTGGTCAGGGAAAACAAAATCATTGTCAATGCGCCAACAGTCTCTTCCCTCACTTCCTGCAGTAAAACCATAGAACCATAGAACAATAGAACATTACAGCACAGAAACAGGCCTTTTGGCCCTTCTTGGCTGTGCTGAACCATTTTTCTGCCTAGTCCCACCTCCATATACCTCTTATCCATGTACCTGTCCAACTTTTTCTTAAATGTTAAAAGTGAGCCCGCATTTACCACTTCATCTGGCAGCACATTCCACACTCCTACCACTCTTTGTGTGAAGAAACCCCCCCCCCGCCCAATGTTCCCTTTAAACTTTTCCCCCCTTCACCCTTAACCCATGTCCTCTGGTTTTGTTCTCCCCTTGCCTCAGTGGAAAAAGCCTGCTTGCATTCACTCTATCTATACCCATCATAATTTTATATACCTCTATCAAATCTCCCCTCATTCTTCTACGCTCCAGGGAATAAAGTCCTAACCTATTCAACCTTTCTCTGTAACTGAGTTTCTCAAGTCCCGGCAACAACCTTGTAAACCTTCTCTGCACTCTCTCAACCTTATTAATATCCTTCCTGTAATTTGGTGACCAGAACTGTACACAATACTCCAAATTTGGCCTCACCAATGCCTTATACAACCGCACCATAACAATCCAACTCTTATACTCAATACTTCGGTTTATAAAGGCCAATGTACCAAAAGCTCTCTTTACGACCCTATCTACCTGTGAGGCCACTTTTAGGGAATTTTGTATCTGTATTCCCAGATCACCTCTGTTCTACTGCACTCCTCAGTGCCTTACCATTAACCTTGTATGTTCTACCTTGGCTTGTCCTTCCAAAGTGCAATACCTCACACTTGTCTGTATATCCTGGGTATATCCTGTCCAGCCCCAGGGGCATACCTTTACCTCCCTAACCCCCTCCACTTTCCACACGGATCACTCCCTCACAATTCCCTTGTCCATTCGTCCCTCTCCATTAAACTCCCTCCCAGTACTTATCCCTGCAAGCAGCCCAGATGTTGCACCTGCCCATTCACCTCCTCCCTCACCTCCACTCAGGGCACAATTAGTCCTTCCAGGTTCACCTACGGATCTTTCGGGATCATCTATTGTGCCTGGTGCTCCCAATGTGACCTCCTATACATTGCTGAGACCTGTTGTTAATTGGGGCACCACTTTGTCAAGCACCTCTGCACAAATGGAACTTCCCGGTGGCCAAATATTTTAATTCCAATTCCCATTCCTATTCCAATGTGTCGATCCATGACCTCCTCTTGTGCCAAGATAAGGCCACCCTCAGGATGGAGGAGCATAACCTTATATTCCATCTGGGTACCCACCAACCTGATGGCATGGATATTGATTTCTCTTTCCAGTGAACAAACTCCCCCCCCCCCCCCGCTGCCTTCCTCTATCCCCAACTCTGACTTTTCACTTCTTCTCACCTGCCTATTACTTCCCTGGGTCCCCTCCTCCGTCCCCTTCTCCGACTGTCTACTCTCCTGTCCTATCAGATTCATTCTTTTCCAGCCCTTGGTCTTTCCCACCCACCTGGCTTCACCTATCACCTTCCAGCCAGCCTCAATTCCCCTACCCCCACCTTTTTTATTCTGGCATCTTCCCCCTTCCTTCTCAGTCCTGAAGAATGGTCTCGGCCCGAAACGTCAACTGTTTTTTTTAGATTATGAGGACACGCAGTCCTCTTTTATTGTCATTTAGTAATGCATGCATTAAGAAATGATACAATTTGTTCCTCCAGTTTACTCTTTCTATAGATACTGCCTGACCTGCTGAGTTCTTCCAGCATTTTGTGTGTGTTACTTCAGTTTTCCAGTAAGTGCAGACTTTCTTGTGTTTGTGATTTCCTTATCTATCCTAATATTTTTCAGGAACTCCAATACTATCTCTTTCTTAACCTTAACACAAAAGCTCAAGAATTTTTTTCACTACTCTGTCCTTGAACATTGACCATAGAATGGGACAGCAGAGGGAACAGGCCCTTTGGCCTACAATGTTGTGCCAGATCAATTAAATTAGTAATCAATGGCTAATTAAACTAAACAACACACATCAAAGTTGCTGGTGAAGGCAGCAGGCCAGGCAGCATCTCCAGGAAGAGGTACAGTCGACGTTTTGGGCCGAGACCCTTCGTCAAGACTAACTGAAGGAAGAGTTAGTAAGAGATTTGAAAATGGGAGCGGGAGGGGGAGATCCAAAATGATAGGAGAAGACAGGAGGGGGAGGGATGGAGCCAAGAGCTGGACAGGTGGTTGGCAAAAGGCATATGAGAGGATCATGGGACAGGAGGCCCAGGGAGAAGGAAAAGGTGGGGGGGGGGAACCCAGAGGATGGGCAAGGGGTATAGTCAGAGGGACAGAGGGAGAAAAAGGAGAGTGAGAGAAAGAATGTGTGCATATAAATAAATAATGGATGGGGTACGAGGGGGAGGTGGGGTATTAGCAGAAGTTGGAGACGTCAATGTTCATGCCATCAGGTTGGAGGCTACCCAGACGGAATATAAGGTGTTGTTCCTCCAACCTGAGTGTGGCTTCATCTTTACAGTAGAGGAGGCCGTGGATAGACATATCAGAAAGGGAATGGGATGTGGAATTAAAATGTGTGGCCACTGGGAGATCCTGCTTTCTCTGGCGGACAGAGCGTAGGTGTTCAGCAAAACGATCTCCCAGTCTGCGTCGGGTCTCGCCAATATATAGAAGGCCACATCGGGAGCACCGGACACATTATATCACCCCAGCCGACTCACAGGTGAAGCGGCGCCTCACCTGAAAATTAAACTAATTAAACTAATCTCTTTTGCCTACACAATGTCCATATCCTTCCATTTTCCTTACATTCGTGTGTCTCTCCGAACAACTCTTAAAGGTTTCTAATATTTTTGCCTCTACCACCACCCCCAACAGCTCAATCCAGGCACCCACCACTCTCTGTGTAAAAAACTGGCCTTCACATCTCTTTTGAATTTATCCCGTCTCACCTTAAATGCATGTCCTTTGGTATTAGGCATATCAATTTTTGGAAAAAGATAGTGTCTGTCTATTTTATCTATGCCTCTCATAATCTTATAAACCTATGTCAGATCTTCCCTCTGCTTCCACTGCTCTAGGGAAAACAACTCAAGTTTGTCTCACCTCTTGTTATAGTACACGCTCTCTAATCCAAGCAACATTGTGGTAAACCTCTTCTGCACCCTCTCCAAAACCTGAACATTCTTCCTGTAATGGGGTTACCAGAACCGTCTGCAATACTCCAGATGTTTTATAAAGCTGCAACATAACTTCCTGACTTTTGAAGTCAATGCCTCTACAAATGAAGGCAAGCATGCCATGTACCTTATTAGACATCCTATCAACCTGTGTAACACTTACAGGAAGTTATGAACTTTGACCTGAAGATCCCTCTGCTCATCAACATTGTTAAGGGTCTTTCCCTTAATGGTCTATTGTCTCTTGTACTTGACCTACCAAAATGCAACTTCATATTTGGCTGGGTTAAACTCCATCTGTCATGTTTCTGTCCATATCTCCAACTGAGATATATTCTGCTGTATTCTCTGCCAGCTTTCTACACTATTCACAACACCACCAATCTTCATGTCATCTTCAAACTTACAAACCCACCCATCTACATTTTCACCCAGGTCATTTATACACATCACAAACAGCTAACTTCCCACTGCTGATCCCTGTGAAACACCACTAATCACAGACCTCTAGCTAGAACAAGTCCTTTCGATCACTACCCTCTGTCATCTATGAGCACGCCAGTTCCGGATCCAAATGGCCAATTCACCATTGATACCATGCATCCTAAATCTTCTGGATGAGTCTCTCATGAGAGACCTTGTCAAACACCTTACTGAAATCCATGTACACACCATCCATAGCTCTATCTTCATCAATTGCCCACCTTTCCTCATTAGAAAACTCAATCAAGTTAGGAAGAAACAATTTGCCATGCTGGCTCTCCTCAATTAGGTCATGGTTTTCCAAATGCTCATAAATTCTATCCCTAAGGATTCTCCCCAGTAACTTTCCTACCATTGACATGAGACTCACCTATCAATAGTTTCCAGAATTATTCCCTTGTCCCTTCTTGAATAATGGAACAACATTACCTACTTGCCAGATCTCCAGGACCTTGCCTGTGGCTAGAGAGTACTCGAAGATATTGGTCAAAGCCCCAGCAATCGCTTTTCTTCATTCTCGTAATAATCTGAGTTATATCCCATCAGGCCCTGGGGACTTATCCACCTTAATGCCCTTTAAGAGACCCAACACTATCTCCTCTTTACCTTGGAATGCCCCAGCACATCAATACACACAGCACTGATCTCCCTATCCTCTACATCCTTCTCCTTGGTAAATACTGATGTGAAGTATTCATTCAACATCTCACCCTATCGAAGCAAATGTTCTCCACCTTATCCATGAGTTATCCCACTCTCTCCCTGGTGATCCTCTTGCTCTTGATGCATGTATGGAATGTCATAGGATTCTCTTTAATCCTCTTTGCCAAGTATTCATGGCCCCTCCTGGCTTTCCTAATTCCCTTCTTGAATTCTTTTCTGGCTTCTTTATACTCCTCATGGGCGCTTTTTCATTCTAGCTCCCTAAGCTTAGCATACTTCTCCTTTTCCTTCTTCACTAAATTCATCACCTCACTTGACTTTCATGGTTGTCCTACCTTGCCATTCTTGCCCTTCCTTCTAACTGGAACATACCCGTCCTGTACCCTGTGCAGTTGGTCTTTAAACTCCCTCCATAAGTTGACTGTGAACTTGTCCAAAAACAGCTGTTCCCAATTAACTCTCCCTAATTCCTGCCTAATGCTCCCATAATTTACCCTGCTCCAATTTGATGCTGACCTGCAAAGTCCATAATTATCCTTATGTATAGTTGCCTTAAATCTTAAGGAGATGTGGTCACTGTTCGCTATCTGCTCACCCACTGAAAGGTCAGTCACCTGGCCAGGCTCTTTACCCAACACCAGGTCCAGGACAGCCCCTCCACTGGTTGGACTATACAAATTGATTTAAGAAACCTTCCTGGATGCACCTAAGAAATTCTGCCCCATCTGAACCTCTTGCACACAGAAGGTCTCAGTCTATATTAGGGAAGTTGAAGTCCGTCATGACAACAACACTATTGTTTTTACACCTTTGCTTGATCTGCCTGCAGACTTGTCCCTCAGTGTCCGAGTGGCTGTTGAGGGTCTGTTGTACAATTAGTCAGTGGTTCTAAAGGGACTATTTCCCCCATTCCTCCACGACGTTGGTACCTCACCCTCTGCCCATAGCAGTGTTGCATGGTCGGGGCGTTACGTGTGACAGATGCACTAACTCCATTCCACGTGTTGCTGTTACAGGGTAACTGTGGCCGGACAGGAGTGGTTATCGCAGCCTACATGCATTACAGCAACATATCCGCCAGGTGGGTACCTCAGCTGCGTTAGTCCCCGCTCGCATCCTGCGTGAACAGCCTGCCTGAAACTGCAGTGGAGCAGGTGACTCCAGCATCACGAACCTCCGCGGGTTCCACTCTTCCTTACTGATATGGTAAACTGATCGAGGGACAGTGAAAAGCTTCTGTTTCCATGCCACTTATACTGTTCCTGCAAGGAAACTACAGAGAGTTGTGGGCAGAGCTCAGCACATCACAGAAACCAGCCGCCCCTCCACGGACCCTGTCTACACTTCTCACTGCCTCAGTAAAGCAGCCAGCGAAATGAAAGACCCCACTCACACCGGACATTCTCCCCTCTCTCCTCTCCCACAGGACAGAAGCCTGAAAGCTCGAACCATCAGGCTCAAAGACAGCTTCCACCTCACTGTTAGTTATTTATTGATACAACAGCCTGACCACAGGACAATGTACAATGACCGATTAATGTACTAACCGGTCTTTGGACTGTGGGATAAAACCTATGTGGTCACGGGGAAAATGTACAATCTCCCTGCTCAAGGTGCTGGAATTGAACTCTGAACCCCTGTATGCCCCGAACTGTAATTTAGCCGTGCCAGCCATTACACGACTGTGGTACAGAGTTATAAGATGACTGAATCATTCCCTAGCAGAGGAAGATGGACTTTTGATCTCACAATCTATTTTGTCATGGACCTCCACTTTATTGTTCACCTGCACTGCACTTTCTCCGAAACTGTTGCAGTTTGTTCTCCACTCTACCCTCAAGCAGTGCTGGAATGAACATCATACAAGAGAAACCTTTTCACTGTACCTTGGTAATGGTGATAAGAATAGATCAATTTACCAATTTTCCTCCTGCCCGATGGTGACAGCTAGAGGAGGGCTTGACCTGGTTAGTGGGGATCTTTGATAATAGATGCTACTCTCTTGAGTCAGCACCTCCTGTAGATGCTATCAATGGTGGGGAGGGAACATACCCATGATGGACCAGGCTGTGTTTGCTATTCTCTGGAGCTCCTTACCTTCCTGTGTGTCGAGTTGATATGCCAGGTTAAAATGGTGAGCAGACCTCCTGTACAATAAGTTGGATTCTTGATTAGTGTTGGGCACGTGGCCAAGTGGTTAAGGCGTTCGTCTAGTTACCTCAAGGTCGCTAGTTCGAGCCTCAGCTGCGGCTGCGTGTTTGTGCCCTTGAGCAAGGCACTTAATCACACATTGCTCTAGTCTGTGTGCGAGGAGTGGCGCCCCACACAGACTTCCAATCTGCGCCTTGTAAGGCATGAAAATGCCCGACACAGGCCTCTCATGGTCTGAGTCGACGTTCCCTCCTCTCCCTCCCCTTGATCCCATAATCCAGCTTGTTGTGACCTTGAACTTCATTGTCTACCTGTACTGCACTTTCTCTGCAGTTGTTACACTTTATTCTTCCTTATTATTGTTTTACCTTGCTTTACCTCAATGCCCTGTCTAGTGATTGGATCTGTGTGGACAGAATGAGGGTGGCGTGCTGGTACACCTATTAGAGCAACATTTTGCATGGCCTCTGCCCAAACCAGCGACTATTTACTTCTTTCCATTGATGCTGCGTTCTTCCAGCACTTTCTATGTGTTGCTCTGCATGTCCGGCATCAGCAGAATTGCTTGGGTCCGTGCTGTAAGATCGGGGTTCAATTTCCGCCGGAGTCAGTAAGGACATTGTCCATTACCACGTGTTTCCTCCGGGTGCTCCAGTTTTCTCCCACATTTCAAAGGTGTACGGGTTAAGGTTAGTAAGTTGTGGGCGCTGGAAGCGTGATGACACTTGCGAGCACAATCCTGGCTGATTTAATTTGATTTGATGCAAACTGTGTATTTCACAGTCTGTTTCAATGTACACGTGACGAACAAAGCTAATCTTTGAAGAGTTTACTCAGCAAACTGAAGCTGTACCTTGGCCATCACGACTTGGTAGTCACTGTGAATTAATGTCTTCCACTGCAGCTCCCTGGCTGTATAGCTGTTGCCCCGAAAACTGCACTGCCCACTCAGGTTTATCCCACATTCCAAAGATGTACAGGTTGGGGTTAGTGAGTTGTGGGCTTGTGATATTGATGGTGGAAGTGTGGCCCAGCACAAACCTCACTGATTTGATTTGACTTGCTGCAAACAACATATTTCACTGTATGTTACGATGTTTCGATGTGCGTGTGACAAATAAAGCAAATCTTTAATATTTAAAGTATGGAAAAGAAGCTTTTCAGTGTGTCTCGAGGCATGTACAGATCATAAACCAATTCCTGTTCCAGAACCGAGGCTCACAATTCCAAGCGTTAACTGTTCCCCCTTTTCTTTCTCCCTCTCCACAGTGCCGACCAGGCGTTGGACCGGTTCGCCATGAAGAAATTCTACGAGGACAAAATATCGTCGGTTATCCAGCCCTCACAGAAGAGGTGGGTGTCGTAAAACTCCACTGAGCGGTTCCGATGTGAGGTTGGAGCAGGGCTGGGAGGGGGAGAGCTGCCGTTAACCACCCTGCCTCCATCATCCTGTGTGGACCCCACATCCGATACTGCAACTTGCATATTACAGATGGTAAACGATCCCGGTGTCTGTCCAACCCCAGAACAGGGTATTAAATTCAAAGAAGTACTTACATGCCCTTTCAACAACAGCACCGTAGAGGGAGTTTCACTCGGTGTCTGACCCCGGGAGCGTGTGATGGGACAGTGTAGAGGGAGCTTCACTCTGTGTCTGACCCCGGGAGTGTGTGATGGGATGGTGTAGAGGGAGCTTCACTCTGTGTCTGACCCCAGGAGTGTGTGATGGGATGGTGTAGAGGGAGCTTCACTCTGTGTCTGACCCTGGGAGTGTGTGATGGGACAGTGTAGAGGGAGCTTCACTCTGTGTCTGACCCCGGGAGTGTGTGATGGGATGGTGTAGAGGGAGCTTCACTCTGTGTCTGACCCCGGGAGTGTGTGATGGGATGGTGTAGAGGGAGCTTCACTCTGTGTCTGACCCCGGGAGTGTGTGATGGGACAGTGTAGAGGGAGCTTCACTCTGTGTCTGACCCCGGGAGTGTGTGATGGGATGGTGTAGAGGGAGCTTCACTCTGTGTCTGACCCCGGGAGTGTGTGATGGGACAGTGTAGAGGGAGCTTCACTCTGTGTCTGACCCCGGGAGTGTGTGATGGGATGGTGTAGAGGGAGCTTCACTCTGTGTCTGACCCCGGGAGTGTGTGATGGGACAGTGTAGAGGGAGATTCACTCTGTGTCTGACCCTGGGAGTGTGTGATGGGATGGTGTAGAGGGAGCTTCACTCTGTGTCTGACCCTGGGAGTGTGTGATGGGATGGTGTAGAGGGAGGTTCACTCTGTGTCTGACCCCGGGAGTGTGTGATGGGACGGTGTAGAGGGAGCTTCACTCTGTGTCTGACCCCGGGAGTGTATGATGGGACAGTGTGGAGGGAGCTTCCCTCTGTTTATGACTCCAGGAGTGTGTGGGGGGACGTTATGTAGGGAGCATCTCTCTGTTTATGACCCCAGGAGTGTGTTAGGGAGATGGTATAGAGGGAGCTTCACTCTGTGCCCTCTGTGGGACCTGGGCTGGTATCTCTCTCTCCGGACACGGGCTGTACGAATGTGTAACCCTCACCCCTTCCTCTGCTGCAGGTACATCCACTATTTCAGTGGACTGCTGTCCGGAACCATCCCGATGAACAACAAGCCTCTGTTTCTGCACCATGTCATCATGCATGGCATCCCCAGCCTCGAGTCCAAGAGTGGTGAGTTCACCAAGGCACAGAATTCCTGGTATTCCTGAATATTCCTGGGCATCCCCAGTTTAATAAATATTCCTTGCATTCCTTCTCAGTTTCCTTGTAGTCCTGAATATTCCAGTATCCCTTGATTTCTTTACTCCCACTTTTCCTGCGTGTTCCTATCAGGTTCAGGGCAGGGTTGTTAGCAGTGCGGAGAAACGGAGGGATCTTGCAGTCCTCACCCATTGATCCCTCAAAGTTGCCTCCCAAGTTGATATGGTAGTTAAGAAGGTGTATTACATGTTGGCCTTCATTAGTTGGGGGACGGAGTTCAAGAGCTGTGAAGTAATATTACAGATCTATACAACTCTGGTTAAACCACACTTGGAGTATTGTATTTAAACGCAAACAACAGGAATTCTGCAGATGCTGGAAATTCAAGCAACATACATCAAAGTTGCTGGTGAACGCAGCAGGCCAGGCAGCATCTATAGGAAGAAGCGCAGTCGACGTTTCAGGCCGAGACCCTTCGTCAGGACTGACGAAGGGTCTCGGCCTGAAACGTCGACTGCGCTTCTTCCTATAGATGCTGCCTGGCCTGCTGCGTTCACCAGCAATTTTGATGTATGTTGCTTGGAGTATTGTGCTCAGTTCTGGTTGCCTCATTATAGACAGGATGTGGAAGCTTTAGGGAGGGTGCAGAGGAGATTTACTGGGATGCTGCCTTTATGAGGATAGGCTGAGCAAGCTAGGGCTTGTCTCTTTGGAGTAAAGAGGGATGACAAGTGAGTAGACAAAGGTGTAGAAGATGCTAAGAGGCACAGATCAAGTGGATCAAGCCAGGGGCATTTTCCCAGTGTGGAAATGGATAATACAAAGGAGCATAACTTTTGGTTGATAGAGGAAAGTATAGGGGACATGTTAGATGTAGGTTTTTTATCACAGTGGTGAGAGCACAGCCGTATGGCCAGGGTGATGGTAAAGGCAGATATATTCAAGAGACACTTAGATGGGCAGTTGGATTAAAGAAAAATGGAGGGCTATGTGAGAAGGAAGTGTTAGATTGATCTTGGAGTAGATTAAAAGATTGGCACAACACTGTAGACCAAAAGGCCTGTACTAAGCTGTAATGGTCTACTTTCTGCCCCACTCCAGTTAGCTCAGAGCTGACTAATGGTGGACAGTAACTGAAAACAGAAGGAATTTGTGAGTGTGGTTGGGTGTTCTGACAGGTTGTTTAAATTATGAGGTGTAGATAAGACCATGAGACATAGGTGCAGAATGAGACCATTCATCTCATCGAGTCTGCTCCACCATTCCATCATGACTGATTTATTATTCCTCTCAACCCCATTATCCTGTAACCTCTGACACCCTGACTAATCAAGAACCGTCCATCTCCGCTTTTATAGACCCAATGACTTGGCCTCCATAGCTGTCTTTGGCGATGAATTCCACAGAATCACCACCCTCTGAATAAAGAAATTGCTCCACGTCTCTGTTCTAAAAGTGTGCCCTTGTATTCTGAGGCTGTGCCCTCTGGTCCTAAACTCCACCACTATAGGAAAGATCATCCCCATGTCCACTCTATCTAGGCTTTTCAGTATTCAGTAGGTTCCAATGAGATCCCCATCATTCTCCTAAATTCCAGTCACCCAAAGCCATCAAATGCTCCTTATACATTAACTCTTTCATTCCCAGGATCATTCTCGTGAACCTCCTCTGGATCCTCTCCAATGCCAGCACATCTTTTCTTAGATACAGTGCTCAAAACTGCTCCCAACACGCCAAGTGTGGTCTGACCAATGCCTTATAAAGCCTCAGCATTACACCCTTACTATTATATGCTATTCTGCTCAAAATACGACAAGTGGTCACAGTTTTCTTTTTGGAACATAGACAGATCTAAAACTAGAGAGCATAAACTGAAGATGAAGATCTTTTGACAGGTACATGGATAGGGAAGGTTTGGAGGGATATGGGCCAAATGTGGACTTGTTGGACTGTTACTGTTTCATAAGACTCAAAGGGGGCAGATTTCTGTTGACTACGGATGTAGGATGTAGGATTCTGAGAGAACAGGGGAAGAAAAGGTTGGATCTTGTATAGTTCTTGATTAGTAAGAGTGTCAAAGATTACAGGAGAAGGCAGGAGAATGGGGTTGAGAGGGATAATAAATCAGCTGTGATGGAATGGCAGAGCAGACTCAATGGCCTAATTCCACTCCTATGTCTTATAGTCTTTGAAAAATACTAGAGGATGTGCATTTAAGGACAAAATGCATTTAAAGGGCTTACTAGAAAAGTAAGGGAGAGGCTAGGACCAAAGGCATAGGCTCAGTACAGAAGGATGTCCCTTTAGAACAAAGACAAGGAGGAATTTCTTTAGCCAGAGGATAGTGAATTTGT